>NC_092718.1:199528906-200197874 GCF_047496885.1 Scyliorhinus torazame
CTGACCTGCAACATTGTAGCTCCATTGCTATAGTTCCTTCCTCTAAGAAAATCCTCCAACTTCTCATCTAAGCAGAGTGCCCTTAAATGCGCCAGCTGAAATAGACTCGTTTGGATTGTAATCTTGATCGCTTGTGCTGAAGTCTGGTGCTATGTAATAGTTAGGTTAAAAAGCCACAGGCTTATATGCTGCTGAAACTTACCAGTTCCTCACAGGCTCCCTGGTGCCAGGTTGTTGAACAGTTAAAATCCTGCCGCATTGAACAGTGCATAGATACACTAGGTAATTTTCTTTAAAGTTAACTGTTCCACCCAACCAAGAACAGGTTAGGTTTGTTTAATTCTTATCATATGTTACTCGTTATTTATGAAAATTACAAGGAAAGAGGATTAGAGCCAACACTTAAATGATTATGCTGACGATGTTAACCCCCTCATCAGCCAATTTAAATTGCTCCACTTGTCCTTGTCATAAGGCCCTTGATGGCCTTAATCTTCCTGACCTCTGCCATCTCACCCAGGCCTACCTGTAAGTGATGCTCTCCACTCCTTCTGACGATGGTCTCCTTGGCGTTGACTTGATGTGCATTCAGGAACACCTATCCCTCCAATGGCAGAGTCTTCAGCCTCACATTCTGGTATGCTATTTCTAAGTGTGTTTGCCTTGGTACCTCTCCCTCCCCTTGTTAATATCATCAAAACTTCTCTGCATGAGTCTTTGGGCACCTAATTCTTTCCTCGCGTCTTTCTTTTTGTGAAATGTTTTGGGGTATCATATGGGCGCAATAAAAATGAAAGTTGTTGTTGGATTGTATGCAAATAAGTTAGTAAACGATATAAAATGTAGATGATGTATCGCTGTAAAAATGTAAGTTTAAGACGAATACAATGGTAGGACGAATGACAGGTTGTTTTATTCATTCGTGGGTTGTGGGTAATGCTGGTCAACATTTTCTCCTTATCTCTAATTGTTCTTGAAAAGAAGATGGTGAGACATCTTCTTCAATCACAACAGTCCTTCTGGTCTAGTTATACCCCTGGTGCTGTTAGGGCGTGAGTTCCAGGATTTTGACCCAGCAATGGTGAAGCCGGGATGTTCTGCGACTTGGCGATAGGGCTGTTCCCATGTGACAGCTGCCCTTGTTCTTGTAGGTGATATAGAGGTCACTGGTTTGAAAATTAGACCCAGGGGGAATGTACAAACTCGAATGTACAGCCGGGATCGAACCCTCGGTCCGTGGAGTAGCAGTGCTAACCACTGCACCACTCTGCCGCCCTATCGAACCAACATTTATTGCCCACCCCTTAAACTCAGTGGTTTTCTCCATCATTTCAGAAGACATTTAAGAGTCAACCACATTGCTGTTGACCTGGAGTCACATGTAGGCCAGACCAGGTTAGAATGGTAGATTTCCTTCCCTAAAGGACATTAGTGAACCAGATGGTTTTCACAACAACTATGGATTCATGGTCACCATTAGACTTTTAATTCCGGATTTAATTCCTTGCTTTTGATATAAACTCCGGATTAACCTACAATTTTTATATCGGATGGGATGAAGTATTGGCGATCAAGTCTAAGAACATCATAGCAAGTCTCCAACTCAGAATCTAGCAATTAATCTTGACCCTTCTATATGGGTTAGAATCAGAAGATGGCAGCAACAACAACTTACATTTATATAGCTTAGAAAAAACATCCCAAGACACTCTATGGAATCTGACTCAAAGAAAAATGATATGGATCTGGAGAATGGTACAGGGAGTGGCTCTTAAGGAGAGTCTTTTTTTTTTTAATTTAGAGGACCCAATTCATTTTTTCCAATTAAGAGGTAATTTAGCATGGCCAATTCACCTAGCCTGCACATCTTTGGGTTGTGGGGGCGAAACCCACGCAAACACGGAGAAAATGTGCAAACCCCACACGGACAGTGACCCAGAGCCGGGATTGAACTCGGGACCACGGCACCGTGAGGCAGAAGAGCTACCACTGCGCCACCGTGCTGCCCTACTTAAGGAGAGTTTGATAGCCAGGGCACATCCACCAATGGTAAGGGTAATACACAGGAGATCAGAGTCAGAGATACAGAGTTCTGTTGCCATAGGAAGTTACATTGTTAGGGAGGGGGGTGAGGCCATGCAGAGATTTAATTACAAGAATGAGAACTTTAAATTGACAATAATTAAAGGAATTACAACATTTAATTAAACGTTTCTGAGTTTATAAGCTAAAGAATACAGGATAACTATCTCACAGCATTGCAAGGTGGCATAAGTGAGACTCTAAACCTCTTTAATTTTCTTTCAATCCTTTTTTAAGATTTGCCTTAAATCCCGTCTCTTTGGTTTGGAGACAGTTGAAAAGAAACGGGAAACAGGCCAGGCAATTGAGAAGTACTCTTCCATCTGCGAACCACCCAACTGCTCAGAATGGAGGGTGTAACTCAATTACAAGTCCTAAGAAAAACCATACATGTATTAAACATCAATTTAACTTTAAATGTGGTTTTAAATTGGCCATTTAGAAATCTGTAAACGATTTAAGGAATCATGGCCTTTATGTAGCATTCATTTTTTTTGACAGGCTAGGCTATTAATGTAGCATCAGGGGGCTATGTTAGACTTGTGTCTGTGAGAACATAAACCTGATAGCTGTTAATGGAATAACACCCTGAATAACCATGCCAGAATATTGCAAAAGAAAAGAGGTGTCTACCATTTCTTTTGGAGTGAAATCTAGTTCATGGCTACTCAAGTATTGCGTTCATATTAAATTGGTGGTTTATTTGTTCACGAAATGAGGGCGTCACTGGCAAAGTCACCATTTATTGCCCAACCCTAATTGTTCTTGCGCAGGTGATGATGAGCCATTTCATTAGCTATTGGGAAAGGAGTTCCTGGATTTTGGTCCAGCAACAATAAAGGAAAGATGATAAAGTTCCAAGTCAGGATGGTGCGTGGCTTGATTTGATTTTGATTTGATTTGATTTATTGTCACATGTACCGAAGTAGAGTGAAAAGTATTTTTGCTGTGCGGCCAAGGGAACGTACACAGTACGTACATAGTAGACAAAAAAAGAATAATTGACAGAGTACATTGACAAATGGTACATCGACAAACAGTGATTGGTTACAGTGTGGAACAAGGGGCCAAACAAAGCAAATACATGAGCAAGAGCAGCATAGGACGTTGTGAATAGTGTTCTTACAGGGAAACAGATCAGTCTGAGGGAGAGTCGTTGAGGAGTCTAGTAGCAGCGGGGCAGAAGCTGTTCTTATGTCTCGATTTGCGTGTCTTCAGACTTCTGTATCTTCTGCCTGATGGAAGGGTCTGGAAGAAGGCAAAACCTGGGTGGAGGGGTCTCTGATAATGCTGTCTGCTTACCTGAGGCAGCAGGAGGTGTATACAGAATCAATGTCCGGGTGGCAAGCTTGTGTGATGCGTTGGGCTGAGATCACCACACCCTGCAGTTTCTTGCGATCTTGGACCGAGCAGTTGCCATACCAGGCTGTGATGCAGCTGGATAGGATGCCCTCTGAGGCACATCTGTAGAAGTTTGTGAGAGTCGATGCAGACATGCCGAATTGGAGAGGAAAGTTCAGGTGCTGGTGAAGGCTCCTGACCTTCGAGGTGGTCCCACCCATTGTGGGCGGGACCTCAGTCGTGTCGGTCTTGCGAGATCTGGTTAGATCTTGCGAGGCGTAACTGCCATTGGGAATTCCAGGGGACCCCTCTCCCTGGATCTACTGGCCTCATCCCACCCCGATTCCGCCGGATGTGGCTGGTAGATTGCGCGGGAGTTGCCAAGGGCACAAAAACTTTCTCCCGCCCCCCCCCCCCCCCACCCTCTCCTTTCAGGACTCCACCACCCCCTCACCTCTCCAATCTTTATGAAGCCCCTTCATACCCTCCTTTCATGGGCATGACCCCCCTTAGGCCCTGACCCTTGGCAATGCCAACCTCGCACCCGGGCAGTGGCTCTGAAACCTTGACAGTACCAGGGTGCCATGGGGAGGGCCAGGGCACTCCCCTGCCCTGTCCCCGACTACCTAGAGGACTCTATTGGCTTCTGAGACCCCTGGAGTGGCCGTAATGCCTTGTCTCAGCTTGTGGAGGCCAGTACAAATCGCGCCTGGTTGAGGCCTCACCGGTGCAGCCAGTGACTGTTGCCTCAAATGGGCCGTTCATATTTAAATCAGCTTAATGGTTCAATAAAGCATCATTATCTGCATCATGTCCAGCGAGGGCCGGGTGACTCATGCATGGTTTTGCGCCTGGCATTAAACCTGATTTGCGCCTCTCCCGCAATGCTTCTGGCTTAACGGGGTCAGCGCCGTGTGCAACACAGTGGGAAAATCGCACCCTAAATCCATATCAAGGAAGGCTCACTTGATTTTTTTTCCACGTTGTCTTACATGATACAAAAAAAAGCTCAGCCATTCAGTCTCATCTAGATTTCAAAGCCTATCTCTACGGGTTCCATTTTCTTCTCTTTTATAGTTCCATGTCGGCTCTGTGTAACAATGTTACACCCTCTTCCAACTCCCTTCGTGTCCTGTATTGAACTTGAGACATATTGCAGTCTCCTGCTTGAAACTCATTCTTTCTTGGTCCTCAGGAGCGTGGGACTCTTGGGTGGCACGGTGGTGCAGTGGTTAGCACTGCTGCCTCACGGGCTGAGGACCCAGGTTCTGTCCCAGGTCACTGTCCGTGTGGAGTTTACACATTCTCCCCATGACTGCGTGGGCCTCAATCCCACAACCTAAAAAGATGTGCAGGGTAGGGGGAATTGCCAAGTTAAATTGTTCCTTAATTGGAAAAAAGAAATTGGGTATTCTAAATTTGGTGCCATAGATTATCATATAATTTACAGTGCAGAAAGAGGCCATTCGGCCCATCGAGTCTGCACCAGCTCTTGGAAAGAGCACCCTACCCAAGGTCCACACCTCCACCCTATCCCCATAACCCAGTAACCCCACCCAACGCTAAGTGCAATTTTGGTCACTAGGGCAATTTAGCACGGCCAATCCACCTAACCTGCACATCTTTGGACTGTGGGAGGAAACCGGAGCACCCAGAGGAAACCCACGCACGTTAGAAGTGATAGTCGTGAATGAGCATTGGCACAGTCAAAAATGCAGAACATGGACTGAGAGATTTCTTCGGGAAACGTGTGATCTACAAATTGCTTGAAGCCGGTGCAGACCCAAGGTGCAGAAGGGTTGTCAGACCGGCAGATAGCAATCAGTGAACGTACGGTTTTCTCTCCAGACCAAATCCACATGACTAGTTTTTAAATGTTCACATTTTCACTGAACTTAATTGTGATCCTTTTTCCCTCAGCTCCATACTGTTCTGAGATGCTGAAAGATAATACTTAACAGGCAATCCTCCCTTAAGAAAAGTATACGCACTGCTTGGTTAACAGTGGTTTACCTGTCTGGCTTACGAAGCAATAAGAAACCTCAGAATAAGAGTAGGCCACTCAGCTCATTAATACTGCCCTATCATTTCATTATGCAACTCTAGATTTCGATATTCAATGGGATGGCTAATAGTGTCACTTTGCTATAGCTTAAAGCTGCTGTTCAGCTACCCCAGCTGGGGGTGGATTGGGACAGAGTCTGGCGAAAGTCAGGATAAGGCAAAGGTTCTGTTCACCCATTTATCCCACAATCGACAATCACTTATGGTCAAAGCTAGCAAGTAAATAATGGTGGTGGTTTGGGTGCCCACCAACCATCTTCTAGACCTTCAGGCCTTTTAAGCTTAGCAACGGCACAGGGGACTGAATGGGCAGAAGGCGTGGCACAGGTGTTAGCACTGCTGCCTCACCGTGCCAGGGTACCCGGGTTCAATTCTGGCCTTGGGTGACTGTGTGGAGTTAGCATTTTCTTCCCATGTCTGCGTGGGTTTCCTCCGGGTGCTCTGGTTTCCTCCCTCAGTCCAAAGATGTGCAGGTTAGGTGGATTGGCTATTCTAAATTGCCCCTTAGTGTCCAAAAAAGGTTAGGTGGGTTATGGGGAGAGGGCAGGGAGTGGGCCTAGGTAGGGTGCTCTTTCAGAGGGCCATCGCAGACTCGATGGATCGAATGGTGTGGGTTCAGCTGGTGTAGTTGGGAGTTGCAGTCCTGAAAAGTGGCGTCAGGTTGGAAACCCAACATGATGCTACCCAGTTCTTGGGTGTGAATCCCCATTGATCTGTCAAGTAAGTAATTAAAATATTTAAATCTCAAATTAACTGAAGATTTTACCCAAATGGCTGACTTTTACAGCTAACACATGGGTTGTGGAACAGAGTTAACCAGGCAAGTACACAATGGGTAGCACTTGTACCATGAAACTGAGGTGGGATGCCACTCATAGAGTCATAGAGCTTTACAACACAGAAAGAGGCCCTTCGGCCCTTCATGTTTGTACCAGCCATCAAACATCTATCTATTCTAATCCCATTTTCCAGCACTTGACCCATAGCCTTGAATGCGATGGCGTTTCAAGTGCTCATCTAAATGCTTCTTAAATGTTGTGAGGGTTTCTGTCTCTGCCACCCTTTCACACAGCGAGTTCCAAGTTCCCACCACAGGTGCACCAAACAGAATCAAGTGCACATCCAGCTGTTTTCTGTTTTAGCATAAATATTTGAGCCGTTTCTGCTGAAGCATATATGACCACCAGCTGCCGAAGCTCTTCCGAGCCAGAACTGGAACTCACTGAAATGGATATGAATAAATCGTACAAATAAAATACTGCAGATGCTGGAAATCTGAAATAAAGACAGACAACACTGGATACACTCAGCGGATCGGGCAACATCAATGGAGAAAACAGTTAATGTTTCAAGTCCATATGACCCTTCAACAGAGCTCTGCGAAAGGGCCACATGGGATTAGAAATGATAACTTTGTTTCTCTCCACAGTGCTGCCAGACCTGCTGAGTTTATCCAGCATTTTCCGTTTTTATGTGAATAATTTACACTTGGATATAAGTTGTAATTCCATTTTTAACTGTGATACATTGAAATTGATGAAAATATATATTTTAATTAGGTATACATGCATGTGGGATTATATTATAAATGCATATAATCCCTACAATGCAGAAGGAGGCCATTCAGCCCATCGAGTCTGCACCAACCCTCCGAAAGAGCACTGAGCCCAGGCCCTCTTCCCCTCCCCGTCTCGGTAACCCAGAGCATTGATCATGGCCAGCCCGCCTAACCGACACATCTTTGGACTGTGGGAGGAAACTGGAGCCTCCGGGGGAAACCCACGCAGACACGGGGAGAACGTGCAAACTCCACACAGTCACCCAAGGCCGGAATCGAAAACATGTATCCCTAAAAAAGATAATTACCGAATGTGCGTGAAGATAAAATGAAGGATTAAAAGACAAGTAGAACCAGAGCTCGGGAAAACGCAGGCGCTCACATCATATGAATCCCCCATGAGAATTTTAATGAGGGTTATCATCCAGGAAGAACAGCAACTGCATATGTGCCAGGTCACCAATGAAAGCTTGGGTGACGGGGCCAAAGGACATTCAATCAAAGGGCTGATGTAATCTAAGATTGATTAGCGTACATGATGGTAATGGGTTGCAGGAGTTCTTTTGGTAAGGTCACACATTTCATAATGTCACCAAAGAGTGTCTGGGTTGGCATCGTGGGCACTTAGTAATGCTAAGTGTGTGCCACAGCTATCTCAGGGCATTACACTGTCATTCTGTGTGCAAGTGGGAGATCTACTATATCTGTCCTGTGTTCATTAATCTTACATCTGTCATTCCCCAGGGAGAAAGAGGATTGAGGAATGGAGCATGGTCAATGCGACCATAGTGATAGCTATGATCTGACTGAGGAGGAGAAAAATGGCTTTGTGCCATCTGTCCCAACTTCAATAGGTGGCCCAACCTGAGGTCAGGGGAGCCCCAGCAACAACCCGATTATGAGGAGATGACTTGCATGACCAAAGGTCTTCTGCAGAAGACGAGAGATGAGTGAATGATAATGCTGTGCCCATCTGCACTTGTCGAGAGATGTGGTGGATCATATCTGGCACATTTTGCAGGAGGATCTAACGCCCCATGGACTGGGAGAACACCACCTACCAGTGGCCCTGAAAGTTACCTTTGCATTCACTATTTTCTGCATGCAGATTGTTCCAGGGATCCATGCAGAAACCTATTCAGTATCTCACAGTCCTCGGCACATAAATGCATCAAGGAAATGACAGGGGTCCTCTACATTAAGGTTCAGCTTTACATAAAGTTCACACTTGATGAAGCTAACCAGGCTGCTGGATTTCTATGATTTGCAGCTATCTCACACTGCCCTACAGTGCAGGATGTAATCGACTGCGCACATGTGGCATTGAGAGCTTCACGGCGACAGCCGCTGATCTTCATTAACAGTTCCACTCCATCAATGTTCAACTGGTGTGCAATCATCAGAATCAAATAATGCTTGTCTGTGCCAACTACCCTGGGAGTTGCTATGGCGGCACAGTGGTTAGCACTGCTGCCTCACAGCTCCAGGGAGCCAGGTCCAATTCCCGCCTTGGGTGACTGACTGTATGGAGTTTGCACTTTTTTCCCCAATGTCTGCGTGGGTTTCCTCCGGGTGCTTCGGTTTCCTCCAACAGTCCAAAGATGTGCTGGTTGGGTGGACTGGCCATGCTAAATTGCCCAAAAGGTTAGGTGGGGTTACTGGGTCACGGCGATAGGGTGGAGGTGTGGGCTTAAGTCGGGTGCTCCTTCCAAGGACCGGTGCAGACTGAATGGGCCGAATGGCCTCCTTCTGCATTGGAAATTCTATGACTCATACATCCTCAGTTAATCCGAGGTGCCTCAGCTATTAGGAGGGCCTCCGCAAACTCAGGGCTGGCTGCTTGGGGATGTGGGGTACCTGCATAAAACAATGACTCCTGACACTCCTAAGGCGTCCTCTGAGTCACTTGAGGGAGAGATAGAACGAGGTGCATAAGGCAACACAAACTATTATTGAGCAAGGTATTGGCATCATGAAGTTGCGCTTCCAATGTTTGAGACCAGTCTGATAGGTCTTTTCAGTACTTTCCAGAGAGGGTGTCCAGCATCAAGATGTTGTGTTGTGTTTTGCACCATCTGGCTCTTTAAAGGGGGGGTGGGGGATCCCTTGCCAGAGAGAGAGACATGGAGGAGACTGAAACTCTACAAGCGATGAGGACAGGAACCTGAAGAGGGCGATGAAGTTCAGCTTCCATGCAAGAATGCCCTCAATGATGGATTACATAGAAGATGTGCTGCTTGTGACACACTGATAGCTGCAAGATTCCAGGAGTAGTAAGCTGCAGGCAACGGCACCCACCCACATTGCTTCCATCGCCTAACGCCTTGCCTGTGGACTGTGTGGTGTTGGGTGTTCTAACACACAGAAGAGCCAACACAGTTGCATATGGTACAACACTTGTTTATTTAAACTCACTATTTACAACTTGGTCTTTGCACTCTGCACGTGGGGGGCTCCCTGCTTGTGGTGTTTCAACAGCTCTTTCATGCTTCCTTCTCCCCAGACCTACTGACCTCCAGGTGTCGTGCTCGTGCTTTTTATGTGGTTGGTGTTCTTGTCTGTGATTGGTTGTGGTGTTGTGTACTCTGATTTGCCTGTTAGTGTGTCCATCATGATGTGTGTGTTTGAATATCATGACATCCCCCCTTTTTACAAAGATATGTGCCTACGTGGTAATAAATATGATCGTGACGTGAGTGCATCTAAGAGTGTGTGTGTGTCGTGTGCAGCATGTGTCTATGACGGAACTATGTACATGGGGCGATGTCGAGTGCGTCACATGAATCCAGTTGTACCATAACATAACAGAAATGCGAACGAGAGAAGAAGAAAAAAAATTTTGAACAGTTGTCCAGTCAGACGACATCTGGAACGATAAACAACAACAGGTTATCATGTAAAATTGTCCAACTTATTAAACATATGAACTGTATTATAAGTCCATTCTAATGGGTTTGCGACGAATTCGGGTTGACCGCCTTAAGGGTGGATCAAGAACCACCGGCTGCTGTGCAGGCATGGCCATGGGTGGCGATGGAAAGGGCGTGATGTGCGGCAGCTCCACAAAGTCATCCTCGGAAGCCTGTTGAGGATCTGGCGTGTTGTGTGGCTGTGAACGTGGAAGTCGGCGAAGGGCGCGCCGATTGCGGCGACGCACGGAACCATCCGGCATGCGAACCAGGAACGAGCGGGGAGCCACTTGTCGGAGGACTTCGGCCGGTGCTGACCAGCCACCATACGGTTGATGGACGCGTACTTTGTCTCCGGAGGACAGGGGGGGCAGGTCCGTCGCTCGTGTGTCGTACCGACCTTTCTGGCGATCACGCTGCAGTTGCATGTCCCGAAGAACCGCCTCATGGTCTGTTGTCGGTGCCAGGACGGAAGGTACCGTCGTCCTGAGGGAGCGACCCATTAGTAGCTGCGCTGGCGAGAGGCCCATGGATAACGGGGCCGATCGATAGGCCAGCAAGGCAAGGTTAAAGTCCGATCCGGCATCAGCCGCCTTGCACAGGAGCCGCTTTGCGATGTGGACACCCTTTTCAGCCTTCCCGTTCGATTGTGGATGCAGAGGGCTGGATGTCACATGAGTGAAACCATATGCTGCGGCAAAGGACGACCATTCACGGCTGGCAAAACAAGGTCCATTGTCTGACATGACAGTCCTTGGAATGCCATGGCGAGCAAACGTTTCCTTGCAGGCCCCAATGACTGCGGACGACGTCAGATCATGGAGAGGCATGACTTCCGGGTAGTTTGAGAAGTAGTCTATAATAACAATGTAATCTCTGCCGAGCGCGTGAAATAGGTCAACACCCACCTTCGCCCAGGGGGACGTCACCATCTCGTGTGGTAGAAGTGTTTCCGGAGGTTGCGCCGGCTGAAACCTCTGACAGGTTGTGCAGTTGAGCACCATGTTGGCTATGTCTTCATTAATACCCGGCCAATATACCGCCGCCCGGGCCCTTCGTCTGCATTTTTCGACACCCAAGTGGCCTTCGTGTAGTTGACGAAGAATCATCTGGCGCACACTGTGTGGAATGACGATCCTATGCGATTTCATAAGGACCCCGTCTATATTGGTGAGATCATCTCGCACATTGTAAAACTGGGGGCACTGCCCTTTTAGCCACCCTTCCGTCATGTGGCGCATCACTCGCTGCAGCAGAGGGTCAGTCGCCGTCTCTGCGCGTATGTGGGCCAGACAAGGATCATCAGCTGGCATATTTGCTGCTGTCAGAGTCACGTGTGCCTCAATTTGACGCACGAACCCCTCCGCATCTGGTGGTGTGCTCACTGCTCGGGAAAGAGTGTCCGCCACTATGAGTTCCTTCCCCGGAGTGTAGATCAGTTCAAAATCGTACCTCCTGAGTTTGAGTAAGATGCGCTGGAGGCGAGGAGTCATGTCGTTCAGGTCTTTGTTAATGATGTTGACCAGGGGGCGGTGGTCAGTTTCGACCGTGAATCGTGGCAGGCCATACACATAGTCGTGGAACTTGTCCAGTCCAGTTAACAAGCCCAGGCATTCTTTTTCGATTTGCGCGTAGCGCTGTTCGGTAGGGGTCATGGCTCGTGAGGCATACGCAACCGGGGCCCATGATGACGTGCTGTCTTTTTGCAGGAGTACCGCTCCAATACCAGATTGGCTGGCGTCTGTTGAGATCTTTGTAGGGCGAGTCGCGTCAAAGAAGGCCAGCACTGGTGCCGTGACCAGTTTGTGCTTGAGCTCCTCCCATTCCTGCTGATGCGACTGGTGCCAGTTGAATTCCGTCGATTTTTTTACGAGATGGCGCATGTTTGTTGTATGAGAAGCCAGGTTGGGAATGAACTTCCCAAGGAAGTTGACCATGCCCAGGAATCTTAAGACAGCCTTCTTGTCAGCCGGTCGTGGCATGGCTGTGATGGCGCTAACCTTGTCTGCATCGGGACGGACCCCGGACCTTGAGATGTGGTCCCCGAGGAATTTCAGCTCCGTCTGGCCGAAAGCACACTTCGCACGGTTGAGACGCAGGCCATTTTGCCGTATGCGGGTGAAGACACGTCGAAGACGATGCATGTGTTCCTGCGGAGTGGTGGACCAAATGATGATATCGTCCACATATACACGTACCCCTTCGATGCCTTCCATCATCTGCTCCATAATGCGGTGGAATACTTCAGATGCCGAAATGATGCCGAATGGCATCCGGTTGTAGCAGAATCTGCCAAAAGGGGTGTTGAATGTGCATAGTCTTCGGCTGGCCGGGTCCAGTTGGATCTGCCAGAATCCTTTGGACGCATCCAATTTAGTGAATATGTTGGCTCGCGCCATCTCGCTGGTGAGGTCTTCTCGTTTTGGGATGGGATAGTGTTCCCGCATGATGTTGTTGTTCAGATCTTTTGGATCTATACATATACGGAGCTCGCCAGAGGGCTTCTTTACACAGACCATGGAGCTGACCCATGGCGTGGGCTCCGTGACCTTGGATAGGACCCCTTGGTCCTGAAGAATCTGCAGTTGTGCCTTGAGGCGGTCTTTGAGAGGCGCAGGAACCCTGCGAGGTGCGTGAACGACAGGGATGGCGTCCGGTCTGAGTCGAATCTTGTACGTGTGTGGCAATGTCCCCATGCCTTCAAAAACCTCCTGGTTGTGAGCGAGGAGGGAATGGAGATTCGCGTGGAACTCAGCATCCGGGAAGTCGGATATCTCATCTGGAGAGAGAGACATGATGCGCTGTACCAGGTGAAGGACCTTACACGCTTGTGCGCCCAGTAACGAGTCCTTTGATGAGCCCACAACTTCGAAGGGGAGTGTGGCCGTGTACCCCTTGTGAGTCACCTGTAGCTGGCAAGATCCTACGGACGGGATAACGTTCCCGTTATAGTCAACCATCTTAAGCCGGGATGGTGTGATGAGTGGTTTGACCTTCATGGCCTGGACTGCAGAGTAAGCAATCAGGTTGGCGGATGCGCCGGTGTCCAGACGGAAGGCGACGCGCGATCGGTTGACCGTCAGGGTGGCACACCACTCATCGTCTGGATTGATGGCATTGACCTTGTTGACATCAATGACGGCAACTCTGAAGTCATCCTGGTCATCTGCATCACTTAACTGGAAGTCTTGATGCGTGGGCTGGACGGTCCTGACTCGTGTGCGAGGTTGTCGAGGATGCGCCGGATCCATGGGTTGAGCCGCACGACAGCGGGCTGCGTAGTGGCCTATCATGGCACATCTGTTGCACTGTTGGTATTTTGCAGGACATTGCCCTTTTAAGTGTAGACCTCCACACTTGCTGCACGTCATGACGTCACGGCGTTCGTTGCGCCACTGCGCATGCGCAGTGCGATCTTGCGGTGGGCGCGCCTGCGCAGTGCGTCCCTCGTTGTGGCCGTTATTCTTGGCGCGCACCTGCGCGGGAGACCGCGAAAAGCGCGGGAAGCGGCCGCTGTCGTCCGGGCCGTGGGGCGGGAAGAAATCGACGGCCTGGATGCGTTCAACGTCGTGGGCGGCCTGGCTTGCCGATTCGACGGCTGGGGACCCCCTCCGTGCCAACTCGGACGCCTGGAATCGGGCAAAACGGCAGGTCGCATTTTCATGGAGGACACAGGCTTCCACAGCAGACGCTAAGGTGAGGCTCTTTATTTTAAGAAGCTGCTGGCGTAGGCCACTGGAGGCAACGCCAAAAACAATCTGGTCCCTGATCATGGACTCTGTGGTGGTGCCGTAACCGCAGGACTGCGCTAGAATCCGGAGGTGCGTCAAAAAGGGTTGAAAAAGCTCCTCCTTACCTTGCAGGCGTTGCTGAAAGATGTATCTTTCGAAAGTTTCGTTTACTTCAGTTTGAAAGTGCTGGTCCATTTTGAGGATGACCGTGTCATATTTGGCCTGGTTTTCGCCTTCCTCGAACACCAGTGAATTAAAGACATCATTTGGGTGGGGGCCTGCGTAGAAGAGGAGCATTGCAATCTTCGAATCATCCGAGACATTCTGTTTTTCGGTGGCACGGATGTACAGGTCAAATCGCTGCCTGTAGAGCTTCCAGTTGGTGCCTAGGTTCCCCGTGACTTGCATCGGCTGCGGTTTGCCGGTGTGGTCCATGTCCAGAATGGCAGGTTGGTAGGCAGGTATCGATCCACTCCTGTACCATGTGGTGTTGGGTGTTCTAACACACAGAAGAGCCAACACAGTTGCATATGGTACAACACTTGTTTATTTAAACTCACTATTTACAACTTGGTCTTTGCACTCTGCACGTGGGGGGCTCCCTGCTTGTGGTGTTTCAACAGCTCTTTCATGCTTCCTTCTCCCCAGACCTACTGACCTCCAGGTGTCGTGCTCGTGCTTTTTATGTGGTTGGTGTTCTTGTCTGTGATTGGTTGTGGTGTTGTGTACTCTGATTTGCCTGTTAGTGTGTCCATCATGATGTGTGTGTTTGAATATCATGACAGACTGGAAGGCCTTTTCAATCAGTGAAATTTGGAGTAAACTCTCAGCATTCGGACTTTCACTTTCAAACCTCATGAGTCACTAGATCCTGTTCATTGGAAAGGTGAGCAAAGAACTCTCCATTGCGCCATTCCTGTGCTCCCTGTGACAGTCGCTACAACAGCGCAGACTCTGCATCAAAAGCCTGGCTGCAGTGGTGCACACCTTTTTACGATAAGCTTATTGTTGATACTGAGATGCACACATGGTTGGATATAGCATCAAGGGCTGCAGGTCTTGTGCCTGTGAGGTATTCCTCAAATTGTGACTCTGTGTTTACTCTACAACAAGGACCCACTGAGGTGTGTGTCTCTGAGCTGGTGGAGGATGAAGGTGATTGCAGTGACGCATCTTCCGCAAATAGATCCTCCGCTTTCTCGTCTGAAGTGGCTTGGGGGCTGGGGTCTACGTTAGCTCTGCTGGTGTGTGTAGACCTGCTGGTGCCTGTGGGAGAGAGCAGATAGATTTAGTTCATGAACACACAATACACTATTGCATAACACTCAGGGTATGATCAACTCATCGAGGTCTCATCTGTACTGACTTGCTGGGAGAAGCCAATCTCACCTTCACCAGGGGAGGGGGTCCCTGTCCTCCACTGCCAACTCGCTGGCACCCTCTTTGAATTTAGTCAGGCCCACTATATTGGCCCTCCCACGCTAGGATTTCTCCATCTTGTTTGTAAGATATAGGCCATTTGGCCCATCAAGTCTGCTCCGCCATTCGGTCGTGGCTTATCTCATCCTGGCCTTAACCGTACCGTCCTGCCCATTCTCCATAACCCTTCAACCCATTACCAATTAAAAATCTGTCTAGCTCCTCCTTAAATTTACTCACTGTCCCCAGCATTCCCCGCACTGTTGTTGTGCGCAGGTTTGTCCTGGAAGAAGTTGAAATGTGATGAGAGGAGATGGAGGAGAGGTTGGGAAGCATGTGTGCTTACCGTGTGTGCTGAGGCCTCCCCAGAAAGGCTGGAGGTGCCGCGAAAGTGCCAATGCGATAATCAGTGGTGCTGCGTCCCTGCCCACCCCCCCACTAATGATCTGTGTGAGCCCTGAGCAATGTAACCCTTTTGAGTGCATGATACCATAATGGAAGTGCGAGATTGGAGTTAGGAGAAGGTTGACTTACCCTGGCTGAGGGGATGAGTCCACCCTCTCCCTGCAATTGATTTTGTTTTGTGGGCAGTCAGTTGATGCACTGACCACCCTTGCAATGGCCTCAAAAGGCTTGCAAAGTGAGGCTGGGGGTTGGGCTTCCCGGAGCTACCATCGGGGTAGGGGATTTCCCTGTGTTGCTGCACATCATCCATGAGAGCCTATAGGGAGTCGCGGCAAAACCTGGGAGACGCTTTCTTCTTTGCAGCAGCCATTTCCACACATTCCCTTCTGTAAGCTGGGTTGGAAAGAGCTTGGGGGGAGTTAAATATGGTGCCTGAACATTCGCGACCATTAGGTGATGGCAGGCCGGACGAATCGGTTCCCCAACCGGCCATGTGATTCGGAGAGACACTCACCTATGTATAATTAATAAGCAAACCAGCTTGAAATAGGGCAAAATATTCCACCACGTCGTCTAGTGGGAAATGTGGCATGGAACCCACCTGCCACTGTATTTAGTTGGAGGAATGTTTCATTTTTAAATCTATGCATGTACCTACAGTTCAAGAAGAGTGTCACAACCGGCTTCTCAAGGGGAATATATGCTGACCTTGCCAACAATGCCCAAATCCCCTGAACTAATAAATAAAAAAGACCATGGACTGAAAAAAATTGAATTGTTTCCATAACAAACGTCATGCAACACACATGTTGCTGTGAAAAAAATCAAAAAGCTTAAGTTGATCGCATTTTGTTCTTAACAAAGTTTCTGAAGGGAACAGCATTTCCAGAAGGTTATATAAATATAGAAAAGAATGAGGAGCGAAAGGATTGCCAAAACTTGGCAGCACGGTGGCGCAGTGGTTAGCACTGCTGTCTCACGGCGCCGAGGTCCCAGGTTCGATCCCGGCTCTGGGTCACTGTCCGTGTGGAGTTTGCACATTCTCACCGTGTTTGCGTGGGTCTCGCCCCCACAACCCAAAGATGTGCAGGGTAGGTAGATTGGCCACGCTAAATTGCCCCTTAATTGGAAAAAATGAATTGGGTACTCAAATTTATTTTAAAAAAGGATTGCCGAAACCTGTAATTCAAGAAGGAATACTGGTTAAAAAGAACAGAGAGAATTTTCCTTTTTCATAACGAAGACCTATTTTCCAAAATATATAAATTGAGTGAAGATAGTGGCAGGATTTACTTTCTAAAGTCTTGGCTTCCATCTCTGAGGTTAGCTTCTATTGAATGGAACATTCACATGCGATGAGCAACCCATTTTCTGCATTTGATCTTCTTCATTCGAAGCGCTAAACTATCCATAATCCAGGCATTAGCAGATACGTGGGACCTGGGCAGCAACTAAAGTGAGAGAAGCTTCACGTCGCACAGGTGTGATTCTACATTATGTTGCCAATCGGAATACAATCCCACCAGCGTGACCAATAATGTTGCTCTTTAGAGTCGCCAATATGATACTGAGGCTCTTTTTATGCTATGATGTTATGTCCCAACAGCGTCGCCAATACAGTGGGTGTTTCTATTTCTCTTAATGAACCACAAGGTTTTCCCGTATATCGGTCAAATGACCACACAACCAGTTAGTCAGTTCAGGTTCAAAGATGGTTTATTTACACACAAGGGTTACTTCGACATGCAAGCACAATATACCACAAGTTAAACTACACCTATCAACTACAATAACCTATACTTTACTTCAGGTGACCGGCACTGTGCAAGTGGATAAGGCCTTTATCTTGATCTCACGTGGCTGGTTTGAAGAAGTGGCTCTGTCTCTGCTGGGCTCATCCGTCAAGTAGTGATCATTGGTCTTCAACTTGGCTGTCTGGTCGTTATGCTGCAGTTGGGCTGGCACAGGCCGGATGCAAAAGAGGCAGAACACATGGCTGTGTCCCCTTTTTAACCCTCTGGGATTTCGCGCTCTTTGGGGCGGTCCTTAATCTTGGACCCAATAATTCGACAGGCTTCGATCACTGCCTTTGATTTTGGCCAATAAAGGGGCGGGTGCCTTGGTGGCTGGGCGGGTCCTTAGCAGTCATTGACCTTGGCAGTTGGATTCTCTGAGTAAAGGGAGTGGTGCCGATCAGTCTGTGGCTGTATCGGTTTCTTGAGTGCAGTCCTATTGTTCTGGGGAAATGGGCCATTAGAATGCAAACGAGCGGGGGTTTCGATCAGGTCTAGCTATCTGCGTTTCAAATACCCAGAAGCTCTGTATCTGTCTGAGCCCTGGGTTAACTACAATTCCCATGGTCCTTTGCAGGTGGCCATCTCCGATGGCTACAATTACCACAGCGACTAAGCCTCGAGATATTTCATTGGCTGGAAAGGACTTTGGAATTTCCTGAGCTTTTGAAAGGTATAAGGTCAAAGCAAATCCTTCATTTCAAAAGCCTACAGGATCAAATGTCTGGGTTCTGTGCTTAAACCTCTTTCAGTTAATCTCAGATTGAAACAAGAACACTTTTTAAAATGAGCACAATTATTAGCAGGATTAACTACTGAGGAACTGAGAGAAAAGTAGCTTTTGTGGCGATAACACGAACATGCACCAGTAAGTATATTTATTGGCGTCAATGATCTTTTTAGTACCATTGGCCTTACATATGGGGCTGGATTCTCCGTTTTTGGGACTGTCCCCACACCGTCGTGAAAACTGTGGTCTTTTTTGCCAGGAAAACTGGCGTCAAAAGGCCACAAATTCACTGTCTTGCAGGGGGCTAGCAGGGGGCTAGCAAGCAGCTGTTGTGGCGCTCGCAGCTCTAGCTGCCGATTCGGCACCCCACACTTCCGGGTCAGAGGCCGCGCATGTGGCCGCTGGAGGCCGCTGCCATGCTCCATGGCGAACTCAGCCCGCAGACCTGGACCGCCAAAATAGTGCCCCGCATCGGCCACTCGCCCGATCCAGACCGCCCATACACATAGCCCCCAGTCCAGAATGAGGCCACCCCTGCCCTCCGATCGGCCCTCCCCCAACTGTGGCGAGGTTCCCGAACGGCAGGACCAGATTAGAACCACGCCGTCGGGAATTCAGCTGGTCGGGGACGGAGAATAGCGGGGTGGGCCTCAGGCAATGGCCCGAAGCGGTGGATACGGGGAGTACACCGCTTTTCAGGGACGGAGAATAGTGGAACCGCCGCCGGTCCCGATTTCACGCGGGGAAACGGATTCTCCGCCCCGTCGCCGAACGTGATTTTGGCGTCGGGGTGCAGAGAATCCAGCCCATAGTTCCTGTGCAATTTGTGCCAAGGTAACTTGACAAAATATAGTTTTTGCCAAGCAGAAATGTATCTCGGTGTCTTGAATAGACAAAATCAATCTGATACATTAACAGACTGAGTTGAACACATCTCCATAGTAACAAACGCCTGAGGACATACAGCACCTTTAACATTTTTCAGGGTTTCCAACCAGAAGACCTCAGTTCCACGTGTGGCACCATGGTTGGCGCCAAAACCTCTGAGGTCTGGCTGAGACTAGAAGCTTCAAATTCAAAATGAAAGACAAATATACTTAACGCAAATGAGTAAGATGAGTGTTTCGCATTTATGATCGCTGACTTCCAGAATAATTTGCTAACTGGTGCAGGGAACACTTTCAAAAATACATTTTGGCAGATTTCTTTTGGAGGAGGGGGAAGAACAAATATAAGCCTGTATGTGGGGCGAGGTGTTGATACACGCAGCTAACGTTACGTCTTGGGGGAAGAAATGCTCTGATTTTCTGACTTACTTTCATACGTTGCTCGAAAAAATAAAAGTGGAAGCTGTCCTCCTTGATCAAATTTCACATTTGAGACAACTACTGAATTGGACCTGGAAATTCTGCAAAATACAGAAGCTTTGTCCGAGGTGCGAACCAAACTATCCATAGTCCAGGCATTAGCAGATATGAGAGGCCTGTTCATCAGCACAGTATGTACTTCATCGCTATCTTTTACCATGGATAACTGGCAGCCTGATCCTCAAGTGGAGGAGAGAGAAATAAGCGCTGATGAACTGTCATATTTTTAGTTTTGGCAAATGATCCAAATTCCACTAAATTAAATTCACACTGCCCACGTACGACAACATCACGTCACTGATGTTTCCAGAAGACCATTTAATCCAAAGCTGCAACTATTTACAAAACCTTCCAAGAGAGTTATTGATCAAATGTTCTTAAACATTGTATTCTCAGTATCTTGTAGTATCAAAGGTGAATAAATCTGACCGTTATTTTTAATTGATATACGTTCTGATTGTGAGGTATTTCCTACTTCCAAAAGAGACAGACGTAGTGGCCACCCCAATCAAGACCTTCATGATTTAATACTATTAGATAAGCAGCAATTGTTAATCCTGGCCAAGCTACATCCTTTATATGGGACAAAGGCTTATTTCACGGGAAACATTTCTTACGGAAATCACCTTTGGCGAAAAACCTCGAGTAAGAAGTGATGTGTGTGATTAGTACTGGGTGAAGCCAGACGATAAGGATGTAAAAAGCTTATGAAACAATCTGCATGAGTCAACTAGTGCTGCATATGTAATGGTTGTGTTTATTTTTAACTCGCTGCATATTACAACAGTTTTAATTTTGCTTCATTTGGGAGGTTCTATTGTGAAAATTATATTTTTTCCAAGTCGTCTTCGTGATGAAGTTGGACCATTTCAAAAAGAGTGCCCTTCATGTGAGCACATAGAGAACCTACTTCAAATCACCATGTTTCTTGAGTGTCCCTGCAAGTGTCTGGGGGGGGGGGGGGGGGTGCTGATTAGTCCTCCTTCTTAAAAACGTGAAGTAGACGGAAGGGGTGCTGTGGGGATCCAAGTTGGTGAGTAGCCATCTTCGCTCCTGGGCAAAGAGCCCTGGGCTGGGGTTGCTGCCCCGGGGCTCGGAGGTGGGGTGGGGGTGGGGAGGCCTGGGGGGCCAGTCTTTGTCGGGGTGGGCTGTGCCATCGGCGGAGGGGGGGGGGGGAGTGTGTCGCACATGGTCTTGGCTGAGGGAGGGGTGTCGGGGGCGGGGGTGTGGGGGGAGATGTGTGTCTCAGTGCCCACAGATCCGCCATGCCAAACCGTGGATTATGTGGTGCCGTTCCAGGGGCAATCCCTCCCCACCTGCTCTGCCAACCACCCATAACTCCCACTGACCGTTGAGGGCTCTGGCCATGCGGCTGAAGGCTACTGTTAATTGGGAATTGGCAATTGTAGTTAAATGAGCACTTCACTCCTCCCAAGTGGATCCACCTGTGTAGGCGTGCCATGTGGCCTGTGGGGGTCATTGCCTAGCATCCCAATCAGCCCGTGATGCCTGGACACTGTGCCTGAGTTCTGCAGGAAGCAACACCACGTACGCAGGGGCCAACATCCAAATACCTAGGGGCATGGCCCCAGCACTGGGGGGGTTACTTGCGCAACCAGAGGGTGGGTGCGTGCACATGGGAGGGGACCAGCGTCTGGTAAGGTAATATTACGTGTGGGTGTCTGAGGTATAGAACATAGAACATTACAGCGCAGTACAGGCCCTTCGGCCCTCGATGTTGCGCCGACCTGTGAAACCACTCTAAAGCCCATCTACACTATTCCTTTATCGTCCATATGTCTATCCAATGACCATTTGAATGCCCTTAGTGTTGGCGAGTCCACTACTGTTGCAGGCAGGGCATTCCACACCCTTACTACTCTCTGAGTAAAGAACCTACCTCTGACATCTGTCTTATATCTATCTCCCCTCAATTTAAAGCTATGTCCCCTCATGCTAGACATCACCATCCGAGGAAAAAGGCTCTCACTGTCCACCCTATCCAATCCTCTGATCATCTTGTATGCCTCAATTAAGTCACCTCTTAACCTTCTTCTCTCTAACGAAAACAGCCTCAAGTCCCTCAGCCTTTCCTCATAAGATCGTCCTGCCATACCAGACAACATTCTGGTAAATCTCCTCTGCACCCTTTCCAATGCTTCCACATCCTTCCTACAATGCGGCGACCAGAATTGTACGCAATACTCCAAATGCGGCCGCACCAGAGTTTTGTACAGCTGCAACATGACCTCATGGCTCCGAAACTCAATCCCTCTACCAATAAAAGCTAACACACCGTACGCCTGCTTATCAACCCTCTCAACCTGAGTGGCAACTTTCAGGGATCTATGTACATGGACACTGAGATCTCTCTGCTCATCCACACTGCCAAGAATCTTACCATTAGCCCAGTACTCTGTCTTCCTGTTATTCCTTCCAAAATGAATCACCTCACACTTTTCTGCATTAAACTCCATTTGCCACCTCTCAGCCCAGCGCTGCAGCTTATCTATGTCCCTCTGTAACTTGTAACATACTTCTGCACTGTGCACAACTCCACTGACTTTAGTGTCATCTGCAAATTTACTCACCATCCTTCTACGCCCTCCTCCAGGTCATTTATAAAAATGACAAACAGCAGTGGCCCAAAACAGATCCTTGTGGTACACCACTAGTAACTGGACTCCAGTCTGAACATTTCCCATCAACCACCACCCTTTGTCTTCTTCCAGCTAGCCAATTTCTGATCCAAACTGCTAAATCTCCCTGAATCCCATGCTTCCGTATTTTCTGCAGTAGCCTACCATGGGGAACCTTATCAAACGCTTTACTGAAATCCATATACACCACATCAACTGCTTTACCCTCATCCACCTGTTTGGTCACCTTCTCAAAGAACTCAATAAGATTTGTGAGGCACGACCTACCCTTCACGAAACCGTGTTGACTATGTCTAATCAAATTATTCCTTTCCAGATGATTATACACCCTATCTCTTATAAACCTTTCCAAGATTTTGCTCACAACAGAAGTAAGGCTCACTGGTCTATAGTTACCGGGGTTGTCTCTACTCCCCTTCTTGAACAAGGGGACAACATTTGCTATCCTCCAGTCTTCTGGCACTATTCCTGTTGACAAAGATGACTTAAAGATCAAAGCCAAAGGCTCAGCAATCTCCTCCCTAGCTTCCCAGAGAATCCTAGGATAAATCCCATCCGGCCCAGGGGACTTATCTATTTTCACCCTTTCCAGAATTGTTGACACCTCCTCCTTATGAACCTCAAGCCCTTCTAGTCTAGTAGGCTGAATCTCCGTATTCTCCTCGACAACATTGTCTTTTTCCTGTGTAAATACTGACAGAAAATATTCATTTAGCACCTCTCCTATCTCCTCGGACTCCAAGCACAACTTCCCACTACTGTCCTTGACTGGCCCTACTCTTACCCTAGTCATTCTTTTATTCCTGACACATCTATAGAAAGCTTTAGGGTTATCCTTGATCCTGTCTGCCAGTGACTTCTCATGTCCCCTCCTGGCTCTTCTTAGCTCTCTCTTTAGCTCCTTCCTAGCTAACTTGTAACTCTCGAGCGCCCTTACTGAACCTTCATGTCTCATCTTTACATAAGCCTCCTTCTTCCTCTTGACAAGTGTTTCGACTGCCTTAGTAAACCACGGTTCCCTTGCTCGACCACTTCCTCCCTGCCTGACAGGTACATACTTTTCAAGGACAAGCAGTAGCTGTTCCTTGAACAAGCTCCACATTTCCATTGTGCCCATCCCCTGCAGTTTTCCTCTCCATCTGATGCATCCTAAGTCTTGCCTCATCGCATCACAATTGCCTTTCCCCCAGATATAACTCTTGCCCTGCGGTATATCTAACACCTGTCCTGGTTCATTACCCACTACCAAATCCAATACGACCTCGCCTCTCGTTGGCCTATCTACATACTGTGTCAGGAAACCCTCCTGCACACATTGGACAAAAACGGACCCATCTAAAGTACTCTAACTATAGCGTTTCCAGTCAATATTTAGAACGTTAAAGTCCCCCATAACAACTACCCTGTTGCTTTCGCTCCTATCCAGAATCATCTTTGCAATCCTTTCCTCTATATCTCTGGAACTTTTCGGAGGCCTATAGAAAACCCCTAACAGGGTGACCTCTCCTTTCCTGTTTCTAACTTCAGCCCATACTACTTCAATCGACGAGTCCTCATCAAACGTCCTTTCTGCCACCATAATACTGTCCTTGACTAATAATGCCACCCCTCCCCCTCTTTTACCACCTTCCCTGAGCTTACTGAAACATATAAACCCCGGCACCTGGATGAGGGGTCCGGTGACCAGAGGTCCCCACTGTGGCCAGGGTTGGTGTGGGCAGGGCGTGTCGGATGGCAGGGGGTGTGGTGTAGAAGGGGGGGAGCAATGAGGGGACTGGAGGGTCCTGGGGTGGGAGACGCTGCTGTTTGTCAGTCTCACACCCACTCCCAATTCCTTGCGGATATTATACGGTATGGATGACACCTTGGACGCTGCAGAGGCTGACTGAGTGGTGCTGATGGCAGGCCAGGGGGTCAGACACCTATGCAGCCTATATGCCTCACACTCCGAGGACCTGGCCGCACATCAGGCCAGGGAGGGACACAGAGGAAGAGGCCCATAACAGCCGAAGATGTAGAGGCAACGCTGGTCTTTCGAACAGATGACGGACAGCGTGTGCCACAGGAGGCTCCGCCTCAACAACCTGACAGTGTGGCACCTGTGCCATATCCTTGCGGACCTGGCACCACGTGGAGGAGGAGGATACCCACTCCCGGTGGCCGTCAAGGTCACCGCAGCCCTGAACCTCTGTGTCTCAGGGTCATTCCAGGGCTCGAGCGGGTGACATTTCACAAGCTACATCCCCAAGTGCATCGTGAGGTCACGAATGCCCTGTTTGCCCGGGCAGCGGGTTTCTCCACATTGACAAGATGCCCCAGGTCCGGGGGGGGGGTAATAGATGGCGCACATGTTGCCTTGCATTCACTGGGTCGTCAGCGAGTGCCCTACATCATCAGGAAGGCATTTGAATCCCTGAACATCCAACTTGTGTGTGACCACCACATGAAGATCATGCCCGTGTGTGCATGCACGCTTCCCGGGGAGTGTGCACAACAGCTATATCCTGGGGTAGTCGGACCTCCCCGATCTCTTTGAGGACCACCCCAGGATGGCTTGTTGGCTCCTGGGGGATAAGGGTAACCGCTGAGGACTTGGCCAATATCGCCAGTATGGGGCTGATGACTGATGCGGAGACCCGATACAACAAGGCCACCCGGGCTGTCATTGAGTGGTGCATCGGACTCCTCAAAATGCGGTTCCGTTTTCTCGACTGCTCTGGTGGTGCACTGCAGTACACACACATACACACACACAGACACCCCCTACCCCCACCCCAGAGAGTCGCCCGCTTTGTGCTGGTTTGCTGTGTCCTCCACACCTGGCGCAGCAGGTGGAGCGACGTGACAGAGGAAGAGGAGGAGGACACAGCAGACCACCACAAAGCATCTACCTCCGGCGAGGAGGCATCGGGGACCAGGAGGGGCTGAAGGACGAGCCCGGGGAGGATCTGTAGGACCAGCCGGAGAATGGAGGTCAGCCGGCAGTGGCAGGGGTTCGTCAGGCCCAGAGGGCCAGGGAGGCCCTCATCCTTACCCGCTTCACAAAGGATGTGGCCTCATCCGTCATTCCCCCTCACCTCAATTCTCCACATCCTGCACCCCTCGCCCCATTCCTCGGGCTCCTCCCACCATTTCCCACCCTCCCAGGCTCTTTGTAACATCAGTCCAGGGTAACGGGACAGTGTTGTCAGTGGATCACGATGGAGGGCGAGGGCAAGTGGGTGATGATAACTCACTGGGCGCTGGTGCTCCTCATTCAGTACCATAGTCTGACCCCTGCCTGTCTGCTGACTGCTTGCTCACACCCATCACCTGCATGTGTGGTGTGCCGGGGGTGGGTGGGGAAGATGCATCCAGGACCTCTGTGTCCGGGGAGATGGGGCATGGGATTGGTGTTTGACCCGCCTTGCGGAAGAAAGTGCCAGAAGTGCACCCTGGCTGTGGTCAACGATTTTTAATAATTAACTGCCCAAATCCCCACGCCCCCCACCCACAATTCACTCAATCCCCTTCCCTCCCAGTGCCCCCTTAGTGATCCTTGACTTGCTTAGCCTTCCATATTATACCGTTGCATCTAGGTGTGTCCCCACGATGTACATCACAGGTGGGGCCAGCCTGCTGCCCACTGCATCCCGTGGCCTTCAGTGCCCCTGGTGGGGTCTCTGGGGCCTGAGGACCCTGGCACACTTGCCAGTGGCACATGCCCCACCGTGCCACCCTGTTCTGGGTGCTGACCCCGAGATGCATTGTTGTTAGTGGGTGACCGCTGCTCTGGATTGGCAGCTAGTGCCGCCTCCTCACGGTCAGTGCCCATTGGGAGGGGCAGCTGGATCGGGCCCCGTCTCCCCTCTGTCATCTGGCTCTGCCAGACCCGGTGGCTCCCCAATGTCTGCAGCATGGTGTCAGTGCCCTTGGTGATGCTCTTCAGTGACTGGGACATGCTCTGGAGCACCCCGGCAATGCCCACCTGCGACTGGGATACGTCCCCCAGGGATCGGGGCATGCTCTGCAGTGCCTCGACGATGCCCACATGGGACTGGGAGACCTCTCTCAGCGATCGGGATGTGCTCTGGAGGGCCTTAGCAATGTCCAGCTGAGACTGGAATATGCCCTGCAGAGCCTCATCAATGTTCGCCTGGTACTGGATCACGTCCCACAGCGACTGGGTCACACAGTCGAGGAGCTCAGCCATGGCTGTCACTGACTGAGCCACGCCTTGGACACCACCACTCACGTTATGCACCAGGCTTTTCACTTTGGTCGCCACCCTACGCATAGCCGGTGCCATCTCCTGTGCCCATAGACTCTGAGACTCCTACAATCGGCTATGGACCTGTTGGAGGGTCGCTGACATCCCCCTTTGAATCTCATGTCCACATCCTAGCATCTGCATCCGCTCCGGGTTGACCTGGTCCAGAAGCTCCGCATCTGACTGGGATTCTGGGATCCAGCAGACCTCTGACTGCTGTCTCGCCTGGGCGTTCCTGCCTCCACCTGATGTGCATCTGCAACTGGTGCTCACCAGAATGTGCCCCAGATGCCTGTCCACTACCATGGCCCACCGAGGTGTGTGTCTCTGCGCTGGTGGAGGATGAGGATGACAACTGTGATGCATCGACAGTGGCATCCTTGGAGCTCTCCTCCGAGGTCTTCTCCCCTACCCGGCGGGGAGGGCGGTCCCGGCGCCGAGGAGTGGCGTGAACCACTCCGGCATTGGGCCGCCCGGAAGGTGCGGAATCCTATGCACCTTCAGGGGCTAGGCCGGCGCTAGCGGGGTTGGCGCCGCGCCAATTGGCGCGGAAGGGGATTTTTGCGCCGCGCCAAATGGCACCGAAGGGCCTCTGCTGGCCGGCGCGAATTGGCGCATGCGCCGGAGCGCCAGCATGTGCTGGCGTCATCCCAGCGCATGCGAAGGGGGGTTCGTCTCCACACCGGCCATGGCGGAGGGAAAGAGTGCCCCCATGGCACAGGCGCACCCGTGGATCAGTGGGTCCCGATCGCGGGCCAGGCCACCGTGGGGGCACCCCCCGGGGCCAGACCCCCCGCGCCCCCCCCCCCCCCCCCCCCAGGACCCCGGAGGCCGCCCGCAGAGTCAGGTCCGCCAGTAAGTACCAGGTCTAATTTACACTGGCGGGACCGGCCTAAAGCGGGCAGCCGTTCAGCCCATCGCAGGCTGGAGAATTGCCGGAGGGGGGGGCTGCTGCTAGCGGCCGCCGACCGGCGTGGCGGGATTCCCGCCCCCGCCATAACCCCGGCGCCGGAGAATGCGGCAGCCGGCGGGGGCAGGATCCACGCCGTCCCCCAATGATTCTCCGGCCCGGCGGGGGGTCGGAGAATCCCGCCCCCCGTCACTGGGAGGGATGGGTTATCCTACGAGCCGGGCAGTGGGGTTTCCCATTGTAGGCAGCCTCACGCCGTCAGCGCAACAGAGGACCCTGGCAGCGGAGAATTCAGACCCGTAAATTTGGACAAAATTGGGTTCAGATTTGATGCCTCCCCATGACTGAACAAACTGACAGCGCTGGGCTCACTTATGAAGAAAAATTTGGGAAAGATACCCGATGAATTCTTCCAGCATTTGTCAATGCTTTCAGTACAGCAAGTTTTTGTTTGCACTGAGTGCTGAATTTGGTGCATTTGAGTGCTAGAGTAAGAGTTTGGTGACCGAGGGAGTATAAGGCTTCATTTTTATCTAAAGTTTAGTCTTTCTTTTATTTAGTTAATTAACTTTAATGTTGCTGTTTGGTTTAGAAGAAGGTGAATTTTCAATCAGCTTTAAACAGGCTTCTACTTGTAGACACTTGCAGCTGGAGCTTGTTAATTAGTTAATTGGATTAGGCCAGTTTTCAGAGGCTAGATTCACAGTATAAAAGTGATCCCCTACAGTGCAGACTTTGTTTGCACTGAGTGCTGAATTTGGTGCATTTTGAGTGCTATAGTAAGAGTTTGGTGACCGAGGGAGTGCTGAATTTGGTGCATTTTGAGTGCTATAGTAAGAGTTTGGTGACCGAGGGAGTGCTGAATTTGGTGCATTTTGAGTGCTATAGTAAGAGTTTGGTGACCGAGGGAGTGCTGAATTTGGTGCATTTTGAGTGCTTTCGTAAGAGTTTGGTGACCGAGGGAGTGCTGAATTTGGTGCATTTGAGTGCGATAGTGAGAGTTTGGTGACTGAGGGAGTTAGGTGAGGAAGGAGTAAGGTGCTGCTTTCTTTTTGTTTCCGACATTTCCGCAAAGAGTGAGAAGAGAGCCAGGAGTTTACAGAAAGTGTAGCTGACTGGGAGCAGAGTCGGAGAGCGGAGATCTAGTTAGTCCACAGGGCAGCTATATTCTGTCAGGTAAGAGGGGATGGAGGCTAGGCCAGTTACATGCTCCTCCTGTACGATGTGGGTGGTGAGGGATACCACCGGTGTCCCCGCTGACTATACCTGCGGGAAGTGCACCCAACTTCAGCTCCTCAAAGACCGTGTTAGGGAACTGGAGCTGAAGATGGATGAACTTCGGATCATCCGGGAGGCAGAGGGGGTGATTGAGAAGAGTTACAGGGAGGTAACCACACCCACGGTACAGGACAAGAATAGCTGGGTTACCGTCAGGGGGAAAAAAACAAACAGGCAGACGGTGCAGGGATCCCTCGTGGCCATTCCCCTTCAAAACAAGTATACCGTTTTGGATGCTGTTGGGGGGGATGACCTACCGGGGGAAGGCCCTAGCGGCCAGGTCTCTGGCACTGAGTCTGGCTCTGGGGCTCAGAAGGGAAGGGGGGGAGAATAGAAAAGCAATAGTTGTAGGAGATTCAATGGTTAGGGGAATAGATAGGAGATTCTGTGGTCGCGAGCGAGACTCCCGGGAGGTATGTTGCCTCCCGGGTGCCAGGGTCAGGGATGTCTCGGATCGTGTCTTCAGGATCCTTAAGGGGGAGGGCGAGCAGCCAGAAGTTGTGGTGCACATTGGTACCAACGACATAGGTAGGAAAAGGGGCGTGGAGGTAATAAACAAGTTTAGGGAGTTAGGCTGGAAGTTAAAAGCCAGGACAGACAGAGTTGTCATCTCTGGTTTGTTGCCGGTGCCACGTGATGGCGAGGCTAGGAATAGGGAGAGAGTGCAGTTGAACACGTGGCTGCAGGAATGGTGTAGGAGGGAGGGCTTCAGGTATTTGGATAATTGGAGCGCATTCTGGGGAAGGTGGGACCTGTACAAGCAGGACGGGTTGCATCTGAACCAGAGGGGCACCAATATCCTGGGAGGGAAGTTTTCTGGTACTCTTCGGGAGGGTTTAAACTAATTTGGCAGGGGAATGGGAACCGGATTTGTAGTCCAGCAACTAAGGTAGCCGATATTCAGGACGCCAAAGCGTGTAATGAGGCAGTGGGGAAGGGAACACTGACAAAGGAGAGTACTTGCAGGCACGGAGATGGGTTGAAGTGTGTATACTTCAACGCAAGAAGCATCAGGAATAAGGTGGGTGAACTTAAGGCATGGATCGGTACTTGGGACTACGATGTGGTGGCCATCACGGAAACTTGGATAGAAGAGGGGCAGAAATGGTTGTTGGAGGTCCCTGGTTATAGATGTTTCAATAAGATTAGGGAGGGTGGTAAAAGAGGTGGGGGCGTGGCATTGTTAATTAGAGATAGTATAACAGCTGCAGAAAGGCAGTTCGAGGAGTATCACCCTAATGAGGTAGTATGGGTTGAAGTCAGAAATAGGAAAGGAGCAGTCACCTTGTTAGGAGTTTTCTATAGGCCCCCCAATAGTAGCAGAGATGTGGAGGAACAGATTGGGAAACAGATTTTGGAAAGGTGCAGAAGTCACAGGGTAGTAGTCATGGGTGACTTTAACTTCCCAAACATTGAGTGGAAACTCTTTAGATCAAATAGTTTGGATGGGTGGTGTTTGTGCAGTGTGTCCAGGAAGCTTTTCTAACACAGTATGTAGATTGTCCGACCAGAGGAGGGGCAATATTGGATTTAGTACTTGGTAATGAACCAGGGCAAGTGATCGATTTGTTAGCGGGGGAGCATTTTGGAGATAGTGACCACAATTCTGTGACTTTCACTTTAGTAATGGAGAGGGATAGGTGCGTGCAACAGGGCAAGGTTTACAATTGGGGGAAGGGTAAATACGATGTTGTCAGACAAGAATTGAAGTGCATAAGTTGGGAACATAGGCTGTCAGGGAAGGACACAAGTGAAATGTGGAACTTGTTCAAGGAACAGGTACTTTGTGTCCTTGATATGTATGTCCCTGTCAGGCAGGGAAGAGATGGTCGAGTGAGGGAACCATGGTTGACAAGAGAGGTTGAATGTCTTGTTAAGAGGAAAAAGGAGACTTATGTAAGGCTGAGGAAACAAGGTTCAGACAGGGCATTGGAGGGACACAAGATAGCCAGGAGGGAACTGAAGAAAGGGATTAGGAGAGCTAAGAGAGGGCATGAACAATCTTTGGCGGGTAGGATCAAGGAAAACTCCAAGGCCTTTTACACATATGTGAGAAATATGAGAATGACTAGAGCGAGGGTAGGTCCGATCAAGGACAGTAGCGGGAGATTGTGCATTGAGTCTGAAGAGATAGGAGAGGTCTTGAACGAGTACTTTTCTTCTGTATTTACAAAAAAGAGGGGCGATATTGTTGGAGAGGACAGTGTGAAACAGACTGGTAAGCTCGAGGAAATACTTGTTAGGAAGGAAGATGTGTTGGGCATTTTGAAAAACTTGAGGATAGACAAGTCCCCCGGGCCTGACGGGATATAACCAAGGATTCTATGGGAAGCAAGAGATGAAATTGCAGAGCCGTTGGCAATGATCTTTTCGTCCTCACTGTCAACAGGGGTGGTACCAGGGGATTGGAGAGTGGCGAATGTCGTGTCCCTGTTCAAAAAAGGGACTAGGGATAACCCTGGGAATTACAGGCCAGTTAGTCTTACTTCGGTGGTAGGCAAAGTAATGGAAAGGGTACTGAAGGATAGGATTTCTGAGCATCTGGAAAGACACTGCTTGATTAGGGATAGTCAGCACGGATTTGTGAGGGGTAGGTCTTGCCTTACAAATCTTATTGAATTCTTTGAGGAGGTTACCAAGCATGTGGATGAAGGTAAAGCAGTGGATGTAGTGTACATGGATTTTAGTAAGGCATTTGATAAGGTTCCCCATGGTAGGCTTCTGCAGAAAGTAAGGAGGCATGGGATAGTGGGAAATTTGGCCAGTTGGATAACGAACTGGCTAACCGATAGAAGTCAGAGAGTGGTGGTGGATGGCAAATATTCAGCCTGGATCCCAGTTACCAGTGGCGTACCGCAGGGATCAGTTCTGGGTCCTCTGCTGTTTGTGATTTTCATTAATGACTTGGATGAGGGAGTTGAAGGGTGGGTCAGTAAATTTGCAGACGATACGAAGATTGGTGGAGTTGTGGATAGTAAGGAGGGCTGTTGTCGGCTGCAAAGAGACATAGATAGGATGCAGAGCTGGGCTGAGAAGTGGCAGATGGAGTTTAACCCTGAAAAGTGTGAGGTTGTCCATTTTGGAAGGACAAATATGAATGCGGAATACAGGGTTAACGAAAGAGTTCTTGGCAATGTGGAGGAGCAGAGCGATCTTGGGGTCTATGTTCATACATCTTTGAAAGTTGCCACTCAAGTGGCTGTGAAGAAGGCCTATGGTGTGCTCGCGTTCATCAACAGAGGGATTGAATTTAAGAGCCGTGAGGTGATGATGCAGCTGTACAAAACTTTGGTAAGGCCACATTTGGAGTACTGTGTACAGTTCTGGTCACCTCATTTTAGGAAGGATGTGGAAGCTTTGGAAACGGTGCAAAGAAGATTTACCAGGATGTTACCTGGAATGGAGAGTAGGTCTTACGAGGAAAGGTTGAGGGTGCTAGGCCTTTGCTCATTAGAACGGAGAAGGACGAGGGGCGACTTGATAGAGGTTTATAAGATGATCAGGGGAATAGATAGAGTAGACAGTCAGAGACTTTTTCCCCGGGTGGAACAAACCATTACAAGGGGACATAAATTTAAGGTGAGAGGTGGAAGATATAGGAGGGATATCAGAGGTAGGTTCTTTACCCAGAGAGTAGTGGGGGCATGGAATGCACTGCCTGTGGAAGTAGTTGAGTCGGAAACATTAGGGACCTTCAAGCAGCTATTGGATAGGTACATGGATTACGGTAAAATTATACAGTGTATATTTATTTGTTTTTAAGGGCAGCACGGTAGCATTGTGGATAGCACAATTGCTTCACAGCTCCAGGGTCCCAGGTTCGATTCCGGCTTGGGTCACTGTCTGTCCGGAGTCTGCACGTCCTCCCCGTGTCTGCATGGGTTTCCTCCGGGTGCTCCGGTTTCCTCCCACAGTCCAAAGATGTGCAGGGTAGGTGGATTGGCCATGATAAATTGCCCTTAGTGTCTAAAATTGCCCTTGGTGTTGGGTGGAGTTGTTGAGTTTGGGTGGGGTGCTCTTTCCAAGAGCCGGTGCAGACTCAGGGGGCCGAATGGCCTCCTTCTGCACTGTAAATTCAATGATAATCTATGATTAATCTAGGACAAAGGTTCGGCACAACATCGTGGGCCGAAGGGCCTGTTCTGTGCTGTATTTTCTATGTTCTATGTTAAGTAAAGTAGCCAAAGTCCCAGCAGGCTGCTTTTCCACTTTAAGGGAGGGAGCTGACTGGTGGTGACTTAAACTGAGGAACACCACACCTCGGGCAAGGGGCAAGGTTGGGAAGGCAGGGTTGGCTTCACGAATAACCTCAGCCGGTACGGGAACTGAACCCACACTGCTGGCCTTGTACTGCATCACAAACCAGCTGCTGAGCCCACTAACCCGGCCTCCAGCCCCTGAGCTGAAGTTCATTTCAGTATAGAAATAGGGGCAGTGGCAGCAATAAAAAAAAATAGCAGCCCAGTCTGTCTGACTTATTGAGGTTTTCATTCTCTGAGGAACAGTTACGCTTTGTGGTTTGTGAACTGTACCGATGTTGAGAGTTCGAAATGAGAAAAGATAACATTTAACCCTTTCCTGCATCTACTATTGAATCCGAGAAATGATCTCACTTCATTCTACTTATAAAATTACGCCCAATGTTTCGAAAAATATTTTCATAATTCTTTCATGCATGAAGTAATCCTTTCTCTGCTGATCTGACAGTCTGACTAAAGTTTTTGATTAAAAAGAATACCAGCTGGCAGGGAAATATTTAAACAGCAAGTGTTTTGAGGTTTACACTGAAGAAACCACCCTCCGCCCCCTCAAATGAAGTATCAGTGTTTTAGATAGCAGAGTAAAGCTACACCTACTGAGAGAGAAACCATACATTGTACAAGTTCACCTTCGAATTTCAAATACTGAAGCTCATATAGAATACAGTTGTACAAGTCAAGCAACATGTGATCAATATTAGCTATTAATGAGCATAAATGGGCAGTAATCTTCAGCATGTGATGCCATACTTAAGTAGAGTAAGCCTGCTTGTGTCACAAAATTAGGATAAATGTTTTGCAATTAAAGTGAAAACCTTCAATATTTTTTGAAATACCTTTTACGTAACGACGTGATGCAATAAACAATGACTGCTGTTTTCAGACAGCAGATTTAGCTTTCCATAGCTGCAGAAAAGGCTTACAGTGCTTTACCATGCCTACGAACGTACAAATATATGAACTAGGAGCAGGAAAAGGCCATTTGCCTCTCGGGTCTGCTTTGCCATTTGAATTAAAAAAATATATGTTTTGTTCCAAATATGTTCCAAAGTACAAAGACATAAATAATCTGGGGAGCACTTTCCCCATTACACAGTGTGTGTGTACAAGTCTGTACACGTATTTCCCTTTTTTACAACCCCCCCCCCCCCCCTACCCACGCCCGCGATGAACTACCTCGAACGCGGCCACGATCAATCCCCAATGTGCCTCAAAGCCCTCCGCTGAACCCTTCAATTCAAACTTAATCTTCTCCAACCGGAGGAAATCGTATATGTCCCCCAGCCAGGCCGCCACCCCCGGCAGCGTTGACGACCGCCATTGCAGCAAAATTCTTCGGCGGGCAACCAGGGAGGCGAAGGCCACGACATCGTCTCTCCCCCGCCCATCAGCTTCGGAATTTCAGAGACCGCAAAAATCGCCACAGTAGGGTCCGGCCCGACTTCTACCCCTACAATCTTTGCTAGCATCCCGAACACTCCCGCCCAGTATCTAACTTCTCCAGCTCCAGAACATATGTGTGTGGTTTGCTGGATCTCGCCCACACTTCTCAAACTCATCCACTACCCCCTGGAAGAACCCATTCATCCTCGCCCAAGTCATATGCATCCCATGTACCACCTTAAACTCATCCTCGCATATGAGGAGATCGAATTCACCCTGCGCAGCGCCTCACTCCACACTCCCCAACCTGTCACCCCCCCCAAACATCTCCTCCCATTTCTCCGTAATCTTCACCACTTCCATGCTCCCCTGCTCCCCCAGTCACCCATATATGTCCCCGATCCTACCCTCCCTGCTACGTCCAGAAGCAGCAGCCATTCCAATAGGGCGTACTTCGGCAGCCTGGGAAACCCTTTCCGCACCTTCCGTGCAAAGTCCCTTACTTGTAAATATCTAAATTCACTTCCCTTTGGGAGCTCTACCTGGCTCCTGCAGCTCCTCCAGACTTGTGAACCTCTCCTCCAAATACAAATCCCTCGCCCTCACCAACCCCACCTCTCCCCACCTCCTGTACATGCCACCTGTCTCCCCCAGCTTAAACCCGTGGTTCTCACAGCGGCGCTAACACCGACATTCCCTTCATCCTACAGTGCCTCCTCAACTTGTTCCACACCCTAATCATGGACTGCACCACCGGGCTCACACAATTAAAGTCTCTTCCCATGATCAACTGATGTGTGGCCAAGTCCGGACTCACTCCCAGAAGCCCCCTCACAAACTGCATGTCATCCTAATTCGGTGCGTATACATTCACTGGCATCACCGGCGTCTCTACTATCCGCCATCTTCCCCTACCGATTCTGTCCCCTTTAATTTCACCCTAAACCAGGCCCATCCAAGATGGCCCCCCTTCTCCGTCTATGACCACGCTTCTCTTCCAACATTGCCAATGCATCTCCCTCCCCCTCCCTACCCCCCTCAGCCATCCCTGTCTGTGCGGAGTCTGCACGTTCTCCCCCTGTCTGTGTGGGTTTCCTCCGGGTGCTCCGGTTTCCTCCCACAGTCCAAAGATGTGCGGGCTAGGTGGATAGGCCATGCTAAAGTGCCCAAAAAATGTTAAGTGGGGGTTACTGGGTTATGGGGATAGGGTAGATACGTAGGCTTCAGTAGGGTGCTCTTCGTAAGGGCCAGTGCAGACTCGATGGGCCGAATGGCCTCCTTCTGCACTGTAAATTCTATGATCCCTCACGGCCATTTCCCCCACCTGACTTTCATTCACCAGCATTACCTGCCAGCGTGGCAGCTCCTGACAGAAGGCTCCTCTTATCTAGCCCCCACCCCTCCCCCCACCCCTTCCTCCTTGCTCTGCCATTTGATAAGATCATGGTTGATCTTATTGTGATCTCTACTTTCCTGTCTACCCTCTGTACCCTTTGACTCGCTGGTCAGTCGAGAATCTATCTAACTCAGCCATAAAAATAATAAATGACCCTGCCTCAGTTAACCTCTGAGGAAGGGAATTGCACAGACTAATGACCCTGTGAGAGAATAAAATTCCCATCAGGGGAAACATCCTCTCAGCATCAATCCTGTCAGAAGCCTCTCAAGATATTATGGGTACAATTCAGCGGCCTCGTCACGCCTGACTTGGTGTCGTGAAGGGAAAGGCCTCGCGCCAGATTTGCAACGCTCGAAATGTCTCACGAGATCCAACAGAATATCACAACAGATGTTGTGATCTGGATCTCACCCTCATTGGGCGTGACCCAAGTCAGCATATTTAAATGAGCCGCAAGGCCGGTTTAAATATAGGTTTGCCGGATTCTCCCAGCAACCATTACTCAACAGCCGTGCCTGGGACCTACCTTGCCAGGCCGCCGTTTAGTACTGGCCCACACAAACGTGGACCAGTCACAATGGCACATGGGTGGGCGGGTGTCTCCCAGGTGTTTGGAGACACCTGGTGGGCGAGGATAGGGCAGGGTAGTACCCTCGCACTCCCCCTGGAAATCAGGCACCTTGGCACTGCCAGCCTGGCAATCCGGCAGTGCCAGGGTGACACTGCATGGTTAGCAGGGACACTGCCATGGTGCCAAGCTGGCAGTGTCAGGGTGCCCGGGTGCCAGGTTGGCAATGTCAGGGATCGGGCCCAGGCGGGGGTTTGCCAGGTATAGAGGGGGGGGAGCGGGGTTCCTGGGGGCCTTCCCAAGGTTGGGGGGCCTTAAAGGCTGGGGGATAGATCGGTGCAGCCAGACAAAATGGCGCCCCGATCTGCGAGGACCCTTTCCTGCAGATGAGTTTCAGATCGCCAGCAGGAAATCCCTCTGAGTGTGGCCTCGGAAGAGAGAAACTTCCCAAGGCCAAGAAAGACAGTAAAGTTGAATAACAAAGGGCTGGATTCTCCGCAGCCCCGAACCGTAATCGAGCCTGGCGCCAGTTCGGCGATTCTCCGGACCCCGAAAATCGGCGTGACCGCGGAGTACGCCTCGCCGCCGGGGGGCCATTGCCAGATGCCCGCCCAGCAGTCCTCTGCTCCCAGCCGGCCGAGTTCCCGACGGTGTGGAACTAACCACCTATTGCCGATCGGGAGTCTCGCATGGCGGCTGCAGACTCAGTCCGCGTCCGCCCTGGTCGGGGGCGGGCGAATCAGAGACCAGGGGGGGGCCTTATAGGTGGCCAGGGATTAACTGTGCAGGAGTTGAGGCTCCGGCGCATGGCGGATCGGAGGGTCCCTTTTCTCGGTGTGGTTCCGCGGTCTGAGTCCACCATGGAACACGACGCGGCCACTGGAGGCCGCCGCCATGCGCATGCGCGGACTCCGACCCGGAAGTGCGGGGGCCCGCATCCGCAGCTAAGGCTGCGAGATTTACTCCGGGTCCCTGCTAGTCCCCTGCAGGGTATTGAATTAGTTCAGCTCTTTAATCGGAATTTTGGGAGGAAAGCTCCACCGTTTGTACGCCGCCGTGGGGACATAGTCCCATTTTGGGAGAATCCGGCCCAATATGTTAATATGTTTCTCAGGGCTGCGGCCGCCGAGAAATACCTTGCTCAACACGTCCAAAACCGGAAATAGACATTCTTTGGGCGAATTGCGCCCTGCAGACAGAATTCTCATAAAAGTGACTAAGTGCAATTTGAAGCAAAAGAATTAGTGCAAAATGTGCCCGCTGTTCAGGTGTGATTTCACCACAAACGTCCCGCACATAGACCTTTTTTTGGAGAAGGGTGTGTTTTGCATTGGCACTAAGGAATTGCCACCTATATGATTCAGTAAGATCACCTCACATTCTTCTAACCTCCAATGGAGACAGGCCCAACCCCTCCAACCTTTCCTCATTAAGATAACAAGTTCACCCAGGAATCAGTCAAGTGAACCTTCTCGGAATTGCTTGAGATACAGCTGTGTCCTTTCTTAAATAAAGAGACCAAACTTTAAATGTGGTCTCACCAATGCCTTGTACAACTGCAAACCATCCCTTACTATAATATTCCACTTCCTTTGCAATAAATGACAACATTACATTTGCCTTCCTTTGCTTTTATAAATTTAGAGTACCCAATTATTTTTTTTTCCAATTAAGGGGCAATTTAGCGTGGCCAATCGACTTAACCTGCACATCTTTGGGTTGTGGGGGTGAAACCCACGCAGACACGGGGAGAATGTGCAAACTCCACACGGACAGTGACCCAGGGCTGGGATTCAAACCCGGGTCCTCAGCGCCGCAGTCCCAGTGCTAACCACTGCACCACATGCCGCCCCGTCATTTGCCTTCCTAATCTAATGTCTCCAGCTATCATGTCAAAAATGTGCCTCTATAATTCGCAGCTTCCCTCAGCAATTGTTTTATTCAAGTGATAGATTATAATGAAAACTTAAAGTAGCCCAAATGTCTTGCCTGTTTTTACCCTGATGTGAATTTTCAGCTATTTCAGCAACCACTAAATGCTGGTAATAGTTTTGTGAGTCTACTGTCCTCTTCCTGGCTGGATCTTGTTATGGCACCAAATGGGAAAAAGGAGAAGCCAAAAGGCTCTGGTGATGGATTTTGAGCCATTATGTCTGGCCTGGTAAAGTCAGACTTCTGGGTCTTTCTGGATGCCTATATGTAAGCACGCTTTCAAAGAAGCCATGATGTGGAGATGCCAGCGTTGGATTGGGGTGGGCACAGTAAGAAGTCTTACAACACCAGGTTAAAGTCCAACAGGTCTGTTTGGAATCACTAGCTTTCGAAGCGCAGCTCTTTCATCTGGCTTTCAAAGACGTAAGCTCCAATTAAGTGCTGACTTTTGTGGACCAACTTAAAGGCAGTAGAACTGGCTTTGGTGTCGAAAGATGGGGAAGAATTAAAATGACCAGCAGTCTGTTTCTCATTACTTTCCAATAAGGCAGCAAAAATGGAAAACGGCCAGGATTCTCCCCTACCCGGTGGGGCGGGGGGTCCCGGCGGGATGGAGTGGCGGGAACCACTCCGGCGTCGGGCCGCCCCAAAGATGCAGATTTCTCCGCACCTTTAGGGGTCAAGCCCTCACCGTGAGGGGCTAGGCCCGCGCCGGAGTGGTTTCCGCTCCACCGGCTGGCGTGGAAGGCCTTTGGTACCACGCCGGCCGGGGCAGAAAGGACTTCGCCGGGCGGCGGAAGTCCGCGCATGCGCGGGAGCGTCAGCGGCTGCTGACGTCATCCCTGCGCATGCGCAGCGGGTGGGTTCTCTTCCGCGTCGGCCATGGTGAAGGCTATGGTCGAGGCGGAGGGAAAAGAGTGCCCCCACGGCACAGGCCCGTCCGCGGATCGGTGGGCCCCGATCGTGGGCCAGGCCACTGGGGGGGCACCCCCCGGGACCAGTTCACCCCGCGCCACCCCCCCCCAGGACCCCGGAGCCCCGCTTGCACCGCCAGTCCCGCCAGTAAAGTAGGTGGTTTGATTCACGCCGGCGGGACTGGCATGACAGCAGCGGGACTTCGGCCCATCGCGGGCCGGAGAATCGCCGGCGCAATTCCCGCCCCCTCCGAATATCCGGTGCCGGAGAATTCGGCGGCTGGCGGGGGCGGGATTCACGCCAGCCCCCCGGCGATTCTCCGACCTGGCGGGGGGGTCGGAGAATCCCGCCCAAAGTGTCGATGTAATAATAATAGCTTATTGTCACGAGTAGGCTTCAATGAAGTTACTGTGAAAAGTCGCCACATTCCGGGACCTGTTCGGGGAGGCTGGTACAGGAATTGAACCCGCGCTGCTGGCCTTGTTCTGCATTACAAGCCAGCTGTTTATCCCACTGTGCTAAACCAGCCCCTATCGTGGACACTTGGATAAGACATGGCGTTGATGCCGGACATGGGTAACTAGTCAGCAATACTTACTGCTGGGGCCTCCAATGAAAAACATCCATAAGGTCGGCAGCAATAAAACTATACCCCAACATATGGCAGTGGCAGAGCATATTATCGAATGCTTAAAAAAAAATCTGGGAACGTAATGATGTAATTTTCCAGATTGTATGATTGCATGCACCACAGATGTCAACGGCCATCAAATTATGGAATATTTCTTGGTTGGTAAGGCAAGGGGGTTGAGTTTCCAACTGGGAATGTCTAGCATCAATGGAATTCAGCAAGTCAAGGCAGAGAAATTGATTGGCTCATGCTCTGCCTAGTCCCCACTGAAAATATGCTCTGTTATAAGGTGGCCAACCATGCTCTGGATTTCACTGTGGCATAATTCAAATTGGAAGCTAATTAAACACACACCCAGTATATTAAGGAGTATATATAGTTTTTCCTGGGAACGAGTCCTGCCCAGAAGCACTTGCGTTCATGAAAAGCAGACGGTAAATAGAAATTGCTTGGAATCTGAATTTAAAGGAACATACAAAAATAATTTTCTTGACAAGATTTATTGTCTTCAGCTAATGTCTAATGTTTCCATACTTTATTATGTTGCAAATAATACTTAATGCACAAATGTAATCATTTGTTTTGCATCTTTTAAGTGTATAAATTTTAATTTACTCTTCAATCTCTTGTTTTTTTTTGTACAGCGCAGACCACGGTGGGAATATTCATGTAATCATAGAAGAAGAAATCATCTTAGAATCACGACAGTGCAGAAGGGAGCCATTTAACCTATCTTGTCTGCACCAACCCTCCGACAGAGCATTCTACCTAGGCTCACTGCCCCTTAACATCATAACCTCAACCAAATTTGCTACCTCTACCAGCTAGAGCAATAAGATCAGCAGGTGGATGGAAAAAACACCACCTGTAAGTTCCCCTCCAAGTCACATACCATCCTGTCTTAGAAATATATCAATCTTCCTTCAGTGTCACTGAGTCAAATTCTTGGAAGCCTCTCTCCAATAGCACGGTGGGTGGATTACTCCAAATGGGCTGCAGGGATTCAAGAAGATAGCTCACTACTACCTTCTCAAAGTGAGCAACAATAATTGATGACCTTACCTGTGACACCCATATCACAGGAACGAATAAGGAAAAATAATGATATTCATATTTTATGAGGTACAAGATGACCAATGGCCTCAGACACCACAGCCACATTTTAGTGACGCTAATTCAAATACTATCAACCATATTGGCAGGCCCTGGCAAACCTGGATTTGACAACTGGGAGCTAGTTCAACGGGCCACAGGGAGATAGTTGGAGAGCTGTGCCTTTGCTGAAAGGCCAACGAAGATGACACTGTGGGTGTCAGTCAAGGTCGCAAGTGCCTTCAAAACTTTGTCTCCTTACAGGCTCATGGAATGTCTTGGCCACACGTATTTGAAGAAAGATATTTATTTGTTTTTCCACTAAAATGGCACCAGGAGTGCGACAAGGCTGCCCAATGTCAACGCATTGCTGCCTCACTCCAAGTAAAAATAATTCTGAGGATATAGGCGATCTGGCAAGAGCAGCTTTTGTTACCCCCCACTGGCTGCCCTTGAGAGGATGGTGTCAAGTCTTCTTACTGAATCTCTGCAGTCTATGTGGTGATGGTTCTTTCCCGGTGTTTGATATGCAGAGCTCCATGAGTTTAACCCAACATTGACCAAGGTCCAGTGCCCAGGTCAGAATGGTGTGGGACTTGGCAGAGAAGCTAAAAAGAGCTGGTGTTCCTATAGTCCTGTTGCCCTTGCGCTTCTAGGTGGTGGAGATCACGGGCGGGATTCTCTCAGCCCAGGCTGGGCCGGGGAATCGCCGGAACGGGAGCAAATCGATGGGCCGAGTGGCCATGCAAAAAATCCAAGCCCCGCCAGCGCCGTTCACATCTGCTCTTACCCGGCAGGACCTCAGCGTGCAAGGATCCGGGGGCGGCTGGTAGGGGGGCGAGGGGGATCCGACCCCGGGGAGGGGGGGCCTCCGCTGTGGCCTGGCCCGCGATCGGGGCCTACCGATCGTTGGGCCGGCCTATCGGGCTGGGGGCCTCTTTTATTCCGCGTCGGCCCTTGTAGCCCTACGCCATTTTGCGTTGGGGCCGGCGCGGAGAAGGGAACCACTGCACATGCGCGCATTGGCGCCAGTCCCACTGCACATGCGTGCATTGGCGCCGGCCGCACTGCGCATGCGCAGACCCGCAGCGCCCATCTGATGCCGGGATCGGCAGCTGGAGCGGCGTGGGTCACTCCAGTGCCGTGCTGGCCTCCTGAGGGGTCAGAATCACTGCTCCTGAGGCCATGTTGACGCCGTTGAGAAACGCGACGGCGTTTACGACGGCGTCAACACTTAGCCTCAGGATCAGAGAATCCCGCCCACATGTTTGAGAGGTCCTGCTGAAGAAGCTGCCATGATTTGCTACATCCTGTAAAATGGACACCATAGCCTTGGTATACTGGTGATGGAGTGAGTGGCCAATAAACAGGTCCTGTTCTGACTTTCACCTTGTCAGTTGCATATTGTGATTCTCCCAGTGCCATTCCCGTAGTGTCACTAATAGCATCATCCAGATGTGCGTGATTGTGCTGGTGTTGGCAAATGTTATGGGAGGGATACAATACTGGACAGTGATGTGTTGTCCTAGTCTGCTGGCTGTGCTGACAAACTGCTTTCCTAGGACTGCAATAACAAACAAGTGATCAATATTACAATGCTATCACAAGACGCTTTCCAACAGAACTTGTGTTACAAGGGACTGTTTGTGTGGTTTAGTATTTGGCAGTACGTGTAAGTGAAAAGGCAGACATGAGAGTTTTGGGGAGATCTGCAACTTCACCTTCTTTTACTGCCTTACTGCTGTTACAGCCAAGGTTGTCCTAAGTAACCTTTTCCAAGCAGTTACGAACTTATCTGAGGCCACCACCACCCTGGGTCTGCCCTCCTATGTCAGATGCTATCCTGTCATAAGACAGAGAAGTTTAGTCCTGTCATGTTTTAAGTTGGAGAAACAAATTCATTGTGATTCGTGAATGCTGAAGCTACAGCCTCTCCTGGGTGACATTAGGGGGGGGTGTATGCCTGGAGTGGCTCGAGTGCCGGCGTCCACCACGCCGAGGAGAGGGTGGAGCCACATCAGACCATGTTTCTACCGTCGACACTTGCCCTTCGACAAGCTGTCGGATCGTGTGTACCACTGTCGACTCCACCTCACCGAGGAGACTGGGCGCCACCTGTCCCAAATGGTGGTGGACTTGGCACCATAAGTGCTAGGAGGAAGACACCAGCTCCTGGTGGCCGTCAACTTGACGGCTGGTCTTAACGTCTATGACTCTGGCTTGTTCCAGGGCTTGAGCGGGGACCTGTGCAGGACTTCGCAATCGTCTGCGTGCAGGTGCATCCGAGATGGCATGAATGCCCTATGTGCCCAGGCAGCTATCTACATCCACTTTAAGCTGGACCAGGCCCACCAGGATGCCTGGACTGCTGGATTTGTTGCCATCTCAGTCATGCCCAGGTCCAGGGAGTTATTGATGCCATGCATGTCGCCCTCAGAGCACCAGCTCGACAGGGCATATGCTTTATTAACAGGAAGGGGTTCCACTCCCTGAACGTGCAATTGGTATGCTATCACCAGCTGCACATCATGTATGTCTGTGCTCGATATCCAGGCAGTGTGCATGACACATACATTCATGGCGCACTCGGAGAGTCCTGGAACTTTTGAGGCACTCCCTCAGTTGAGGGGTTGGCTGGTGGGCAAGAGGTGCAGACCGCAGACCGAGGCGGAGAGCCGTAATAATGATGCTCCCTCAGCAGCCATCAAGTGGTGCATTGGAGTCCTGAAGGTGCGCTTCTGCTGCCTGGACAGCTCTGGTGGGGCTCTCCAATACAGCTCCCAGAGGTTTATGTGCATCATGGTGGTTTGCTCAGCCTGGACATGCTTAAGGAAGGGAAAGAATAGCAGGCCTCGTTGGACGCAGCCAGGCAAGGACCTGGAGCTGGTTCGATGCACCACAGAATCAGTCCTTCAGGGCTGTAGAACCAGGGAGAACCTGATCAGCTCCCGATTCGACAGCCAGAAGTCCAAAAGACCAACATCACCATTGCCTGCCCAGCCCCTTATTCACAGTCCCTTCTGTCCCATTGCCCTCCCCCCAACCTTCCCCTCCGCCTTTCACCCCAACTTGCCCTTAGCCTTTCACCGTCCTCCAAGGGTCATCTCAGCATCGCAATAAGTTGCTGGGCCAGTGTTGGCAGTATCAGCGGGTCTTGTCTGCGGGATGGAGGATGGTGACCACTCACTGTGAGATGAGCTCTGCTGCTCCTCCTTGTCTGACAAAGTCTGATTCTGGTCTTTAAGTTAATATACCACTGTCCTCCCAGATGATCCATGCTTGTGTGATGGGTGTCATGAAATTCAAACATACATCATAACACATACATAATGATAGACAGACCAACGGACCAATTAGCACACATAACATGACAGCCAATCACAGACAAGAGCAGACACAGGAGAAGACAAGAAACACAACACTTCCTGGGCAGTCCATCTGGAGTCAGCACAGGGCCAGGACCTCATTAGCAAGACACTCACACAGTCACAACGTGCTGAGTACCAAGTCAGATGTATAAATAGTTAGATGGAATAAAACTGCGTTGTACCAATCGCAACCGTGTTGGTTCGTCTGTATCTCAGAGCACCCAACACCTCATGATACCAGGAGTGAATCGATACCGACCGGCAAATCTGCCATCCTGAACCATGGACACCCGCAACAAACCGCAGCCGTTGCTAGTCGCTGGGAACCTGGGCACAAATTGGAAGCTCTTCAAGCAGCGATTCGAACACTTCATGCAAGCCAATGAAAAACAGGGTGCCTCGGACGAAACAAAGATTGCCATGCTCCTCACTACCGCAGGTAGCACGCCATCGATGTATACAACTCCTTGGTGTTCGCGGATGGTGAGAACAAAGCTAAGTATGACACGGTCCTCCTCAAGCTCGACAAGCACTTCAACTTTGAGGTCAACAAAAGCTTTGAGAGGTATGTCTTTCAGCAGCGCCTGCAAGGTAAGGATGAGCTTTTTCAGTCCTTCCTGACGCACCTCCGCATACTCGCGCAGTCCTGCGGTTACGACGCCACCTCAGAGTCCATGATCCGGGACCAGATCGTTTTTGGCATTGCCTCCAGTGGCCTACGCCAGCAGCTTCTAAAAATTCAAGGCCTGACCTTAGCATCTGCAGTTGAAGCCTGTGTCCTGCATGAGAATGCAACCAGCCGCTATGCCCAATTTCAGGCGACCGAATCGGCACGGAGGGGGTCCCACGCGACCGAATCGGCAAGCCAGGCCGCCCACGAGGCCGAACGCATCCAGGCAATCGAGTTTCTCCCGACCCGCAGCCCGGACGAAGGCGGCCGTTGTGCGCGCTTTTTAAGGCCTCCCGCGTTTGTGCGCGCCAAAACCTACGGCAACACTGAGGGACGTGCTGCGCAGGCGCGCCCGACGCAAGACCGAACTGCGCATGCGCAGTGGCTAACTGTGGAGCTGCACATTTAAAAGGGCAATGTCCTGCAAAAACCCGACAATGCCTACGCTGTGGCAAGATGGGCCACTACGCTGCCTGCTGTTGAGCGGCTCAACCTGTTGATCTTCCACATCTCCGACAACCTCGCAGGAACGTGCGGACCATTCAGCCGCTACATCACGACATCCAAACCGACGACACAGATGACCAAGATGCCTTCCGGGTTGCGGTCATTGATGCGAACCGGGTCAACACCATCAATCCGGGCGATGAATGGAGTGCCACCCTGACGGTCAACCGATCGCCGATCACTTTCCGCCTGGACACTGGCGCCTCCGCCAACCTCATAGCATGGTCAGCCTTCTATGCCATGAAGGTCAGACCACCAATCCAGCCATCCCGGTGCAAGATGGTCGACTACAACGGGAACGTTATCCCGGCCATGGGATCCTGCCAGCACCAGGTGACACACAAAACACACACGGCCACACTCTCGTTCGAGATAGTTGGCTCATTGAAGGACTCCCTGCTGGGCGCACAGGCATGTAAGGCTCTCCACCTTGTGCAACAAATTCTCTCTCTCTCCAGACGGCACGTCTGACTTCCCGGATGCAGAGTTCTACGCACAGCTCCAATCGCTCCTCGCCCACAACCAGGAGGCATTCGAAGGCATGGGAACACTGCCATATACCTACCGAATTCGCCTCAAACCGGACGCTATCCCGGTCGTTCACGCACCTCGCAGGGTTCCTGCGCCACTTAAAGACCGCCTCAAGCAGCAGCTGCAGGATCTCCAGGACCAAGGGGTCCTATCCAAGGTCACGGAGCCCACGCCATGGGTCAGCTCCATGGTGTGTGTCAAGAAGCCCTCTGGCGAACTCCGCATCTGTATAGACCCCAAAGACCTCAATAATAATATTATGAGGGAACATTATCCCATACCCAAACGGGAGGAGATCACCAGTGAAATGGCCCAGGCGAAGATATTCACGACACTGGATGCTTCTAAAGGATTTTGGCAGATCCAACTGGACCCGTCCAGCCGAAAGCCATGCACCTTCAATACCCCTTTTGGCAGGTTCTGCTACAACCGGATGCCATTTGGCATCATCTCGGCATCCGAGGTCTTCCATAGAATCATGGAGCAGATGATGGAAGGCATCGAAGGAGTGCACGTATATGTGGATGATGTCATCATCTGGTCCACCACACCGCAGGAGCACATACATCGTCTCCAACGCGTTTTTGCCCGCATACGGGAAAACGGCCTGCGCCTCAACCGAGCCAAGTGCTCCTTTGGCCAGACCGAGTTGAAGTTCCTGGGGGACCGTATCTCCCGGTCAGGGGTCTGTCCGGATGCAGACAAGGTGAGCGCCATCACAGCCATGCCGCAGCCGGCCGTCAAGAAGGCTGTCCTACGCTTCCTTGGCATGGTCAAGTTCCTGGGGAAGTTCATTCCCAACCTTGCCTCCCACACGATGACTCTGCGCCACCTCGTCAGAAAATCCACAGAGTTCCAGTGGCAACACACACACCAGCTGGAATGGGAGGAGCTCAAAGCAAACTCACTACGGCACCAGTGTTGGCGTTTTTTGACACGTCTCGTGCCACCAAAATCTCAACTGATGCCAGCCAATCCGGCATTGGAGCAGTGCTCCTGCAGAGGGATGACACGGCATCATGGGCCCCAGTGGCCTGTGCATCGAAGGCCATGACCCCCACAGAGCAGCGCTACGCGCAAATCGAAAAAGAATGCCTGGGCTTGCTAACCGGTTTAGACAAGTTCCACGATTACGTCTATGGTCTTCCACGGTTCACGGTCGAAACTGACCACCGCCCCCTGGTCAGCATAATAAACAAGGACCTGAATGAGATGACCCCTCGCCTCCAGCGCATCCTACTTAAACTCAGGAGGTACGACTTCCAACTGGTCTACATTCCAGGGAAGGACCTCATCGTGGCGGATGTCCTATCCAGAGCAGTGAGCATGCCGCCAGATGCGGAGGGGTTCGTATGTCAGGTCGAGGCACAGGTGGCTTTTACAGCGACAAATCTGTCGGCTGACGACTCCAGTCTGGCCCGTATCCGCCGAGAGACTGCGGCCGACCCCCTTCTGCAACGAGTGATGCGCCACATGACGGGAGGATGGCTCAAAGGGCAGTGCCCGCAGTTCCAAAATGTACGAGACGACCTAGCCATCATTGATGGTGTCCTTCTGAAGCTGGACCGGATTGTGATTCCGCACAGCATGCGCCAGCTGGTTCTCGACCAACTACACGAAGGCCACTTGGGGGTTGCGAAGTGCAGACGGAGGGCTCGAGGGGCGGTATACTGGCCGGGCATCAGTGACGATATTGCCAACATGGTGCTCAACTGTACAACCTGCCAAAGGTTTCAGCCGGCGCAACCTCCTGAGACGCTTCTGCCCCATGAGCTGGTGACGTCCCCCTGGGCGAAGGTGTGTGTCGACCTATTTCACGCGCTCGGCATGGACTATGTCATCATAGTTGACTACTTCTCAAACTACCCTGAAGTCATACGCCTGCACGATTTGACGTTGTCTGCTGTCATCAGGGCCTGCAAAGACACCTTTGCTCGCCACGGCATTCCGATGACTGTCATGTCGGACAATGGGCCCTGTTTTGCCAGCCATGAATGGTCGTCCTTTGCTGCTTCGTATGGCTTCACACACGTGACGTCCAGCCCTCTGCATCCCCAGTCCAATGAAAAGGCGGAGAAGGGCGTTCACATTGCCAAGCGGCTCCTCTGCAAGGCTGCTGCTGCCCGGTCGGACTTCTACCTCGCCCTGCTGGCCTATCGCTCGGCCCCACTAGCCACTGGTCTCTCACCAGCACAGCTGCTGATGGGTCGCGCCCTCAGAACCACTGTGCCTTCCATCCTGGCACCAACAATAGACCATGCTCCGGTACTGCATAGGATGCAACTGCAGCGCGATCACCAGAAGAGATCGTACGACATACGGGCAACTGATCTTCCCTCCCTGGCCCCTGGAGACAATGTCTGCATCCACCTACCAGACGGTGGCTGGTCAGCACCTGCCGAAGTTCTCCGACGCGTGGCTCCCCGCTCGTTCCTGGAATGCATGCCGGATGGATCCGTGCGTAGGCGCAATCGCCGAGCCCTTCGCTTACTTCCACGCTCGCAACGGGACCCTACACAGACGCCGTGTCCTCCACTGGTTCCTGATAGCGACTTCGTGGAGCTGCCATATACCATGCCCCTTCTGTCGCCGCCCGTGGCCAGGCTCGCACCTCAGCCGGTGGTTCTCGACCCACCCTTGAGGCGGTCAACCCAAATTTGTCGCCCACCTACTAGACTGGACTTATGAGACTGTTCACTCGTCAAACTTTAGCAACTACTGTTTTGTAACATGTCACTGTTTTATCGTTACAGGCCTCGTTTGATCGTTCCAAATTTCAACGTTGTTCTTCTTTTGTTATGGTACAACTTCGTTAGCATGTCACACCTGACATCGGCCCTTGTATATAGTTAATCCCCATGTACATGATGTAAATATTACGCACACACACCTTTAGCTGCATTCAGGACACATTTATATTTATAACCACGTAGGCACATAATCTTGTAAAAAAGGGGGGATGTCATGATATTCAAACATACATCATAACACATACATAATGATAGACAGACCAACGGACCAATTAGCACACATAACACGACAGCCAATCACAGACAAGAGCAGACACAGTATAAGACAAGAAACACGACACTTCCTGGCCAGTCCATCTGGAGACAGCACAGGGTCAGGACCTCATTAGCAAGACACTCACACAGTCACAACGTGCTGAGTACCATGTCAGATGTATAAATAATTGGATGGAATAAAACTGCGTTGTACCAATCTCAACCGTGTTGGTTCATCTGTACCTCAGAGCACCCAACACCTCAATGGGGACTCCTTCTCATGGGTCACATTATTCTGGAGAAGGGAGTGCGGGGTGAGGCGGGTCATAGACTGGGCTCCTGTCATACTCGGCTGTCTCACACTGCGGCTCCCAGGGCCTGTCACTTCTCAGTGAGGGTGGATGCCTGTGGGACGTCCATCGGTCCAAAGCACCCTGAATCCTGCCCTCCACTCCGCCTCCCCCACCAGCACCGTCCAAGACCAAACCTCCATCAAACCTTCCCATGCATGGGACCAAAGTGAGACGCCGATCGGACGGGTGGTGGAAAACTGTTTAATGGTGTGTTTTTACAGATTGTGTCCCCTTCCCCCTGACTCACTACGTTCAACTACACCTGTGCTAACATACCTGGTTAGGTAGGTTTACAACAGCGAGGTTTTACAGAGGGTGCATACAGCATTGGGGCTTGATTATTCTTTCCTCCCTCAGAAGGTACCTGTCATAATATACACCAGTATATCATGGTGCAGACACACACACTGATGGACACACAGCAAGACCAATCAACACACACAACACCGCAGCCAATCACCAGTTAGAGCACACTCACTATAAAGACAGAGGGCATCAGTTTTCCCGCTCATTCGGTTCGCACAAGCGTGGGAGTCCGCGAAAAGCGCGCGAAATGGCCGCCCTCATCCAGGCTGAGGCCCTGGAGTTGCTCGATTGCTTGGACCCATTCTGCCTCGTGGGGACCTTGCTGTGCCGTTTCAGCCGCTTGGATGTGGGAATACCGACTAGTGGCGTGTTCATGTAGCACGCAGGTCTCAATGGCAATCGCTAGAGTGAGCTGGTTTACCTTGAGGAGCTTCTGGAGTAGGGGGTGCGACTGAACACCGAAAACGATCTGGTCGCGTATCATGGAGTCGGAGGTGGACCCATAAGTACAGGACTGCACAAGGATGCGGAGATGGGTGAGAAAGGACTGGAAAGGTTCATCCTTACCCTGAAAACGCTGTTGGAATACATAGCGCTCGAAACTTTCATTCACCTCGATGTCGCAGTGACTGTCAAACTTAAGGAGGACCGTCTTGAATTTTGATTTATCTTCACCATCAGCAAAGGTAAGAGAATTGAAAATGTGGATGGCATGGTCCCCGGCCGTGGATAGGAAGAGAGTGATCTTCCTGGTGTCTGAGGCATCTTCCCGGTCTGTGGCTTCAAGGTAGAGCTGGAAGCGTTGTTTGAATATCTTCCAGTTGGCCCCTCGGTTACCGGTGATGCGGAGCGGCGGCGGCGGGCGGACGCTGTCCATTTTGCAGGATGGCTGTATGCTGGTGGAAGGCAGATCACTTGCAGGTAGGTCTAAGAAGTTCTAACATCCCTCAACTACAGGTACCATGATGTGTTGGGTGCTTTGGATCTGTGGAACACATACAGGCTACCAACACTTAAAATGGAACAACACTATTTTATTAAGCTAGAAACTGTCCGCCCCGCTGTGCACTGGCCTGTTGCCAGCCCAATTACTCATGAGTTGCACCCTGAGGATGACGTCCATCCATGTCCCAGACCTCAACCACGTTCCGGTCCTTCACCGGGTGCAGCTGTCTCGTGCACTGCACAAGGCGGCTCATGACTCCCGTGCAGCTGATCTCCCTGCTCTGGCTCCAGGTGATAACGTCTGCATCCATCTTCATGATGGTGGCTGGTCTGCAACCGCTGTTGTCCTTCGGCAGGTGGCCCCCCGCTCGTTCCTGGTTCGTCTACCGGATGGCTCTATTCTGTGCCGCAATCGACACGCCATTTGTCACGTTCCACGCTCGCCACGTGATCCTCCAGTGTTGCCACGCCCTCCTGCTGACCCTGCCATGGACTATGCAAGCTCCCTGTCACTCTGCCTCCCCCTGACTTTGACGCAGTCCAGCCTGCTCCTGAACCGGCGACTCTCGACCCACCCTTGAGGCGGTCAACCAGAATTCGTCGCCCACCTCAGAGACTAAATTTATGAACTTTTCGAATTTATGGACTCTCAGAATTGTTTTATTGCTTTGTTTGATCGTTTCTCTGGTTTGTATGTAGTGTTGATCTCATTACTCTTGTTGCATACTGCTTCTCTGCACCAGGCACCTTCCCATGTAAATAGCTTAGTTCTCATGTACATAGTCCTGTAAATTTGTCTTCGCACCCCACACGTAGTTCGGAACACATTATTTATTGCCACACACATACATTTTTTTATAAAAGGGGGGGGATGTCATAATATACACCAGTATATCATGGTGCAGACACACACACTGATGGACACACAGCAAGACCAATCAACACACACAACACCACAGCCAATCACCAGTTAGAGCACACTCACTATAAAGACAGAGGGCATCAGTTTCCTGCTCATTTGGGATGCAGCCTCTCAGAAGGACAGAGCTCACAGCTTACAGCACAGATCTTCACCATGTGCTGAATGCATAGACTGGTTAGGATAGGCATAGGTCTTTAGTTTAATCTAACATCGTGTTAAGAACATTAGAACTAGAAGCAGGAGTAGGCCATCTGGCCCCTCGAGCCTGCTCCACCATTCAATGAGATCATGGCTGATCTTTTGTGGACTCAGCTCCACTTTCCGGCCTGAACACCATAACCCTTAATCCCTTTATTCTTCAAAAAACTATCTATCTTTATCTTAAAAACATTTAATGAAGGAGCCTCTACTGCTTCACTGGGCAAGGAATTCCATAGATTCACAACCCTTTGGGTGAAGAAGTTCCTCCTAAACTCAGTCCTAAATCTACTTCCCCTTATTTTGAAGCTATGCCCCCTAGTTCTGCTTTCACCTGCCAGTGGAAACAACCTGCCCGCATCTATCCTATCTATTCCCATCATAATTTTTATGTTTCTATAAGATCCCCCCTCATCCTTCTAAATTCCAACGAGTACAGTCCCAGTCTACTCAACCTCTCCTCGTAATCCAACCCCTTCAACTCTGGGATTAACCTAATGAATCTCCTCTGCACACCCTCCAGTGCCAATACGTCCTTTCTCAAGTAAGGAGACCAAAACTGAACACAATACTCCATGTGTGGCCTCACTAACACCTTATACAATTGCAGCATATCCTCCCTAGTCTTAAATGCCATCCCTCTAGCAATGAAGGACAACATTCCATTTGCCTTCTTAATCACCTGTTGCATCCGTAAACCAACTTTTTGAGACTCATGCACTAGCACACCCAGGTTTCTCTGCACAGCAGCATGTTTTAATATTTTATCATTTAAATAATAATCTCTTTTGCTGTTATTCCTACCAAAATGGATAACCTCACATTTGTCAATATTGTATTCCATCTGCCAAACCCTAGCCCATTCACTTAGCCTATCCAAATCCCTCTGCAGATTTCCAGTATCCTCTGCACTTTTTGCTTTACCACTTATCTTAGTGTCATCTGCAAACTTGGATACATTGCCCTTGGTCCCCAACTCCAAATCATCTATGTAAATTGTGAACAGTTGTGGGCCCAACACTGATCCCTGAGGGACACCACTAGCTACCGATTGCCAACCAGAGAAACACCCATTAATCCCCACTCTTTGCTTTCTATTAATTAACCAATCCTCTATCCATGCTACTACTTTCCCCTTAATGCCATGCATCTTTATCTTATGCAGCAACCTTTTGTGTGGCACCTTGTCAAAGGCTTTCTGGAAATCCAGATATACCACATCCATTGGCTCCCCGTTATCTACCGCACTGGTAATGTCCTCAAAAAATTCCACTAAATTAGTTAGGCACGACCTGCCCTTTATGAACCCATGCTGCGTCTGCCCAATGGGACAATTTCCATCCAGATGCCTCGCTATTTCTTCCTTGATGATAGATTCCAGCATCTTCCCTACCACCGAAGTTAAGCTCACTAGCCTATAATTACCCGCTTTCTGCCTACCTCCTTTTTTAAACAGTGGTGTCACGTTTGCTAATTTCCAATCTGCCGGGGACCACCCCAGAGTCTAGTGAATTTTGGTAAATTATCACTAGTGCATTTGCAATTTCCCTAGCCATCACTTTTAGCACTCTGGGATGCATTCCATCAGGGCCAGGAGACTTGTCTACCTTTAGCCCCATTAGCTTGCCCATCACTACCTCCTTGGTGATAACAATCCTCTCAAGGTCCTCACCTTTCATAGCCTCATTTCCATCAGTCACTGGCGTGTTATTTGTGTCTTCCACTGTGAAGACTGACCTAAAAAACCTGTTCAGTTCCTCAGCCATTTCCTCATCTCCCATTATTAAATCTCCCTTCTCACCTTCTAAAGGACCAATATTTACCTCAGCCACTCTTTTTTGTTTTATATATTTGTAGAAACTTTTACGATCTGTTTTTATATTCTGAGCAAGTTTACTCTCATAATCTATATTACTCTTCTTTATAGCTTTTTTAGTAGCTTTCTGTTGCCCCCTAAAGATTTCCCAGTCCTCTAGTCTCCCACTAATCTTTGCTACTTTGTATGCTTTTTCCTTCAATTTGATACTCTACCTTATTTCCTTAGATATCCACGGTCGATTTTCCCTCTTTCTACCGTCCTTCCTTTTTGTTGGTATAAATGTTTGCTGAGCACTGTGAAAAATCACTTGGAAGGTTCTCCACTGTTCATCAACTGTTTCAACATAAAGTCTTTGCTCCCAGTCTACCTTAGCTAGTTCTTCTCTCATCCCATTGTAATCTCCTTTGTTTAAGCACACAACAGTAGTGCTTGATTTTACCTTCTCACCCTCCATCTGTATTTTAAATTCCACCATATTGTGTTCGCTCCTTTCGAGAGGTTCCCTAACTATGAGATCCTGAATCAATCCTGTCTCATTACACAGGACCAGATCTAGGACCGCTTGTTCCCTCGTAGGTTCCATTACATACTGTTCCAGGAAACTATCTCGGATACATTCTATAAACTCCTCCTCAAGGCTGCCTTGACTGACCTGGTTAAACCAATCGACATGTAGATTAAAATCCCCCATGATAACTGCTGTACCATTTCTACATGCATCAGTTAGGGGCAGCACGGTAGCATTGTGGATAGCACAATTGCTTCACAGCTCCAGGGTCCCAGGTTCGATTCTGGCTTGGGTCACTGTCTGTGTGGAGTCTGCACATCCTCCCCGTGTGTGCGTGGGTTTCCTCCGGGTGCTCCGGTTTCCTCCCACAGTCCAAAGATGTGCAGGTTAGGTGGATTGGGCATGATAAATTGCCCTTAGTGTCTAAAATTGCCCTTAGTGTTGGGTGGGGTTACTGGGTTATGGGGATAGGGTGGAGGTGTTGACCTTGGGTAGGGTGCTCTTTCCAAGAGCTGGTGCAGATTCGATGGGCCGAATGACCTCCTTCTGCACTGTAAGTTCTATGATAATTTCTTTGTTTATTGCCTGCCCCACCATAATGTTACTATTTGGTGGCCTATAGACAACTCCTATCAGTGACTTTTTCGCCTTACTATTCCTGATTTCCACCAAAATGGATTCAACCTTATCCTCCATAGCACCAATGTCATCCCTTACTGTTGTCCGGATGTCATCCTTAAATAACAGAGCTACACCACCTCCCTTACCATCCACTCTGTCCTTCCGAATAGTTTGATACCCTTGGATATTTAACTCCCAGTCGTGACCATCCTTTAACCATGTTTCAGTAATGGCCACTAAATCATAGTCATTCACGATGATTTGCGCCATCAACTCATTTACCTTATTCCGAATACTACGAGCATTCAGGTAAAGTACACTTCTGTTGGCATTTTTACCTCTGATCTGAATCTTAACACCTCGATCAGTAACCTCTCTTAAATTATATTTCCTCTTAACCTTCCTCCTAATTTTCCTTGTCGTTGAACCCATATCTTCATGTAACAACCTTCCGCGTCGCTTACCATTAATGTTTTCACTTCCCGTTTTATTCCTTTTAGTATTCCTGGTCCTATTCACTGAGCTCCCCTCAGTCACTGTACCTTGTACTGTCGCCCTTTTTGATTTTTGACTATGGCTTCTCTGCCTTACACTTTCCCCCTTGCTGCCTTTTGTTTCTGTCCCTGTTTTACTACCTTCCAACTTCCTGCACCGGTTCCCATCCCCCTGCCACATTAGTTTGAACTCTCCCCAACAACTCTAGCAAACACCCCTCCACAGTGAAAGTATGTTCAACAGTTTCTAGCTTAACAAAATAGTGTTGTTCTATTTTAAGTGTTGGTAGCCTGTATGTGTTCCACGGATCCAAAGCACCCAACACATCAGTACCCTAATATGGTCAATGAGACAATTCCTCTCACACCCATATTGGGCAGACTTTGCCTGCCTGCAAACAATGCCATTGCTCCACAAGCCCACAGACTTGATTTATTTTCTCTGCATGTATTGTGCAGCCATTGGATTTTGCAGTCCTTCCGGTGTCTTTGGGAACAACTGCCGACGATATACCTGAAACAAGGGGCGAAATTCTCCCCCAATGGCGGGATGCCCGCCGACTGGCGCCAAAGCCGGCGCAAATCAGACGGGCATCGCGCCGGCAAAAAGGTGCGGAAGTCTCCGCATCTTTGGCGGCCTAGCCCCAACATTGAGGGGCTAGGCCGACGCCGGAGGGATTTCCGCCCCGCCAGCTGGCGGAAATGGCGTTTGTTGCCCCGCCAGCTGGCGCGGAAATGCGGCGCATGCGCGGGAGCGTCAGCGGCCGCTGTCAGTTTCCCAGCGCATGCGCGGGAGCGTCAGCGGCCGCTGTCAGTTTCCCAGCGCATGCGCGGGAGCGTCAGCGGCCGCTGTCAGTTTCCCGCGCATGCGCAGTGGGGAGAGTCACTTCCGCCTCCGCCATGGTGGAGGCCGTGGCGGAGGCGGAAGGGAAAGAGTGCCCCCACGGCACAGGCCCGCCCGCGGATCGGTGGGCCCCGATCGCGGGCCAGGCCACCGTGGGGGCACCCCCCGGGGTCAGATCGCCCCGCGCCCCCCCCCAGGACCCCGGAGCCCGCCCACGCCGCCTGGTCCCGCCGGTAAATACCAGGTTTGACTTACGCCGGCGGGACAGGCAATTCCTGGGCGGGACTTCGGCCCATCCGGGCCGGAGAATCCAGCAGGGGGTCCCGCCAACCGGCGCGGCCGGATTCCCGCCCCCGCCCAATCTCCGGGAGCGGAGACTTCGGCGGGGGCGGGGGCGGGATTCACGGCGGCCAACGGCCATTCTCCGACCCGGCGGGGGGTCGGAGAATGACGCCCAAGATGTCTGCCCATATCTGTGGCCATTTTACGGTCCTTATGAGAACCCTTGAGGAGTTCAAACTCTCAGCTCCAAGTCCAGTGTTGGCTGAGAGATCACCTGCATAAATTTCAATATCTTACAAGCATCGACCACAGGAAACCTCACACACACGTTAGAGTTTAAGCAAAGCAGCAGGTGAAGAGCAGAGAATCTGTTCTCAAGGTCTGTAAAGGAGGAAATGTATTGTCTGTTCTTTTACTTAATTATGCACTACATTGTATACATTATAGTAACACAATCTTGGCTACTTTTATGCCCTTTCTTTAGAATTAACTTTATAAATTGTTCTGATGCTTAACAAACATAAGAACATTGACATACTTGTATTCATGGATCGTCTCTCCTTACCATGGTAAGTAATGGCAGTAATTAAAACCGATAGCTGAAATGAGAACATGTAAATTGTAATTATAGCGTGGTAGCATTGTGGTTAGCACAATTGCTTCACAGCTCCAGTGTCCCAGGTTCGATTCCCGGCTAGGGTCACTGTGCGGAGTCTGTACATTCTCCCCATGTGTGGGTGGGTTTCCTCCGGATGCTCCGGTTTCTTTCCACAGTCCAAAGATGTGCAGGTTAGGTAGATTGGCCATGCTAAATTGCCCTTAGTGTCCAAAATTGCCCTTGTTGTTGGGTGGGGTTACTGGGTTATGGGGTTAGGGTGGAGGTGTGGACCTTGGGTGGGGTGCTCTTTCCAAAGGCCGGTGCAGACTCGATGGGCTGAATGGCCTCCTTCTGCACTGTAAATTCTATGATGCGCTCATTCTGGAAATAAATGCATCTTGGGAGGGTGCATCCAAATAGGGGGAAAATTATGAATAAGTTGCCATGCTGAAGCACTGACACCCATGACAACAACTGTTGGCAGAAGCTCCAGATCCCACAGTCTAGGATTGAACACAATCAACTCTTTCATTCAGTGGGAGAAGCCTGGCACTTGCATCCTTCGTGATCAGTGATCAACAAATTATTATCATTCGAAAAGACCAAGAATGGACCTTTCATTTCTTTTTATTGATCTGCCTCACAGCTCCAGGGACCCGGGTTCAATTCCGGCCTCGGGTGATTGCCTGTGAGGAGTTTGCACATCCTCCCCGTGTGTGCGTGGGTTTCCTCCGGGTGCTCCGGTTTCCTCCCACAGTCCAAAGATGTGCAGGTTAGGTGGATTGGCCACAGTAAATTGCCCCTTAGTGTCCAAAAAATGAGGTGGGGTGACTGGGTTACGGAGATAGGGTGGAGGCGTTTGCTTAAGTAGAGTGCTCTTTCCAAGGGTCAGTGCACACACAATGGGCTGAATGGCCTGCTCCTGCACTGCAAATTCTATCATTCTAAGAGGTCAAAATGAAAATATTGCCTTCTACTCTACATCATTGATTTTAAGCAAGTGTGTATGTAAATTACGAAATGCATTAATATCTTGAGAAGGAACTCTCACCAGACAATTAATATAATGAAAATTTATCACTGAAGGTTATTTTGTGTTTTACCTCTCCGGCGCCAGCCGAGGAGATTATTGTAGCACAGATACCAAGCCTGAGAAAACACACCTGCTAGGTTACAGGTACAATAAAGACCTTGATTGTTTGGCTCCTTTTATTCTTTATGTCGTTCCTTGACATTGGATAGCTGATCCATCATAACTAATGCTTTAATTTCTGAAAATATCAGTTTACTACCTTGGCAGCCACAGCAAAGTTACCCATTGTGGTGAACATTTTATACTGGAAGCTATAATGGCATTATGCCATATTCCCCGCTTTTAAAAAAAAATCTTATCATTTGTTCTCCCAGATTGAAAAAAACAAACAAAAAACCCTTTGGTTGAAAGCCGTGATATGCTCTGCCCACAAAGGCAGCTGGCCTCACTTCAAGAAACCAGCTCTCAGGTGGTTTGCAACACAGAAAGTGACGGGAAATGGAAGCTGGTTAATAGAGTCAGCTGACGAGATGAGAAAGAAAAAGCACTTTAGACGAGGTAGTGACACCTGGGAGAACAATACTTTCCGCTGAGGTTTAACTCGAGCCACAATGTCAGCCAGAGTTTCCTTTACTGTTTTCTACGCATTGCATGGCAATATTAGGTAATTGCTTTCTGACTCTATGTGGTAAACACGAGTTGCAAAAGACAACCTGTGACCAGAAGCAGTGGTCAAGTAATTGTTCTAGATTTCCAGGCAAAGATCTGGGGCTAATTTGCAAGAAAAGTCTAATTTTTGATCAGAACTGTTCATAAAATCCCGACAGTGCAGAAGGAGGTCATTTGGTCCATCGAGTCTTCACCGACCCTCTGAAAGAGCCCCCTACCTAGGCCCAATCCCCCACCTTGTCCCTGCAATCCCACCTAGGAGCAATTTAACATGGCCAATCCACCTAACCTGCACATCTTTGGACTGTGGGAGGAAACCGGGGCACCCGGAGGAAACCCACGCACACACGGGGAGAAAGTGAAAACTCCACACAGTCACCTGAGGTCGAAATTGAACCCGGGTCCTTGGCGCTATGAGGCAGCAGTGCTCACCACTCTGCCATCGTGCCGCCTTGTACTATTATACATACCCTTCCTATAAATGGCCAGTTGCAATATTTTTCTTTTAATGTACCATCAATTATTTCTTCTTCTTTAGAAGCCCAGGTAAGCCCAGGTAGGGAAACTATTGGAAGCAAATCTGAGATCCTTGTCTGTCTGGGCTTCGCAAATGCACATCTAAATATTTCCTAAATGTTATGAGGGTCTCTGCCTCCACCATCCTTTCGGGCAGCGAGTTCCAGACTCCCACCACCCTCTGGGTGAAAAAGTTTTTCCTCAGATCCCCTCTAAACCTCCTGCCCTTTACGTTAAATCTATGCCCCCTGAATGAAATGAAATGAAAATCGCTTGTTACAAGTAGGCTTCAATGAAGTTACTGTGAAAAGCCCCTAGGCGCCACATCCTGGCACCTGTTCAGGGAGGCTGGTACAGGAATTGAACCGTGCTGGTGGCCTGCCTTGGTCTTCTTTAAAAGTGATTTAGCCCAGTGTGCTAAACCAGCCCCTGCATCAATGATCCTTCCACCAAGGGGCAAAGTTTCTTCCTGTCTACTTCATTCCATGTCTAACCCTGTTATAATCTACATTTGGAGAGGCAGGAATTAATCAAGAAGAGTCAGCATGTTAAGCGGAGGTCATGTCTGGCTAACTTGATCAAATTTAATTAGGTGACTAGGTGTGTAGATGAGGGCAATGCATTTGACATAGTCTACTTAGACTTCAGCAATGCTTTTGATAAAGTCCCTCATGGGAGACTGATAACGAAGGTAAGAGCCTGTGCGATCCAAGGAAATTTGGCAAATTGGATCCAGAATTGGCTGAGTGGCAGGAAGCAGAGGGTGATGGTCAAGAGGTGTTTTTCTGACTGGAAGCCTGTGTCCAGTGGGTCCCGCAGGGATTATTATTGGGACCCTTGCTGTTTGTGGAGGAGGATATAGACTGGCTGGTCAGATGGGCTGATCAGTGGCAAATGCGATCAATCCAGTAAGTTTGAGGTGATGCACTTGGGCAGGACAAACAAGGCAAGGGAGTACATGATATACAGCAGGCACCTGGGAAGCACCGAGGATCAGAGGGATCTTGGTGTGCATGTACACTGGTCCCTTAAGGTAGTAGGGCAGGTGGGTAAAGTGGTTAAGAAGACTTTAGCACACTGGGCTAAATCGCTGGCTTTGAAAGCAGACCAAGGCAGGCCAGCAGCACTGTTCAATTCCCGTACCAGCCTCCCCGAACAGGCGGCGGAACGTGGCGACTAGGGGCTTTTCACAGTAACTTCATTGAAGCCTACTTGTAACAATAAGCGATTTTCATTTCATTTCATATGGTATACTTGTCTTTTTTAGCCTGTTGCTCTTTTTAGCCTTAGTTTATTACCTCTGATTATGTCACCTTTGCTCACAAGTCGCCAGGTATCTTTCTGATACCGCCACGTGGTTCAAGCTCAAGTTATGATTAATAAGTCAGCACACCGCTTAGTAAGATTGAAATCAACGGTCATTTATTATATACAGCAATTAATACTTATACAATAATGCTACTTCGAGACTAATACCTATAACTAACAGGCCAATACTTAACTTTAGGAAGGGCCCACCAGGTCAGGGAAATGAATGGCTTATCGAATTGGATCTGGCCCGCGGGATTCAAAAGGCTGATACGGGTCGATGGCTAGGAGTCTTTATCGGGTAGCGATCGCTGGAGTCAAACTTACAGTTTCTGGTCGATGTTCTTGCGAAGGTCGCGAGCAGGAGAAGAAGGGAGAGAGAGAGATCTGAACTTGGCCCCTTACTTTATAGGACCCAGGGGCTTCCCGCCTCTCGGGGCAGCCCTTGACCCTGAGTCCCAAGTGATTGGACTTGTTCCCAATCACTGGGTTCAATATGCTCCAATAACGGGGCGATTCCTCGATCGGGGGGTGGCCGTTCACCTGTCTTTGTTTCGGCCACTGCTGGCGCCGACAAGTCTGGCCCGGCATTCAATTGCTAATATGTTGCAATTGTTCCCGGGGATAGCCGATTAAACTGCAGATGTCTGGGTTGATGTGCTGCTAATAGTCTTGAGTATCGATCTGGGCCGACTTCCCCAGAGCCAAATACGCTATTCTGTCTGCAGCTGTCCGTTTGTGTCCTATTGGCTGCTTTACCCATCAGCCTTTTCGGTTAGCCATTTAAAATTGGGTTTTGGCCAAATTAATAGGGAATCAGCAATTTTAGGTGGCTACAAGCCGAAGCAGGGAGTTTAAGAGCAGGGAGGTTATGCTGGAACTGTATAAAACATTGATTAGGCCACAGCTAGAGAATTGTGTGCAGTTCTGGAATCCACATTACGGGAGAGATGCGATAGTTGGAAAGGGCGCAGAGTTTTAGTTGTGAAGAGAGATTGGATAGACTGGGGTTGTTTTCCTTGGAGCAGAGGAGACTGAGGGGGAATGTGATTGACATGTATAAAATTATGAGGAGCATAGATGGAGTAGACAGGAAGAAGCTTTTTCCATTGGTGGAAGGATCATTGACCAGGGGGCATAGATGCACTGTAAGGGGCAGGAGGTTTAGAGGGGATGTGAGGAAAAACCTTTTCACTCGGAGGGTGGTGGGAGTCTGAAATTCATTTCTTGAAAGGATGGTGGAGGAAGAGAGCCTCAGAACATTTAAGAAATATTTAGATGTGCATTTGCGATGCCCAGGCAGACAAGGCTATGGGCCAAGTTCTGGAAAATTGGCTTAGAATAGTTAGCTGGTTGTTTTTGACTGGTGCAGATGCAATGGGCTGAAGGGCCTTTTCTGTGCTGTAAATTCCATGACTAACCCTTTTATAATAAATTTGCATGTCATTATCAGGTCTCTATGCCTGATCATCCCCCGCTAGATAATCCATTCACTTCGGTCTGAGGGCATGGCGATGTGAACTACGACAGGTCTCCCATGCAGTGCACCTGGTGGGCAGACCTGCCGAAGGAGCTCAGGTGAGGCATTGCTCGGTGGGGGGGGGGGGGTGGGCGTGGGTGGGGTCATGACCGGGCAGTACCTCAGTGCCTGGGGGCGGGGCCGGGGCATGGGGAAGGGCCTCCATTTTAACATTTGTGCATTTGGGCGGTCTTTAAAAATGGCGACCCAACCTTTAAAAACTAAGTTGCTGGCGGAAGACGGGATATCGTGGGAACTGCCGCTTCAACATTTGTGCACCAAGCTCCCAGCAATGTGGTAGAGAAAGCTGCCATTGGTGCCATCAACTTCAACACTGTTTTTCCTGCCCACTGTCACACTCTGCAAAACAAAAGGTAATATTCCGCCCCGCAGCAATGGGTGGGTTAACATCTGAGGTGGACCTTCCAGATTCGGTGTCCTGGAGGGCGTCCATTGCCCAACCTCAGAATGTCCCTGGACTTACATCTCCTTTCCCGGGAGGTCCATCCTCTGGCCTCGGAGCGCTCCCAGAGCTCCATCTCGATTTTCAGTAGGGCGAACCTCTTTCTCCAAAGCTGGGTCAGTGCTGTTGGGCCCTGTGATGAATGGTTACTGTGTTACTGTACCCTTATCGTCATGTAAGGTGATGTCCCCTTTAAGACCGGGCTTGGAAACCTGGGGAACTCCACCTCCGGCTCCGCCCCCCAGGGAGTCATACATAAGGGCCCGCTCTGTAGGCGGCACCCAGTAAGCACCCGTCTCGGCATCAGGCTAGTTTTCAGCTTATTAAAGCCTTCTTTACCGTTTTACTCTCTTGCGTCGTTATTGAGGGTACAACAATTTAATAAGCTGCACTACATTAGGATGGACGCAGGTCTCAAGCCAAAGAAGCTCAACCTGGAAGCACGGACACCGGAGTCAAAATAAATTTTTAAGTACTGGCTCCGCTGCTTCGAGGCCTACCTGGACTCCTCGGAGACTCCCATCCTAGGGCCACGCAAGCTGCGCCTACTCCACACCCGGGTGAGTCACAGAATCTCCACTATGATTGAGAAGGCGACTACTTACGATGCGGTAATCGAGATCCCACGCAAGCAGTTCGTCAAACCCATTAACGAGGTGCATGCCCGGCATCTGCTCTCTACCTGCTGGCAGCGCTCAGGGGAAACGCTAGACGGAAAAGCTCACCACCCTCGCCAGGAACTGCAATCATCAGGATGTGATGGGGGAAGTCCAAATGAACCTGCACATCCGAGACGCTTTTGTGTCCGGCATCCTTTCGACCTATATCCGGCAGCAACTCCTCGAAAATGGAGCAAAAGACCTCCAGGACATGGTAACGCCCACCACCTCGCTGGAAGTGGTCCGGCACAATCTAGGCACGTCCCCGCAGACCCTGCGAGCCCCCCTCGGACTTCCCCAGACTCGGCCACGCTACGAGCCTGCGCCGCGCGGCGATTAGCCCAGACCGGGGGCACACCGTGCTATTGCTGTGGGCAGGGCCAGCACCCATGTCCACGCTGCCCAGCCCGCTCGGCCATCTGCAGTGACTGCGGGAAGACGGGGCATTTAGCAAGGGTCTGCCTGGCCAGGCCCAAAGCCCAGAAACAAAAAGATCACCAGGCCCGAAAATCAGGCTCACAGGCCCGCAGGCCTTGCAACACGGCTGCGCACCGACCGGGCGCGCCCCCTTCTGACGCGTCATCTGCCTCGTGCGAATCATGGGGGCGGCCACCTTGGCAGCGGCTATCTTCTCGACCTGACACGTGCGACCGACGGTGGCGGCCATTTTGTGAATCCGACTCGGCTGAGAACTCGGACTACCCGCAACTGGGAGCGATCATCCTTGACCAAACGCGGCCAAAGCACCTGCAGAATTCCATGATGCAGGTCCAGGTCAACGGGCGCAACACTCCCTGCCTCTTCGACTCCGGGAGCACGGAGAGCTTTATCCACCCAGGAACAGTAAGCTGCTGCTCCTTGTGCACCCATCCCGCTTCCCAAACCATAGCCCTCGCCTCCGGGTCCCACTCGGTCCAAATCAAGGGGTACTGTATTGCGGATCTCTCGATTCAGGGCGCCGAATACACCCGTTTCAAACTGTATATCCTCCCTCACCTCTGTGCCCCCCCTGCTGCTCGGGCTGGATTTCCAATGCAGCCACCGAAGCCTGACACTGAAGTTAGGCAGACCCTTGCCCGCCCTCACGGTATGCAGCCTTGCGACACTGAAAGTCGCACCCCCCTCTCTATTCGCGAACCTCACTCCCGACTGTCAGCCCGTCGCCACCAGGAGTCGGCGGTACAGTGCCCAAGACATGACTTTTATCAAGTCAGAGGTCCAGCATTTACTGGGAGAGGGGGTCATCGAGGCTAGCAACAGCCCTTGAAGAGCACAAGTGGTCGTAGTCCGGTCCGGGGAAAATAAACTATAGCCAGACCATAAACCGCTTCACGCAGCTTGATGCGTACCCCCTTCCTCGCATAGCAGAAATGGTCAAACGGATCGCTCAATACCGGGTATTTTCCACAGTCGATCTCAAATCCGCCCACCACCTGCTCCCTATCTGACCGAAAGACCGCCCCGAAACTGCTTTCAAAGCAGCCAGCCGGCTCTTCCACTTCCTTCGGCGTCACAAATGAGGTCTCTGTCTTCCAGAGGGCGATGGACCAAATGATGGACCAGTACGGCTTGCGGGCTACATACCTGTACTTGGACAATGTCACCATCTGCGACCATGATCAGCAGGAACATGACGCGAACCTTGGAAAGTTCCTCCAGACCGCCCGAGCCCTCAACCTGACCTACAACAAGGAAAAATGCATTTTCCACTCAACCCGACTAGCCATCCTCGGCTACGTCGTGGAAAATGGGGTCCTAGGTCCCGACCCCGACGGCATGCGCCCCCTTAAGGAGCTTCCCCTCCCCCGTAGCCTCAAGGCCCTCAAACGGTGCTTGGGGCTTTTCTCCTATTACTTCCAGTGGGTCCCCAAATATGTGGAAAAAGCCCGCCCAATCATAAAGACCTCGACATTTCCCCTGACGGCTGAGGCCCGGTCGGCCTTCAGCCGTATCAAGGCCGACATCATCAAGGTCGCTCTGCACGCGGTGGATGAAACCATCCCTTTCCAGGTAGAGAGCGATGCGTCAGACATCGCCCTGGCTGCTACCCTCAACCAGGCAGGCAGGCCAGTAGCTTCTTCTCCCGGACCCTCACCGCCTCCGAGATTCGGCAATCTGCAGTCGAAAAGGAGGCACAAGCCATTGTGAAGGCCGTACGGCACTGGAGGCACTACCTAGCCGGTAGAAGGTTCACCCTTGTTACCGACCAACGGTCGGTAGCCTTCATGTTTGATAACGCCCAACGGGGTAAAATTAAAAATGATAAAATCTTGAGGTGGAGGATCGAACTCTCCACCTACACGTACAATATCAAGTATCGTCCAGGGGAGCTCAACGAGCCCCCAGATGCCCTGTCCCGCGGCACGTGCGCCAACGCGCAGGAGGATCGCCTGCGGGCCATCCACAATGACCTCTGTCACCCGGGGGTTACCCGGCTCGCCCACTTTATCAAGTCCCGCAACCTACCTTACTCCACCAAGGTGGTCAAGGCCATGACCAGGGCTTCCCAGATCTGTGCGGAGTGCAAACCGCACTTCTACCGGCCAGACAAGGCTCGCCTCGTGAAGGCCTCGGGGCCTTTGAGTGACTAAGCGTGGACATCAAAGGTCCCCTCCCGTCCACCAACTGCAATACCTACTTCCTAACCGCCATCGACGAGTTCTCCCGCTTCCCATTCGCCGGCCCCTGTCCCGACATGACCTCGGCCACCGTGATTAAGGCACTGCACAGCATCTCCACCCTGTTTGGTTTCCCCACTTATATCCACAGCGACCGGGGTACATCGTTCATGAGCGATGAGCTGCGTCAGTATCTGCTCAGCAAGGGCATCACCTCGAGCAGAACGACTAGTTATAACCCGCGGGGAAACGGGCAAGTGGAGAGGGAGAACACAACAGTTTGGAAGGCTGTCCTCCTGGCCCTACGATCGAGAGGTCTCCCAACCACCCGCTGAGAGGAGATCCTACCTGATGCCCTACACTCCATTAGGTCGCTCCTCTGCACAGCCACGAATGAGACCCCTCACAACCGCTTGTTTGTCTTCCCCAGGAAGTCCACCTCGGGGGTCTCGCTTCCAGCTTGGCTGACGACTCCGGGACCTGTTCTTCTCCGGAGGCACGCGAGGAGCCATAAAACGGACCCCCTGGTCGAGAGGGTCCGACTACTCCATGTGAACCCCCGATACACCTACGTCGAGCACCCCGACGGCAGGCAAGACACGGTTTCCCTCCGGGAATTGGCACCTGCTGGTTCCCCCACTACAGACTCCCCCCTCTCACGGTTTCCCTGCGGTACCTGGCACCCACTGATGCCCCCCTCCGGTTTCCCTCTCCGTCGGTGGACAACGACCGCGCGCGCCACCTAGCGCCTCCCCCTCCACACTCCCCGCCGGCGCCACCACCGCTACCACCAGCCCCAGCCATTCCCCCCTGCACCCCGACCCCCTACCCCGACAAGGACCAAAGCTCGACCACCGTGCTCCCGGATGTACCCTCACCTAAGACGTCTGTGTCCGCTGCACCACTGCCCGAGCTGAGGAGGTCGACGAGGACGATCAGGCCGCTGAAACGAATAGACTTGTGATTCCACTTCACACCCGCCGGACTTTGCGGTTTTTTTTTAAACAGGGGGTGAATGTAATGAATGGTTACTGTGTTACTGTACCCTTATCATCATGTAAGGTGATGTCCCCTTTAAGACCGGGCTTGGAATCCTGGGGGCTCCGCCTCCGGCTCCGCCCACCAGGGAGTCCTATAAACGGGGCCGCTCTGTAGGCGGCAACCAGTAAGCACCTGTATCAGCATCAGGCTCGTTCTCAGCTTATTAAAGCCTTCTTTACCGTTCTACTCTCTTGTGTCATTATTGAGGGTACTACAGGCCCGTTTACAATGTGGTACCCGGACACGACAAAGAACTACGCATCATCAGGAGTGCCCCACACACAGACTGAGGCGCAAAACACCCTCATAATTAATAAGGTCGGCGGCAGGGGATTTGGTGTGATTTTTTTAATAAGGTCACAAAGTGTCCACACAGAGTTTGTAGAAATGAAAACTGACTTTATTTTACAACAACTATTAATATACAGCTCCAGTAGCTCCCTATTTGGTCTTCTCTAGTTGATGCCTTACTGGCCGACTATTTATACACAGCCAGACATTGTTAGAGGCACCCGCTCCCCTTATCGGAGGAGCTCGTATTCTGCAAGGCCCATGGGGTTATTAATCATTCCCTCCCTGGATGACCCGTGCAGGTTATAACAACATGCTCCCCAAAGTCTGAAGAATCCTCCGAAACCGTGGTGAAGGAGGGCGCTGGCCACTCTAGGCGGTTGGCTGGGCATCGTGCTGACAAGGTGGTGGGTCGGGTGGTGTGTATCTGGAAGGTGAACGCCACTTCTGACACGAACGTCGCTGTGGCTGCATTGCCTGAGGTTTCTCCTCAAAGGCTCCCTGCGTTTCCATCACCGAGTCGACGACCTCAGTCATGCTGGCGTCTTGACTCCCTTCGGGCTCCGCTGTGGCCCGATCAGGCAGCAAAAGCGGTTCGAGAAGAAGTTTCTGAAGATGAGGAGTTTTCCGAAAAACTGATCGCCTGGACCGAATATGATAAATGTGCTTTCACATGATCCAATCTTGGGCTTGCACCTGGTTAGAAACTGGCCCTGTTTGCCCCCACTGGGCACTGTCAGCAAAGTTTCCCTAGTCACCTGGTACAAAGTGCCTGGATGGTCAATGTCGAATGGGGCTTACTGCTTCTGCTTGTGGCGCACATTCACACTATGTCTGGAAAGATCGTGCTAAGGCGGGTACGAAGTCTCCGGCCCATCAGCATTTCAGCGGGGGCCACTCCAATTACTGCGTGCAGCGTGATCCTGTAGGAAAACAACTAACGTGCCAGCCTGGTGTCCATTGAACCAGGAGACTGTCTTAAGGCCCTTTTCAAATGGTTGCACCGCACGTCGTTCTGGGGTGGTATAACCCATGTCGCAGCAGGAAACACTCCAGGTTCCTATCCCCGATACCAGATATCAGAAATGTCGGGGAACACAGGGTTTAATGAGAGGGAGGAACTGAAGGAGATCAATATTAGTACAGAAATGAGCCGGGATTCTCCCCTACCCGGCGGGGCATTTAGCAAGGGTCTGCCTGGCCAGGCCCAAAGCCCAGAAACAAAAAGATCACCAGGCCCGAAAATCAGGCTCACAGGCCCGCAGGCCTTGCAACACGGCTGCGCACCGACCGGGCGCGCCCCCTTCTGACGCGTCATCTGCCTCGTGCGAATCATGGGGGCGGCCACCTTGGCAGCGGCTATCTTCTCGACCTGACACGTGCGACCGACGGTGGCGGCCATTTTGTGAATCCGACTCGGCTGAGAACTCGGACTACCCGCAACTGGGAGCGATCATCCTTGACCAAACGCGGCCAAAGCACCTGCAGAATTCCATGATGCAGGTCCAGGTCAACGGGCGCAACACTCCCTGCCTCTTCGACTCCGGGAGCACGGAGAGCTTTATCCACCCAGGAACAGTAAGCTGCTGCTCCTTGTGCACCCATCCCGCTTCCCAAACCATAGCCCTCGCCTCCGGGTCCCACTCGGTCCAAATCAAGGGGTACTGTATTGCGGATCTCTCGATTCAGGGCGCCGAATACACCCGTTTCAAACTGTATATCCTCCCTCACCTCTGTGCCCCCCCTGCTGCTCGGGCTGGATTTCCAATGCAGCCACCGAAGCCTGACACTGAAGTTAGGCAGACCCTTGCCCGCCCTCACGGTATGCAGCCTTGCGACACTGAAAGTCGCACCCCCCTCTCTATTCGCGAACCTCACTCCCGACTGTCAGCCCGTCGCCACCAGGAGTCGGCGGTACAGTGCCCAAGACATGACTTTTATCAAGTCAGAGGTCCAGCATTTACTGGGAGAGGGGGTCATCGAGGCTAGCAACAGCCCTTGAAGAGCACAAGTGGTCGTAGTCCGGTCCGGGGAAAATAAACTATAGCCAGACCATAAACCGCTTCACGCAGCTTGATGCGTACCCCCTTCCTCGCATAGCAGAAATGGTCAAACGGATCGCTCAATACCGGGTATTTTCCACAGTCGATCTCAAATCCGCCCACCACCTGCTCCCTATCTGACCGAAAGACCGCCCCGAAACTGCTTTCAAAGCAGCCAGCCGGCTCTTCCACTTCCTTCGGCGTCACAAATGAGGTCTCTGTCTTCCAGAGGGCGATGGACCAAATGATGGACCAGTACGGCTTGCGGGCTACATACCCGTACTTGGACAATGTCACCATCTGCGACCATGATCAGCAGGAACATGACGCGAACCTTGAAAAGTTCCTCCAGACCGCCCGAGCCCTCAACCTGACCTACAACAAGGAAAAATGCATTTTCCACTCAACTCGACTAGCCATCCTCGGCTACGTCGTGGAAAATGGGGTCCTAGGTCCCGACCCCGACGGCATGCGCCCCCTTAAGGAGCTTCCCCTCCCCCGTAGCCTCAAGGCCCTCAAACGGTGCTTGGGGCTTTTCTCCTATTACTTCCAGTGGGTCCCCAAATATGTGGAAAAAGCCCGCCCAATCATAAAGACCTCGACATTTCCCCTGACGGCTGAGGCCCGGTCGGCCTTCAGCCGTATCAAGGCCGACATCATCAAGGTCGCTCTGCACGCGGTGGATGAAACCATCCCTTTCCAGGTAGAGAGCGATGCATCAGACATCGCCCTGGCTGCTACCCTCAACCAGGCAGGCAGGCCAGTAGCTTCTTCTCCCGGACCCTCACCGCCTCCGAGATTCGGCAATCTGCAGTCGAAAAGGAGGCACAAGCCATTGTGAAGGCCGTACGGCACTGGAGGCACTACCTAGCCGGTAGAAGGTTCACCCTTGTTACCGACCAACGGTCGGTAGCCTTCATGTTTGATAACGCCCAACGGGGTAAAATTAAAAATGATAAAATCTTGAGGTGGAGGATCGAACTCTCCACCTACACGTACAATATCAAGTATCGTCCAGGGGAGCTCAACGAGCCCCCAGATGCCCTGTCCCGCGGCACGTGCGCCAACGCGCAGGAGGATCGCCTGCGGGCCATCCACAATGACCTCTGTCACCCGGGGGTTACCCGGCTCGCCCACTTTATCAAGTCCCGCAACCTACCTTACTCCACCAAGGTGGTCAAGGCCATGACCAGGGCTTCCCAGATCTGTGCGGAGTGCAAACCGCACTTCTACCGGCCAGACAAGGCTCGCCTCGTGAAGGCCTCGGGGCCTTTGAGTGACTAAGCGTGGACATCAAAGGTCCCCTCCCGTCCACCAACTGCAATACCTACTTCCTAACCGCCATCGACGAGTTCTCCCGCTTCCCATTCGCCGGCCCCTGTCCCGACATGACCTCGGCCACCGTGATTAAGGCACTGCACAGCATCTCCACCCTGTTTGGTTTCCCCACTTATATCCACAGCGACCGGGGTACATCGTTCATGAGCGATGAGCTGCGTCAGTATCTGCTCAGCAAGGGCATCACCTCGAGCAGAACGACTAGTTATAACCCGCGGGGAAACGGGCAAGTGGAGAGGGAGAACACAACAGTTTGGAAGGCTGTCCTCCTGGCCCTACGATCGAGAGGTCTCCCAACCACCCGCTGAGAGGAGATCCTACCTGATGCCCTACACTCCATTAGGTCGCTCCTCTGCACAGCCACGAATGAGACCCCTCACAACCGCTTGTTTGTCTTCCCCAGGAAGTCCACCTCGGGGGTCTCGCTTCCAGCTTGGCTGACGACTCCGGGACCTGTTCTTCTCCGGAGGCACGCGAGGAGCCATAAAACGGACCCCCTGGTCGAGAGGGTCCGACTACTCCATGTGAACCCCCGATACACCTACGTCGAGCACCCCGACGGCAGGCAAGACACGGTTTCCCTCCGGGAATTGGCACCTGCTGGTTCCCCCACTACAGACTCCCCCCTCTCACGGTTTCCCTGCGGTACCTGGCACCCACTGATGCCCCCCTCCGGTTTCCCTCTCCGTCGGTGGACAACGACCGCGCGCGCCACCTAGCGCCTCCCCCTCCACACTCCCCGCCGGCGCCACCACCGCTACCACCAGCCCCAGCCATTCCCCCCTGCACCCCGACCCCCTACCCCGACAAGGACCAAAGCTCGACCACCGTGCTCCCGGATGTACCCTCACCTAAGACGTCTGTGTCCGCTGCACCACTGCCCGAGCTGAGGAGGTCGACGAGGACGATCAGGCCGCTGAAACGAATAGACTTGTGATTCCACTTCACACCCGCCGGACTTTGCGGTTTTTTTTTAAACAGGGGGTGAATGTAATGAATGGTTACTGTGTTACTGTACCCTTATCATCATGTAAGGTGATGTCCCCTTTAAGACCGGGCTTGGAATCCTGGGGGCTCCGCCTCCGGCTCCGCCCACCAGGGAGTCCTATAAACGGGGCCGCTCTGTAGGCGGCAACCAGTAAGCACCTGTATCAGCATCAGGCTCGTTCTCAGCTTATTAAAGCCTTCTTTACCGTTCTACTCTCTTGTGTCATTATTGAGGGTACTACAGGCCCGTTTACAATGTGGTACCCGGACACGACAAAGAACTACGCATCATCAGGAGTGCCCCACACACAGACTGAGGCGCAAAACACCCTCATAATTAATAAGGTCGGCGGCAGGGGATTTGGTGTGATTTTTTTAATAAGGTCACAAAGTGTCCACACAGAGTTTGTAGAAATGAAAACTGACTTTATTTTACAACAACTATTAATATACAGCTCCAGTAGCTCCCTATTTGGTCTTCTCTAGTTGATGCCTTACTGGCCGACTATTTATACACAGCCAGACATTGTTAGAGGCACCCGCTCCCCTTATCGGAGGAGCTCGTATTCTGCAAGGCCCATGGGGTTATTAATCATTCCCTCCCTGGATGACCCGTGCAGGTTATAACAACATGCTCCCCAAAGTCTGAAGAATCCTCCGAAACCGTGGTGAAGGAGGGCGCTGGCCACTCTAGGCGGTTGGCTGGGCATCGTGCTGACAAGGTGGTGGGTCGGGTGGTGTGTATCTGGAAGGTGAACGCCACTTCTGACACGAACGTCGCTGTGGCTGCATTGCCTGAGGTTTCTCCTCAAAGGCTCCCTGCGTTTCCATCACCGAGTCGACGACCTCAGTCATGCTGGCGTCTTGACTCCCTTCGGGTTCCGCTGTGGCCCGATCAGGCAGCAAAAGCGGTTCGAGAAGAAGTTTCTGAAGATGAGGAGTTTTCCGAAAAACTGATCGCCTGGACCGAATATGATAAATGTGCTTTCACATGATCCGATCTTGGGCTTGCACCTGGTTAGAAACTGGCCCTGTTTGCCCCCACTGGGCACTGTCAGCAAAGTTTCCCTAGTCACCTGGTACAAAGTGCCTGGATGGTCAATGTCGAATGGGGCTTACTGCTTCTGCTTGTGGCGCACATTCACACTATGTCTGGAAAGATCGTGCTAAGGCGGGTACGAAGTCTCCGGCCCATCAGCATTTCAGCGGGGGCCACTCCAATTACTGCGTGCAGCGTGATCCTGTAGGAAAACAACTAACGTGCCAGCCTGGTGTCCATTGAACCAGGAGACTGTCTTAAGGCCCTTTTCAAATGGTTGCACCGCACGTCGTTCTGGGGTGGTATAACCCATGTCGCAGCAGGAAACACTCCAGGTTCCTATCCCCGATACCAGATATCAGAAATGTCGGGGAACACAGGGTTTAATGAGAGGGAGGAACTGAAGGAGATCAATATTAGTACAGAAATGAGCCGGGATTCTCCCCTACCCGGCGGGGCGGGGGGTCCCGGCGGGATGGAGTGGCAGGAACCACTCCGGCATCGGGCCGCCCCAAAGGTGCGCATTTCTCCGCATCTTTAGGGGCCAAGCCCTGTTGCTAACTTTTGGTTGGTTCAATTGGTTCTGTTTTATAAACTTTGCTCTAGAGTCGCCAGGTATCTTTATGATACCGCCACGAGGTTCAAGTTCAAGTAATGATCAATAACTTAATACACCAATTAGTAAGATTCAAATCAAAGCACATTTATTATACACAGTAAATCACGACTCATGCATAAACTCTACTATCTAGGCTATTTCTATCACTAAAAGGCCTATACTTAGCTTCGGACTGGCCCGCCAGGTCAGGGGAACAAATGGCCTTTCGTTCGGGTTCTGAGTCTGCGGAATTCAAAAGCTGGTATGGATTGGTAGCTAGGAGCGCCTATCTCTTTTTTTTTATAAAATAATTTTTATTAAAGGTTTTCATAAAATATCAATAACAAAATGAGAAAGAAAAAAGAACCCAACAGGGTTAAGTACAAAACACAGTCTAAAAAAGCAACCCCCCAAACCCCTTCCCCCCTGTACCTAAATAATAAATTAACATTAACACCCCGACTTAAGACAACAGGTGTATACACCCCCTCAGACCCTTCCAGTGTAAATAACATAAACAAAAATAAAGTAAACCCCCCCCCCACCCCCCGAGCTGCTGCTGCCATTGACCAATGTCTATCGTTCTGCCAGAAAGTCTAAGAACGGTTGCCACCGCCTAAAGAACCCTTGTACCGACCCTCTCAAGGCGAATTTCACCCTCTCCAATTTAATGAACCCTGCCATATCGCTGATCCAGGATTCCACGCTTGGGGGCCTCGTATCTTTCCACTGAAGGAGAATCCTTCGCTGGGCTACCAGGGACGCAAAGGCCAGAATTCTGGCCTCTTTCGCCTCCTGCACTCCCGGCTCCTCTGCCACCCCAAATATTGCGAGCCCCCAGCCTGGTTTGACCCTGGATCCTACCACCCTCGACACCGTCCTCGCTACGCCCTTCCAAAATTCCTCCAGCGCTGGGCATGCCCAGAACATATGGGTGTGATTTGCTGGGCTCTCTGAGCACCTAACACACCTGTCCTCACCCCCAAAGAACCTGCTCATCCTTGTCCCGGTCATGTGTGCCCTGTGCAGCACCTTAAACTGCATGAGGCTGAGCCTCGCGCACGAAGAGGAAGAATTCACCCTCCCTAGGGCATCTGCCCACGTCCCCTCTTCGATCTCCTCTTCCAACTCCTCCTCCCACTTACCTTTCACCTCCACCACCGAGGCCTCCTCCTCCACCTGCATCACCTGGTAAGTTTCTGAGATCTTCCACACTCCCACCCACCCCCCCAAGGGCACCCTGTCCTGTACTGTGTGTGGCAGTAGCCGTGGGAATTTCACCACCTGCCGTCTGGAGCGCCTATCTCGTAGCGAGCGTTGACTTGAGATTTACTTTCTTGGAGGCCGCTGGACAGTTCATTCTCAGGGGTTGCTTCGCGTTGCTGAGTGACCCTGTCAAGAAGGACGATTTGAACTTGGGGGCTTTACTTTATAGTACTTTATTAGACTTTGTTCCAATCGCTTGGTTCGATTTCTCCAATACTGGAGCTGTTCCCTGATCGTTGGGCGGTCTTTAAGTGTCCGTTAACCTCTTTTGTGTTGGCTCCTGCTGGCGCCGAGGAGTCTGGCTTGGCCTTGTTTACCTTAAAATGTTTTGATTGTTCCCGGGGATCGTTCATTACTATGTAGATGGCTGCTACATTACTATGCAGATGGCTGCTTGTATCGATGCTGTCTGGGTTTCTGCAGAGTCTAATGCACAGTAAACTTGTACCTGCTAGTTTTTGCCTATGGTGGCTGAATGTCCCTTCTGCCTTTGCGGTTCTACATTTTAAGTCAGGAAGTGGCCAACTCAGGTGGCTACAGCCCTCACCTTGAGGAGCTAGGTTCGCGCTGGAGTGGTTGGCAGGCTGCCGGCTGGCGGGAAAGGCCTTTGGTGCCACGCAAGCCGGGGCCAAAAGGACTTCGCCGGCGGGCGGAAGTCCGCGCATGTGCGGGAGCGTCAGCGGCTGCTGACGTCATCCCCGCGTATGCGCAGGGGGGATGTCACTTACGCGTCGGCCATGGTGAAGGCTGTGGCCGAGGCGGAGGGAAAAGAGTGCCCCCACGGCACAGGCCTGCCCGCGGATCGGTGGGCCCCGATCGCGGGCCAGGCCACCGTCAGGGCACCCCCCGGGGCCAGATCGCGCCGCGCCCCCCCCAGGGCCCTGGAGCCTGCCCGCGGTAAGAGAGGTGGTTTGATTCTCGCCAGCGGGACAGGCATTCCAGCAGCGGGACTTCGGCCCATGACGGGCCGGAGAATCGCCGGGGGGGTCTGCCGACCGGTGCGGCGCGATTCCCGCCCCCGCCAAATATCCTGTGCTGGAGAATTCAGCAACTGGCGGGGGTGGAATTCACGCCAGCCCCCGGCGATTCTCCGACCCGGCAGGGTGTCGGAGAATCCCGCCCAAGGTGTTGAGGAAATTGATGGGATTGAAGGCTGATAAATCCGCAGGGCCAGATAATCTACATCCCAGAATACTTAAGGAAGTGGCTCTGGAAACAATGGACACATTGGTGGTCATCTTCCAAAAGTCTATGGACTTTGAAACAGTTACTACAGATTGGAAGGTAACTAATGTAACCCCACTATTTAAAAAGGGAGCTGGAGAGAAAACAGGAAATTATAGACCAGGCAGCCTGAGGTTGGTTGTGGGGAAAATTCTGGAATTCATTATCAAAGATTTTATAGCAGAGCACTTGGAAAACAGTGGCAGGATCGGACAGAGTCAGCATGGATTTATGAAAGGAAAATCATGCTTGACAAATCTACTGGAATTCTTTGAGGATGTAAATTATAGAGTTGATGAGGGGAAGCCAGTGGATATGGCTTATTTGGACTGACAGAAGACTTTCGACAAAGTCCCACAGAAGAGAATAGCATGTAAAATTAAAGCGCACGGGATTGGGGTAGTGTATTGAGATAGATAGAAAACTGGTTGGCAGACAGGAAACAAAGGGTGGGATTCTCCCCTTCCCAGCAGGGCGGGGGGTCCCGGAGTAATGGAGTGGCGGGAACCACTCTGGCGTCGGGCCGCCCCAAATGTGCGGAGGTCTCCGCACCTTTAGAGGCCAAACCGTCACCTTGAGGGGCCAGGCCCGCGCCGGAGCGGTTTTCGCTCCACCGGCTGGCGGGAAAGGCCTTTGGCGCCACGCCAGCCGGAGCCGAAAGGTCTTCGCCGGGCGAGGCGGTTCCGTGCATGCGCGGGAGCGTCAGCGGCTGCTGACATCATCCCCGCGCATGCGCAGGGGGGGGGGTCTCTTCCACCTCCACCATAGTGAAGACCATGGCAAAGGTGGAAGAAAAAGAGTGCCCCGATCGTGGGCCAGGCCACCGTGGGGGCACCCCCTGGGGCCAGAACGCCCCGCGCCCCCCCCCCCCCCAGCACCCCGGAGCCTGCTCGCGCCGCCTTGTCCCGCCGTTCAAAAGGTGGTTTGATCCATGCTGGCGGGACAGGCATTTCAGCAATGGGACTTCGGCCCATCGCGGGCCGGAGAATCGGCGGGGGTGGGCCTGTCAACCGGCGCGCCGCGATTCCCGCCCCCGCCGAATCTCTGGTGGCGGAGACTTCGGGACACGGCAGGGGCGGGATTCACGCCAGCCCCCGATGATTTCCCGACCGTCGAGGGGGGGGGGCTCGGAGAGTCCCGCCCATAGAGTAGGAATAAATGGATCTTTTTCCAAAAGGCAAGCTGTGACTAGTGGGGTACCGCAGGAATTATTGCTGGAACCCCAACTATTCATAATATATATTAATGATTTAGATGAGGGTACTAAATGTAATATCTCCAAATTTACACATGACACAAAGCTGGGTGGGAGGGTGAGCTGTGAGGAGGATGCAGAGATCCTTCAGTTTGATTTGCACTAGTTGAATGAGTGTGCAAATTAATGGCTGATGCAGTATGATTTGGATAAATGTGAGGTTATCCACTTTGGTAGCAAAATCGGGAAGGCAGATTATTGTCTGAATGCCCATAAATTAGGAAAGGTGCGTGTGCAATGTGACCTGGGTGTCCTCGTACACCTGAAGGTAAGCATACAGGTGCAGCAGATAATAAAGAAGGCAAATGGTATGTTGGCTTCATAGCAAGAGGATTCGAGTGCAGGAGCAGCAACGTCTTGCTGCAATTATACAGGGCTTTGGTGAGGCCATGCCTGGAATATTGGTCTCCTTATCTGAGGAAAGATATTTTTGCTCTAGAGTGAGTGCAGTGAAGGTTCCATCTGAACCGAGGCACTTTGATGTTTCTCTCCATTTAGATAATAAGTTACCTTTCTATTTGGTATATTGGTCTAAAAATGTATGCAATAATTTTACTTTAGTATATATTTGAGATAGCCTTGAATCTTTTTAAATTTATCTTGGGCAAGATTCTCCGCCGACGGGGTTCTCTGTTTTGCCAGCTCCGGGGGGGGGGGGGTTTCCCGACGGCGTGGGTAAGCCCCACAATGGGAAACCCCATTGACTGGCCGGCGTAATGGAGAATCCCGCCGGCTGGTCGAGGCAGGAAAGTGGGGCGGAGAATCCAGCCCATGTGTCAGAAAACATCGTCAAGCCAACATGCAGACAAATGACAGAAGTGGTCTTCTCCAATCTCTGAATATATTTCCTCTTGCCTGAAACCTATTTTGTTTTGAGAGAACAGGTTCACAGTAATCTCCTGTTTTTATCAACTTATATCCTGCATAAATTTACAGTATACTCTGCCACAAAACATTGCAAAAATTGTATTCTGTGAATGCTTAATAAAGGAGAAGCAACTTTCGTAAAATTAAACAGAAAATTACAAAATTAAACTACTTCTAACTAGCTTATAAATGTGACGGTATCTACATAATAAAGTGTCTTGTTCTTGTGCAAGTACCATCATTTCTTCAGTTGAAAAACTACCAATGACACATAGTGTAAACTCTAACAGAAAATGAAAGAGTGAGATATAAAAGTAGAAATAACTGTTTGTAAAAATCATTGACAGGGTTTAATTTTATTTTCTGTATTCAGATAAATTTCACAACTAATACAAACACTCCAACCGTACGCTGCCAAGCCATACAATGTTTTTGGATTTATAATTCATTACATACAGTAAGCTATATGTGGGTTTGCACTGATGATTTCTCCACGCTGTAAAATGCGAGGATGTGCAACTCCAAGGATGGAACATTCCTGCTTTATCCTCTTTCTTCCTAACTGGCCCCAAAGCTCTAGGTCAGGCCAACTCTGGGTAAAGATTAAGGAAATTTTAGAGAGCATACTCTAGTTACGGGGATAGGGCGGGGCCAAGGTCGAGTGCTCTTTCGGAGGATCGGTGCAGACTCAACGGGCCGAATGGCCTCCTTCTTCACTGTAGGAATTCTATGGTTACCTAATCCGCTTTATATATGCTACAGCCATGTTTTACTGCAGTTCAGCCGGATCGCTAACATTTTCCAGGAGGAATTCAGCAAAGATTTGAAAAGCAAAGAAATGATAAATCATCGGCAGGATTCTCCGTTCCTGAGAACGGGGCAGGATTCGTGGACTTCCACAACAGTAAAACTGGCACTGCACCTGGACCGATTCAGCGACCATGGAGGGGCTAGCACCGGCGCCACGTGGAACATAATCGATTCCAGTGAGAAATGGTGCGGGATTTGCCGGGTCCGTGATTGACACTCGGGAGGCTGACAAGCTGCAGCCGCACATACACATTACACTCCCCACACACACACTTATCCCAGCCAAAAAAAGGGCACTGGTGGTGCTGGAGCACGCCCATCCCGCTGATGGGTCGGCTCGGGCCAGAGGGCACCTGGGGGGTTGCCCTGGAGGGACACCCGTACGCATGTGGCCCTATGCTCACAGTGAGCAGTTGCGGCATGCACAGCTGCATGGCTGCCTTGCAGGCCACGGCAATGGTGCTCCGTGCCCGCCCACCCCGACCCCACAGTCCACCTACTTGCTGACACCCGCTTTTCCCCCCGACCATGGCAGTAGCTCCCCCAGCCAGCGGCACGACTGCCAACAAACTATGGCGATGTTGGATACTTTCCATACCCACTCTCTCCCCCTCAGCAGCCACGGTGCCCGTTTCACGATTTTTAAAACCACAAGTGAACCTTGGCGTGAAACTGGCAGCCGCCACGATTTCGGCAGCAAAACAGATATCCCGCCCCATTGAATTTCTCAATTCCGACATCAGCTGACGGAGAATCCCACCCCATGTTTGCTTCATCAAGCACGTTTCTTCAGCAGAACATCAAGTGGATAACAAACCTGTCCAATTTTGTGAGAAAACAGTCTGCAAAGCGTCTCCATCTCACGGCAAAGTAAGTCAGGAAAATATCAGAACGTCTATCCAGCGTGACACATCGTTGACACAGTGACCGGCCGGAATCCTCTGGTCGTCGGGATTCACCGCCGGTGTGGAGTGACTTCAATGAGGAATCCCATTGACAAGCGGCGTGAAGGCAGAATCCCACCACCAGCGAATGGCGCACCGCCAGGCTTGGGGAAACCGGAGAATCCCGCCCACTTTGTTTCGGCATGCCAATTTCTTCTTACCCGTAGGCCAGGAACTGTCATGTTCCATGCTACTTAAAGGTTTTAATACAAGGTAGGTTTGTGTGTGTTTTTTCTAGCGTCAATGGAGTCATCATTTTCTGGGAAATGGTGTTTACTTTAGTTCTAAAATAATATGAGGCACACCCTTGAATTGTGAGTCAAATCAAGAGAAGTTCACCGTTTGAATTTTTTTCTTCAAGCTGACAGTGTGATTCATTCTTGTAATGTTATGGCCATTACACATGAATATTACTGCCAGTGTCATGCAAGGTTTCACACTCGAGTAGGTCAATAATTCTTTCAACTTGTTTTGTTAAGATCACAGGCTTAAGCTTATATGCGTCTGTACTTGTCATTCAGGAAAGATTTCACTGTAGTAGGTAACAATTATAATGCTTTATTAATAATAATAATAATAATAATAATAGCTTATTGTCACAAGTAGGCTTCAATGAAGTTACTGTGAAAAGCCCCTAGTCTCCACATTCCGGCGCCTGTTCGGGGAGGTCGGTGCGGGACTTGAATCCGCGCTGCTGGCTTTCTTCTGCATTACAAGCCAGCTGTTTAGCCCACTATGCTAAACCAGTTCCTATTGTCCAGCTTTATTGTCTGTTAACACAGGATTCCATACAACTTATTACAATTACAAAACTAGGAACATCTTGTAGCAAAACATGCCTGGGCTATTTTATGACTGGCAGATGTTTGGATATTTTGTTTCAAGTCAAACAAACAGCAATGGGGATATCCTCCACAGAGGAAGTGACTGAAGGACAGAACGTGGGAATTAGGGACACTTATTAGAATTGTGAACTAAATTCTGATTTTCTAGTTTAAGATACTGACAGAGATTAAGACGAGGCCAACAACTGGCATTTACATAGTGCTTTAAACATAGTAGTGTCCCAAGTTGCTTCGTGGAGGATTGAGGAAAATAGGCACTGAGCCCAAAACAGGGGATTAGGAAGGGGGGGGGGGGGGGGGGGTCACAAGCTCAATTAAAGACACAGGTTGAATGAAGATCTTAAAGGAAGAGAGAGCGAGTTAGAGGGCTTTAGTGGGAAAATTCCAAAAAGTGGCTGCTGACGACTCAGCTACTAAACGGTGGTGCAAAGGCATGGCGGGTGTGCAAAAAATCAGAGTTAGACGAATGGAGCATTTTGGCATGCAGTTGTCAGGCGGAAGCAGGGGCAATGTCACAGGCGGATTTATAAGAGAATAAAACATGAAAACTTAGGACGTTGGTAAGTAGAAGCCACTATAGATCAAATAAGGACAGGAGTGTTAAGCAGGCACAGCTTCAGATGAAGCCAATGGAAGGGAACAACTGTTTGACTAAAATTCTGTACTCCCAAATTTACAAAGTTGCACATCTGTTGAGCACAAATAGAAACATGTCCAATATAATGTGATTGGGGGGGTATCTGTACAAGGCGTGTTTAAAAAAAATTATTTCAACCTTTGTCTCCACTTGCTATTCAGACGGTCTCTGTGCCCACTGCTCACGAGTGAAAATCATAACAGGCCGGAAACCAATATTCGTGTATCCTGTCCTTGCAGTCATTTCCAGGAGGTGAAAGCATTCAAATGGTTCACCCTCAAGCTTACCAGCAATGATGGCCACTTGTCAACGACCCAAAACAAAACTCAGGGCCAACTCTTAAACAAATGTTTCAAAATCTTGCACATTCACATGTCAATTGATACAATAACATAGATAATAATTACAATAACATCAGTTCAAAGGATAATTTAATTATTCTTACCTAAAGTTTAGGCTACTTCTGTACAGAATAATACATGATACACAGAAGCTAGAGATCTGCAAGAGGTGCCACTGATGGTGCAAAAAACACTCCAGGAACTGTTTGGGGGTTAGTTTAGGATTTAGGTTACAGGTGATATGTCACAAGGATATCACAGATATTTTTTGAGTGCATATTGATGCAACCTGGCCTCCGCGGCCTGTGGGTCGAGTTCCAGTCGGTCAGGTTTGAGGGCCGATTCCATAGTGGTGTTGTAGCCGATTAAATTGATGCGACCATCAATTCACGCGTAACAGAGAGTAGATGTAAACTGCGGCTTTAATCGACTAGAACAGTGCCTGTCTGCGACTGCTCTGCTAGTGAGAGCCGCCTACAGGGCTGCTGCTCTTTATACCTCCCCTCAAGGGGCGGAGCCAGGGGCGGAGCCCACAAGGGCACCAACATGATACGTTCCATGTAATATCGTACAATGGTCCATAGGTAAAGCCCACATGGGCAACAGCGTGATACAGTGACATACATGGTGAATGGTTAGTACAATACGTTCACCACACATATTAATCTTTTGCTTTACTCCATCCTTTCCTTCACAGGCTCTGCCACGGTTCTATTAGACTGTGCATTTCCTTCAGCTCAAAGTGAGAAAGGTGACTTGCTCTGAATATTCCTCTTTGTACCCTTCTAGAATAGAGGTTGGAGGCTTGCAACAGGTGGCTTAACGAGGACTGTCCATTCCCAACAAGAAAAAAAAAAGTTTGTACCAGTATTCCTATTTCCCAGTTTTTATTGGTGTTCCATTTTAATGTGTACAAGAACATTCAGACCCAGTATCCTTATTTCCCTCATTTTCCTGTTTTTTTTCCTTCTGGGTTGCCTCCTCCATCCTTCTCCGATGGGGAGATGTTTGGCTTTTTCACAGCAATGTAAAATCTACCCTACAAAGTCCTGCTTTCCACACCCATTCGTTTGTTCCAATAAAGAGCACCTCTTGCCTGAAACCTAGTTTACTTTGGGAGAACAGGTTCACAGGAATCTTTTGTCTTGACCAATGTGTACCCTGCATAAATGTACAATGCATTCTGCCACAAAGCGTTACAAAAGTTGTATTCTGTGAAAACTTTATAAAGAAAAAGCACCATTTGTACAATTGAACAGAAAATGACAAAATCAAACTACTTTAAACAAGCTTATAAATGGGAAGATATGTACATAATAAAGTATAATAATATTCTTGTGCAAGTATGTCTTCAGATCGAAAAACATTCATGAGCATGGTGTCAGTTCTGTAACAGAAAATAAAAGTTTAAGATGTAAAAGTAGAAATTACTGTTTGTGAAAATAATTCATCGGGTTCAATTCCATTTTTTGCATTTTAACAAAATGGGATTTTCACAGTAACTTCATTACAGTGTTAATGTAAGACCAAAGGGCTTGTAATGCAGAACAAGGCCAGCGGTGCAGGTTCAATTCCTGTACCGGCCTTGCTGGAATGTGACAATCAGGAACTTTTATTATTATTACTTGTGACACGAATAAAGATTTAATAAATATCACAACTAATAAAGACATACTAACCGTATGCTGTCAAGCCGTACAATATTTTTGTGCTGATAATTCATCCCATACAGTAAGCTATATGTGGATTTGCACTCATGATTTCTCCACGTTACAAAACGCGAGGATGTGCAACTCCAAGGGTGAAGCATGTTTCTCGGTGGTGCGCCGTTTGCTGAAAGCGGGATTCTATGGTCCCGCTGCTTGTCCGAGGGATTTCCCATTGAAACCACCCCATGACGCCGGGAAATCCGCAGGTGGGGGTGCACTGCCTGTGGGAAAAGTGACTAGCACCAGCCAGAGAGTTATGGCCCCTGTTTTATTCTTTCTTCCTAACTGTGTAGGAAGAGGCCTCAAGGTCAGACCACCTCTGGGTAAAGATAAAGGATATTTTTGGGAGCATACAGTTTGTTCAATTTTGCCCTGTTTTATTGATGCTCTAGGATTTCAGCCTCTTATTCACCTCCCCTTTAAGCGATGGTCTGGATTAAGGGGTTGGGATCATTGGGAGGAAGTAGGCCTATCCGCCACTTCAAATCTATTCAAAATTTGAATATCCCTACATATACCAAATAATGGGGGGGGGTGAGTTAACGATCGCGTTGCGGCCAGCGAGGATCTGGACGTGCCGGTTAAATAGCGGGAGTGGCCAAAATCAAGATCCCCGCCAGACGTGAATCAGTTTGCCATCTAACCAGCCCACTCTCGATGGAGAGTTCCGGATCATGCCCAATAATGGCGAGCATAGCATTAACCCCAATTGGCACAAATTTCCATCTCATTAGCGACTCTGAAGTTGAATGTAAATCTCTCACTGACCGTCGATGCCTTTGCCTCCCAGGTGGTATTGGTGGCCCTGCTGTTGGCCTTCCATACCCCTTGGGGGAACAGGATGTCCCGTCTCACATCCACTGCGCCCAGAAGCCTGGCCAGGTCGGCATCTCCAAAAAGAGGAGCAGGTCTGCGCACTGCCGTGCTTGTGTGTCGACTTGGAGTGAGTGGTGAGGGAGCAGTTCCTCTTGTTAGTAGCGAGTTGCTGCGGCGCGAGTCCAGCGAATCAGATGGCGAGACAGCCAGTAATGGCGAGAAGCTCATTTCCGGCACTAAGTGTCGTTAGATACAGGCCGGCGATCTCGCCGGCTTGGCCGTTGGGAACCACCTGCCAATCACGCCCAAAATGATACTTAAATGTTTTGCCGTTAAATTAAGCACAGGGTTTTGAAGCTAAAAAATATGTCCATTGCACAGTAAAGTAATTTCAAAAGACCCATTTTAAATTGTGGAGGCATCTTACAGAGGTATATCCAAAGCTGTAAAAGTAAGTAGCTGACTAAATAACATCAAAGTTTATATACATATGACAGATGTTCCTATTAAATAGTCAGCAGGTGCAGCGTAATCCTAATTGGTTGGATTGCCATGAATTGTTTATACAAATACCTCCACGATTTAAAATGGGTCTTTGTGAACCACATTTCTGTGCAGTGAAGGTTTTAACTTTAAGACTCCATCATTTTGTGCACGTAAATGTATTAATCGTTGAAAAATGTTAACTGCTTTGCACTTCGAGGCCTCTATATTGGCAGATTGGTCTACTTCCTCTTGATGCTCCCCAACTCTTAATACACAGCATTGCTCAAATTGGAGAGCACAGTAAGAAGTCTTACAAGACCAGCTTAAAGTCCAACAGGTTTGTTTCGATGTCACTAGCTTTCGGAGCGCTGCTCCTTCCTCAGGTGAATGAAGAGGTACGTTCCAGAAACATATATATAGACAGATTCAAAGACCGCGCAACCTCAAACAAACCATTGTTTGCAGCAAACTACCCAGCCTTCAGAACAGTGACCACGACACCACACAACCCTGCTGGGTTGCACATGTTACGATTCCCATAGAGACCAATAACTTTAAAAAAGTTTAAAACGCGCGACAACGCAGAATCGCCGAGCAGAAACTTATAGCCAAGTTCCGCACACATGAGTGCGGCCTCAACCGGGACCTGGGATTCATGTCGCATTACATTCATCCCCCACCATCTGGCCTACGAAATCCTACCAACAGTCCTGGCTTGACACAATTCACACCTCTTTAACCTGGGGTTATCTCTGGATCTGTAAAGATTTAATCACCTGCTAATGCTCGCATTCCAAGCATTGTCTGGCATCTTTGAATCTGTCTATATATATGTTTCTGGAACATACCTCTTCATTCACCTGAGGAAGGAGCAGTGCTCCGAAAGCTAGTGACATCGAAACAAACCTGTAGGACTTTAAGCTGGTTTTGTAAGACTTCTTACTGTGCTCACCCCAGTCCAACGCCGGCACCTCCACATCAAAAGGGAGAGACATAAGATGTTCAAATCCTCAAGTATCTATAAAACAGGGAGAAACTGAACAAAAGGTAGCATCACGAATAATACACTTGGAGCAGTGTTATAAAGATCATATTGTCCCATTAAAAACACAATGGTTTTACAACCATTGGTAATTTACAAACAGATGGTAATTGAAGGAACCAAACCCATATCTCTATTCACCTTCCTATCTGTCAGAGGGAAATACATTAAAAAAAAAAGAAATTTCGAGCACCCATTATTTTTATTCAAATATAGGGGCAATTTAGCATGGCCAATCCACCTACTCTGCACATCTTTGGGTTGTGGGGGCGAGACCCAAACAGACATGGGGAGAATGTGCAAACTCCACATGGACAGTGACCCGGGACCGGAATCGAACCCGGGTCCTCGGCATCGTGAGGCAGTAGTGCTAACCACTGAGGGAAACAAATGTACAAGTTGGAAGTTTTTATTTCAGAGCCATTCCAAAATGCAATGGTGGAACCTTTTTGCGCAATGCGCGCTAGCCTTTTTTAATCAGGTAAATTTGCCACAATTGAGTAGTTGGCAGGAAGATTTCCCAATCTTGAAGCAAGGTGCTTTCAGGCGATGAATAAGTGAGAGAGAGGGTGAGTCTTTCACACACCCTCACTGGATAGTTACATGTTAGCATTGCTCAAGGCTTGGCTGCAACCATCAAGATGTTGCACAAGGCTTAATGAAGTACATCCTGATGATTCAATGTGCAAAGGCAATGTAGGCCCTGCTTGCAAAAGAGGTCCCCTGAATTAACAAATCTTCAGCAGTTACTGTAGAACCTTGTAAACACACAGGAAAATAGGTGCTTGAATTGACAGGTGTGAAACAAACAGCGCGAATGTCGGCTGTGGCTCAATCGGCAAAACGTTTACCTCAGAGTAGAGATTATGGGTTCAAGACCCACCCCAGGGACTTTTTTCTATTTGTTTATGGGATGTGGGCGTTGCTGGCTAGGCCAGCATTTATTACCCATCCCTAATTGCTCTTGCGAAAGTGGGGGCGAGCTGCCTTCTTGAACCGCTGCATTTCATCTGTTGTAGGTGCACCCACAGTGCTGTTGGGGAGGGAGTTCTAGGATTTTGACCCAGTGACAGTAAAGAGACGGCAATATATTTCCAAGTCAGGGTGGTGAGTGGCTTGGAGGGGAACCTGCAGGTGATGGCATTCCAATACATCTGCTGCACTTGTCCTTCAAGGTGGGTTAAATTGCGGTTGAAGGTGTCTTGGTGAGATGCCACAGTGCATCTTGTAAATGGTACACTCTGCTGCCACTGTGCAGCGGTGAAGGAAGGAGTGAATGTTTAAGGCAGTGGATGGGTACCAATCAAGCGGGATGCTTTGTCCTGGATGGTGTCGAGCTTTTTCAATGTTAATGGAGCTGTACTCAAGCAGGCAAGTATTTCATTACACTCTTCACTTGTGCCTTGTAGCTGGTGGACAGGATCTGGGGAGTCAGGAGATGAGTTATTCACCACGGGATGTCCAGCCGCTCATCTTTTTTTGTAGCCATAGTATTTATATGGCTAGTACAGTTCCATTTCAGGTCATGGTAACCCCCCAAGTATTGGTAGTGGGGGATTGAGCAATGGTAATGCCATTGAATGTCAAGGGCAGATGCTTAGATTCTCTCCATTGCCTGACACTTGGGTGGTACAAATGTTACTTTCCACTTATCAACTCTAGCCTGGATATTGTCCAGGTGTAGCTGCATAATGGCACGTATTGATTCAATATCTAAGGAGTTGCCAATGCCGCTGAACATAGTGCAGTGATCGATCCATAGCCTCACTTCGAACCATATGATGGAGGAAAGATCATTGACGAAACAGCTGAAGATGGTTGGGCCGAGGACAACATCCTGAGGAACTCCTGCAGCATTGCCCCAGGACTGAGATTTGCCCTCCAACATCCACATCCATCTTCCTTTGAGCCAGGTATGACTTCAACAAGTGAAGAATTTTCCCCTGATTCCCATTGACATCGGTTGTGCGAGGGCTCCTTGATATCACACTTGGTCAAATGCTGTTTTATATCAAGTGAAGTCACTCTCACCTCATCCCTTGAGTTTAGCTTTTTTGTCCATGTTTGGACCAACGTTGTAATGAGGCCGAGAGCTGTGTAGCCCTGATGGAATCCAAACTGAGTGTCAATGAGCAAATTATTGCTGAGTAAATTCTGCCTGATAGTACTGTTGACAACTCTTTCCAACATATTGCTGGTGATGAAGAGATGATTGATGGATGGCAATTGGCCGGGTTGGGATTTGTCCCACAGGATGTGGGACAGGTTGTGGACAGGATGTTCCTGGGTAATTTTCCACATTGCTGGGTAAATGCCATTGTTGTAGCTGTACTGGGACAGCTTGGCCAGGGGTATGGCTAGTTCTGGAGAAGGTTGGGTGGGAGTTTAAACCTTAAAAAATTGGGAACACATCCTCAATGTGCTGTGTTTGTGCCAATTCGGGGCGTATGTGCATCTCATCTTGGGAAAGGCGAGACACTTCGCTGTCATATTTAAATCAGGCTCCCACAGTGCAATGAGAGCCCAATTTAAATTAGTTGCTGCTGGCTGGACTTTGCAGTGGTTAGGAAACTCACCAGCAACATGAAGGTGAGAGCTTCGGATTAGTGCATTCTACAGCACTCCTAGTGGGTCAGGTGTGGGGAACTCTTCCCTGAGACTGGAAAGATGCTAACGCCGCTCCAAGTAAGTTTCACTTTAGCAAAGGGCTAGATCCTCAAAGCAAATAATAAAGATTCCGTAAACGACTACCTCGGCCTTGTCAAACATGGCTTCTGCAAAAGACGGTTGTGTGCTTTATGAATTTGGTTGAATCTGCTCAATAAATCACAGGTAACCCAGCGGACAATTTTTACCTGAACTTTTGGATTGCTTTTGATAAGGTGCCACACATGATACTTCACTATTGGTACATTTTTTGTAATTAGTGGTAATCTGCTGTGATGGATTGAGAATTATTGAAAGTCCACAAGCAGAACTTTGTTGTCAATGGAATATTCCTGCTTTGAGATCAGGTATCCAGTGTGATCGCACAGTGATTGGTATGAGGGCCATTTGTTTTCATCAATGATCTACATATAGGGAAAAATTTTACCAACATTTGGCAGAATGTCAGGCTCTGGCTGAAAACCACCATGTTTCTCTCCAGAAGCACAGTGGAGTTTTCAGACCAGATCTTCTGGCACTCAGTGCACAGAGAATCGGGGGGCGTGGTTTGCGCAGTCACTCTGGCGGGATGGGTCCTGATAGAGCCAGCAAGGCTGGCTCCAGAGATTGGGGTCCAACTTTCAAGGGTGCCCGATCTGCGCTAAAAATATACTTCCCTCCCCCACCCCTTACGCACATGGATGCACCACCCCCACGTGCATTGGGGTGACAGCATCCCCACACACCCCCCCCCCCCCGCCCCCGCCATCATGGCTCTATCAGTGGCTCCATCCCCCTCCCTTCACCATCATGGTGGTATCGGGGGCTTCTCTTTTCCTGCCCCCCAAACCACCTCCCCCTGCCCCACCAACCGTCACGGCAGTATCAAAAGCTCTCTTCCCCATCTACTCACAGGCAGCAGCTCTTCCCTCCCCCAACAAATATAAGGGGAACACGCCCCCTCCCCCCCCCCCCCCACCACCATGGGGCTTCCCAGAGAATCCACCCCTGGCACCGTCCCTGGCCCGTTTCCGGACTCTCGTGAGGCTTTGCTCCCACCTCGCCCAAAATCTCCCCCATAGTATTGCAGGGATGATTCAGAAGATAAAGACAAAAAAATGGATATGGGTGAGTGTTAGGACTATAGAGAATTCTCAACTCCCCCTGAGCAGATCTCAATGAGTTGGGGGAAATGGGCCTCTAATGAAAATAATAAGTAACAATAAGTAATTGGTCTTAATACCAATAACTGTCAGATTCCACTGATAATTGATCTCAAAGCAGGCATAATATCAATAGTGAATTGCTAAATAGTGAAACAAAAGAGATTTGGGTGCTAATGCATTATAATGCATTATAGGTTCATCATCAAGCCCTTGAAGCTATAGTTAAATCAAATAAGCTCATAGGTTGTACTCACAAGACACGACAGTGCACAGTTTTATCTCCTCAGATGGTGGTTGATATTAAAGCTTTAGGATGAGTGAGAAGGAGATTACAACATTAATTCCCAGTTTACAACACCCTAATTACTCTGAAAGGCATAAAGAGTTGAGTCAGTTGACTTTAGCAAAGTGTATGCTCCGATGATAACTGCTTGCGATTTATACAATAACAAAGGGACAGGGTTGTGTTTAATTGGGCCAATTATATTAGCTGGATGGGTCAGGCAGAACCAGCGATCATGCTTAGTTATGTAAGGTTAGGACAAGATGTTTCTTCTATTCCTAGTGAACAGTGAACCTGCAGAACAGGCTGCAGCCTCATGCAGTGAATGCTGATTGCTTAATATTCCTTCAAGGCAGATCTGGATCTGTTCCTAGCTGGGAGGGAACACCTTGTACAAGAGTTGGATACCCTGTGATATGAGTCAGGGATAACGTGGTCTCCAGTACTAGCTTTGATCACCTAAAGCAGTTGAAGAGGACTATTCCAAATTTTCCCCAATTATTCTGGATTTTTATTGCGCTTTCCCCTCTTCAAAGATATTGCAGCGTGTCGGAGGGAATAGGAAGGGTTTGGATCATGATGCAGAGGACATCAAAACCACATGGGTCAGCCTGGATGGAGCAGCCAGCCTTTTCTTGCCTATTCTTATCACAGGTGCCCGTGCATCAGCTCTGCTGTTGTCTCACAGAAATTGTGTTGTTCTTTGTGTTGCTTATTTAGGATGGTTGGCGTAATGTTCCATAAAGAGCACCGTATAGCTTTTACTTAAACAAATGATTTTACTTCCATTACTAAACTGGGTTCCGACACTTGGAACATAGAACATACAGTGCAGAAGGAGGCCGTTCAGCCCATCGAGTCTGCACCGACCTACTTAAGCCCTCACTTCCACCCTATCCCCATAACCCCAAACCCCTCCTACCCTTTTTGGACACTAAGGACAATTTAGCATGGCCAATCCACCTAACCTGCACATCTTTGGACTGTGGGAGGAAACCGGAGCACCCGGAAGAAACCCACACAGACACGGGGGGAATGGGCAGACTCCGTACAGACAATGACCCAGTGGGGAATTGAACCTGGGACCCTGGAGCTGTGAAGCCACAGTGCTATCCACTTGTGCTGCCGCCCTTAGTCCTTAAGAATACAGAATTGATCAATGACATCCAACTACACTCATCTACTGCTAATCTCACTACTGGTATAAACTATAATCTAGCCTTCTCACACTATCTGCTCTTATGACCTTCACTTGCTGTCTCCTGCATACACTCCTCCCCTAAGCCTCCTCCCGTGGGCAGCACGGTAGCATAGTGGTTAGCACTTTGGCTTCACAGCACCAGGGTCCCAGGTTCGATTCCCTGCTGGGTCACTGTCTGTGTGGAGTCTGCACGTTCTCCCCGTGTCTGCGTGCGTTTCCTCCAGGTGCTCCGGTTTCCTACCACAGTCCAAAGACGTGCAGATTAGGTGGAGTGGCCATGCTAAGTTGCCCTTAGTGTCCAAAAGGGTTAGGAGGGGTTATAGGATTAGGGGGATAGGGTGGAAGTGAGGGCTTAAGTGGGTTGGTGCAGACTCGATGGGCCGAATGGCCTCCTTCTGCACTGTATGTTCTATGTTTAGCATCACTGCCGTATATAGTTGTATCTCTAGCTCCCTCTAGTGGCTACTCTTGACACTACATTAACCCTTGTAATGCTGATACCACAGAAATGATTGTAATTTGCTTTGGTTGCAATATCAGTTCGGCTCAAATCAAACAGCAGGCCAACCTAGTTTTACCCTTCCATGACATGTCAACGTGGTCCCCTCGATGACCCTCGCCCATCCAGGTGAAATAATTGATCCACAAAACCCATCTCATCCCTTCACTACTTTATCAATCTTGATTACTGATATTAACATTATACTTGCCTTATAATTGACAATGCTCTGTGCCCTTTTGGATTCGATTCATTATTTTAATTTGTGATCAAAACAGCATGTGCATGTGACAGTAAAACACAGCCACGGTGTGTCCAATCCATGTCATTTGCAATTGTTACATTCTTCATTTCCAGTGAATTTCATTGTTGTGGCTTTTAAGCCGCTCAATTTTTCATGCTTATCTTTAACCACCACACTACCACATTTTAGAGTGGAATGGCTGCTTCTCAGTATTCATGTGCAATTGAGTCACTTCGAAGCAAGATTTACAGAAGATAGATTGCTTTTGTTGTGCACTTGGCTAAGGATTAGTTACTGACTGTTAGCTCCACCTTTTCAAATGCTTCATACTTGGAGAAGTGTGCCCACCGCCACTGATAGGAATAGGAGAAGGCAATTTGTCCCAACAAGGTCAGCACAATTTCACTTGCCCACCTTCTCCTCTTACCCCTCAGTCCTTTCTCTCTGAAGAATGGCATCCAATTGCACCTCCCCCTTAATATTGCCCACCTCAATGGGTATCCTTGGTGACCTATTTTGCAGCACTGTGTAACTTTGGGGTCAAAATTCCTTCTCTTGTTATGTTTATGTTTGGAAGCTAGGAACTACTTCAGTGAGGGGTCCCCCACTCAGCTGCTTTAACTCCCGATTGACACTCAAATTGGATTCCGCCTGTAAATGCAGCCAACCTGGGGCATTTCCTGAGTAAAATTCTGGCAGAATACTTGACTTGGTTTGAAACGTGTTGCCATAGTGAACAATTACATGGGCAGCACGGTAGCACAAGTGGATAGCACTGAGGCTTCACAGCGCCACGGTCCCAGGTTTGATTCCCCACTGGGTCACTGTCTGTGCGGACTCTGCACGTTCTCCCCGTGTCTGCGTGGGTTTCCTCCGGGTGCTCCGGTTTCCTCCCACAGTCCAAAGACGTGCAGGTTAGGTGGATTGGCCATGATAAATTGCCCTTAGTGACCAAAAAGGAGAGGAGGGGTTGTTGGGTTACGGGGATAGGGTGAAAGTGAGGGCTTAAGTGGGTCGGTGCAGACTTGATGGGCCGAATGGCCTCCTTCTGCACTGTATGTTAGGCAAGCATTTATTTCCCATCCCTAATTACCCTCGAGAAGGATGAAACACCTTCAGCCTTCCCTCACCACTCACCGATACCATCTTGATACAATCTATCCCCTCTCATGGGTGATAATATTCTTCCTCTAATTAGATGACAAGGGCTCCACAAAATACTCCAGGTGTTAGTCAATCTTGTGACGTTGAGTGTATTGCAAAGCTATGGTCAACTGCAGAGAGAATGAGGTAAGGGCAGAGCTAGTTGCCATTCCAGCAATTGGAATGATCAGTTTTGATGAAGGATAGGACCAGGATCAGACAGGTTAGGTTGCCAGCCTGTTGGATTTTCTTGTGTCAACAAGGCTAATAAAAGGGGCAAATGTTAATTTGATGGTTACAGCCCTCAGAAAGAAAAGGTAAAAAAAGCAAGTTATCTTTTCATTCTTTGTGTTATCAATGTCCAATCATTTCAAACCAGGCAACTTTAAAAAAACATTAACATCAAGGATGTTTTCAGAAAATCGTGAAATTGGGACAATGATATTTCATTTTGAGTATTTTGAGTATCTTTCTTCAGCATTTAATATCCTGAAATTTAGTTTGATAATTGGTATTTTGCCTGGAGATTATCGATTGATTTGGGAACAGTTTATGTGTTTAATTTGGCTATAATAATAATCTTTATTATTGTCACAAGTAGGCTTACGTTAACAGTACAATGAAGTTACTGTGAAAATCCCCTAGTCACCACACTCCCGCGCCTGTTTGGGTACACTGAAGGGAGAATTCAGAATACCCAATTCACCTAACAAGCACGTCTTTCAGGGCTTGTCGGAGGAAACCCACGCAGACACGAGGAGAACGTGCAGACTCCACACAGACAGTGACCCAAGCCGGGAATCGAACCTGGGACCCTGGAGCTGTGAAGCAACAGTGCTAACCACTGTGCCACCATGCCGCCTGACAAATGACAGAACATTAAGATCTTTGTATTAGATGTTTTGAACCTAGAGGTTAGAGGGTTAGACTTTGACTTTGCTTTAACCCATTCATTTCTCTTGATTATTCGTCCAACTGAAGTTAATGAAAATCAGGGGCGAGATTCTCCGACCCCCCTGCCGGGTCGGAGAATCGCCGAGGGCTGGCGTGAATCCCGCCCCCGCCGGTTGCAGAATTCTCCGGCACCGGAGATTCAGCGGGGGCAGGAATTGCGCCGCGCCGGTTGGCGGGCCCCCCCCCCGCGATTCTCCTGCCTGGATGGGCCGAAGTCCCGCTGCTAGAATGCCTGTCCCGCCGGCGTGGATTAAACCACCTCTCTTACCGGTGGGACAAGGCGGCGCGGGTGGGCTCAGGGGTCCTAGGGGGCGGGGGGGGGGGGGTGGGGCGATCTGGCCCCGGGTGGTGCCCCCACGGTGGCCTGGCCCGCAATCGGGGCCCACCGATCCGCGGGCGGGCCTGTGCCGTGGGGGCACTCTTTTCCTTCCGCCTTCGCCACGGTCTCCACCATGGCGGAGGCGGAAGAGACTCCCTCCACAGCGCATGAGCGGGGTTGCCGTGAGCGGCCGCTAACGCTCCCGCGCATGCGCCGCCCGGCAATCTCATTTCCGTGCCTGCTGGCGGGGCACCAAAGGCCTTTCCCGCCAGCTGGCGGGGCGGAAATCTGTCCGGCGCGGGCCTAGCCCCTCAAGGTTAGGGCTCGGCTGGTCAAGGGGCGGAGGATTCCTCACCTTTGCGGCGGCTCGATGCCGGATTGATTTGCGCCGTTTTTGGCGCCGGTCGGCAGACATCGCGCCGATACCGGAGAACTTCGCCCCAGGAGTCTGCCGATTTGCTATTATCCATTTTACATTATCACGCAACGTCAAGATCTACTCCACAGCGTTACATTAGTTTTGAAATGCTTCGATTTTAGAAGTTATTTTGCTACTTTAATGTGATATTAGCCAAGTTTAAATAAATAGGTTAATTACCAATGAATTAAGTATTGCTAACCTAAAACAGCACACTCTAATTTCCAGGCTTTAGTTACAAATGGGGGAAGTCGTGTGGTGCAGTGAATAGCGTTCCTGCTTCCGAACCAGAACCTCTAGCTTCAGGTCCCACTCCAGGACTTGATGGCCAAGGAAGATATGTTCACAACGCATGCAAACTGGTTGAGTATCAACGTGTAAATCCCTCCAATGTACGACAATGGCAGGTGTTGAGAGCATCCTTGGTCAGTCATGTGATGGAAAGTAATTGAACCCTCTATCATCCATAGCTCCAGGCTACAAGATGTATGCAATGTATGTTGCCACAGCAACTTAGGAGGAGGGGATGTGGTGGTGAGGGCGGGGTGTGGTTGTCTCAGTTAGCTGGGCAGCTAGTGTGGATCAGTTTGTTGACAACAGCGCAGGATTCAATACTGGTTCTAGCTGGGATTGATTTGAGACCTCTGCCTTGCCCTACCCAGAGTGGAGGTCATGGTACTGTGGGTCAGAGCTGCTTCAGGCAGAGAACTCAAGAAAAATTACAAATGGTTTGGAAATCATTTTAATCCACATTATTTTTTCCTCTCAAATGCATTAATACACCACAGCAAAGCTATCACTTGAAGTCTCTGTTCGCAGCTCCCTATCAGCAAACATCGAGTTTAGTTTCCTGCTCTAATACCCCCTTTTGTGAGTGAGTATCAAATTCATTCATAATGAGGCCTCTCTGAAAGCCCAGACATTCATTAAATGAAACACCTGCACCCAAGAGAAAACATTATTTAATTGACAGCCCAGGCTCACTGATCTCTGCTGTCAATTCCACAATGTTTATTTAGACAGGTTCAGTGGCTTCAAGTGTTTGTGATTTTTGTTATTGATGCTTTAAAGGGCCCGGATGAATGACACTTTTACTGGCTTGTAGTGAAATGACTTCTTTTTTTTTCAAACATATAAAATTCCAATGAATTTTTTTTTTTGAAAGGTCAGTGGGGGCAAGAGGGGTCATAGGGGTGGGTGAAAAAGCTGTGGTTGGCACAGGGGGCACGAGGAGCACCTTTTTGAACTTACCTTTCAAAAGGTCCCCTCGGCAGACCAGCGTTCACGGCTCGTCTGACCATGAACAAGAACTCTTTAAAAAAACCTGGCTCAACTCTTTGAAAATTTCAGAGGAGGAGATTTTTAAAGGGCTCCCAAGACATCCCGTTGCAGTGAAAATCCACCCCACTGACTCAGTTTTTCTCTCCGTACAGATGCTGCCATAACCTCCTGAGCTTGTTAAAAGAGAGGTGTTTTTTTTCTCTTGCGGCGCTTATTCTGACAAGTGTTCACTCCTAGATCACTCTCTGATTCTGTCATTGCTGTTAACAATTTGGTGGATTGCTTTTTTTAATCTTGAAAATAGTCACAGCTCAGTCAATATAAAAGTGTGAAAAATTGGTGACTCACTTGTCATGCTGGTGCTGTCTAAGATGCAGAATTCTCTTCCTCGCTTTCAGGAATTCCAGTTGTCAGTGTTCTAGAATTTAAATGAATTTAAATTTAAATTTGGGCGGCACGGTAGCACAGTGGTTAGCATTGTTGCTTCACAGCGCTAGGGACCCGGGTTCGATTCCCGGCTTGGGTCACTGTCTGTGTGGAATCTGCAGGTTCTTCCCGTGTCTGTGTGGGTTTCCTCCGGGTGCTCCGAAAGATGTGTGTGTTCGGTGAATTGGACATTCTGAATTCTCCCTCAGTGTACCCGAACAGGCACCGGAATGTGGTGACTAGGGGCAGTTCACAGTAACTTCACTGCAGTGTAAATGTAAGCCTACTTGTGACACTAATAAAGATTATTAAAAGCAATGCTCATTTTGTACTGATCATTAATAACAAGTTGCACAACCTAATTTATATTCTAAGATGGCTGCATCAACCTGGCACACTGATGGGTGGAAAATCTACCCCAGGTTTGTAAAATAAAACTGGTGCACTGGTGTGGGTTGCTGGTGTGATGACAGCGATGTTTCAATCACATGTATCAGAAATAAGTAAATGTTTCAATGGAATTGTCAAAACACCCATGGAAACACCAATAATCAACACTGAGGGTGACTCTTCCTGTTGAGCAATTTTGGTGGCTTCGCTGACTGTCTCAGGAATTAAAGCTGTCTGAAAAATCGACTAGAACAAGATCCTACGGTTCACGACCAATGCACCAGAAATGGATACATTCGGCTGATCATGCCTGTGCCAGCTCTTTGAAAGTTAGTCCCACTACTGTGCTGTTTCCCTGTAACAGTGCCTATTCCACCCCCCCCCCCCCACCTTTTTAAGTATTTATCCAATTCCCTTTTGAAAGTTATTATTGAATCTGCTTCCACCTCCCTTTCACGTATCCTCATTTTCTTTTCTACTTAAGTTAACAGAATGAAAATTGGGAGTAGTGTATCAAAGATCCGATCCCCAAAAGTGAAAATTATCCCTCAATGTTCCTTCACTTAATTCTCCACTCACTAGTGGAAGTAGTCCTAACCAATATGTTACTGCTCCAAAAAACCCGTTCTTTGCATCTGACAAACAGTTAAACCATTGTTCAACAGTTTCATTTCAACAGTGAGGTTCACCATCTATTTCCCTTTCTAAGCAGCAAATACGGAGAATTAGGGTTAATTTTATTGTTTGTTGAACCTGTTGTGGGTATTCCAACAGTGAACTACAAAGCACTAGAGTTGGTGGAGTCCCTCGTTCTTGCAATACAAGGGGAATTAATAATAGGGGGAAAAGCCATTAACTCAGACTCCCGAATTGCTGCAGCGATCTTTCATGGTTGAGTTTCACAACACCTTTAGGATAGATGAAGTCATCAGCATTTAACTTCTAAACAAAGATTTTTTTTTTAAAGATGTAGAGGTCTCCGGTTCTGTTGGTAATATATGCTGCCATTTAATAACCAATATGATTTGGAAGGCCAAGGGGAAATGGACTAGCTGAGTTGCTCTTTCATGTTGTCAACATGGACATTATGGGCCGAATGTCTTCCTTCTTTGCTGTAATTCTATACTTCTGTTTGCATTTATGTCGATCATTTAATGTAATGAACACTCCAATGAGACAGAAAAGAAAGAGAAGCATGTTATCCAGCAATGGATGGAATCGTGCTTTTAAAATTATTCTTTCGTGGGACTTGGGTGTCGCTGGCAAGGCGAGACTTTGTTGCCCATCTGTAACTTCCCTTGAATTGTGTGTCTTGCGAGGTCATTTCAGAGGGCAGTTAAGGGTCAACGACGTTGCTACCACGCCTTGGGCAGCACGGTAGCCTTGTGGATAGCACAATTGCTTCACAGCTCCAGGGTCCCAGGTTCGATTCCGGCTTGGGTCACTGTCTTTGCGGAGTCTGCACATCCTCCCCGTGTGTGCGTGGGTTTCCTCCGGGTGCTCCGGTTTCCTCCCACAGTCCAAAGATGTGCAGGTTAGGTGGATTGGCCATGATAAATTGCCCTTAGTGTCCAAAATTGCCCTTAGTGTTGGGTGGGGTTACTGGGTTATGGGGATAGGGTGGAGGTGTTGACCTTGGGTAGGGTGCTCTTTCCAAGAGCTGGTGCAGACTCGATGGGCCGAATGGCCTCCTTCTGCACTGTAAATTCTATGATAATCTATGGCACCAAATTTAGGCTAGACGGGGTAAAGATGGCAGATTTCCTGCCCTAAAGGACCTTAGTGAACCAGAATGGTATTTGACCACAATCGAAAATAGTTTCACAGAGCCATTACTGAGACTAGCCTTATACTCCAGCAGCTATGGTGGGATTTGAACCCACGTTCCCAGACCATTAGCATGGGCCTCTGGATTACAAGCCCAGCGGCGTTACCCCTACACCAGTCTCCCTTTAAAGGGATGTAATCAAAGGCTTGGTGAAAATAAAGCTTTTGAAGTGGCAAGACAAGAGGTTAGGGTGTATTTCAGAGAATAGAGATGAGGGGCGAAATTCTCCCCCAACGGCGGGATGCCCGCCGACTGGCGCCAAAGCCGGCGCAAATCAGACGGGCATCGCGCCGGCAAAAAGGTGCGGAAGTCTCCGCATCTTTGGCGGCCTAGCCCCAACATTGAGGGGCTAGGCCGACGCCGGAGGGATTTCCGCCCCGCCAGCTGGCGGAAATGGCGTTTGTTGCCCCGCCAGCTGGCGCGGAAATGCGGCGCATGCGCGGGAGCGTCAGCGGCCCTGTCAGTTTCCCCGCGCATGCGCGGGAGCGTCAGCGGCCGCCGAAAGTTTCCCGCGCATGCGCAGTGGGGAGAGTCTCTTCTGCCTCCGCCATGGTGGAGGCCGTAGCGGAGGCGGAAGGGAAAGAGTGCCCCCACGGCACAGGCCCGCCCGCGGATCGGTGGGCCCCAATCGCGGGCCAGGCCACCGTGGGGGCACCCCCCGGGGTCAGATCGCCCCGCGCCCCCCCCCCCAGGACCCCGGAGCCCGCCCACGCTGCCTGGTCCCGCCGGTAAATACCAGGTTTGATTTACGTCGGCGGGACAGGCAATTCCTGGGCGGGACTTCGGCCCATCCGGGCCGGAGAATCCAGCGGGGGGTCCCGCCAACCGGCGCGGCTGGATTCCCGCCCCCGCCCAATCTCCGGGAGCGGAGACTTCGGCGGGGGCGGGGGCGGGATTCACGGCGGCCAACGGCCATTCTCCGACCCGGCGGGGGGTCGGAGAATGACGCCCGAGAAGTCTCATGCCCAATGATGGAAAGTTGGGAGAAGGTGAGGCACAGGAGGCCTCACTCAGAAGACTCGAGAGTCCAGGATGGGACATAGGCCTGGAGGAGAATGTGGAGTTAGATTTGCGCAAGGCAATGGAGGGGATGATAAATGAAGATCAGGATTTTGAATCCAATGAATTGGAAGACAGTGAGCCGGTTTATATCAGCGATGACAAAATTTCTAGATAGATAGGTGTCAGTGTGACACTGGCATGTGGTTGGTGGTGTTTTAGTTTATGAAGGGTAGAGCATGGAAGGCTGGAAAGATTAATATTGCAGAAGTTAAGCTTATATGTTATGAAATAGGTTAAGATCCCTGGCCGTGTGAGTGAGCAAAGGTAGAGGTATTTGTTACGATAGACGTGAAAATAACCAGACTTTTTATGGGATAGGATACGGGGTTTAAATCTCAAACCAGGAAGATACCTGGTTTGATCTTCATGTTGTGTTGAGCTGGTTGCTGATAAGGGTTGGGGCAGTAAACATTTGAGGTAAGAAATGGGGAGAGGATGGTTAAATCCAACTGGATTCTTGCTCTTGACCATCGTATTGTGACTTCTGCTAGAAAGTGCATGTGCGTGGATACCAGGTGAGGACAGGTTTGGGTTCAAAGCGGACGGAATCTCCATAAACACACACTCACTCACTGAAAAAGGTCTATGGTCATCCAGGAAGAATGGAATATTGTTCAGATGGCTATGAGCACAATTAAAGAGCTTCAGGAGAAATGGGATAATTGCAATGAATGAGACAAGAAATAATTCAAAGCATTGGGAACTTGTTTCAATGCATTTTACAAAACTGTACTGTGCGCCTGAAGGCTATACTTACACTGAATGTGTACTTTCGGGATACATATCTGCTACTGGGACAGATAATGTTCCAAAAACAATAACAGCATTTGTACCATAGGGATCGTCCACAGGTTGCACAGGTTTCTGTCAAGAAACAAAGTAAGATATCACTTTAACAAGGCACAAATTAAGATGGCACTAGCTAAAGATCTCCTTGTTCAATAGCTTGTGTTTCTATGCCTAATTTCAACCTCTTCCCACTCAATAGCCAAACATATTGCAGTGGCTGAACTTGCATAGTACATGATATCACGATGATCACAATGACACGTGTCTTTTCATTCTCCGTAGTAGTGGCAGCAATTTATTTTTAAGGAAATGGATATATTTTGAAAGCTATATTTATTCCATTAGGCAGCCAGAACCAGATTGTCCTGTAACTCGGTGAGATTTAAAAAAAATTGATTTCTAACTTGCCATTAGTGTGTAACATTGATGTTGTGAATGTGCCATCCATTATGGAAAGCACCAATTTTTAGTTCCATCGTCATCAGTGACGTTTTCTGTAAGATGTGGCTGATCTGCAGTACTCCTGAGTACCAAGTTGAAAACGTATCCTCTAAATTCTGAAAGAGGCATTGAATTTATTCTTGTTACTCCAAATGTGCTCAGTTAAATTTACTTTTCAACTCAAGCTTTACGCTGGATATCTGAAGAGCTCATTGCATTTGGATATGTGGTTGGGTCAAACAAACCATTCCTATATAGTAGCATTGCCGCCAATTCAGCCCACTAAACATACAGCGCAAGTAACCCTGTATTTGACTGGAATGTCCCAGAAACACGGCAGTCGTGTTGTAAAGAAAGCTTTTTATCAAGACAGTGATTCACAAATCAGGATTTTCATCCATTCAATGTCCAGTAACTCATATTAAAACATCAGATAACAAGGTTAGTTATGCTGTTTGTTCAAGGGTAAAACTGATGCTAATGTTACATAATCTTAAAAGAATGGCATATTTGACGTGAGCATATAATCAAGTGTAATTTTTTTCTCTAATGAGCTAGTAGTGTGAAACTTGACTTATATTTGCAGCGAATTTTTTTTGTGTGTTTTGGGTAAATTACCTAATGCAAACTCAAATATTAGAAATGTAGGAATATTCCATAACATTTGTTTGTACTAAGCTTGTAAATAATGAACTCATGTTTTACAACTGCTGAATAACTTTTTATTCTACCTTTCTATGAGAGTATTCTAAGTGCCTTGGGACATTTCCCTACACTGTTATGATCCCAACTGGTGTTATAATTGGACAGGAAGATCCCAGAATAGAACCCTGGCTTAAATGACAGTAAGCTTTACTTTTCTTTATAAAACATGCAGGAACAGAATCACAGAACCCTTAATTAGTTTTAATAACAAGAAAAAACATTTACTAAACATGGAAAATTGCATTGTAATACAATACTCCTTTATTCACCCATTATATTAACAATTACACACAGATTTTAAGATTAACACAGATTACAAAGTACATATCAAGCTACAATGGTCTCATTAACACAAAAAAATCCTTTTTAATCACAGAAGGTGACTGTGGTGAAGCACATGCAGTCCACTCTGAATTCAAGTTAATGGGCGGGATTCTCCGACCCCCCCACCGCCGGGTCAGAGAATCGCCGGGGGCTGGCGTGAATCCCGCCCCCTGCCGGTTGCCGAATTCTCCGGCACCGGATATTCGGCGGGGTGGGAATCGTGCCGCGCCGGTTGGCGGGCCCCCCCCCGGCGGTTCTCCGGCCCGGATGGGCCGAAGTCCTGCTGCTGGAATGCCTGTCCTGCCGCTGTGGATTAAACCACCTCTCTTACCGGCGGGACAAGGAGGCGAGGGCGGGCTCCGGGGTCCTGGGGGGGGCACGGGGCGATCTGGCCCTGGGGGGTGCCCCCACGGTGGCCTGGCCCGCAATCGGGGCCCACTGATCCGCGGGCGGGCCTGTGCCATGGGGGCACTCTTTTCCTTCCGCCTTCGCCACGGTCTCCACCATGGCGGAGGCGGAAGAGGCCCCCTCCACTGCGCATGCGCGGGGATGCCATGAGCGGCCGCTGACGCTCACGGGCATGCGCCGCCCGGCAAAGTCATTTCCGCGCCAGCTGGCGGGGCACCAAAGGCCTTTCCCGCCAGCTGGCGGGGCGGAAATTAGTCCGGCGCGGGCCTAGCCCCTCAAGGTTAGGGCACGGCTGCTCAAGATGCGGAGGATTCCACACCTTTGGGGCGGCGCGATGCCGGACTGATTCGCGCCGTTTTTGGCGCCGGTCCGCGGACATCGCGCCGATTGCAGAGAATTCCGCCCCATGTCTGTGGATTTCACCTTACAATCCTCCCAAATGAGTACCACATGAGGGGCGGGATTCTCCCACACTTGGCGCGATGGCCCGACGCTGGCGCCAAGAACGGCATGAACCACTCCAGCGTCGGGCCACCCGGAAGTTGCGGAATCCTCCACACTTCCGGGGGCTAGGCTGGCGCCAGAGTGGTTGGCGCCGTGCCAACCGGTGCCGAAGGGCCGCCGTGTCCCGCACATGCGCAGAACCGCTGGCGTGTTCTTGCACATGCGCAGGGTGTTTCTTATCCGCGCCGGCAATGGCGAAGCCCCACAGAGGCCGGCGCGGAAGGAATGAGTGCCCCCATGGCACAGGCCCACCCGCAGATCGGTGGGCCCCGATCGTGGGCCAGGCTACCGTGGAGGCCCCCCCCGGGGCCGGATCCCCCCAAGGACTCCACTAGACAGCCTCCCAGCCAGGTCGCGCCGTGTGGGACCGTGTCCATTTCACGGCGGAGGGACTGGCTGAAAACGGGCAGCTGCGCGGTCCATCGGGGCCCGGAGAATTGCCGGGGGAGGCCGCTGCCAACGGCCCCCCGACCGGCGCGGGGTGATCCCCACCCCGCCTGAAAACCGGCGCCGGAGAATTCGGCAGCCGCCGTCGGAGCGGCAGGGCGGGATTCACGCTGCCCCCGCTGATTCTCTGACCCGGTGGGGGGTCGGAGAATACCGCCCGAGAGTTTCCAAATTCCACTCTCAAAAAAAAAAATGTTCCTGGCAGGCAGAGTGCAGGCAGTTAAAATGGTGGTCCTCCCGAGGTTTCTTTTCGTGTTTCAGAGCCTCCCCATTCTGATCACAAAGGCCTTTTAAAAAAAAGTAGATAGGAGCATTACGAGCTTTGTGTGGGCAGGAAAGACCCCGAGAGTAAAGAGGGGGTTCCTGCAGCGTAGCAGGGACAGAGGGGGACTGGCGCTGCCGAGTCTGAGCGACTACTATTGGGCCGGCAATGTGTCGATGGTCTGTAAGTGGATGAGGGAGGAAGAGGGAGCAGCGTGGAAGAAGCTGGAGATGGCGTCCTGTAAGGGAACGAGCCTAAAAGCGCTGGTGACGGCGCCGCTGCCGTTCTCCCCGAATAGGTGCACCACAAACCCAGTGGTGGTGGCAACCTTGAGGATCTGGGGGCAGTGGAGGCGACACAGGGGAGTGACGGGTGCCTCGGTGTGGTCCCCGATAAGGAATAACCACAGGTTTGTCCCAGGGAGGATGGATGGGGGGTTCCAGTGTTGGCAGCGAGCAGGAATTAAGAAGCTGAGGGACCTGTTTATAGACGGGACGTTTGCAAGTCTGGCAGTGCTAGAAGAAAAATATAAGTTGCCCCCAGGGAACGCCTTCCGATATATGCAAGTGAGGGCATTTACGAGGCAACAGGTGAGGGATTTTCCGCAGCTCCCGACGCAGGGGATCCAAGATAGAGTGATTTTGGGGGCATGGGTTGGAGAGGGCAAAGTGTCCGAAATATACCGGGAGATGAGGGACGAGGGGGAGGCGATGATAGAGGAGCTAAAGGGAAAATGGGAAGAAGAGCTGGGGGATGAGATTGAAGAGGGGCTATGGGCTGATGCCCTAAGCAGGGTAAATTCCTCGTCCTCGTGTGCCAGGCTTAGCCTGATTCAATTTAAGGTTCTACATAGAGCACATATGACGGGAGCAAGACTGAGCAGGTTTTTCGGGGGTGGAGGACAGGTGTGGGAGGTGCTCGGGAAGCTCGGCGAACCGCACACACATGTTCTGGTCGTGTCCGGCACTGCATGAGTTCTGGGGGGGCGTGGCAAGGGTAATTTCAAAGGTGGTGAAGGTCCGGGTCAAGCCAGGCTGGGGGTTAGCTATATTTGGGGTTGCAGAAGAGCCGGGAGTGCAGGAGGCGAAAGAGGCCGATATTTTGGCCTTTGCGTCCCTAGTAGCCCGGCGTAGGATTCTACTCATGCGGAAGGAAGCGAAACCCCCAGGCGTGGAGGCCTGGATAAACGACAAGGCAGGGTTCATAAGATTGGAACGAATAAAATTTGCGTTGAGAGGATCGGCTCAGGGGTTCTCCAGGCGGTGGTAACCATTCCTTCACTATCTCGCGGAACGTTAATGAAAAGATAGAAATGACAGCAGCAGCAACCCAGGGGGGAGGGGGGGAGCACTATTCTGTGTTTTTGCTATTTGTTTTTCTTTTTTAGTTTTTGTTGTAAGCTCACTATATTATTTAAATAATGTTTAATGTATAATCCCTTGTTGAGTTGTAAAAACGGAAACATTTTTGTTTGAAAAATTTCAATAAAATATATTTTTTTTAAAAAATGTTCACAATAAATGATTTCCAAAAGTGGTGTGCATTCCGAAACATACCCTGCACATCTCTGGGTTGATGGGGTGAAACCCACGCAGACACGGGGAGAATGTGAAAACTGCACATGGACAACGACCCAGGGTCGGGATCGAACCTGGGTCCTTGGCGTCGTGAGGTAGCAGTGCTAACCACTGCACCACTGTGCCTCCCTCCAAATGACACTTTTTTTTTAATTTAGAGGACCCAATTCTTTTTTTTTTCCAATTAAGGGGCAATTTAGCTTGGCCAATCCACCTACCCTGCACATCTTTGGGATGTGGGGCGAAACCCACGCAACCACGGGGAGAATGTGCAAACGCCACACGGACAGTGACCCAGAGCCAGGATCGAACCCGGGTTCACTATATTTGAAGATCTGAATATAATGGAATTAGAGATGGCTTTAGTAAGCTTAAGGCTGCACTCAATGTGAATGTTTGTGTGCCATCGCTCTGATTCAATCTGAGCTACTATAATAATTTAATGTCTTACTATGTAATAAATCATAAATAAATCCAACCTCTCCTCTTTCATTTGCCAACCACATTGCAGTGACAGAATTTGCATCGTACATGATATTACCGTGATAATAATGATGATACACATCTTTTCATTCTCCCTACTAGAGGTAACACATTTTCTTTTTGGAAATAGATACAGTATATTCAAATGCACAATTCCTTAAAGTCTATGCTTATTACATAAACTTTCTACCTGAGAAATACAAGTAGCAAGCAGTAAAATCATATGAAATCATTCTTCATTCACATCAGCTGTGGATGACGGTCAATATGCGCCCAACTGCAGCAAAACACATACACTGATGCCAATAGTAATTATCATGATTGCTTGGTTAGTAATCATCTCCTGTAGTGTGATTATAACCAGTGTGATTGCTCTAAATGGTCAGCATTAAGAGAAAATGTAACACATGTGCTGTTGCTCCAATACACTGTGCCACGGCGAAAAGACAGGGATTTGACCCTACAAACTGGTTAAATGAGTCCAAACTTTCCCGATTGCACAAAGGTACAGGAATGGGTTACTATGGAATCTAGGAGGAAGAGGAGGAGGAAGAGGCAATCAAATTGTATTAAAATGACAACATTATAACAACAAAAGTACTCACAAGAGTCAACCCTGAAAAGACACAAACAATTCGATCTTAATTATGGTATTCTCAGGGTTTTATTTAAACCCTTTGAAGAGCTGAAACCTTTTGAAGTTGCCGTTTTATTATTAGAATAGTGCCCGTCTCATTTTCTTCATAAACATAAACTTTTAAGTGAATAATACATTTTTGGGGCAGCATGGTGGCGCAGTGGTTAGGACTGCTGCCTCACGGTGCTGAGGACCTGGGTTTGATCCCGACCCCGGGTCACTGTCCGTGTGGAGTTTGCACGTTCTCCTCGTGTAGTCATGAGTCTCGCTTCCAAAGGGTAGGTGGATTGGCCACGCTAAATTTACCCTTAATTGGAAAAAAGTAATAGGGGGCGAAATTCTCCGGAAACGGCGCGATGTCCGCCGACTGGCGCCCAAAACGGCGCAAATCAGTCGGGCATTGCGCCGCCCCAAAGGTGCGGAATGCTCCGCATCTTTGGGGGCCGAGCCCCAACCTTAAGGGGCTAGGTCGGCGCCGGACGTATTTCCGCCCCGCCAGCTGGCGGAAAAGGCCTTTGGTGCCCCGCCAGCTGGCGCGGAAATGACATCTCCGGGCGGCGCATGCGCGGGAGCGCTGGCGGCCGCTGGCGGCATTCCCGCGCATGCGCAGTGGAGGGAGTCTCTTCCGCCTCCGCCATGGTGGAGACCGTGGCGGAGGCAGAAGGGAAAGAGTGCCCCCACGGCACAGGCCCGCCCGCGGATCGGTGGGCCCCGATCGCGGGCCAGGCCACCGTGGGGGCACCCCCCGGGGCCAGATTGCCCCGCGCCCCCCCCAGGACCCTGGAGCACGCCCGCGCCGCCTTGTCCCGGTAAGGTAGGTGGTTTAATCTACGCCGGCGGGACAGGCATTTTAGCGGCGGGACTTCGGCCCATCCGGGCCATAGAATCGCGCGGGGGGGCCCGCCAACCGGCGCGATTCCCGCCCCCGCCGAATCTCCGGGGCCGGAGAATTTGGCAACCGGCGGGGGCGGGATTCACGCCAGCCCCCGGCGATTCTCCAACCCGCCCGGGGGTCGGAGAATCTCGCCCAGGGTTCTCTAAATTTATAAAAGAAAATGTATAATATGTTTTTGGAACACATCGTCTTCACTTATAAGGACTTTTTATGTAAAGTGAGTTCATGATGTAGAGCTGTTGAATCAGTTTACATTTTACAAGTAAGAAAGACCACAGGTAACTCACTGAAGTATCATAGAATCATAGAATTTACAGTGCAAAAGGAGGCCATTCGGCCCTTCGTGTCTGCACCGGCTCTTGGAAAGAGCAGGCTATTTAAGCCCATACCTCCATCCTATCCCTGTAACCCAGTAACCCCACCTAACCTTTTTGGACACTAAGGGCAATCTTGAAAAGCTGATTTTCAAGAGTGAAGCATTGAGAGTCCAATTTATGTTCAACATTTTATGTTCCTTATTAGTTAAAAAAACAATTTTTGACCCAATTTTATTTGGTGTGGGCACAAATGCATTTAACATGTCTAGCGGTATAAGAAGTGGTTTTCAGATACTTTTGTCCTTTGCGGTGGGAACCCCCGAAGTAAGTTCAATAAAATAACTTTCCCGCTTAAGACCACTGAAACATCAATAGTGTGAATGATAGCAATATTTTTCAGTTACATCATTTAGTGTTTGCACCTGAGAATACAGTGCAGAATTGCACCTAAAAGGTGATAACTCACTAATACTGATAAAGATTTTCATGAGATCCATGACACAAATTTGTAGTATTTTCAAAGATGGTTCCTAACAACCCACAATAGAGATTTGGAGACTAATACCAACACTGCAAATGATACCACCACTTTACTTCAACCATTGCCCCCCTTGGCATTCAATGACAATACCATCGCTGAGTTCCCCACTATCAACATCCTGGAGTCCAAAGAGTCATCGGACTCGAAACGTTAGCTCTTTTCTCTCCCTAAAGATGCTGCCAGACCTGCTGAGATTTTCCAGCTATTTCTCTTTCGTTTCAGATTCCAGCATCCGCAGTAATTTGTTTTTATCAACATCCTGGGGATCACCATTGACCAGAGACTGAACTATACCAGTCATATAAATACTGTGGCTGCAAGAGCAGGTCAGAGGCTGGGAATACTGTGGCAAGTAACTCACCTCCTGAGATAATGCATTATTAATATGAGAAATGTGTTACAATAAATATCAACAGCGGGATTCTTCACCAGCGGGATTCTCCGTCGCGCTGGCAGCGCACCCACGCCTGCAGTTTCCCCGGCATCCCGGGATGGCCACAATGGGAAATCCCATTAGCAGGTGGTGAATCCCGCTGCCGGCAAGGGCACGCCGCACAGGAAAACATGGCTGGCAGACCGGAGAATCCCGTCCCAGGTAATTGTAATCGGAACTTCGATGGAAAATGGGAGGACAGTAAATTCTACCTTACCAACAGAAATTCAAAGTCTCTATTACAATGATTATTCAATCGACATTGGTAGTAGAACGTAAATTGTATATCAAATACCTTGGGCAGGATTCTCCGTCCCGCCGCACCAGATCTCTGGTGCATTGTGCCCCCGAGATTCTCCGTATCGCTTGCTGACCAATTGGGTTTCCCATTGTGGGCAGCCCCACGCTGTCGGGAAATTCCTAGGCTACCGGCAAAACAGAGAACCCGCTCCATACCTGTACAGCCACATAGATTAGATGATATATTATGGATTCCACCTAATTTATCTTATCTCATCAGGAAAACACTTTCAAAGTTTCTCCTGGCTCTAAAAATAGTTCAATTGAAAGTCAGCAATATCTCTTTAATCCATAATTATTGATCCTAAATCAACTGCCATGTCACAAAAGGATGATATTATCATCACTGGAATCCTTGTCGTCCACACAGCATTTAACTCGGACTGTCTTTTTGATGGTTACAATATTAGCTTTATTTCATATCAAAGCAATTACACCAAGGCAATGATTAAATCAGCAATCTGTAGGTGCTTTACTATTGCCCAAGTATTATATTCCAGCTTAACTTCAAGCAGACATATATTGTATATTGGATTCTCCTTCGATTGTACTTTGCTTATTACTGCAAGCTATCAACTTATTTTTTAAGAAAACACCCTCAATTGTGTCAGGAACCCATGTTTTGCAAGTCAAAAGTAACACTTTATGATAGATATAGAGGTTTGATGAAAGATCATTGACCTGAAACTCTGCTTCTCTCACCACCGATACTGTCTCAGACCTACTGAGCATTCCAACATTTTCTGTTTATATTTCAGATTTCCAGCATGTGCAGTATTTTGCAGAAATTTGCCCAGCAAGAAATGCCGGAATTGCCCATCATGACTTGGCAACCCGACACTACATTTCTTGAAGGACAGGCAGATCAATGCAACAAAATCACAGCGATAGCGCAAGGCCACACATGGACTGTTCCAAGGAAAGGAACCTTCCAGTTAACTCAAACTCTTAGCAATTTAGAATGCTTCAACTCTCTGAAGAGCACTGACATTACAAATGCTAATATGTTTGGAATTCTTTTCCTTCCACTCGCAAGAATTTGAGGAATGTTTACACACACACACACACACACACATACACACACTTCCATGCTTCCGTGAATAACAACAGAAAGTGGGACTGGTTTCTCCCTTCCTAACCTAAAAGCTGTGATATCAACTGTTCCACTCCCATCCCCACCCCCAGTTCAGATCAGTCAATGTTGACTCGGGATTGAAACATGGACCTTCCTAGCTGTTATGCGCAAGCTGCTCACTGGATAAACTTGTTGAAACGTTGGAAAAGTAAATGCTTCCACGCCTGTACATTGCTCCTCCATCTGATCAAACTAATAATCTGCACCTCATAATCCAGGCTGACCAGATTGTCTCAAATGATTGTACCGCTGGAAATATGTATATATAGAAATATATATATGTTCTAGACAGTTCCTTAAAAGGATGTTTCTTAATTTTACTTTCTTGACAAGTGCACAATTCTACACTCTACTCTTAAAAAGAGCCTGCTGAAATTCTCTGAAGATGCTGGCAGGCAAACCCCTCGCTACCAAAATGTCTGACTGCTAAAATCAAAATGCTCACTTCAATTTACGTTTGCATTTCAATAAGTAAGCGTAACACCAGTTTACCACAGGCTACTTTGAAAAATAAATGACACACTATAGACGAAAAGTTGGATTGAAGCTGAAACCTCTGTAATAATGAACATTTAGCGAATGCAATGGAGATTTCTCCAAAAACCAGCCAGAGAAATATGCAGCAGCAGGAGGAGGTGTAGCTTGTTATATTTGCGACTAGGTCTGTTGAAGATGACCACTGCGCGTGAGCAGTCGCTTTTGTGTAGATTGTTCAGCTGATAAGACAGAAAAACTGTGTAGGCAAGCCTCAAGCCTCGCTCGTGAAACCTTAAAAGTCTGAAGCCAATTTAAAAATTGATCTTTATCACAAAGCGCACACTCATCTTTGTAATTACTTGTGTAATACTGGAACTTTGTGATATCTAATGCTGTTAAATACGCAGAGAAAAGCCTGTTCAAGACACCACAGCACATTTATTCTATGTATTTCAAATAGATAAAGGATTACGAATGGCTAAAACACACAGATCTCTGTTACCTTAGTCATTGCAAACAATAGCATAAACAGAATTATTAATTTTCTGGGAATGTAATTATAGGTCGCCTGTATCTAAATCAATGTACATATCCTCATTCTGCAGTGCTCAATCCTCTCTGATAAAAAAACAACCAGCACAAGGCAGCAATAAGTCCACAGAGCAAAGTTAACAAGTTGCAATCGCTGAAAAGTTTATAAAATATTTTCAATTACAAACCTCAGTGGCAACTTCAAAGAATGGTATCGCCATTTTGGAACCCACGTAAACACCAACTACCACGCACGCTACCGATCTCACGAGATGAAAAGACATTTGACACGTTACGTGTACATCAGGTGATGTAGAAGGCTTAACTTTACAGAATCTACCTCGATAGCAAGTTGGGTGTTTGTGACTTGCGCTTTGAGTATCTGAATGGATCAGGGTTGCCCGTGTTTTATGGCATATTTTACCATTCACTGTCTTTAGCTGGTTGATACAATGTGTAGCACTGGCTTTTGAAAACATGTTTTTAACATGATTAAGAAGTGACTATCATGCAATCACGGATAATTTCACCCTTTAGAAACACTGCAACCTAAATAATAGAAAGCACATTGCGTGTACTCCAATAATAGACTACAGAGTGATGGGATACTATGAAATAATTCAATTCACAATGAAAGAAAACCTATAAATTGCTCACTGGCAATAAGTTCATGGTTCCCCTAATGTCACTTGGAGAATTATTTTGTGTTCTCCTACTTCTCCCAGCCAGTGGTTCTATGACACTTGTAAACTACTTGCTTTCTTGAGGGCGACAGAGCAAATGGGAGGGCACGGTAGCACAGTGGTTAACACTGTTGCTTCACAGCGCCAGGGTCCCAGGTTCGATTCCCGGCTTGGGTCACTGTCTGTGTGGAGACTGTACATTCTCCCTGTATCTGCGTGGGTTTCCTCCGGGTGCTCCGGTTTCCTCTCACAAGTCCTGAAAGACGTGCTGTTAGGTGAATTGGACATTCTCAATTCTCCCTCTGTGTACCCGAACAGGTGCCGGAATGTGGCGACTAGAGGCTTTTCACTAACTTTCATTGCAGTGTTAATGTAAGCCTACTTGTGACAGTAGACTGGCAACTAAATATCCCAGGGTATAGATGCTTCAGGAGGAATAGAGAGGGAGGTAAAAGGGGTGGAGGAGCTGTATTACTGGTCAGAGATGATATCACAGCTATGATTAAGGAGGGCACAATGGAGGATTCGAGCACTGAGGCAATATGGGTAGAGCTAAGAAATAGGAAGGGTGCAGTAACATTGTTGGGACTTTACTACAGGCCTCCCAAAAGCGAGCGTGAAGTAGAGGTACAAATATGTAGACAGATTATAGAAAAATGTAGGAGCAATAAGGTGGTCGTGATGGGAGATTTTAACTTCCCCAACATTGAATGGGACTCATGTAGTGTTGGAGATGTAGATGGAGCAGAATTTGTAAGGAGCATCCAGGAGAGTTTTTTTAGAGCAGTCTGTAAATAGTCCAATTCGGGAAGGGGCCATACTGGACCTGGTATTGGGGAATGATCCCGGCCAGGTGGTTGAAGTTTCATTCGGTGATTACTTTGGGAATAGCGATCACAATTCCGTAAGTTTTAAAATACTCATGGACAAAGACGAGAGTGGTCCGAAAGGAAGAGTGCTAAATTGGGGAAAGGCCAAGAATAACAAAATTCGGCAGGAACTAGGGAAAGTGGATTGGGAGCAGCTGTTTAAGGGTAAATCCACATTTGAAATATGGGAGTCTTTTAAGGTAAGGTTGATTAGAGTGCAGGACAGACATGTCCCTGTGAAAATGAGGGATAGAAATGGCAAGATTAGGGAACCATGGATGACGGGTGGAATTGTGAGACTAGCTAAGATGAAAAAGGAAGCAGACATAAGATCTAGGTGACTTAAAACTGATGAAGCTTTGGAGGAATATCGGGAAAGTAGGACAAATCTCAAACGCGCAATAGAGAGGGCTAAAAGGGGTCATGAAATATCTTTGGCTAACAGGGTTAAGGAAAATCCCAAAGCCTTTTATTCGTATATAAGGAGCAAGAGGGTAACTAGAGAAAGGATTGACCCACTCAAAGACAAAAGAGGGAATTTATGCGTGGAGTCAGAGGAAATGGGTGAGATTCTTAATGAGTATTTTGCATCGGTATTCACCAAGGAGAGGGACATGACGGATGTTGAGGCTAGGGATGGATGTTTAAATACTCTAGGTCAAGTCGGCATAAGGAAGGAGGAAGTTCTGGGGATTCTAAAAGGCATTAAGGTGGACAAGTCCCAGGTCCGGATGGGATCTATCCCAGGTTACTGAGGGAAGCGAGGATTGGATTGGATTGGATTGGATTTGTTTATTGTCACGTGTACCGAGATACAGTGAAAAGTATTTTTCTGCGAGCAGCTCAACAGATCATTAAGTACATGAGAAGAAAAGGGAATAAAAGAAAATAAATAATAGGGCAACACAACATATACAATGTAACTACATAAGCACTGGCATGGGATGAAGCATACAGGGTGTAGTGTTAATGAAGTCAGTCCATAAGAGGGTCATTTAGGAGTCTGGTGACAGTGGGGAAGAAGCTGTTTTTGAATCTGTTCGTGCGTGTTCTCAGACTTCTGTATCTCCTGCCTGATGGAAGAAGTTGGAAGAGTGAGTAAGCCGGGTGGGAGGGATCTTTGATTATACTGCCCGCTTTCCCCAGGCAGCGGGAGGTGTAGATAGAGTCAATGGATGGGAGGCAGGTTCGTGTGATGGACTGGGCGGTGTTCACGACTCTCTGAAGTTTCTTGCGGTCCTGGGCCGAGCTGTTGCCATACCAGGCTGTGATGCAGCTTGATAGGATGCTTTCTATGGTGCATCTGTAAAAGTTGGTAAGAGTTAATGTGGACATGACGAATTTCCTTAGATTTCTGAGGAAGTATAGGCGCTGTTGTGCTTTCTTGGTGGTAGCGTCGACGTGGGTGGACCAGGACAGATTTTTGGAGATGTGCACCCCTAGGAATTTGAAACTGCTAACCATCTCCACCTCGGCCCCGTTGATGCTGACAGGGGTGTGTCCAGTACTTTGCTTCCTGAAGTCATTTACCAGCTCTTTAGTTTTGCTGGCATTGAGGGAGAGATTGTTGTCGCTATACCACTCCACTAGGTTCTCTATCCTCCTCCTGTATTCGGACTCATCGTTATTCGAGATCCGGCCCACTATGGTCGTATCGTCAGCAAACTTGTAGATGGAGTTGGAACCAAGTTTTGCCACGCAGTCGTGTGTGTACAGGGAGTAGAGTAGGGGGCTAAGTACGCAGCCTTGCGGGGCGCCGGTGTTGAGGACTATTGTGGAGGAGGTGTTGTTGTTCATTCTTACTGATTGTGGTCTGTTGGTCAGAAAATCGAGGATCCAGTTGCAGAGTGGGGAGCCAAGTCCTAGGTTTTGGAATTTTGATATGAGCTTGGCTGGGATTATGGTGTTGAAGGCGGAGCTGTAGTCAATAAATAGGAGTCTAATGTAGGAGTCCTTGTTTTCGAGATGTTCTAGGGATGAGTGTAGGGCCAGGGAAATGGTGTCTGATGTGGACCGGTTGCAGCGGTATGCGAATTGCAGTGGATCAAGGCGTTCTAGGAGTATGGAGGTGATGCGCTTCATGATCAACCTCTCGAAGCACTGCATTATGACTGAAGTCAGGGCCACTGGTCGGTAGTCATTGAGGCACATTGCCTGGTTCTTCTTTGGTACCGGTATGATGGTGGTCTTCTTGAAGCAGGTGGGGACCTTGGAGTGGAGTAGGGACAGGTTAAAGATGTCCGTGAATACCTCTGCCAGCTGGTCCGCGCAGGCTCTGAGTGCACGACCAGGGATCCCGTCTGGGCCCGTTGCCTTCCAAGGGTTCACTTTCAGGAAGGCCAATCTGACTTCGGAAGCTGTGATGGTGGGTATGGGTGAATTATGGGCTGCTGGGGCACTCGCCAGCGGATTGTTGGTTACCTGCTCGAACCGAGCATAGAATGCATTGAGTTCATCGGGGAGGGGTGCGCTGCTGCCAGAGATACTGTTCGGCTTCGCTTTGTAGCCTGTTATGTTGTTTAGTCCTTGCCACAACCGCCGAGAGTCTGTCTGTGACTCTAGCTTGGTTTGATATTCTGTCTTGGCAATCCGGATGGCTTTGCGGAGGTCGTACTTGGATTTCTTGTAGAGGTCAGGGTCGTCTGCCTTGAACGCCTCAGATCTGTCCTTCAGTAGGGAGTCAATCTCGCGATTGAGCCATGGTTTCCGGTTGGGGAACGCACGTACTGCTTTATTTGGCACGCAGTCGTCCACACATTTGCTGATGAAGTCTGTGACAGTGGTGGCATACTCATTTAAGTTGGTCGCTAAGTTCTTAATATGGACCAGTCCACTGTCTCTAAGCAGTCATGTAAGAGCTCTTCTGTCTCCTCGGACCAGCACTGCACAACCTTCTTAGCTGGATTCTCCCGCTTGAGTTTCTGTTTGTATGCCGGGAGAAGGAGCACCGTCTTATGGTCTGATTTCCCAAAGTGCGGTCGGGGGATGGAACGGTAGGCGCCCTTGATTTTTGAGTAGCAGTGGTCAAGAGTGTTGTCGCCCCTGGTGGGACAGGAGATGTGCTGGTGGAATTTTGGCAGTACACTCTTGAGGTTGGCCTAGTTGAAGTCTCTGGCCATGATGAACAAGGCCTCCGGGTGTTCTGTTTCGTAGTTGTTTATTACTGTGTATAGTTCGTCCAGCGCCTTCCTCACTACTGCCTGGGGTGGGATGTAGACCGCTGTGATAATGGCTGAAGTGAACTCAAGTGGAAGATAATATGGGTGGCACTTCACGGTCAGGTATTCCAGGTCTGGGGAGCAGTAGGTCGCCAGAGTCGCCACATCCAAGCACCAGGAGGAGTTGATGAGGAGGCAAACCCCTCCACCCTTCGCTTTGCCTGATGATGCCGTGCGGTCCGCCCGGTGAATAGAGAAGCCTTCAGGTTGTATGGCACAGTCCGGTGAGGCGGGGGTGAGCCATGTCTCTGTGAAACAGAGCACACAGCAGTCCCTTACTTCCCTCGGAGAGGTAAGTCTGGCGTTAAGTTCATCCAGCTTGTTTTCGATCGCTTGGACGTTTGCCAGGAGTATGCTGGGGAGAGGGGTCTTGAAACCGCGTTGCTTCAGTCTAACCTGCAGACCGCCGCGTTTCCCTCGCTTCCTCGGTCGGCGGCTGCTGCTGGATGATCCTGGGATCCGATGGCAGATGTCAGCTCTTGTGGAAGGTAGGGGACGAAATAGCTGGGGCCTTAACAGATGTCTTTGCAGCATCCTTGTGCACGGGTGTGGTCCCGGGGGACTGGAGAATTGCTAATGTTGTCCCTTTGTTTAAGAAGGGTAGCAGGGATAATCCAGGGAATTATAGACCTGTGAGCTTGACGTCAGTGGTAGGCAAACTGTTGGAGAAGATACTGAGGGATAGGATCTATTCACATTTGGAAGAAAATAGACTTATCAGTGATAGGCAGCATGGTTTTGTGCAGGGAAGGTCATGTCTTACAAACCTAATAGAATTCTTTGAGGAAGTGACAAAGTTAATTGATGAGGGAAGGGCTGTAGATGTCATATACATGGGGCGAAATTCTCCTACCCGCCCCGCCACATTTCTGCGCTGACCGGCCGGCGGGAGTCTCCGTAACGCCGGCCGGTCAATGGGGTTTCCCATTGTGGGGCACCCCCACGCCGTCGGGAAACCCCCAGGCGCCGGCAAAACGGAGACTCCTGCCGGCGGAGAATGACGCCCATGGACTTCAGTAAAGCGTTTGATAAAGTTTCCCATGGCAGGTTGATGGAAAAAGTGAAGTCATATGGGGTTCAGGGTGTACTAGCTAGATGGATAAAGAATTGGCTAGGCAACAGGAGACAGAGAGTAGTGGTGGAAGGGAGCGTCTCAAAATGGAGAAAGGTGACTAGTGGTGTTTGTGATATACATAAATGATCTGGACGAAGGTATAGGTGGTCTGATTAGCAAGTTTGCAGATGATACTAAGATTGGTGGAGTTGCAGATAGGGAGGAGGACTGTCAGAGAATACAGCAAAATATAGATAGATTGGAGAGTTGGGCAGAGAAATGGCAGATGGAGTTCAATCCAGGCAAATGCGAGGTGATGCATTTTGGAAGATCTAATTCAAGAGCGGACTATACGGTCAATGGAAGAGTCCTGAGGAAAATTGATGTACAGAGAGATCTGGGAGTTCAGGTCCATTGTACCCTGAAGGTGGCAACGCAGATCGATAGAGTGGTCAAGAAGGCATACAGCATGCTTGCCTTCATCAGACGGGGTATTGAGTACAAGAATCGGCAGGTCATGTTACAGTTGTATAGGACTTTGGTAAGGCCACATTTTGATTACTGCGTGCATTTCTGGTTACCACATTACCAGAAGGATGTGGATGCTTTAGAGAGGGTGCAGAGGAGGTTCACCAGGATGTTGCCTGGTATGGAGGGTGCTAGCTATGAAGAAAGGTTGAGTAGATTAGGATTGTTTTCGTTGGAAAGACGGAGGTTGAGGGGGGACTTGATTGAGGTCTACAAAATTATGAGAGGTATGGCCAGGGTGGATAGCAACAAGCTTTTTCCAAGAGTGGGGGTGTCAATTACAAGGGGTCACGATTTCAAGGTGAGAGGGGGAAAGTTTAAGGGAGATGTGCGTGGAAAGTTTTTTACGCAGGGAGTGGTGGGTGCCTGGAACGCTTTAAAAGTAGGGGTGGTAGAGGCGGGCACAATAGCATCATTTAAGATAATTCTAGACGGATATATGAACGGGCAGGGAACAGAGGGAAGTAGATCCTTGGAAAATAGAAGACAGGTTTAGATAAAGGATCTGGATCGGCGCAGGCGGGGAAGGCTGAAGGGCCTGTTCCTGTGCTGTAATTTTCTTTGTTCTTTGTTCTAGTAAAGGTTATTATTATTAAAATTAAATGGGCTTTAGTCACAGTTTGAAATAAGTAGGTTAAAAGCAGACAGTATGATTTCTTGGGAATGTGTATTTGCATTATTATTCCAGAGAGAAATTTCATCTCAATGGTTTCATTGTTCAATGACCAAACTCAGATATCATAACCATTACTTTTACCTGGGATGGCTTCCATTTTAAACAGGTATAATAGTAAACCTGTAAATCATCAAAAATATTCATATTCTCTGGGCTTATATATGGACTTCAGGTTCACAATCTGGCCCAATAAGGAACAATCAATGATCTTACAGTTGCTGTCCTGCCCCCGACATCATGCATTGGAAAATAATTTGGCCTTGCTCGCCATTTTACACCTGGGTGCTTGAAGAATCATGCCCACAATTCTCTTAGATGCACTGCTGCAGCTGAGGTCTCACCAATACTGGCAGAAAATTACTCCAGAAGGTTGACTTTACTCTTGGGATGGGAGTGACCCCAACAAGGCAATGCTTGTTGCCTATTCAAAGTTGTGTTGAGTGCATTAAACAATTAATCATGGAACCAGAGACTGGAGTCATATGCTGGTCCAGTATAAGCGAAGGTAAAGTCGCCATAGTCCCAGATGACCAGAGGCTGCTTTCCCCTTTGAGGGGGAGAGCTGACTGGTGGTAATTTAACCTGAGGGTCATCACACCTCAGGCAAGGTTGAGAATGCGGGGGCTTTGTCAATAACCTCAGCCAGTACGGGAATTGAACCCGCGCTGTTGGCCACGCCCCACATCATGAACCAGCTGTCCAGCCCACCGAGTTAAACCGGCCCCTGATCCAGTATGAATAATGAGTTTTTACAACAATCCATCAAATGTTTTTCCGTGATGTCAGACAGGGTCGTAGGGCTGAATTATCCGGTTTGGAGGCAGGGTCCTGAAAAATAGGGAGAAGCTATTTCAGGATGCCTTCCTGCCGCTGTGGAATTTTCACATGGAGTTGGGGATTCAATTGTGCTACTTACAGACCTAATTAGATCCAAATTTGTGGGCTCTTTGGAGGTGTTCTTCACTGTGGCAACCCGAGAAGCCATCGGAATCAGAGGCCTCATGCCCATAGAGGGTTTTTCGACTGGAAATGCCGAAAATATGCTTTTGGAGGGGCTTGCCCTCCACTTTGAGGGATCCAAGGGTTTCACCCTGTGGCCACCTAAAATGGCCGCCTGCAAAGGATAAAGGGAATTGTGGTCAAGTCGGGACACAGACAGTGCACAGCCCCTGTGTATTGAGCAACGGAAAACCAGACCGAACTGAGAGTTGCACCTGTTAAAGGTCAATCACCGATTTCCCCAGGGCAATAGACTCAAATTAAGGAATAGTAACAGTAGCAGACTCCCCGGCGCCACCTCCCCTTATTAGGAAAGACATACACACTTGGAACAATAACGACTAGGACCCGTCCAGCCATCAAGGTACCCGCCCCTAATTGGCCGGTATCGATCAGAGTGATCGAGACCCTATCCATCCATTGGATGCTGAGTTAACCCCGCCCAAAAGGGCGCAAAGAGAAGAAGGATAAGAAGCTCTGCGCACTAGGGATCGGTCTCTTTTGGGACCGGCCTGAGCCCACTCCAATTGCAGCATAACGACCAGTCAAGTTCAAGACCCATGATCGCTACCTGAGAGAGACGGGCCGCAGCCGAGACGAACCTGACGACTTCCAGCCGACACACGTGGGGACTCAGATAAAGGCCTTATTTACCCGCAAAGAGCCGGTCACCCAGAAGTTAAGTAAAGGTCATCTTAATTGATAGGTGTAGTTTAGTGCGTAGCCGCGTGTATCATTGCACAGAGAGATAATTCTTGTATTTAATGATAAACTATCTTTTGAACTAACATGTTGGTTGTGTGGTCATTTGGTCAATACAAGAGACGTACTCACTACTTGTGGTTTGATCGTAAAGTGGCAACAAACCCTAATCAGTATAACTGTAAAACACATTCGGGCTCATTCACAATCCCGCCAGAGCAACGCACACCAATCCCGGGAGGATTGCCAAAGCCATAGAGTCACTGGCACTCTGATTGGGCCAGCTGAATAGACAGCCTGCCGGCCATCTTTAATAGAATGAAGGCCATGGATGTGGCCAACTAGGAGGCAGGTCCTGGGAAGATTGTGCTGTTCGATGCACACCTGCTCAGGATGGTCTTGGGATGCTATTTGTTCCCAACATTTGGGGGGGGGGACCTGCCGCGGGGGGGGGGGGGGGGGTCGACTTCGGTGAGACCAGAAGATCCTGCCGGTAGAAAGGATCAGGAAATCCTGTCCAGAGAATCATCCAGCTCATCATAACTCTGTCAGCTCTTTGAAAAGGTGATGCAATTATCCCCATTTCCCTGGTCGTTCTACAAATCCCTGCAATAGTGTTTATTATTCAATTCCTTTTTGAAAGTTGTGGTAGTATGTATTAGGGGTCATGTGGGACTGGAAGCCCTAATGTCATTGGCTGACAGATCCCGGGTCCTGGTTGGCCGTTGACCTCTAGCTCCGCCCTGAAGGCGGAGTATAAGAAGCCGGAGTCCTCCCCCGCAGGCCATTCTACTATCGAGCTGCGGGGGAACAGACACGCTTAATAAAGCCTCATCGACTTCACTCTATTCGTCTCACGGAGTCTTTGTGCGCTACAATTTATTAAGCGTGCCTAGAAAAAACTATGGAGCTCAGGATCATCCCGGAATGCCTGAGGATCAACCGCCACGCAGTGAACGTGGCAGCAGCCTTCAAGCACTGTGGCAGACTTGTTTCGAGGCCTACCTCAGAACGGCCACCGGCCGGGTCACAGAAGACCAAAAACTACAGGTCCTGCACTCGAGGGTAAGCATGGAGATTTTCTCCCTCATCGAAGACGCGGAGGATTTCCAGACGGCGTTCGCAGCACTGAAAAGTCTCTATGTCCGCCCAGTTAACCAAATCTACGCTCGCTACCGGCTCGTGACGAGACGGCAAGGTCCCGGAGAATCGATGGACGAATGCTACGCCGCGCTGCTGATTTTGGGATGAGCCTGCAGCTGCCCTTCGGTGAACGCAAATGAACACACGGACATGTTAATGCGCGATGCTTTTGTGGCAGGTATGAATTCCTCCCAAATCCGCCAAAGACTTCTAGAAAGAGAGTCGCTAGGACTCTCAGAGGCCCGGGCCCTAGCAGCCTCCCTAGACGTGGCCGCGCGTAATACCCGCGCCTACGGCCCCGACCGCGCGGCAGCCCATTGGGCTCCGTACGTACCCATCGCGACAAACCCACCCCCCCCCCCCGGACACCCCACAGGCTTGCGCGGTCCAAACGCCAAGTCGCACCGGGGGCGCCCGCTGCTATTTCTGCGGCCAGGCGAAACACCCCCGGCAGCGCTGCCCGGCCCGTGCAGCAATCTGCAAGAGCTGCGGGAAAAAGGGCCATTTTGCGGTTGTGTGCCGGTCCCGCGAGGGCGCCGCTGTCCCGGGAGAACAGGGAGCCCTGCAAGCCGTTTACGCTCCCCAACCCCCCCAGCGCCCCATGTACGATCCACAGGCGCAACCGCTCTGGGTCCCGACCACCGCGGTCCCGGGAGAACAGGGAGCCCTGCACGCCGCTTACGCTCCCCAACCCCCCCCCCCCCGCGCCCTATGTATGACCCGCCGGCGCTACCACTTTGGGTCCCGACCACCGCTCTCCCCGGAGAAGAGGGAGTTCTGCGCGTCTCTAACACCCCCCCAAACTCCCCCCCGCGCCCCACGTCTGACCCGCCGGCGCTACCAACTTGGGTCCCGACCACCGCTGTCCCCAGAGATGAGGGAGCCCCGCGCGGTCCTAACGCTCCCCAACCCCCCCAGCGCCCCATGTCCGACCCGCAGATGCCGCCATTTTGGGTCCCGGCCACCACGAGGGGAGGAAGGGCGCGCCATCTTGGACCACCCCAGACCTGTACGATGCGTGGGGGCGGCCATTTTGTCCACCCCGCCGCCATCTTGTGACCCCCAGCCATGTGCGATGTATGGGGCCAGCCATTTTGTTCATCCCCGACGCCATCTTGGACGGCAACAACGGACCCCACTCCACTACTACAACCACGTCTCGCTTCAATTACGCTCGATCAAGCTCGGCCCCGGACACTCCAGACGACGACGACAACGGTGCTAATAAACGGCCACGAGACACCATGCCTAGTCGACTCCGGGAGCACGGAGAGCTTTATCCACCCCGACACGGTAAGACGCTGTTCCGTGACCACCTATCCCAGCGCACAAAAGATTTCCCTAGCTGCAGGATCCCACTCCGTACAGATCCAAGGTTTCTGCATAGTTACCCTGACGGTGCAGGGGAGGGAGTTCAAAAACTACAAACTACACGTCCTTCCCCAACTCTGCGCCCCCACTTTACTGGGATTAGATTTCCAGTGTAATCTACAGAGCCTTACGTTCAAATTCGGCGGCCCAATACCCCCACTCACTATCTGCGGCCTCGCAACCCTCAAGGTGCAACCCCCGTCCTTGTTTGCGAACCTCACCCCGGATTGCAAACCCGTCGCCACTAGGAGCATACGGTACAGCGCCCAGGACCGGACCTTCATTCGGTCCGAAGTCCAGCGGCTACTAAAGGAAGGCATAATCCAGGCCAGCAATAGTCCCTGGAGAGCACAGGTGGTAGTAGTGAAGACAGGGGAGAAACAAAGGATGGTCATAGACTATAGCCAGACCATCAACAGGTACACACAACTAGACGCGTACCCTCTCCCCCGCATATCCGACATGGTCAATCGGATTGCCCAATATAAAGTCTTCTCCACCGTGGACCTCAAGTCCGCCTACCATCAGCTCCCCATCCGCCCAAGTGACCGCAAGTACACAGCCTTCGAGGCAGATGGGCAATTATACCATTTCCTAAGGGTCCCATTTGGCGTCACAAACGGGGTCTCGGTCTTCCAACGGTAGATGGACAGAATGGTTGATCAACATGGGTTGCGGGCCACATTCCCATATCTCGACAATGTAACCATCTGCGGCCACGACCAGCAGGACCACAACGCCAACCTCCAAAAATTCCTCCAGACCGCCAAAGCCTTGAACCTCGCATACAACGAGGACAAGTGCGTTTTTAGCACCAACCGGCTAGCCATTCTGGGCTACGTAGTGCGCAATGGGATAATAGGCCCCGACCCCGAACGTATGCGCGCCCTCATGGAATTTCCCCTCCCGTACTGCTCAAAAGCCCTGAAACGCTGCCTGGGTTTTTTTTCATACTACGCCCAGTGGGTCCCCCAGTACGCAGACAAGGCCCGCCCCCTAATACAGACCACGACCTTCCCTCTGTCGACAGAGGCTTGCCAGGCCTTCAGCCGCATCAAAGCGGATATCGCAAAGGCCACGATGCGCGCCATCGACGAGTCCCTCCCCTTCCAGGTCGAGAGCGACGCCTCCGACGTAGCTCTAGCGGCCACCCTTAACCAAGCGGACAGACCCGTGGCCTTTTTCTCTCGAACCCTCCACGCTTCAGAAATCCGCCACTCCTCAGTGGAAAAAGAAGCCCAAGCCATAGTGGAAGCGGTGCGACATTGGAGGCATTACCTGGCCGGCAGGAGATTCACTCTCCTCACCGACCAACGGTCGGTAGCCTTCATGTTCGATAATGCACTGCGGGGCAAAATCAAAAACGACAAGATCTTAAGGTGGAGTATCGAGCTCTCCACCTTCAACTACGAGATTTTGTATTGTCCCGGAAAGCTGAACGCGCCGTCCGATGCCCTATCCCGCGGCACATGTGCCAACGCACAAATTAACCGCCTCCAAACCCTCCACGAGGACCTCTGCCACCCGGGGGTCACTCGGTTTTTCCACTTTATCAAGTCTCGCAATCTCCCATACTCTTTAGAGGAGGTCTGTACAGTCACAAGGGACTGCCACATCTGCGCGGAATGCAAACCGCATTTTTTCAGGCCGGATGGTGCGCACCTGATTAAGGTTCCCGCCCCTTTGAACGCCTTAGTCTCGTTTTCAAAGGGCCCCTCCCCTCCACCGACCGCAACACATACTTTCTTAATGTGGTGGACGAATACTCCCGCTTCCCATTCGCCATTCCCTGCTCTGACATGACCGCGGCCACAGTCATTAAAGCCCTGAACACCATCTTCACACTGTTCGGTTGCCCCGCATACGTCCACAGCGACAGGGGGTCCTCTTTCATGAGTGACGAGCTGCGCCAGTTCCTGCTCAGCAAGGGCATAGCCTCAAGCAGGACGACCAGCTACAACCCCCGGGGGAACGGGCAAGTAGAGAGGGAGAACGGCACGGTCTGGAAGACCGTCCTACTGGCCCTACGGTCCAGGGACCTCCCAGTTTCACGGTGGCAGGAGGTCCTCCCGGACGCTCTCCACTCCATCCGGTCGCTATTATGTACGAGCACTAATCAAACGCCTCATGAGCGTCTCCTTGTCTTCCCTAGGAGGTCCTCCTCTGGAACGTCGCTGCCGACCTGGCTGGCAGCCCCAGGACCCATCTTGCTCCGAAAGCATGTGCGGGCACACAAGGCGGACCCGTTGGTCGAAAGGGTTCACCTCCTCCACGCGAACCCGCAGTACGCTTACGTGGAGTACCCCGACGGCCGACAGGACACGGTCTCCCTGCGGGATCTGGCGCCCGCCGGCAACACACACACCCCCCCGACACCATTCACCCAACCCCCCCCTTCCTGCCACCGCCGCACCCCGCGACCGCCCCCTTCCCAGGAGGATCGGTTCCCCTCCCCTCAGGCCCGACCAAGAATAAAGCCCAAGCTGAAACCGTAAGGCTCCCGGAGACGACAACACCGGTACAAGCACCACCACCACCACCGGGGCCGAGGCGATCGACACGGACGACCAGACCGCCCGACCGACTCGTGGCGTCGATCTAAATCAATATATGGACTTTTCACAAGAACATTTTGGTTTTCTCCCGATACCTTCTGTAAATAGTTGAAACAGGACAAAATTGTACATACTGTATTGCCATGTGAATGTTTTCCTCCCAGGACCAGCCCTGTAAACCCTTACCACCTCAACACTATTGATACAGACAAAGTCATGGGCCAATTTCAGTAGTAACTTTTGTCGCGCACAAAGACTCCGTGGTAGTATGTATTAGGGGTCATGTGGGACTGGAAGCCCTAATGTCATTGGCTGACAGATCCCGGGTCCTGGTTGGCCGTTGACCTCTAGCTCCGCCCTGAAGGCGGAGTATAAGAAGCCGGAGACCTCCCCCGCAGGCCATTCTACTATCGAGCTGCGGGGGAACAGACACACTTAATAAAGCCTCATCGACTTCACTCTATTCGTCTCACGGAGTCTTTGTGCGCTACAAAAGTTACTACTGAAATTGGCCCATGACTTTGTCTGTATCAATAGTGTTGAGGTGAAGATGATGGACAGCTTCAAATTCCAAGGTGAAAACAGCACTAACAATCTGTCCTGGTCCACCCGCTTCAATGCTACGACCAAGAAATTACAACAGCACCTATACTTCTTCAGGAAATTAAGGAATTCGGCATATCCACAATGACTCTTACCAAGTTTTACAGATGCATCATAAAAGCATCCTAACTGGCTGCATCACAGCCTGGTTTAGCAACTACTCGACACAAAAACCGTAAGAAATTACAGAGAGTGGTGAACATTGGGGCTGGTTTAGCTCACTGGGCTAAATCGCTGGCTTTTAAAGCAGACCATGGCAGGCCAGCAGCACGGTTCAATTCCCGTACCAGCCTCCCCGAACAGGCGCCGGAATGTGGTGACTAGGGGCTTTTCACAGTAACTTCATTGAAGCCTACTCGTGACAATAAGCAATTTTCATTTTTCACATAGCCCAGTCCATCACGCAAGCCCGCCTCCCATCTATTGACTCTGTCTACACCTCCCGTTGCCTTGGGAAAGCGGGCAGGATAATCAAAGACCCCTTCCACCCGGGTTATTCACTCTTCCAACTTCTTCCATATGGCAGAAGATTGGTGCTGAGAGCACCACCAATAAATTAGAAAACAGCTTCTTCCCCGCTGTTACCAGGGGCGGGATTCTCTGCGAACCGGCGGAACGGGCAACTCCGAGGAGTGGCGTGGACAACTCCGGCGTCGGGCCGCCCTGAAGGTGCGGAATCCGCCGCACCTTCAGGGGCTAGGCTGGCGCCGGAGTGGTTCACGCCATGCCAACCGGCGCCGAAGGGCATCCACCGGCCAGCGCGAGTTGGCGCATGCATGGGACCGCCAGCGTTTGCTGCCGTCATCCCAGTGCATGCGCAGGGGGGTTCTTTTCCTCACCGACTATGGCGGAAGTTGACAGTGGCAGGTGCGGAGGGAAAGAGTGCCCCCACGGTACAGGCCCGCTCGCGGATCGGTGGGCCCCGATCGCGGGCCACGCCACCGTGGGGGCATCCCCCGGTGCCAGTTCCCCCTGCGCCCCCCTCCCCCCTCCCCGAGGACTCTGCAGGCCACCCGTGGAGCCAGGTCCTGCTGGTAAGGACCTGTTGTGATTTACACCGGCAGGACCCGCCAAAAACGGATGGCCACTCGGCCCATCGCGGGCCGGACAATCGCCGGGGGGGGGGGGGGGCAGTACCAGCAGCCACCGACCGGCGGGCCGTGATTCCCGCCCCCACCAAAACCCTGCCGCCGGAGAATTCGGCAGCCGGCGGGGGCGGGATTCGCGCCGCCCCCCAGCGATTCTTCGACCTGGCGGGGGGTCGGAGAATCCCGTCCCAGATTCCTGAATGGCCTTCTTATGGACTGACTTGATCTTGTGGACTGAACTGATCTTTCTACACATCTTCTCTACAGTTGTAGCACTATATCCCGTATACTTCACCCGCTGTCTATGTTTATGTATTTTCATTATACTCATGTGTTTATCGGATGTTCTATGTTTCCAAGTATGGAGTGATCTGCCTGGACTACACGCAAAACATTACTTTTCACTGTACCTTGTCAGATGAGCCCTATGCACCACATTAAACTGGATTAGGCTGAGCCCTCCACAGGAGGAAATGGGAGTTTACCCGGTGAAGGGCCTCACTCCGCATCTCCTCATCCAAAATGGGTCCCAATTCCTCTTCCCACTGTGCATTCCCTCATCCACTGGGACCAACTCCACTGATGAGATCTGGCCAAAGATACCCAAAATACTCCCCCACCAGACCAAGCTAAAAATAGAATCCTCCTCACCAGGGAGCACGGAGGTGACAAGGAAAATGAGGGGGAAGTCTTTCACACAAAGTTACGAATCTAGAAGTATCGGAACATGTTCGCCCCAGAAAGTTGAAACTTTACCGACAGCTCCTCAAAGCTGTCAAACCGCCCCTCACAAACAAGTCCCCAAATGTCCCAAGATCCTTCCCTTTCCAAGACCTAAACCTCGAGTCCAAACTTGAAGGCTTGAAAAGATGGTTAACACAAATAAGGGCCAACAACGACATGGAGCTAAGCTTAAAATAGTGTCTATATTGCTTCCATGTCCTCAGGGTGGACACCACCACCGGGTTCGAAGAAAACCTCACAGGGGAGAATGGAAGCGGGGCATTTACCAAGGCACCCAAATGAGAGCCCCTACCAGCACTCGCCTCCATATGTCCCGAACACGCATCGCTAACCCACCCCAACATCTTCTCAATGTTGGTTGCCCAGTAATAAAATAGCAAATTGGGTAACATTACCCCCCCCCCCCCCCCCCCCCCGCCCCGCACTGTCTATCCTCTTAAGAAACACCCTCCTGATCCTTGGGTTTTGCCCACCTACATAGTTTTAAAAAAAAATTCTTTTAGAGTACCCAATTATTTTTCTTTTCCAATTAAGGGGCAATTTAGCATGGCCAATCCACTTACCCTGCACATCTTTGGGTTGTGGGGATGAGACCCATGCAGACACGGGGAGAATGTGCAAACTCCACACGGACAGTGACCCGGGGCCGGGATCGAACCCGGGTCCTCAGTGCCACGAGGCAGCAGTGCTAACCAGTACGCAACCATGCCGCCCTTGCCCACCCAAATAAAAGAGGATACCAACTTGTTAACCCAAACAAAAAAGGACTTGGGGAGAAAAATGGGGAGACGTTGAAAAATAAATAAAAACCTCAGGAGGACTTCATTTTGATAGCCTAGGTCCTACCCGCCAAGGACAGGGGAAGGTTATGCCACTTTTGCAGGTCAGATATGACCCCACCCACTAGACTAGCGTAATTTAATTTGTGGAGCGAGGCCCAACCATAGGCCACCCAGACTCCCAGCTAACAAAAGCTAGATCTGGTAAAGTGAAAAGGTAACACCCCCAGATTAGCTCCCTTCCCCGGGGGATTGACCAGAAAGAATTTGCTCTTATCCAGATCCAACTTATACCCAGAAAAGTAGCTTCATTATCTGATCCATAGTGGAAACTGGATCCGTAATATAAAAGAGCAGGTTGTCTGCATAAAAAGACACCCCATTTTCCCTCCTTCCCTGCCTTACCCCTTCCACTTATCGGAAGATCTTAACGCTATGGCCATTGGTTCAATCACTAAGCAAACAAAAGCAGAGATGGTGGACACATTGCATCACCAACACCTTGTTTGGCGTCTGCGCTTAGAGGGAATAATGGTCGAAATGACCAACATTCCATGGGATCCTTCTCCTTCTTCAGGATGAGAAAAATAGAAGCCTGTGCAAGTGTAGCAGGCAATAATCCCCGGGACAAGGAGTCGTTGAACATGTCCAATATTAATGGAGTCAGCTGATCCGCAAACATCTTACAGAACTCGATGGGGAACCCATCAGGGCCAGGGGCTTTACACGTTTGTATTGATCTCTTCGGGACTTAACGGGGCCTCCAGCTCCTCCCTTCACTCTCTCTCCACCAATTGAAAGGACAACCCATCTAAAGATTCGGTCATGTCTGAATGCTGACTTATAAAGATTCTTGTAGAATGTCTCAAAAGCTGCGTTGACTTTGCCCAGGGTGTAAGTCACACTGTCATTCATATCCCTAACTTGTATGATCTCCTGGGAAGCCACATTCCGCCGATGTTGATGGGCTAAAAGATGACTGGGGGTCTCCCCATATTCATAAAATACCCCCTCGAGTGCTGCAGCTGGCCCACCGCCTTACCTGTTGACAATAATTCAAACTGCGTTTGCAACTTCTTCCTGTTTGCCAGCAGCTCTGGGGTAGGGTCAAGTGAGCACCAATGGTTCACTCAAGGGTTGGGTCCAACAGCCTCTGTCATTCCACCTTTGCAGTCCTGTCCATATGTGCCTCATAGGATACTATCTCTCCTCTAATGACTACCTTAAGGGCTTCCCATAGTGCGGAGGGTGAGACAGACTTGTTCTTATTAAACTTAACATATTCCTCAATGGCCTAAGTCATATACCCGTAAAATCCTTTATCTGCTAATAGTGCTGCATCCCACCTCCATGGTGGTCACTGAGAGGGTGCCGACTCCAGAATCAAGACCACAAAGTGTGACCCGAGATTACAATAGCTGAGTACTCTGTCTTCCTCACCCAGGGCAGAGGGGACCTATCCACCAGAAAAAAGCCAATCCTAGATTGACATGGGAAAAAAAAAGAAAATTCCTCATCTCTTGGATGTAAAACATACCATGGGTCGCCCCCCCACCCCCCCGCTGTATAAAAGCTAACAACACCATCGCTACCCCTGATTGAGCCGACAACTTGGGCCTAGGTCGATCCACCTTCGGATCTAGTACACAGTTTAAATCCCCTCCGAAAAATTATTTGATGTGAGTCCAGGTCAGGAACGGAGGCCAACAACCTCCTAACAAACCCCGCACCATCCTAATGTGGTGCATAAACATTGACCAGAGCCACCAATGTGCCCGCCAAAGACCCAATAAACATTGCATATCTGCTGTTGATGTTCGCCACGGTCTTAGTAGCTGGAAAAAAGCGCCCGGGCCCTACCATCGAAGCTGGAATGAAATACCTGGTTCGCCCACACCCCTTCCGCAATCTGTTCTGGTCCCTTACCCACAAATGAGTCTCCTGCAGAAACACCACATCATCACTCAAGCTCTTTAGGTGCTTTTCACTGGGCCACCCCACCCCCTTACATTCCAGATGACTAACCAAATTGGGGGTCACCGCTCCCCCCCCTCCCCCCACCCCCCCACCACCACTTATCCCGGAGTCAGCCAATTCCACCAAAAGGATATTTCATGCAATTACTCAGAGAGTACATGCACAAAGCTCACCCAAGGTGGCCGCTGTTATAACCCGCACAAGAGCGAAGAGGTTGGTGCAATCATTCTCCCCATGAGTCTCGCCGAATACGAGCTACCCAACGAAGAGGGCGGTGTGCCCGAATCATCCATGGTTACGTTCTGTATAAAGTCGGCAAGGTAAGGTACTGACAGCACAGACCCAGCTGGGATCTGACCTATATCTGACCAGTTGTAATCAACCAAGTTTTCTTTTACTAACTCAGTTCAGACTCACTTGTGGTCTACAGAAGCCGCCAAACCCACCAGCAGAACAAAACAAAGAAAAACCTGTAGTCACTGTCAGCAATCTAACCCTACCCCCACCCCCACCATCACCCCACCCCAAACAATACCCCTCACAAATCTTCACATCGGTAACATGAAAACGAACGATATCCCCACACATCTACCCACAACCCAAAACAAAACAAAAACACTAAGCCCATTATCCCAAACTAAACTGGCGTAACAAGCTGCAGCTACTCCCCCCACCTCGCTCTCGTTAGCTGGCTGACTTTATTGCTAGCAGGACAACCCCCGCCCGAGGTAAACACAAGAAAAAACTGCTGCCTGTCCTGTGGACACAGAGTAAAGCAAAACCCCTTCAAAAATCATATTCACACCAGGAGCTATACATTTCCCATAACAACTGTAACATATATACCAACATCCCTTATAACGTCAAGCCCCACACCAACGTCCAACATGTAAAACAATCATCCCACTCAAGAACAAATAAATATCAACACATATACACAAGGAATCCCAATACTCCTTCCCAGGTAATTATAGCCCACGGAAGGGGCTGGGAGGGTCGTGTCCAGTCAGTGCCCTGACACTGCCCCCTGGTACTCTGGCACTGCCAGGGGGCTGTGCCAGGGGCTTGCTCTCTGTGGAGAGCTGTTTTTTTCTAAATAATCTTCTTCAAGGTCAGTGGCCTGAACAATTAACCCTGCTTCTCTCGTGACTGACGCTGCCTGGTCTGAAGAGTGCTTCCACCATTTTCTGTTTTATTTCAGAGGAAAGGAGATTGGCCCAGAATCTGTAGAATTTCTACCTTAAGTAGCGTACCAGCAGGTGTTCCTTCAGATACAGAGGAAACAGAGAAAGACAAACTACAGAAGACTGAAAGATTGTTGTCGATAAAACTCATGGGTAGAGTGTGAAGACTGTACCAGTGCAATGTGTTAAGTTTAAAATTCCACGTGTGTCTCAGCGTGCTAAACAACTAACACAGGATGTACAATGTCAATGCTGAAGAAACAACAAGCTGTAACCTTTTGTTACTCTTTCATGAGAGGCAGGCATTGCTCATGTCATGACAATGGATTATTGCCCTGTGGTAAACCACTGTTGCACCTCTATTAGGTGATGTAAGGTAGGACCTGTACTACAGGTGCCTTGGTAGTCCCTGCCTGCTGGCTCCGCCCAGTAGGCAGGGCATAAATATGTGTGTCCTCCAGGCTGCAGCCATTTCGCCAGCTGCTGTGGGAGGCCACACATCTTAGAGCAATAAAGCCTCAGTTGTACCCAACTCAAGTCTTTGTGCAATTGATCGTGCATCATGCTCCAAATTACCGATGGACATATTGAGCTTTTGAGTAATGCATGTGTTTTTTTTTAAAAAAGGACATACAAGCAAAAATTGGCTGAGACTGCAAAGTAACCACTTGCTGGAATTCCAACCTGTACAGAACATAAGAGCGAGGAACAGGAGTAGGCCACCTGGCCCCTCGAGCCTGCTCCGCCATTTAATGAGATCATGGCTGATCTTTGTGGACTCAGCTCCACTCTCCAGCCCGTACACCATATCCCCGAATCCCTTTATTCTTTAGAAAGGTATCTATCTTTTTCTTAAAAACATTTAAAGAAGGAGCCTCAACTGCTTCACTGGGCAAGGAATTCCAGAGATTCACAACCCTTTGGGTGAAGATGTTCCTGCTAAACTCGGTCCTAAATCTACTTCCCCTTATTTTGAGGCTATGCCCCCTAATTCTGCTTTCCTCGACCAGTGGAAACAACCTGCTCGCATCTATCCTATCTATTAAGATAGATAGTTTTTTGAAGAATAAAGGGATTAAGGGTTATGGTGTTCGGGCCGGAAAGTGGAGCTGAGTCCACAAAAGATCAGCCATGGTCTCATTGAATGGTGGAGCAGGCTCGAGGGGCCAGATGGCCTACTCCTGCTCCTAGTTCTTATGTTCTTATGTTCTTATTCCCTTCATAATTTTATATGTTTCAATAAGATCCCCCCGCATCCTTCTAAACTCCAATGAGTACAGTCCCAGTCTACTCAACCTCTCGGCATAATCTAATCCCCTCAACTCTGGGATCAACCTAGTGAATCTCCTCTGCACTCCCTCCAGTGCCAATATGTCCTTTCTCAGGTAAGGAGACCAAAACTGAACACAATACTCCAGGTGTGGCCTCACCAACACCTTATACAATTGCAGCATAACCTCCCTAGTCTTGAACTCCATCCCTTCTAGCAATGAAAGACAAAACTCGATTAGCCTTCTTAATCACCTGTTGCACCTGCACACCAACTTTTTGTGACTCGTGCACCAGCACACCCAGGTCCCTCTGCACAGCAGCATGTTTTAACATCTTACCGTTTAAATAATAATCCATTCTGCTGTTATTCCTCCCAAAATGGATAGCCTCACACTTGGCAACATTGAATTCCATCTGCCAGACCCTAGCCCATTCACCTAGCCTATCCAAATCCTTCTGCAGACTTCCGGTATCCTCTGCACTTTTTGCTTTACCACTCATCTTAGTGTCGTCTGCAAACTTTGACACATTGCACTTGGTCCCCAACTCCAAATCATCTATGTAAATTGTGAACAACTGCAGACCCAACACTGATCCTTGAGGGACCCCACTAGTTACAGGTTGCCAACCAGAGAAACACCCATTTATCCCCACTCTCTGCTTTCTGTTAGTTAACCAATCCTCTACCCATGCTACCACTTTACCCTCAATGCCATGCATCTTTAGTTTATACAGCAACCTTTTGTGTGGCACCTTGTCAAAAGCTTTCTGGAAATCCAGATATACCACATCCATTGGCTCCCTGTTATCTACTGCACTGGTAACGTCCTCAAAAAATTCTACCAAATTAGTCAGACACGACCTACCCTTTATGAACCCATGCTGCGTCTGCCCAATGGGACAATTTCCCTCCAGGTGCCCCGCTATTTCCTCCTTAATGATAGATTCCAGCATTTTCCCGACAACCGAAGTTAAGCTTACCGGCCTATAATTACCCGCTTTCTGTCGACCTCCTTTTTTAAACAGTGGTGTCACGTTTGCTACTTTCCAATCCTCTGGGACCACCCCAGAGTCTAGTGAATTTTGATAAATTATCACTGGTGTGTTTACAATTTCCCTAGCCATCTCTTTTAACACTCTGGGATGCATCCCATCAGGGCCAGGAGACATGTCTACCTTTAGCCCCATTAGCTTGCCCAATACTGCCTCCTTAGTGATTATAATCATCTCAAGGTCCTCACCTATCATATCTTTATTTCCATCAGTCACTGGCATGTTATTTATGTCTTCCACTGTGAAGACCGACCCAAAAAACCTGTTCAGCTCCTCAGCCATTTCCCCGTCTCCTATTATTAAATCTCCCTTCTCATCTTCCAAAGGACCAATATTTACCTTAGCCACTCTTTATTGTCTTATATATTTGGAGAAGCTTTTACTATCTGCTTTTATGTTCTGAGCCAGTTTACTTTCATAGTCTACCTTACTCTTCTTTATAGCTTTTTTAGTAGTTTTCTATATCACACGGAATGTCACACCTTTTCCAGACCGAGGCGCTTCAAAGGGTGAGATGCAATGCCAAAACGGAACTGCAATCTCCTGCAGAGATAATGGAGGCTAACTACCATCTCAGTAGAAACCATCCCCTTTTGTGAGCTATATTCCAAACTGTGGACATGATGTGAGTTGAAACAAAGCAGTCTTGGAGAAAGACATGTTTGAGTTTTCTTCCCTTCCAGGACAAGAAACTGAATTAAAAACCAATTGCAACCCTGGTTTCTGTCTGCTAGTCTGGTATTCTCTTTTGTTACAATCCCAGTTGATGTCATAACTGCTCAGGAAGATCCCAGAATGGAACCCTGGCTCAAAGGACCATGGGCGGGATTCTCCATCCCGTCACTTTTACTTTTTAAAAATAAAATGTGGAGGAACAAAGTCACGGATCATTAATTAGTTTTAACAACAAGATAAAAACATTTATTAAGTATGAAAAAAATGAATTATGAAAAAAATACACCTTTACTCCCCCAAGCTTAATAATTACACATAGGTTTTAAGATTGACATGGATTACAAAGTACACCTTAATTTACAATGGACTCATGAGCACAAAGTCTCTTTTAAGCACACCAGATGACTGCGGGCAAATACGCTCTCCACTCAGACCCCAAGTAGAATCATAGAATCATAGAATTTAGTGCAGAAGGAGGCCATTCAGCCCATCGTGTCTGCACAGGCCCTTGGAAAGAGCACCCTACCTAAGCTCACCCCCCCACCCAATCCCTGCAACACAGTAACCCCACCCAACCCAACTTTTTTGGACACTAAAGGCAATTTAGCCTGGCCAATCCACCTAACCTGCATATTTTTGGACTGTGGGAGGAAACCGGAGCATCCGGAGGAAACCCACGCAGACACGGGGAGAAAGTGCAAACTCTGCACAGACAGCGACCCAAGTGAATGTTTATGGATGACTCCTCAGAATACCCCCAGATGATTGTTATGTAAGGGTTTCCAAACTCCACTCCCTAAAACATGCTTTAAAATCAACTCTCATAACTATGCATTCCCTTAACAGTTTGCATTCTGAAATCCAGACCAGGTTTTCCAAATGACACCTTTAAACATACTTTCTGCTCCACTTTTAACAGCTTAAGTCCAGGATTTTACACCAACACATTTAGGACATCTTTATCTTGATTGCTATGAAAACTGCTTTAACTCACGATTCCCAGACTGTATTAAAATGACATCAAACATTTCTACCACTACCTCTGAAGTCAGCTGTCCCACTTTAATCTAATTATACAATTGTCTCTTGAACTCAGCACATTTTATTCTCTTTCTTGAATTCTTCTGAACGATACTTTGGTTTCTGTTCACGTTTCTCCAGAATCCTTGGACATTTTTCTTCATTTCTCCAGTTTCTTTAACTGCTGCTCTTCAGGTCTCTGCATTTGTTTTCTTAACCATTACTGCGTGATTGGCTTTTCTTCTAGCAAGGCTGAGAGAGATACTCTCTCTCTAGCCTTCTGAACCAACAACTTCTAGCAGAGTTGTGAGAGCCTTCTCTCTTACTACCTATTTCCAAACACGCACAAATTAGCTAAATTAAAGTCTAAAGGTTTCTCTACCTTACAAGGTCTCAGTTGCTGAGCAACACCCCCTGCCTGCACCTTTTATTAATTCTTCACACCGTAGCCCTCTCTAAGCACAATGGAGACACAATTGGAACTTACCCAACTCCCACACATACAAACACCTCTGTCCAGCATGAATCTAACTTTAGTTTTTACCCTTCCAGGCATAGAAACATTAAATTAAATCCATTTAAAACTGTACCTTATTTCTAATGTTTACCAAACCAAATATAAATTTGGTTTTAAAACTATCGTTGTTTTCCAAACATGTTCTACTATGCTAGTGTGTGCTGTGAAGGTCACAGCTGAAGAACATCCACTTGGCACCCCTGTGCTTGCAGGTAAAAAAAAAGAAATCTCTCTCTGATTGCTGGAAGTAAGTCACAAGTTAGCAAAGTCACAATCAGAAAGGAAACAGGACAACTCCTTTCAGCTAACCTACAGAACCAAGATTCTCCAAACCACCTGCTCAACTGCTAAGTCAGCACTAACAGAATCACCCAACTTCTGGCACTGTTGCTTCACAGCGCCAGGGTTCCAGATTTCATTCCCGGCTTGGGGCACTATCTGTGCGGAGTCTGCATGTTCTCTCGTCTGTGTGGGTTTCCTCCGGGTGCTCCAGTTTCCTCCCACAAGTCCAGAAAGATGTGCTGTTAGATGATTTGAACATTCTGAATTCTCCCTCTCTGTACCCGAACAGGCGCTGTAGTGTGCCGACTAGGGGCTTTTCACAGTAACTTCATTGCAGTGTAAGCCTACTTGTGACAATAATAAAGATTATTATGATGGCTGCAATGTTTCACCATCTACTCTTCAAGGACTAGCCAACAACTGATTTTTTATATCTTTTTTAACTTTTATTTTTGGACTCACTTCTCATTTCTCGTCTGTGCTTATGTGTGCTGTGTTTCATTATTATTTGTGTGTTTTCATTGCTAGAGGGATGGAGTTCAAGACTAGGGAGGTTATGCTGCAATTGTATAAGGTGTTGGTGAGGCCACATCTGGAGTATTGTGTTCAGTTTTGGTCTCCTTACCTGAGAAAGGACATATTGGCACTGGAGGGAGTGCAGAGGAGATTCACTAGGTTGATCCCAGAGTTGAGGGGATTAGATTATGACGAGAGGTTGAGTAGACTGGGACTGTACTCATTGGAGTTTAGAAGGATGTGGGGGGATCTTACTGAAACATAAAATTATGAAGGGAATAGATAGGATAGATGCGGGCAGGTTGTTTCCACTGGTCGGGGAAAGCAGAACTAGGGGGCAGAGCCTCAAAATAAGGGGAAGTAGATTTAGGACCGAGTTTAGGAGGAACTTCTTCACCCAAAGGGTTGTGAATCTCTGGAATTCCTTGCCCAGTGAAGCAGTTGAGGCTCCTTCTTTAAACGTTTTTAAGAAAAAGATAGATACCTTTCTAAACAATAAAGGGATTCGAGGATATGGTGTACGGGCCGGAGAGTGGAGCTGAGTCCACAAAGATCAGCCATGATCTCATTGAATGGCGGAGCAGGCTCGAGGGGCCAGATGGCCTACCCCTGTTCCTAGTTCTTATGTTCTTATGTTTTAGTAACAATAAATTCACTCTTTCTTTAACTGAAGAAAGTCTGGTTAAATTTGTTCCTTTCAAAGCATAGATACATTTAGGGTCATAGAGTCATAGATGTTTACAGCATGGAAACAGGCCCTTCGGCCCAGCTTGTCCATGCCACCCAATTCTATCCCTAAGCTAGTCCCAATTGTCTGCATTTGGCCCATATCCCTCTATACCCACTCTGCCCATGTAACTGTCTAACTGCTTTTTAACAGACAAAATCATACCCGCCTCTACCACTGCCTCTGGTAGCTCATTCCAGATGCTCACTACCCTCCGTGTGAAGAAATTCCCCCCTGGTCTCTTTTGTATCTCTCCCCTCTCACCTTAAACCTATGCCCTCCAGTTTTAGAAACTAGAGTCCTGGACCTTTGGGAAAAGATGTTGACTATTTGCACTGGGAAAAGGTTCCAACAGGTAAGGATCCTTTTTAAATTAATCTTGATGTAACCAACCAAAGTGGATGAATAAAGAAGGGGAGACAGTTCAACCCTCTTTGCCTGTGAGCATCACAATTTTGGGGTATTGCATTTGGAATCATAAAAGATTGGGAGACCTTACCCAAGAATCAGTTGTGTCAAATTGGGGGCTTGTTTGGGACAATAACAAATTAGGGGACATTACCCAGGGACCGGTTGTAATACTAGCAAGATCAGCAATTGTTGCCCATCCCTAACTGTGCTTGAATTGCGAGATTTGCCAGGCCATTTCAGAGGGCAGTTATTATGGGCCAGGGTTCAGAAAGCTCCAAAGTATATCATGGAGTTCACCCGACCCACAACTGTTTATAGATTTTGGTTATGAGGAGCTCAAGGGCCTACTTTTCAGGTGGTATTCAACAGAGGCCTTAAGCACTTTTAAACAAACTAACGTTTATTCTACAAATTCAGTTAACATTTCTGTAAACACACACAGTAAGTATTTTATCAACTACAAACATAAATACCCCTCACAGCTACAGTACTCTATATAACCCTTAATAACTTTCCTTTCAACTGTTTCAACTTGATCACAACATCCACTAAACCAGGAAAACCCTTTTATCCAAAACGGTAGGTTTGAATTCTTTCCAGAAAACAGTTATCACTTTTAAATTATCAAGTGATCTGGACACCTTTTAACATGCAGAGGGTGAATGTTAGGGTGAGGGTGAGAGATACCAAAGAAACCTTCTTTGTCTGAATGCAGCTTCCAACTGTTTCAACCAAAAGTAAAACTCAGAGCCACAGCCAGCTCCCAGCTCAAAATGAAAGTAAAAACCAGAGCCACAGCCCAGCTCCACCCACACAATGACATCGCTGCAGCCATTTGAGAAGACAAAACATTTCTTAAAGGGACACTCCCATGACACAGTTAAGAATCAACCACATTGCTACGGGTCTGGAGTCACATGTAGGATGGCAGATTTCCTTCCCAAAATGTCATTACTGAACCAGATGGGCTTTTACAACAATTGATGATAGTTTCATACTTTATTTCTGGGACTAGATTTCAATTAGAGATGTATTAATTGAATTCAAATTTCACCAGTTGCTAGGGTGGGATTTGAAACCGTATCTCCAGAGCAATAGCCTTGGATTATGACTAATTCAGTGACATTACCACACCTCCCACCCGAGCTATTCACTCTTCCAACTCCTTCCATCGGGCAGGAGATACAAAAGTCTGAGAGCACACACTGACAGGTTCAAAAACAGTTACCAGACTCCTGAAAGACCCTCTTATGGACTGAACTGATGTCTTCACACATCTTCTCCACAGAGTAGTACTACACTCCCTATATTTCACCTGATGTCTGTGTCTATGTATTTACATTGTGTATTTATGTATGTCCTATGTTTTTGTCATGCATGGAATAATCTGTCGGAACTGTACGCAGAACAATATTTTTCATTGTACCTCGGTACACGTGACAATAAATCAAATCCAATCCACTACGCCATTGTCTCCCCTTGCACACCAACATTGTGAAACAGACCTCAGAACAAATCAGGTACACACATTTTGAAGGCTAGTCATCCCTATTCCAGCTGATATCCTTTCACAGTGTGTGCTCATTTCCCTGTGTGGTCCCCTTGAGATTGCTGCGGGACCACTTTCCGAGGCGTATGCTGGTTCTCCCGGTGAGCTAACAATTCTGGACTGCTGTAGGGCTGAGATGTTATCAAACATATAGATTGGTGGTGGGGGGGGGACAAAAGTGAAAAGTAACAATGACAAATGGTGAAGGTGATCAATAAACATGGGGTGAATTCAAGAAAACAAAGAGCTTTTATGAAATGCAAAGGGAAACATCTGAATGCTGGTACAGAGCTACAGAAACACCCACAACACCTACATAACATTACGTTTAATTCAGAGTTATCCTCAACTCATAAAAAGCAGCCACCAAGACTGCCACTTTCTGAATACACAGTTGTACAATTAGGAGAGGGTCTATTCTTGGCTGATGGTAAACACATGACCAATTCATTTCCTTTTTCACAAGAGACATAGATGAAAAAATGGAAAGAGTAAGACAGCAGCATCAATGTGTTCAGATTTCAGAATCACGCCGATTTGGCCTTAGCCATGTCAGCTGTGGTTCAATGGGTGTCACTCTCGCCTGAGTCACACGGCTGTGGGTTCAGGTCCCTGTCCATGACCTCAGTACCAAAGTCGAGGCTGACACACCAGTGCCGTACTGAGGGGGCATGCACTGTCAACGGGACAGCCTCTTTGGATCAGATGTTAAACTGAGGCCCTATCTGTTCTCTCAGGCAGCCATGAAAGACCGCATGGCACTATCTCGAAGAAGATTGGGTGAGTTACCTCCTGATTCCTGCCCCTGGCACTATGTTGAAGGAGATTAGTGGAGTTATCTCTTGATTCCTAGCTGATACTTATTCTTAATCAACATCAGTGCTTATCTGGTGGGTAACACATTTCGGTTTGTGGGAGTGTGTGGTGTGCAGATTGGCTGCTGCATTTCCCACATGACATCAGTGGCCTTACTTCATTCAGGGTCAAGTGCTTTGTTGTGAAAGGTGCTTTCTAAATGCAAGTCCTTTTGGTCTAAACAAGCCCCCACGTTATGGTATTGGCTAATCTCAGCCTTAACTGGGAATGGACGCAGAATGCCAGAGCAGGGGGTGGGTGGTGGGTGGGAATCAGCTCTGGTTGAACTAACCAATTTGTTACTCAAGAACACCGACAAGCTATGGGAGAGTATTGAATGGTGCCTATCTCTGACTGTATTAGCAAACCCGGCAAGGAGTTGAGGCCGACTCCAACTGTGGTGTTTGTGATAGAATGGCTTCTATTACAGGCACTCTGGATCTGGATTGATCTGATTGTACTAAAAGTGGCCACTCTATTTACAGTGAAAAGCTCTGGGGGTTAGCAAATAATGTGAGCAGTGCCTGGTCAGATCACAGCATGTGCAAAGTGCTTCAAATAGGGCAAATTGTTTCAGAAGTGGAGCTATTCAATACACACAATCCACATCTCATTAACCGCATGGCGGCGGCCAGCAATTATTTGACTTACGGCGGTATTGGTTGAGGGAACACTTTTATCCAGAATAGTTATTTTTGTCGAGCAGGGCGCTAAGAATTATGGGAGAGTTAAGATCAGAGGTGGGGGCAGCACGGTGGCGCAGTGGGTTAGCCCTGTTGCCTCACGGCGCCGAGATCCCAGGTTCGACCCCGGCTCTGGGTCACTGTCCGTGTGGAGTTTGCACATTCTCCCCGTGTTTGCGTTGGTTTCGCCCCCACAACCCAAAAAATGGATGTGCGGGGTAGGTGGATTGGCCACGCTAAATTGCCCCTTAATTGGAAAAATTAATTGGGTACTCTAAATTTAAAAAAATATATAAAGATGAGAGGTGGATTTACCACAATACATACCAGGCCTAAGCACAGGGCCGTGACCAGTAAGGGGGGGGAGAGGGGACCTTGAGTCGCCAAGAGCGGGAAATCATTGGTTTGAACCGCACCAACGGTTGGTTTGAGGCGCGCGCATGTGCGTGAAGAACCAAGAGAGGAGGAGGTTTGGCCCGGGCCCAGGGCACGCCAGCAACAGAGAGGTGCCGATAGCCACCTCGAGGCGTGAGGTAAGGCTGCCAAGCGGAGCAGGCCGAGGGGAGCATCTCGCCCCCCACCCTCCCAAGGGCAGCCCAGCTGTAATGCGGCATGATGCCCTGCATCAAGCCTTCGCCACGAGATGGCGAAGGAGGAAGGAGGCTGCACCAGAGACTCCAGGCGGGCGGGATGAGTGAGGATGGGAGAGTGGAAGGGGTGGGGGTAGACTGGAGGAGGGGATGGGGTGCGTGGGGGAAGGGTGTGAGGGTGCCGGGGGAGGAGGAGAGTGTGTGTGAAGAGGTCAACCAGGGTTGCAGACTTGAAGGGAGCGAGAGTGTTTGTGAGGGCCGGCTTGTATTTTGGAGGGAGGAAGAGTTTGTGATGAGGTGGGGATTCCACAGGGAGGGACAGTCTGAGTTTGCGAGAGAGTAGGGTGAGTGTTGTTTGAAATCCAGAATCAGAGCTTGATAGTTAAAAGGTATTTCAAATTTTTGCAGAGCTTAAATTGAAGTTGATAAATAATGTGGGATTGACTGTGCAAACACCTGGGGTAGGATTCTCTGAAAATGGGGCTATGCCCCCATGCCAGCAGGAAAACCGGCACCAACGGGACCGGCGTCAACGGCCCCCCAAGGTGAAGAATTCTCAACTTTCTAGGGGGCTAGGTTGCTGGCGGAGTCGTCCCCGCTGCTCCAGCCGGCGCCGAAGGGCCAGCGTGAGTTCGCGCATGTGCGGAACGGCCGGCGTGATCTCGCGCATGCGCAGACCGGCCGGCGTATTTCCGCGCATGCGCAAGGGGTTCTCTTCTCTGCGCCAGCCCCCGGGCAATAATACGGGCCCTACAGGGGCCCGGCGCGGAGGAACGAAGTCCCCCCACTGAACAAGCCCGCCCGCAGATCGGTAGGCCCTGATCGCAGGCCAGGCCACCCTGGGGGCCCCCCCCGGGGTCGCACCCCCCAAGGACCTGCCAGCTCCCGCTGTGTGTGAGGTGAATAATTCACGCCGGGGGGATTGGCAAAAACTGCACGGCCGCTCGGCCCATCGGGGCCCAGAGAATCGCCGATCAATTTGTGTAATTTTGTGGCTTCTGTCTTTGCTTTCTGTTGGGCGAGGGGTGGGTGAGACCAAGAGGAGAGGGGGGGAGAAAGGAGTTGCCCAAAATTGAAGGTGAGCACAGGGCCCCACAAACTGAAAATCCACCTCCGGTTAAAATACAGATCAAATGCGATTGATGCAATAGGTCAAGCTTCTTGGGGGATTGGGAGCGGGGACAGAGGAGGCCCAAGATCTGGAGCAGCGGGAGCCAAAACCAGCTCAGTGCAGACAGAAATTGACAAAGTGCGACAGATTATTGACAAGGACTTGGGATTACAGACCACAGTTTCAAAACCTGCAGATGACATAAAGCCTGGAAGCACTGTGAAGGTTGAGGGTGTAAGAACAGGGAGGCCTGGAGGTAGAAATTGTTGAAGGTGACAGGGCAGGTTGAGAAAGAGATTACAAAGAGATGTAGGATCCTGAGTTTTTTTGGTCGAGGCCGAGATACAAAGTCAAGACCTCAATAAGACACTGGTTCAGCCTCAGCTGGAACATTGTCCAAATCTGGACACTACGTTTTAGGAAGGTTGTGAGGGATGTAGCAAGGGTACAGAAAACAATTCTAAGAATAGTTCCAGTAATGAAGGACTTCAGTTCCGCAGATAGACTGTAGAAATATAGAAAATAGAAGCTGGAGGAGCCCATTTGGCCCTTCGAGCCTTGTCCACCATTCATGATGATAATGGCTGATCATCAAGTTCAATACCCTGATCCCGCCTTCCCCCATATCCCTTGATCCCTTTAGGCCCAAGAGTTATATCCAATACAGAATCATGATAAGAGGCTGGTTTGGTTTGGGGAACGCAGGTTTGAGGGGAGGCTTGATGGAGTTGTTCAACAATCATGAAGGGCCCTGGACAGGGTAGATGGGAGAAACAGTTCCCACTGGCTGAAGGGTAGGTAACCAGAGGATACCGATTTTAGGCAATCTGCCAAGGAACCTGTCATGTTGGGTGCTCTGCTACACAGACGAACCAACACGGTTGCAGATGGTACAGCTCTGTTTTATTACTATCAATAACAACATCTGTAAACTTGTTACTGTGGTTTGTTCATTACCTTTTAACCTGTGGACCCAGCCCTAACACTATCTTGGAGAGGCACTCAGCACATGGTGAATGTCTGAGTGGCTTGCTGTGAGCTCTGTGCCCTGAGCTGTCTCCTGCTGGAATGAGCGGGAACTGTGGTGTTCCCCGTTTTATAGTGCGTGTGCCCTTGCTTGTGATTGCCTGTGATGTTGCGTGTGTGTTGATTGGTCCGTTGATCTGTCCATCAGTGTGTATGTGTGTTTGCACCATGATGTTTATCTGAATATCATGACATCCTCCCTTTTTACAAATATATGTGCCAATGTGTTAATAAATATAGATGTGTACTGAGCACACCTGAATGTGTGTGTGCAATATCTACAACATGTACATGAGGCTAAACTATTTACATAGGAAGGTGTCAGGTGCAACATAGCAACGAGGTTGTACCATAAACAAAACAAGTGTAAACATCAAGCATCAAAACGAACTCCTGTAATGACAAAAAGAGAAACATATTAACATTGTGGCATAAAACTTTAGTGAGTCCAATGTTCAAACAGGCTCGTAAGTCCAGCCTAGTAGGTGGGCGACGAATTCGGGTTGACCGCCTCAAGGGTGGGTCAGGATCCACCGGCTGAGGAATGGGCCTGGCCACAGGCGACAGAGGAATGGGCATGGTGGCAGGAAGCTCCACGAAGTCGACATCAGGAACAACAGGAGGGCGTGGCACCGGTGTATGATCACGTAGCGAGTGCAGAGGCAGGCGAAGAGCCCGACGATTGCGCCGGCGAATGGAGCCATCAGGCATGCGAACAAGGAACGAGCGGGGAGCCACGCGTCGGAGAACTTCGGCAGTTGCCGACCAGCCACCCTCTGGTAGGTAGATGCGGACGTTGTCTCCAGGCGCCAAGGCAGGAAGATCAGTTGCCCGAGTGTCATGTGCCACCTTCTGCTGAGCACGCTGCTGTCGCATCCTTTGCAGTACTGGAGCATAGTCGGGTGTAGGAACAAGAATGGATGGCACAGTGGTTCTGAGGGCGCGACCCATCAACAGCTGGGCTGGTGAGAGGCCTGTGGACAGTGGGGCCGAGCGATAGGCCAGCAGGGCTAAACAGAAGTCAGATCCGGCATTAGCAGCCTTGCAGAGGAGCCGCTTGACGATATGAACGCCCTTTTCCGCCTTGCCATTTGACTGGGGATGCAGAGGGCTGGACGCCACGTGTGTGAAGCCATACGAAGCAGCAAAAGAAGACCATTCTTGGCTTGCAAAACAGGGCCCATTGACCGACATGACAGTAAGCGGAATGCCATGGCGAGCGAAGGTCTCTTTGCATGCCCTGATGACAACGGACGATGTCAAATCGTGCAGGCATATGACCTCTGGTTAATTCGAAAAGTAATCTATGATGTTGACGTAGTCCCTGCCAAGCGCATGAAAAAGGTCCACACCCACCTTCGCCCAGGGGGACGTCACCAACTCATGGGGCTGAAGCGTCTCAGGGGGTTGCGCCGGCTGAAACCTTTGGCAGGTGGGGCATTTGAGCACCATGTTGGCAATGTCGTCGCTGATGCCCGGCCAGTAGACAGCTTCCAGGGCCCTCCGCCTGCACTTCTCAACCCCGAGATGGCCTTCGTGCAGTTGGTCGATGACCAACCTGTGCATGCTGTGTGGAATCACAATCCGGTCCAACTTTAGGAGGACACCGTCAATGACGGCCAAGTCGTCCCGGACATTGTAGAATTGTGGGCACTGTCCTTTGAGCCACCCTCCCGTCATGTGGCGCATCACACGTTGTAGAAGGGGGTCAGCCGCAGTCTCCCGGCGAATACGGGCCAGACTTGAATCATTAGCTGGCAGATTGGCCGATGTGAAGGCCACATGCGCTTCGACCTGACATACGAACCCCCTCCCGATTCGGGCGGTGTGCTCACTGCTCTGGACAGGGCATCCGCGATGATGAGGTCCTTTCCCGGGGTGTAGACCAGTTGGAAGTCGTACCTCCGGAGCTTGAGCAGAATGCGCTGTAGGCGAGGGGGTCATCTCATTCAGGTCCTTTTGTATGATGCTGACCAGGGGGCGATGGTCGGTTTCCACGGTGAACTGAGGGAGACCATACACGTAATCGTGGAACGTATCTATGCCTGTTAACAAACCCAGGCACTCCTTCTCGATCTGCGCATAGCGCTGTTCTGTGGGGGTCATGGCCCGCGTGGCATAGGCGACTGGGGCTCATGATGCAGTGTCATCCGGTTGCAGGAGTACCGCCCCAATGCCGGACTGGCTGGCATCAGTCGAGATCTTCGTATCTCGAGAGGTGTCGAAGAACGCCAATACCGGGGCTGAGGTGAGCTTAATTTTGAGCTCTTCCCATTCTTTCTGGTGTGTGGGCAGCCACTGGAACTCTGTAGTCTTCTTCAATAGGTGGCGAAGAGCCGTTGTGTGGGAGGCAAGGTTGGGAATGAACTTCCCCAGGAAGTTGACCATCCCGAGAAAGCGTAGCACTGCCTTCCTGTCTGCCGGCTGCGGCATGGCTGTAATAGCTGTCACTTTGTCTGCATCCGGACGCACTCCTGACCGGGATATGTGGTCCCCCAGAAACTTTAGCTCAGTTTGGCCAAAAGAACACTTGGCTCGGTTGAGGCGCAGGCCGTGTTCTCGTATCCGAGCAAAGACACGCTGGAGACGACTGATGTGCTCCTGTGGTGTGGTGGACCAGATGATGACGTCGTCAGCATAGACGCGCACCCCTTCGATGCCCTCCATCATCTGTTCCATGATTCTGTGAAATACCTCGGTTGCCGAGATGATGCCAAACGGCATTCTGTTATAGCAGAACCTGCCGAAAGGAGTGTTGAAGGTGCACAGCTTCCTGCTGGACTGATCCAGTTGAATCTGCCAAAAACCCTTCGAGGCATCAAGCTTTGTAAAAATTTTAGCACGGGCCATTTCGCTCGTGATCTCTTCCCGTTTGGGTATGGGGTAGTGTTCCCTCATGATGTTGTTGTTTAGGTCTTTCGGGTCGATGCAGATCCGGAGTTCGCCAGAGGGCTTTTTTACGCACACCATGGAGCTGACCCATGGCGTGGGCTCCGTGACCCAGGAAAGCACTCCTTGGTCCTGGAGATCCTGCAGCTGCTGCTTGAGGCGGACTTTGAGTAGCGCTGGGACTCTACGAGGTGCGTGAATGACCGGGGTGGCGTCCGGTATGAGCCGTATTCTGTAAGTGTAGGGCAGTGTGCCCATGCCCTCAAATGCCTCCTGGTTGTGGGTGAGGAGTGCCCTAAATTCTGCATTCGGGAAGTCGGACGTGCCTTCTGGAGACAGAGTGTGTACCCGCTGAACGAGGTGGAGAACCTTGCACGCCTGTGCACCTAGCAGGGAGTCCTTCGATGATCCAACTATCTCAAAGGACAGTGTGGCTGTGTATGCATTGTGTGTAACCTCGAGCTGGCAGGATCCCATGGCCGGGATAACGTTTCCGTTGTAGTTGACCATCTTACAACAGGATGGCCGAATCGGAGGTCTGACCTTCAAGGCGTAGAAGGCTGACCATGCTATTAGGTTTAGACACCAGTGTCTAAACGGAATGTGATTGGTGATCGGTTGACCGTTAGGGTGGCACACCATTCATCACCCGGATTAACGCTGGTCACTGGCATCGGCTGGTGGGTCCTGCTTGGGGACATCCGGTTCCTGTCAATGACTGCAACACGGAAGACTTCCCGGTCGTCTGTATCACCGATCTGTATATCGTCAGGGTATGACTCGGTGTATGGAGGCTGAATGGTCCGCACGTCCCTGCGAGGCTGGTGGAATTGGGGAGCGTTGGCAGGTTGAGCTGCTCGACAGCAGGCAGCGTACTGGCCCATCTTGCCACAGCGGAGGCATTGTCGGTTCTTTGCTGGACCTTGCCGCTTTAAATGTGCGGATCCACAGTTGCCGCACGTCGTGACGTCATGGCGTTCGTTGCGCCATCGTGCATGCGCTGTTCAGTCATGCGTAGAGCGCGCCTGCGCGTCACGCCCCTCTGCGTCGACGTCTCTTTTGGTGCGTACAAGTGCGGGAGGCTGCGGAAAGCGTCCAAAATGGCTGCCCTCGTCCAGGCTGTGGGCTGGGAGGAATTCGATCGCCTGGACCCGCTCGGCCTCGTAGGACCCCTGCCGTGCCGATTCGGCCGCCTGGAATTGGGAGTAGCAGCTGGTCGCGTTTTCATGGAAGACGCAGGCTTCGATGGCGGTGGCTAGGGTGAGGCTTTTAATTTTGAGGAGCCGCTGGCGTAGGGTGCCCGAGGTGACCCCAAAAACTAAAGGGTCCCGAATCATGGAATCGGAGGTGGCCTCGTAACCGCAGGACTGCGCGAGGATACGGAGGTGTGTTAGGAAAGATTGAAAAGGCTCATCCTCACCCTGCAGACGCTGGAAGAGGTACCTCTCGAAACTCTCATTTACCTCGACGCTGAAGTGTTGCTCGAGTTTAAGAAGGACCGTCTTGTACTTCGTCTTGTCCTCACCTTCCGCGAACACCAGGGAGTTGTATATGTGGATGGCGTGTTGCCCTGCCGTGGAGAGGAGGAGGGCGATTTTCCTGGTGTCCGAAGCATTCTCCCTTTCTGTGACTTCTAGGAAGAACTGGAAGTGCTGTTTAAACAGCTTCCAGTTGACGCCGAGGTTTCCAGCGATTTGGAGCGGCTGTGGTGGGCTGATGGTGTCCATGGCGGATTCCTGAAGATGTGTAGGTAGGTCTCACAGATGCTGGGTTCCAAACCTGGTACTATGTCGTGTTGGGTGTTCCGCTATACAGACGAACCAACACGGTTGCAGATGGTACAACTCTGTTTTATTACTATCAATAACAACATCTGTAAACTTGTTACTGTGGTTCATTCATTACCCTTTAACCTGTGGAGCCAGCCCTAACACTATCTTGGAGAGGCACTCAGCACATGGTGAATGTCTGAGTGGCTTGCTGTGAGCTCTGTGCCCTGAGCTGTCTCCTGCTGGAATGAGCGGGAACTGTGGTGTTCCCCGTTTTATAGTGCGTGTGCCCTTGCTTGTGATTGGCTGTGATGTTGCGTGTGTGTTGATTGGTCCGTTGATCTGTCCATCAGTGTGTATGTGTGTTTGCACTATGATGTTTATCTGAATATCATGACAGAACCAATGGTTTAATGAGGAAACATCCTTTTGATGTAGCAAATGGCTATCGCCTGAGATTGAACTCAATAAGAACTCAAAACGAACAAAAAATGCAGGGCTACAGGGTAACAGAGTGGGACTGGCTGGATTGTTCTCGCAGGAAGCCGGCACAGATCCAGTGGCCTGTCTGGCCTCTTTCTGTACCATAACCTACGATTTTAATGAATTTCTCTTGTTCCTATTCCCCAATCTTCTTTAAGAAATGCTGCAGAACCTTCAGCCTACAAGGAGGGATCCACATCTCAGTTCATCATTCCGTTCAAAGGGTGATGCCTCGAACAATGCAGGGAAATGATCTTCTGTAAAAACCCCAATAATACAACTTATATTTATATAGCACCACGGACATAGTGCATCTTCCCAAGGCACATACACAGGAGCATTTTCAAGCAAACTCTGACGCTGAGACTCAAGGAGATGTTTAGACAAGTAACGAAAGACTTGATTAAAGGGAGCGTATAAGGAGTCCTTTAAAAGGAGGCAAGAGATCAGGAGAGCAATGTCCAGCGCTTGTGGTTAGGCAGATATGGGAACGATGGAAATCAGGGTTGTGCAAGAAATAGGAGGTTTAGATAACAGGGAGGGGCAAAGTTTTCGAATTTATTGCATGAACTGAGCTATGTTGACTGTAAGTGGCCCACAATTCACCATCCAATAATGTGGAGATCCTAAAATAACCACCGGGCCATGTGTAATCCACAAACTGGAACAAAGTGAGAACAAAGTTAGAGAATACACTGTGAGCCAGATCTTCATTTTGGACTATTGTGGTTTTAAACCTGTATTCTAAGTGGGAAAGGAGGGAACGATCCCATTGAAAGCAGAAATAAGGGAAACACTAGTCACACTGATGGCTACACATAGTTGTGTGGATCAAAAAACAGTTTTCAGGAAATGTAAAATAACTAATTGCCTGGGATAGACATTGGCACACAAGACGTAGGAGCAGAATTAGGCCATTCGGCCCATCGAGTCTGCTTCAAGTAGTCCATCCAATGAGATCATGACTAATCCGATATGATAATGCTCAACTGCACTTTCCTTATCCACATGACCCTTGATTCCCTGACTGATTAAAAATCTGCCCCTCCCTGCCTTTAACATACTTAATGACCCAGCCTCACCACTCTCGTGGTAAAGAATTCCACAGATTCATTGCCCTCTGAGAAAAGAAATTCCTCCTCATCTCTGTCTTAAATGGCCGACCCCTTACTCTGAGATTATTCCCTCTGGTCTTATAGACTCGCCCACAAGGGAAACAACCTCTCAGCATCAATCCTGTCAAGATCCCTGAGAATCCGATGGGCGCTTAACCAAAATAAAACAGTCCCGTTTTGGGCGTGAATAGCGAGGTGTTTCCTGGAGCCTGCAGTGCCAAGAACGACCCTGTTATCAAACGGGGAATGGTCCGTCAAGGCCGCACTCACCTCACTTCCTGGACTGACAAGCCCAGTTCATCAGTGCAGGAAGAAACCGGGGCGCCATTTTTAAACGCTGCCTCGACCTCTCAACCTCCCATCGCGGCCTCCAGACCCCCCCATTGCCCAACTTACCGATTGGGGGTCGGTGAGCCCCTGCCTCACCCCACCTCATAACAATAGGGTATCCCCCCAGGCCTGAACCCTGGTATGGGCAACCTGGCACCCAGGAACCTTGGCACTGCCAGCCTAGCACCCTGGCAGCCACTTACAGAGAAGCAGGTTACCATTATGAACCTCTGACCAACAACATTTCTTTAAATCTGCTCCTCTCCCTGTCTCTGTTGACCCATCACCTGAATACAAATAAACCCACCCAAATGATATACAATTGACATTAAACGAGTGTTATCAAACCTGTCACAACATTGTCAAAGAGATATTTAATTAATCTGTTCACAGTACCTCAATTAGAAAGGGTCTCAGACCTGGATACTTGTTAATCTAAACTTCAGCCTGGAGTCAATTAACCACTGGAGCCACTCAGCCCACTGACCCTGCACCGAGATACTTGGCGGAATTCTCCCAAAACGTTTCTAAGTGTTGTCCTCAGCGGGCAAATCAATGCGATTCCTGTTGGGTGGTTTCGGACGAATCAATTCGCAATTCAACCACACTTGGGAATTATTTTTGGAGTGGGGACCTAAAGACACCGGCAAGACCAGCTCCTTGGAGATCAGGGTACCGTTCCTAAAGGGCACCCCGATCACGAGGCAACACTAAAGCCACCCTCCCCCCCCCCCTCCTACTCACCGGCAGAGACCCCTCCCCAGCTCTCACAGGCATCTGGCACCCCCCCCCCTCCCACCCCATTACATCACCCCCCCTAATAACTGACAGCCCGCAATGGGGTCGTCTAAGGTCCCCCCCCCCCAAAGCCCATCCTCTCCTTGTGCCCTTTTCAGGCCCCCCCCCCCCCCCCCCCCGGTTAGGTCCCTCTTCAGGCACCCCCCCTGTGATTATATGCATAAGCAGTTATGTAAATATTAACAGATACGACCTCCAACCAGCAGGTGACAGTAAAGAACAACCACGTGGCACTGCAACCTCGGAGAGTCTGGAGATAGTCGCCGTAGTGGATAATCACATTTGTAGTAGCTCTTGGATAATTTTATAATAGTAATTTAATAGTTAGTGGTTTTAGTAGTTTTCATATTGTTATCTGACCTACGTTATTTTTAATCAATAAACATTCAACTAGTCACGAACTAGACGTTCTCTCGTGCACTAATTCCACCAAGCCAAGCAACAGAACGTAACAACCCTCCATAATTCTGATGCCCCCATCATGGCCATGCTCCCTCCCCTTGGCACTGCCCTCTGGCACCTTGGTACCCCGGTAATGCAAAGCTGGCAGTGTCAGGGCACTTGCCCTCCCCCCCTTTCCCCCACCCTGGTGGTCATCATGTCTGGTCTTCATTGGTGGAGACCAGTAATGTTTCCTGCCAGCCTCACACTGCGCCGGTTTGGGGGGGGGGGGGGGGGGGGGGGGTGAAATGCATCCAGGGCCACGGACTAGGAGCATCTTGCTCTGTTTTGCACTCTGCGTGAACCCTGTTTAGGGACCCTCCCGCTATTCCCGGAGAATAGCGGCAGGTTTGTCGAGTGCACCTTGGGCGGGGGGGGGGGGGAAAGAGAATGCCCCCCACTAAATGAGTTCCCCTGCCCTTTTCCCATAGCCCTGCAAAGCGTATTATCTAATTGAAGCCTTTGGAAGGTGGTGCATTTTTGCATCGACAGGAGATGCAGTGGGAATCCTGGGTAAATTCCAGTCAACATCTTCAGAAAGAAGGAACATGCATTTGTATTGTCGTTTTTCCTTACCTCAGGACACCCTAAGATCCTCCCACAGAAAAGTAAGTATCGCTGAAGTGTTAGTTTGTTGGTGTGATGGTCTTCCCAGATTGTTGAGGGTCACTTCCGTCTGGTTGGAGCTGCCCATACACATTCCTGAAAGTCAGCTGCACCCACCCCAATATGTCCATCATTATTCTCACCTTTGTTTCCCTCTTCGACATTTTCTGCCGATCTTCCATTCCAGTAATTGTCTCTGTTTGCCTGCTGCTCTAATAATATGACTGAAGTCTCTTTCTCTCTTTGATGTTGTGTACTAATCTCCTGGTTCTCTCCAGTTGCTCCCTGCACTGTCTCATTAAGCCTCCCTCTGTGGGAGATGCGTAACATCCTCGGGTGTGGCCCCCGTGGAAGTGTTGGAAAGGCAGCAGCCAGGTTGCATGCCCGAAAAAAGCAACGAGATAATAACTGTCCTTGGCTGAAGGCCAGGGCGCCAGGAGAACATGCCAGTTCTTTGAAAATTACATGACAACGGGTGGCATGATAGCACAGTGGTTAGCACTGTTCACAGCTCTCGTGTCCCAGGTTCGATTCCTGGCTTGGGTCACTGTCTGTGCGGACGGAGTCTGCACGTTCTCCCCGTGTCTGCGTGGGTTTCCTCCGGGTGCTCCGGTTTCCTCCCTCAAGTCGCAAAAGACGTGCTGTTAAGTGAATTGGACATTCTGAATTCTCCCTCCGTGTACCCGTACAGGCGCCGGAATGTGGCGACTGAGGGGTTTTCACAGTAACTTCATTGCAGAGTTAATGTAAGCCTACTTGTGAGACTAATAAAGATTATTATTATTATTAGAGGGTGGATGATGAGGCCTCAATTTAATATCACAACCAAAAATTGGCACTTCCGACAATGCAGCACGCCCACAGGGAAGCATCAGCCTAAATATTGGCTCAACCCTTCAAAGAATTTTGATCTCACAACCATCTGACTTAGAGAGAAAAGTCCAATAGAGTGCCAAGGATGACATTTGGCTCTGCAGAGTACTAAATTATTTGCTGTTACATTTTACATTTTGAGTTGAAAATATATTTCAAGGAACATCTAATTTTCTTTTTACTTGATCTGGTATTCTCTCGGTGAAGGATTTGCGGTTAGTTTTGGACTTGTTCAGGCGGGTGGTTGGAGTGTCGCATTGTGCAAACAAACCTTCATTCTCCATGGTGGAGAGCTCCACCTGGTGGATACAGGCATAGTTGCGACATTAGATTTTTTAATTCTTGACCATTGCCTTTGAAAGAGGGACTACTAGCAGTCATATATGGTGTGGAGAAATTCCATCAATATGTGCACAGACGACGATTCATTACAACTACCAACTATAAGTCACTACTTGACTTCTTGGGACAGGATAAATCAATACCACCAATAGCCTCGGCAAGGGCGCAACGTTAGACTTGCTGCTGGTGGTCAACAACTATGCCTTCCAGTACAGGCCGGGCTTGCAGATTGCCAATGCAGATCCATTGAGCCGACACCCTTGCTGAAAAATGTTCCACCTCCATCAGTGCACCAGGATATCATCTTGGTGTTGAACTTCTTGGACAACTTGCCAGTGTCGGCTGGCTACAAACCGGGTGGCACCATGAGAAATCCGAGCAACTTTGTGCAGATTTAGTCGGCCATTAGGAAGGCAAATGCAATGTTAGCTTCCATGTCGAGAGGGCTAGAATACAAAAGCAGGGATGTACTTCTGAGGCTGTATAAGGGTCTGGTCAGACCCCATTTGTAGTATTGTGAGCAGGTTTGGACTCCGTATCTAAGGAAGGATGTGCTGGCCTTGGAAAGGGTCCAGAGGAGGTTCACAAGAATGATCCCTGGAATGAAGAGCTTGTCGTTTGAGGAACTTGTCGTTGAGGACTCTGGGTCTGTACTCGTTAGAGTTTAGAAGGATGAGGGGGGATCGTATTGAAAATTACAGGATTCTGCGAGGCCTGGATAGAGTGGACGTGGAGAGGATGTTTTCACTTGTAGGAAAAACTAGAACCAGAGGACACAATCTCAGACTAAAGGGCCGATATTTTAAAACTGAGATGAGGAGGAATTTCTTCGGCCAGAGGGTGGTGAATCTGTGGAACTCATTGCCGCAGAAGGCTGTGGAGGCCAAATCGCTGAGTGTCTTTCAGACAGAGATAGATAGGTTCTTGATTAGTGAGGGGACCAGGGGTTATGGAGAGAAGGCAGGCGAATGGAGACGAGACCAATATTAGCCATGATTGAATGGCGGAGCAGACTCGATGGGCCAAGTGGCCTAATTCTGCGCCTATGTCTTATGGTCTTATTTAACCCACCCAGATACTGATCTGTGAGGTTGGTGCGATCTTGTGGGCCTCACGAATTGTCATTCCGGCACCAGCCAGGGCACCTCTCTTACAGGAACTGCATTGTGCCCACCCAGGGCACATAAAGTTGAAGATGCTGACACGCAATTATATATGGTGGCCAGGCATTGATAAAGCCATTGAAGAAATGGTACAGCAATGTCTTCCCTGTCAGACCCAACAATCACTGCCTCCATCGGCCAGTCTCCACCCCTGAAGGAGTGGCTGGGTTGCCCATGGACCACTTTGGCGAGTGAGCTCTTTCTTGGGCAGGATGTTTTTAGTTTTGGTGGATGTCCACTCCAAGTGGCTGTCTATGCAGGAGGTGGGGACCATGATCTCGGTGGCTCAGTGGATGGCTTGCGCCGTGTGTTCACTAAACATGGACTGCCGGTTTCTGACAATGGTACCCCTTTTACAGAGGGCGACTTCCAAAATGTGAGGGTGTATGGCATCCGCCACACCAGGATGGCCCCGTTACCACCCTGCATCCAATGGGTTGGCCGAGAGGGCCGAACCGACTTTTAAAAACTCAACGAGGAAACAATCAGACAGACCGCTGTGCTATCGGCGTGCTAATCGTCAATGGGGGGGTCACACCTGCTGGGTTGCTGATGGCCCGTTACCTCAGAAACCACTTGCCTATGGTATTTCTTTACTTGGCAGGGAGGGTGGAGGCTTGTCAGGCCTCTCAGAGAGGCTTCGCAAAGGGACGGTAGATCATTCCGGGTGGGGGACACAGTCTTAGTTCGAAACTTGGCATCGGGCCTACTATGGTTAGCCAGGCGGAATGTGCCCCAGTCTGGGCCCATGCCCAGGGAATGTAAATGCCAAAACCGTCAACTGCATTTTGACCATTTGAGGAGCTGGGGGGAGCAACCGCCATTTCAGAACGGACAAGTGCCATTGGTGTTGCCGACATTCCTGTGAACGTTCCTGAGCAGAGGGAGCTGAGAACTCCTGAGTCAACCCAGCCAGCTGAGCCGGGAAGCTGAGTTACCCTCCCGAGGAGGCGGGGCCTCCTGAACTGTCATCAGCCGCTGACAATGTGAGTACCTCGGAGGCTGTTGAACACGTGGGAGGAGTATGGAAGTCCGGGAAGACTCGGAGGTCCCCGGACCGCCTGACTCTTTGATGAACACTCTCCCTCCTGGTGTCTTTTGCAGTGTGTATAGAACCTGTACATTGTTAGTGTGTAAAATGTAATAAGGGACTTAAGGGGGCAAGGGATGTGGTAGTGTGGCCGCTTTAAGGGGTCAGGCCTGGTGGCCCATGTGACTGCCTCAGGGCAAATTATGTGGGAGTGTGAAGACTGTGGCCAATAGCGAGTTAGCGCGAGGCCCTGGGAGCAGGTGCCCGGGAAATGTGGACACGGGAGCCGAAGAGCTAAGACATATCTTATTGTGTTCTGTACCTGTATATACATCAACCGTTGCCGTTCATTAATAAACTTTGTTTGTTACCACCAGAAGCCACCACAGTCATTCAATCTAATATCTCCTTATATGGCTTATGATGTTGTACTTCATTTCATAATGCTACTGTGAGATGCATTAATATAGCGCCTTGGGATGTTTCACTACTTAAAGGTGTTATACAAATGAGTGTTGTTGTCATCTCTCTTCAAGACCAGCCCCTGAGTGGGAAATAATAAATAATGGGTATGATATCAGAGATTGTATCACTGGAATTAAAAGCTAGAGAATGTGATGGTGGCACAGTGGTTTGCACTGTTGCTTCACAGCGCCAGGGACCCGGGTTCAATACTGATCTTGGGTGACTGCCTGCGTGGAGCTTGTCCTTTTCCCCCTGGTTTCCTCCGGGTGCTGCGGTTCCCTCCCACAGTACAAAGATGTGCAGGTTATGTGGATTGGCCATGATAAATTGCTCCTTAGTGTCCAAAGATGTGTAGGTTAGGTAGGGTTAAGGGAATAGGGCGGGGGGGAGTGGACCTATGCAGGGTACTTTTTCAGAGGTTCAGCACAGACTCAATGGGCCGAATGACTTCCTTCTGCACTGAGCATTCTGTGGTTCTATGGTAATCCCACTATGGTAGTTAGAGAATTTAAAAAGTGCCATTAAAAACCCAACTACTGGAGTTCATTAATGTCCTTCAGGGGGAAAGTCTGACACCTTTATTCAATCTGCCCGATGTATGACTCAAGTCCCACCAGCTGGTTAACTCCTAACTTCCCTCAGTGGTACTGAACTTCAACCAGCAGTTCAAAGAAGAAGCCCATTTTCACCTTCGAAAATGTGCTCCGTGATATCTCTTGGAATCATAGAATCCCTACAGAGCAGAAGGCGGCCACACGGCCCAACAAGTCAGCACCAACCACCTGCCAGACACCTAACCTAAGACCAATTCCCCATCTTGTAACTCCTTGTCGGGGCAATGTAATGTATCCAATCCACCTAACCCGCACGTCTTTGGACTGTGCGAGGAAACCGGGGCACCCGGAGGAAACCCACGCAGACACGGGGAAAACGTGCAGACTCCGCACAGACAGTCGCCCGAGGTCGGAATCGAACCGGGGTCCCTGCCACTGCGCCTCCATTCTGCCCCTCTTGCAGGTTGCCCCCTCTCAATTGTTAAACTTAAAACTGCTGATAATCAAGAAGCAATGGGTAACTGGGCAGTGCCAAAGTTATAATGTGACGTTTGCAAAGTGGCGTTAAAGTGATAGTATTACTCAGGGATGAAGTCCTGCTTGGAACCTCAGGAGTGTTAAGCACAAAGAGATTTCCTCCAGGAGGCCATCTCATATCAGATTGAAGATACAGCTGGAGTGGTATAACTCTAGCTAGAGGTTGCACCCTATAATGTTAGGTTGGTCCACTGATCCTTCTGGGAAATGGACAAGCTCATTATTCAAGTAGTTACTGCTAACTGAAGGCGCGAGCTCCTCCTTGCTCGGTCTCCCTCAACAGCTATCTGGGAGATGGTTCAGGAACTGGGCCGAGAAAGCACCTGCATTCACATAACACATTTCACCTCCTCATGACATCCCAAAAGTGCTTAATTGCCAAAGAGTTCCCTTTTAGGACTGTTGGTCAGTTTGCAAAATGTGGTTTGCAGTTTGCAGCCTGCCACAATTTGCAAACTTAACATAACAATCTATAAGAAACTGGTCTGAGACCAATATATACACTCTAAATAATTCTAAGGCTAACTTCCGAAATATGCTGATGTTATCTTTGAGGGTTTCCCAGTTTGGAACACCGGTTCGTGGGGGTGAATAGTTTTATTTTGTTTTGGTGTGAGGAGACAAGCGAAACCCCAATGAGAATAAACAGCCCAGTCGTTGTGTAACAATTATTAAAGACTATTAAAGGAAGGAAAGGACAAATACACACAAACTGGACCACACTACTCCATGCAATTTAAGATGTATGAATTACTAAACACACAAAGTTTCTAGAGAACATACCCCTTGTTACAAACTATATCTATGATGCCTGAACTCTGTAAGACTTCCCCGGTTCCCCAAATAACACTCAAATTGAATAACCAGCTGCAGTTAACACAAAATACAGGGAGGATACTCAAATCTGGGAACCGCCTTTTTCCTGGTCCAGCGAACATATTTAAAAACTGCTGTTACGAAGGTTTTCTGCACTGTTTTGGCTCTAAGACTTAGAAGCTTGTTTGCTTTTGGCTTGACCTTCAGATTTGGTGGCTGGAAATTGGCGTGCCTGCTTTCTGAGACTGCTGGATGGTGACTGCCTCACTTCCTCCTCAGGGTTTGGGCAATTATACTTTTGTTGTTCTTTGATTATGCCTTCTGTGTATTTGACTGTCTGCCTCCACCAACCTCCTTGTATTGACGATACATTAACATATGTATATCTCAGGGCAGCATGATGGCACAGTGGTTAGCACTGTTTCCTACGCTACTGAGGACCCAGGTTTCATCCCGGCCCTGAGTCACTGTCCGTGTGGAGTTTGCACATTCTCCCCGTGTCTGCGTCGGTTTCACCCTCATAACCCAAAGCTGTGCAGGTTAGGTGGATTGGCCACGCTAAATTGCCCCTTAATTGGAAAAAAATTATTGGGTACTCTAAATTTAAACAAAAAACAACAAAGATAAATATGCATTTCTCAGGGTCCTTCCCAATTGTCTATAATCTGTTTCTCCTCCTATTCATACTTGATTATTATCTAAACTGCCGTTCTAAACTTGTTACCAGCAGAGACTCATACAAATTGAGGCCCTTTGAATACTGTCCACTGCTGACTCCAGAGGGAAATCTGTTATCTTTATTCAATCTGCCCTATGTATGACTCAAGTCTCACCAACCTGGATAACTCCTAACTGTCCTCAGTACTCTCCCATGGCCCTTTAGCAAAGGTAATTGGGAGATGGATTGCGACAGTCCAACGCTTTCGATGCCGTCTTTCAAACGTGGAATATGAAACTTGTCCCTCTGGGCTATGGCATTCCTCCACCTGTAGTCCAAGCACAGTCTCTGGGTTCCATCCGGTTCGGGCACCATGACGATAGGGGAGCTCCAATCACTGCAACTCAATTCAACTCGGTCATTCCAGTCTATATACTCAACTTGCTTCTGCACCTATGATAACCTAGCTGGATGCAACCCAGATGGATGTTGTTTGATTGGAACCGCGTCCCCCTAATCTACCAAGGTTATTCCTGTCAACACATGTATAGGACTGCAGTAACTCCGTCAGTTCGCTCTGGCTTTTGTTAGGGAGATGACGTAACCACTAGATTGAATGTTCCAGTGCTTCCTCGGTGTCCAAATTAATTATAGGGAAATCATTGGCTGAATTCGACCCCTCATCTTCCCCCTGCTTCGTTACTAACAAGGCCTCAGGCTTGTCCTCACCTCCTTTAACGCAATACTTTTTTAACAGATCTGTTTTGTTATGCTCTTGTCGTAGCATAAGCTGCTTCCTTGAAGTGCACTCTGACAAAGGAAGGTTCAGACTTGGAGATAGCTTTAACACGTTTATTAAACTATTAATAATTCTCCTACTTGGATTCGACGCTACTGTTAATCCTGCTACAGCTACTCAGACTGACTAACCAGTCTGCTACAATCCACTTGTGGGTGTGATGTTCAATCAACCCTGTGTCTGTACTCACTGAGTGTCTCCACTGGAAAGAGACTGAGCATGTGTGATGTGTCCTTTTATATGGGTTGGTGTAATGCCCTCCTGTGATAGCGTCACCTCTGTGTGTATCGTGACTGCCCATTGGCCGTGTCCTATCTTACTGACCTATTGGTTGACTGCCTGTGTGTCATGTCTCTGGTGCTCCCTCTAGTGTCTAGCTAGGTGTAGTGTATGTACATTAACCCTTTGTGTACTTACAGTGATGTATATCACCACAATATCCACCTGACACAATCTAATTTGCATCTATCTGGGGTGTGTACCAGATAGTTTTCCTCAATCACTTTCTTTTCAGTGTACCACGGCCCACTGAATCTAACTTTCAGTGGTTTTCAAGTTAACAACCCGAGCACTCTCTCTCTCTCTCTATCTCTTCGATTGTAAAGCTCTGAGTCTGGGCCTTTGTTTCAGTCCTGGCTTAATTTAGTCAACCTGTTCAAATTCAACACATTCGCCTCATTCTCTGTGTCTGTCTCTTTATCATTCAGCTGGCTAAAAATTGTATCAGATAACCTGATCTCACAGGCCTCATCCTGAGCTCCTCCTTATTTGGCTTGATTTATGAGCTTCTGGATTGCATCATCACGTAATCCAGAAGTACTCCCGGGGGTGTCTGTTTGTAATTTCTCTGTGGTAGGATTCTCTATCGGCTGTTTGACTACATTGGCATCACTACCATCTGGGACCCTGCGATATCATTCCCTAGAATGACATGAATGCCTGCAATGGGCAACGTTTCAACCATGTCTATCACTACTTCCCCTGCCTTCAAGCTACTCTGTAAGCTTATTTTTACTGAAATCATGGGCGGGATTCTCCGCGCCCCCGCCGACGGCGGGATTCTCCATCCCGCCAGCCGGCCAATGGGGTTTCCCATTGTGGGAAGCCCGGCGCCGTCGGGAAATCCCTGGGAGTGGGTGCGTTGCCGGCACAACAGAGAATCCCGCCAGTGGAGAATCTAGCCCCATTTCTTTCCTCTCTCTGAGAATGTTGCTGACCAGCACTGTTACTTTTCATACCCCTTTTGAACAACAAATGTCTTTAACCCACAACATTAGGGATTGACAAGTTTCCCTGTATCTTGCAGCATTTTAATATCTTTTCCCCTTTGATCCGTCCACATAGAAATATTTTACCCAGCAGACAAATTCTTGAAATACATCCGCCACCTGCTGGTCACTCTCGCCCTGTTGTGCACACATGTTCCCTCCTATTGGCTGTTCCTTTGCTGCATGTACAAATCCCGCCTCCTTGTCCTGTTCTCCAGCCTCTAATTTCATATTTCCAGTTTGAAGATTTGTAGCACTCCACGGCCGACCATTTAATCTCCAGCATTGTGATTTGGTGTGGCCCACATTTAAATGAAAACATCACTGATCTTTATCGTATCTCTCATCCCGTCAATAGGCTCTGTTGTATTCCAAGGTGAGACCTCCGCACTGTGGGCAGCACGGTAGCGCAGTGGGTTAGCACTGTGGCTTCACAGCGCCATGGTCCCAGGTTCGATTCCCGGCATGGGTCGCTGTCTGTGCGGAGTCTTCACATTCTCCCCGTGTGTGTGTGGGTTTCCTCCGGGCGCTCCGGTTTCCTCCCACAGTCCAAAGATGTGCAGGTTAGGTGGATTGGCCAAGCTAAATTGTCCTCAGTGTCCAAAAAGATTAGGAGGGGTTACTGGGTTACGGGGATAGGGTGGAAGTGTGGGCTTAAGTGGGGTGGCCTTTCCAAGGGTCGGTGCAGACTCGATGGGCCAAATGGCCTCCTTCTGCACTGTAAATTCTATGTTCTATGAAGTTTCTAACCACTCCTTCTCGGGCTGAAATGTCCTCTCTTGCACCCTCCCAATATCTAACTTTCTCCAATTTAAAATTGGGTCGAAAGATAGGCTTTGGTCTGTGACAGCTGTAGTTTCAGCTATTTAGGCCCTATGTTCTGGAATTCACTCCCCAAACCTATTAGCCTTTTCCATCCCCCCCCCCCCCCCCCCACCTCTCTCCCCCCTTCCCTCGCGCGCTCTCTCTCTCCTCCTTTAAGATGCTGCTTTATAAAGAACTCTGGGATATAGAGCACATAACCAGGCCATGCTGCTCAACCAGTTCACGCTGGTTCCTCCTGTCTTTCCTCAGTTAATTTTCCTCGGGTGGATGTAGCTGTTACAAGGGGGCATAACTATAAGGTTCAGGGTGGGAGATATAGGAGGGATGTCCGAGGTAGGTTCTTTACTCGGAGAGTGGCTAGGGTTGTGGAATGGACTGCCTGCTGTGATAGTGGAGCCGGACACTTTAGGAACTTCCAAGCGGTTATTGGATAGGCACATGGAGCACACCAGAATGACAGGGAGTGGGATAGCTTGATCTTGGTTTCGGACAAGGCTCGGCACAACATCGAGGGCCAAAGGGCCTGTTCTGTGCTGTACTGTTCTATGTTCTATGTTCTAATTGTATCAGGAAATACCTCTCACTCCTTCTCCCTCATACTCTTGTCTTACATTCCCTTAAATAAATCAATGCCGTTCAAGTCGACCACTCCCTGCCGTAGTGAGATCCACATTATCGCTGGTCTTTGGGGAATGAAATTTCTTCTCAATTCCTTATTGGATTTTGTGGTTACCATCCCATGTTGATGGCCTCGAGCTATGCACTTCCCCACAGGGGGAAATATTCTCTCTGTGTCCACCAAAGCAAACCTTTCAGAATTGTAAACAGCCCAATATCACCCCCTCAGCCTCTTCTTTTCAAGTCTATACATCCCTTCCTGTTAGGGATGCCCCTTGCTTCAGAACCTGGCCAATCTTTTGATTATATTTCCTAATACCTCAGCCATACAGTTCCAAAAAGTTCAAGTTCAAGTTAGGTTAGGAGGGATCGGGCTGGGTGAGAATGGGAGTGAGCGTAGATGTGGTGCTCTTTCAGAGGGTTGGTGCAGATCCGATGGGGCAAATGGCATCCTGCACTGTAGGGGTTCAATGATTCCATGAAGCAGGTCTTTTGACATCTGGGGCGAAATTCTCCCCCAACGGCGGGGTGCCCGCCGACTGGCTCCAAAGCCGGCGCCAATCAGACGGGCATCGCGCCGGCCCAAAGGTGCGGAAGGCTCCGCATCTTTGGCGGCCTAGCCCCAACATGGAGGGGCTAGGCCGACGCCGGAGGGATTTCCGCCCCGCCAGCTGGCGGAAATGGCGTTTGTTTCCCCGCCAGCTGGCATGGAAATGCGGCGCATGCGCGGGAGCGTCCGCGGCCGCTGTCAGTTTCCCAGCGCATGCGCGGGAGCTTCAGCGGCCGCTGTCAGTTTCCCGCGCATGCGCAGTGGGGAGAGCCTCTTCCGCCTCCGCCATGGTGGAGGCCGTGGCGGAGGCGGAAGGGAAAGAGTGCCCCCACGGCACAGGCCCGCCCGCGAATCGGTGGGCCCCGATCGCGGGCCAGGCCACCGTGGGGGCACCCCCCGGGGTCAGATCGCCCCGCGCCCCCCCCCAGGACCCCGGAGCCCGCCCACGCCGCCTGGTCCCGCCGGTAAATACCAGGTTTGATTTACGTCGGCGGGACAGGCAATTCCTGGGCGGGACTTCGGCCCATCCGGGCCGGAGAATCCAGCGGGGGGTCCCGCCAACCGGCGCGGCCGGATTCCCGCCCCCGCCCAATCTCCGGGAGCGGAGACTTCGGCGGGGGCGGGATTCACGGCGGCCAACGGCCATTCTCTGACCCGGCGGGGGGTCGGAAAATTACGCCCCTTGTACCTGTCTCACCATTCAATAAGATCATAAATAAGCCTTGGAGACATTCTGTAGGATGAACTGCAGATGGATTTGGATTGTGAGAAGCACGGTGCAGCCTGCTGTTTTGACGAGGCGAGTGTGCCTGCTTCATTCAGATATCGTAACATGGTTTACCAGTGCTTCCAAAATCTCAGCAGTTTGATCCCACATGGCAAGGCGTGATGCAATCACATATATTTAAACAATGTTTATCGGCAACATTCTCAATTTGAGATTTCCAAACTTCACCAAATCAAATAAGTACCAGGGGCGAGATTCTTCGAACCCCCGCCGGGTCGGAGAATCGCCGGGGGCTGGCGTGAATCCCGCCCCCGCCGGTTACCGAAGTCTCCGGCACCGGAGATTCGGCGGGGGCGGGATTCTCGCCGGTTGGCGGGCCCCCCCGTGCGATTCTCCGGCCCGGATGGGCTGAAGTCCCGCCGCTAAAATGCCTGTCCCGCTGGCGTAGATTAAACCACCTACCTTACCGGCGGGACAAGGCAGCGGGGGCGGGCTCCGGGGTCCTGGAGGGGACGCAGGGCGATCTGGCCCCGGGGGGTGCCCCCACGGTGGCCTGGCCCGCGATCAGGGCCCACCGATCCGCGGGCGGGCCTGTGCCGTGGGGGCACTCTTTCCCTTCTGCCTCCGCCACGGTGTCCACCATGGTGGAGGCAGAAGAGACTCCCTCCACTGTGCATGCGCGGGAATGCTGTCAGCGGCCGCTGACGCTCCCACGCATGCGCCGCCCGGAGATGTAATTTCCGCGCCAGCTGGCGGGGCACCAAAGGCCTTTTCCGCCAGCTGGCGGGGCGGAAATTCGTCCGGCGCTGACCTAGCCCCTTAAGGTTGGGGCTCGGCCCCCAAAGATGCGGAGCATTCCGCACCTTTGGGGTGGCGCGATGCCCGACTGATTTGCGCCGTTTTGTGCGCCAGTCGGCGGACATCGCGCCGTTTTTGGGAATTTCGCCCCAGGTGATTGTGACTTTGTTTCCCCACTAGTGGGCAGTATACACACACCAAAACAGGAATTACAAGTAAGAAGTCTTACAACACCAGGTTAAAATCCAACAGATTTGTTTCAAACACTAACTTTCGGAGCCATACAGACACGGGGAGAAAATGCAAACTCCATACAGGCAGTCACGCAAGGCCGGAATCGAACTCCGGCCTCTGGCACTGTGTGGCAGCAGTGCTAACCACTGTGCTGCCGAGGTACCATATGTCCCACAGAGTGAATCTGACAGCAACCTTTGACATCCACAATGCACAGTTACATGTGAAAAGCTAGAATTTGCTTTCCGAGTTAACCTCCCCCAGAAGGTGCACTGTTGCTTTCGTCGCTGGTAGAATCACCACTAAAGCTCACCAGATCTCTGTGGGCTGCTGTCAGTGCAATGAACAGCGAGTGTCATTCCTTCCCCAATGACTTCAAAATCCAGGTTCTTAATGAATTATTTTGAAGTATGCATTTCTAAGAAGGGAGAGATAAGGGGTGGCACTGGCAGTAATTATGTTTCACTTAGAGCTGGCAATTTATGGAAAAATAAACTTACTGTTTCATGGGATGTGGGGGACCTCTGATGAGGCTGACATTTGTTGCTCTTCCCTAATTGCCCCTGTACTGGGTGGTTGGCTCGGCCATAGTTCAGAGGCAACCACATTATTGTTACAGGTAGGCCAGACCATGTTAGGAAGGCAGATTTCCTTCTCTAAAGGACATTCTTGAACCTGGGGCGTCATTCTCCGACCCCCCGCCGGGTCGGAGAATGGCCGTTGGCCGCCGTGAATCCCGCCCCCGCCCAAGTCTCCGCTCCCGGAGATTGGGCGGGGGCGGGAATCCGGCCGCGCCGGTTGGCGGGACCCCCCACTGGATTCTCCGGCCCGGATGGGCCGAAGTCCCGCCCAGGAATTGCCTGTCCCGCCGGCGTAAATTAAACCTGGTATTTACCGGCGGGACCAGGCGGCGTTGGCGGGCTCCGGGGTCCTGAAGGGGGGCGCGGGGCGATCTGACCCCGGGGGGTGCCCCCACGGTGGCCTGGCCCGCGATCGGGGCCCACCGATTCGCGGGCGGGCCTGTGCCGTGGGGGCACTCTTTCCCTTCCGTCTCCGCCATGGCCTCCACCATGGCGGAGGCGGAAGAGACTCTCCCCACTGCGCATGCGCGGGAAACTGACAGCGGCCGCTGATGCTCCCGCGCATGCGCTGGGAAACTGACAGCGGCCACTGACGCTCCCACGCATGCGCCGCATTTCCGCGCCAGCTGGCGGGGCAACAAACGCCATTTCCGCCAGCTGGCGGGGCGGAAATCCCTCCGGCGTCGGCCTAGCCCCTCAATGTTGGGGCTAGGCCGCCAAAGATGCGGAGACTTCCGCACCTTTGGGCCGGCGCGATGCCCGTCTGATTGGCGCCGGCTTTGGCGCCAGTCGGCGGGCATCCCGCCGTTGGGGGAGAATTTCGCCCCAGATTTTTTTTTCTCTCGTGGTCACTATTACTGAGATTAGCTTCACAGAAGCTCAGAACACAGAAAATAGGAGCAGGAGTAGGCCATTCGGCCCTTCGAGCCCTCTCCATCGTTCAACATGATCACTGTCGATCCTCTAACTCAACGCCATACTCCAGGGCTCTCCCCAGACCCCTTGACACCCTAAGAGTCTAGAAATCTATCTATTTGCTTCATAAATATATTCAGTGACTTGGCCTCCACAGTCTACTGTGAGTTGAGAATTCAACAGGTTCACCACCCTCTGGGTGAAGAAAGTTCTCCTCATCTCAGCCTAGCCCATATCCTGAGACTGTGACCCTTTGTTCTCGACTCCTCGGCCATTGGAAACTAACAACCCTGCATCCAGAAACCAAAAGAGAAAATGCTGGAAAATCTCAGCAGCCCTGGCAGCATCTGTAAGGAGAGAAAAGAGCTAACGTTTCGAGTCCAGATGACCCTTTGTCAAAGCTGCATCCAGTCTGTCCAGCCCTGTCAGAATTGGATACGTTTCAATCAGATACCATCTCATTCTTCTAAATTCCATTGGATACGGACCCAGTTGACCCAACCCGTATGAGGAGATACGTCTGATGTGCTGACTAGTGTGCCACCAATCAGAACCTAATGGCTCTGCATCTGCTGATTGGCTGATTTGCATTTGTTACATCTAGCAGCAAATGCAGAGCGACATCAGACTCTGGTCGAGTTCCCTTAGAGGGGAAAACACTGATCCGCAGTCGTTGAGGTAATGAGGAGGGAGAGGGGCAGCAGTCAAGGCGAAGGCCTCTTGTGTTTTTGCAAAAAAAAGAAGCAGCAGCTTCTTGATCCTGACTCAGGGATGAGGAGCGCAGGCCGTGACCAGGGAGCCAGCAACGAGGCCAGGTTGTCGAGCGAGGTACGAGGTGCCGGTCGTTGAGGGGAGCAGCAGGGCCATTCGACTCCCAGGCCAGGGCTGAGAGGGGCTGCTGTAGCCAGGCAGCCTGAGCCAGGAGCGAGGCGAGGTCAGCGAGGGGACCAGCGAGGGGACCAGGGGTAATTCAGCTCCAGGGCAGAGGAGGGCAAAAAAAAAGCCTGCTTTTTCAGAAAATTCATATTCATTAAAATCACGAAAGATCAGTTAATGTGAAGCAACACTTTCAACCTGACAGTCAAAAATGCAGAAAATTGAAGGTTAGGCAAGAGGACGACGCTAGGCAAAAAAAGTTTGTCATTTTACTTTAAAAAGTTCAAAGTATTGAACAGTGCACAAACTGCACATTCATCCTCATCCACCAAAAGTATGGGTGAATTATCTGATGACTTAGACTTGCCGATTTCTGGAGAAACCACATGAAAAAGTTGAATAAGAAGTGGAATCTGAAATGGCAATGGAACGACAAGATATTTCTTCTGTTGAAGTGAGGGAAGGAAGTTACCCTTATGGGCAAAATCTGTTCCACTGGGTAGGATCGAATATTTCATATTAAATAAACCAGAAAACATAGGTAATATGGAAAATTTGAAAAAGGAGTTTGAGTTTCAAGGCCGAGAGCAGCTTAGAAATCTTTGTGAATCCCATTTTCTGAGGGTGAAGAGAAATAGGATGATGGAAATTAGAAATTGGTTGATTTGTTTTCTAAGGCAGCCCACTGAAATGTTTGCAAATTATTCTCTGACCCTGGTAAAGGGAAACAAGCATTCGTTGATGGATGCTCTAACTAGAGAAATGTTGCTGATGATGGAACTCCCAAAAGTCATATTAAGGCTCGGTGTGCATTTGTTCAAAGATGTAAATTATCTGGAAGAATCTGTGTTATTGGCTCAGTTTGAAAAGGAGTCTTCTTATTGGAGGAAAGTGCTGAGATGTGTTGTAGCCGCAGTCAATCTGCTGTCTTCCTTGGGACTTCCTCTAAGCGGACATGATGAGTCATCAGTGTCAACTCAAAGAGGAAATTTTTTAGCCCACCTTGAATATCTCAGTGAATTTGCCGAGCTTCTCAAAGAGCATTTTGAAAGTTATAAATATCGCGACTCAGGGAAGATCAAACTTTTAACGCACAGAACCCACACTGTCTTCATCACTATAATGGCAGAGAGGCTCAGAAACCAATTCACTAATGAAGTAAAAGGTGCCGAATACTATTCCATAATAGTTGATTCAACACCAGGGGCGAAATTCTCCGGAAACGGCGCGATGTCCGCCGACTGGCGCCCAAAACGGCGCAAATCAGACGGGCATCACGCCGCCCCAAAGGTGCGGAATGCTCCGCATCTTTGGGGGCCGAGCCCCAACATTGAGGGGCTAGACCGGCGCCAGACGAATTTCCGCCCCGCCAGCTGGCGGAAAGGCCTTTGGTGCCCCGCCAGCTGGCGCGGAAATGACATCTCCGGGTGGCGCATGCGCGGGAGCGTGGCAGAGGCGGAAGGGAAAGAGTGCCCCCACGGCACAGGACCGCCCGCGGATCGGTGGGCCCCGATCGTGGGCCAGGCCACCGTGGGGGCACCCCCCGGGGCCAGATCGCCCTGCGCCCCCCCCGGGACCCCGGAGCCCGCCCGCGCCGCCTTGTCCCGCCGGTAAGGTAGGTGGTTTAATTTATGCCGGCGGGACAGGCATTTTGGCGGCGGGACTTCGGCCCATCCGGGCCAGAGAATCGCACGAGGGGGCCCGCCAACAAGCGCGGCGCGATTCCCGCCCCTGCTGAATCTCCGGTGCCGGAGACTTCGGCAACCGGCGGGGGCAGGAGTCACGCCAGCCCCCGGCGATTCTCCGACCCGGCGGGGGTCGGAGAATCTCGCCCCAGATGTGAGTCATGAGGACCAATTAACATTCATTTTAAGATATGTGACCAGTGATGGTGAAGTTGTAGAGCGATTCCTCTGTTTTGTTCAGCTACAATCCCACATATCTGAGTGTCAGGAGACGACTGTGTAGGAATTCATTGTAAATTTAGTTTTGGACATCAAAAATTGTCATGTGAAGAATTTTGATAATGTCGCAAATATGGCAGGAAAATATTCAGGTCTACAATACAGGTCCCTGTGCATTATTCATCCCATGTTCCAGTTACTGCTTGAATTTAATCTGCAATGCAGCAGCTGAATCCTGTGAGGGAGCTGCGCTTTTTGTAAAACTTTGTTCAGAATATATATGCCTTTTTTTCAGTTTCTACACATCAGTGGAATATGTTGCAATCGTGCTTGGCGCAGGCAAATGGAAAACATTTGATAGTCAAAAGTATTTGTGACACGAGGTAGCCCGTTTGTGCAGATGTTGTTTGGGCTTTGAAAATGAACATCGCAGGTATAAAGGAAACCTTTTTTGGACACACTGCATCTAATTATGAAAAAACACGTGTGAAAGCCGGAACAAAATCCTTAGCAGTAAAAGTTTGAAAAGTTCAATGTTGCTATTTTTAATGTTTTGTGGAATGTTTACTTCAAAGAATTAATGCCATCAGAAAATTACAGCAAAATATTGATTTATTGAATGGTGCGCAATTGTTAGCCTCAGTTAAAAGTTTTGTCATGGGAATTCGAAATGACCATAGCCCAGAAGAAGCAGCGACACTAACATTAACAAAAATACAGGTCATTCTGATTATAAGAAGTATACAAGGTACAGGAAGTTATTTTTCAATGAAATGAGAGTCAAGGAAATCATTTTATAAGGGAAAAAGAAGATCATTGTTGAGACTGTCAACGTTATTTGTGAGGCAATAATGGTGCAATTGCAGAGTAGAAATGAATCTCTGAAGAAAACTGTTGATTCATTTTTCCTGCTTTTCAACAGAAGTTTGGATGAGAATGCTAAAATCTGCTTCAGTAAGCAATTAAGTAAATTCTACCGGGAGGACATAGATACAAATCTTTTTGAAGATGTTTTGAAACAATTAATTAATTAATTAATGATGTGCTCTGTGCTTCGAGAAGACTAGCTTATTTGTACAGACTTGTATATGATGGTTTTCAGGCAACCTTTCCAAATTTGGAAACCTTTCTGAACTTTTGTTTAGCAATACCTGTCACAAATGCTTCTGGTGAATGTTCTTTTACTGTATTGAAATTAATTAAAATCATTTGCAAAGTACATTGAGTCAGGAACATTTGTCAAGTTCAGCAATATTGACCATTAAAAGTGTGTCTTTACAATTTTTTACCTATGATGATGTAATTGATGATTTTGTGAAGAAAATGTATACAAATAAAGCTATCCAAATCGCCATGCCAACAAGGGATGAAGGAAGAAAATCTTTAAAATCTTCCTGTCTTCCATATTCTCTTGTTTATATATTGTTTTTCAAAATGGACCATTGCTGGCCTGATATAATGGTTGCAGCTGGTCACATGCTGATATTTCTAACCACCATCGCGCTCAAGACTGGCCTTCAGGAAGTCTCTTCTGGGGAACGAATGGAAAAACGGAATCCTGCAGACAGAGAGAGCCTCTAATACTGGACTTGGATTCACCTGAACTTACAATAACTCCTTTGATTTTGTGAGCCAAAGTAAGAAAGTTGCCTTTCGAAACCAAATGAGACTCCGAAATATACTGAATGGCAGCGTATGCATCTTGTTGATTGGAGTATTCACTCCTTACTGGAGTGGCTCATTCTATCCTGCACTGGCCTATGCTGCAGTGATGTCATTGGCTGATTTTTTTTTCCATCTCGTTTCTCATCAGCAAGTTCCATGTTTGCTCGCATCAAGACACACGCATCGCAATATTGACCACCTTTACAGTCATTAGAGATAAGCTTGGATTTCAATTCAGTAACTTTTCATGCAGGTGTGTTTTTTACAAGTTAAAGATCATTAAAGCAGGGCAGTAAGGTGGCCCAGTGGTTAGCACTGCAGTCTCACGGCCCCGAGATCCCAGGTTCGATACCGGCCCTGGGTCACTGTCCGTGTGGCGTTTGCACATTCTCCCCGTGTTTGCGTGGGTTTTGCCCCCACAACCCAAGAAGATGTGGCCACACTAAATTGCCCCTTAATTGTAAAAAATGAATTGGGAACTCCAAATAGATTTTTAAAAAATCATCAAAGCAGTGATCCATTTGTGTGTTTTTGTGGCGTCTGCCTTTGCGTTCTGTGAGGTGAGGGTGGGTGGTATCACGAGGGGCATGACATCATCAAGGGGGGCCCAGAATGAAGATGGGCACCAAGTCCCATTAAGCAGTCAATTTCAAACTCAGGGCTGCGGAGCGATCGGTCACGGCATTCCGAATATGGGAAGAAGTGCCCAACGGCCACAACCGGCTTTTAAAAATGCCGGCTGTGATTGGCTTTCAAGAATGCATCCAACGCATGCGTGCCTCCTCAGCCGGATCTAGCTGTGCACAGGCCTGGAGTCTAGCAGGGCAGACCGCCTCCTCCTGATGTCAGCGCACTGATCCAGGACCAGATTTTTTCTAAATCAATGGAGTCTTCCCACCAGAAGCTGCATTGAGAGCAGGTCATGCACCCCCGTACGCTGATGTCACATGCTCTGGGGGCAAAATCACGGAGGAATGTTTCTTCCATTTTGTAGCTGCCAGCAAGCAAGCAACAGGACTGTGTGAAGAGCTGAAGATGGATCATTTTGTAATAAAGGAATGGAGGGCCAGAGGCACAAACAGGCCAGGATCTTGCAAATGAATCTGCTGCAGAGAACCTCTCAGGAGAGTCCACAGCAGGACAAAGCAGTGCTGGTGTGAGCTGTATCCAGACCTCCAGGACCTCTGGTGAACAAACAATGAAGAAAAAACTGAAATTGGGAACAAAGCAATATAGAAATGATTTCTTGAGGTATGGCTTTGTTAATTGTGCCAATGCAAATCAGGATGCAAAGTCCATGTGTGTTATATGCAGGAAAGTACTGGCAAATGAAAGTTTAAAACCCTCAAAACTTCAAAGGCAGTTGGGTTCGAGGCCAAGCCTCTTAATTCTTTTCAAAAGATGCAGCAAGAATTTAAATAGCTGAAGTCCTTAGCAGAAATATAACATTGAATGACAAAGCAGGTGATATCGTGATGACCAAGCAGGCTCACCTGTCGCATTAAAGGTAAGCAATAATTGTGGGTCGCGAAGCTCGGCCAGCATGGGTCACGAATGTTGGCCGGTGTGGGCCTCGAAGGTCGGCTGGCGTGGATCACGAAGGTCGGACAATGTAGGTCGCAAAGATCGGCATGGATCCTCAAGGTTGGACAGTTGGTAAAAGTGCGTTCCAGGGAAAAACACTGCCATAAAGTAGAAGTCCGCATCTGCATTCCTAACTTCTTGCTTCACCTACATGCTTGCTTTCAGATTTTGCTCGATACATTGTATGGAATTTACTCTGCAGCAAACTTTCTGCTACAGGGGAAGCAGAGATTTTGTGCCAACTCATATCCCCCAGCCCCCTGCAACTAGCCACTTGATCATTTAAATATCAGACAGAGGGCAATGCCTGAAAGAAAATAAGGATGAGACACTACATCGACATACATGGTTAGTAAAGCAGCTTAACTGTAGCAGAGGATGTGAAGACAAATGATCCCTGTAATGTTCTTGTCGGATGGCCTGATTTATATTATAAGAACACATGTAGCTAATACAATAAATGATTTATTAACATGAATTGTGGGTAAACTATATAAAACACAACAGATGAATAACAGTAAGATCAAGCACAAGCCACCTCTCTCCAGCTCCCTCCAGCCAGTCTGAGGGGGTCATTTGACTCTAACATTTACTTATATACTAATGGGACACCTCGTGGTCAATCAATGAATTACACACAACCATGATATCACTACAATCCCAATGTCTTAAGCAGAACGATTAGTAAAGATCAGAGAGGCGTGGAACAGATGAAGCGTATAACAAGCCTGTTTATGTTGGGTGAGGTGGGTGGGACCAGTAATGGTCCCCATACTCTAGAACTTGATATCCTTTTAAAACCACACTGTGCTAAATATGCTGTTGTCAACAGCAGTACACAAGGTTTAATCAACTGTTGCGCAAGATTGAGAAGGGATTAGAAAAAGTCTTTGATAGGTCTGGCAGTGCATGGGCTGTGGAGGAAACATTCTTTTTTTTTGGCTTTTCTAGTTCGCTGCCTCCGATTGTTCATTTTGAAAAGGGACGTTTCAGAATCTCATTCTCAATTTAACCCAATTCAATTCTCAAATTGGTTGGTAGAAGTTTGGAACTCTCTTCCGCAAATGGCAGCCTATACTGGCTCAATTGCGAATATTAATTCTAAAATTGACAGATTTTTATTAACCAAGGTTAGTAAGGCATATGAGACAAATATGAAGTTAGACCATAGATCAACCATGATCTCAATGAATGGCGAGCAAGCTCAAGGGGTTAAATAGCTTACTCTTGTTCCTATGTACCTTTACTCTTAACTCCACCGAGTGATGTGCCTTTGTGGCATGTCCACTTTAGTGGTAAAAGGGTTGTACAATTACTGGGGCATTTTGAAAGTTGATGTAGTCCAAGTTCTGTCCTGTACATTGTTAAGAATGCTCGTCAGTGTGTTAACACAACCTTCAAAGAAAGACTGCATCGGATTTCAATGTACAAACTTTCTTTCACATGACCCGTCTATTTGTCAATTTAACACAAATTTGTTAACGTTTGAAATCAGTAACTGGATGTGGAATGAATGGGTGATTTAACCTGTTGGAATATGGTGGTACTGTGACTTGACAATTGATGAGTGAGTACAGTACATCCCCACTCTTTACACTTGATGAGTCTATCCTCTTCGAAGGACATGAGTAGACACTCCAAGCCTATTCTGTCATTCACTTAGATCATTGCTGGTCTATATTGTATGTCACTTCCATTTACCATTGATGTAGTTTTCTCGACAAGAGACGAGTCTTGCCGGGAGCTGATCACCAAAAGAAAAACAATACATGCTCATTTGGCAGGGGAAGTGTGTGAGCAAGTCACAGGCTTCCCTCTGAGGAAATCACTGATCTCATTGATAGAATCCTCCACAAATGGTTAACTGAATCGTATCTATACTGCAACGCTATTTTCCACTACAGATGTGAAAGACCAGTTCTACGAGGAGCTTCATGCTGCTATCAGTAGAATCATTAAGTCAGAATATCCTTATCTACTGAGGGATTTCAATGCAAGTATGAGCATGGGCTGAGCCTTGTCCTTCCTGCCTTGGACTGGGGAAGATAAATGAGAATGGACAGACTACTTGAGTTTTGCCGCTACTTCGAGCTTTGCATAACTAACACTCTCTTTCAGAACATACCATGTCACAAGGTGTCCTGGAGACCAAGATCAGGGCATTGGCACCAGCTGAACCTGATCATCACGAGACGTGACTCTCTGAACAGCATTTTCAACACATGCAGCTACCACAGCGCTGACTGCGGTACAGACCACTCCCTGGTGTGCACCAGGGCTGGGATACAACCCTTGAAGGCTTTTCAATCAAAGCAGGAATGCCATCTTCGTAACATCGTCAGCCACAATGCCTATTCCTCGAGTCGATGGAACAGCTGCTCTCCAGAATTCCCACACAGAGTACAGAAATGAAATAGGACACCATCTATAATAATGCACTCTCAATGTATTGGAAATGCTGGAAAATGCTGCCTGATGCAAGTGGTTCAGTGACTGATATCACTGACAGACCTAGCATTGACACTAAGCGATCTGCTCTCAATAATTACCAGGGAGATCTGAGTGAGAAAACTCTGAATGCACTAAGAGCTGCTGAAAGCAAAGTCCAGCAGACTGCTAGGTGCGGCATCAATGACTACAGCCTTGCCAGAATATTGAGTTGTCCGATGACACAGAGAATGTCTGGGGCATATATGAAAAAATCACAAGAGAAACAGGTTCATCAGCAAATACATCATTTCCAGTCAAAACAAAGGCATCACCGACTGCAATGAACAGTGGGATAGATGGGCAGAACACTACCTTGGGTTGTACTCCAGGGAAAACACGACCACCGTGGAAGATTCCGATACCACAGAAAGCCTGTTTGACTCGACAAAGCTGGGATAGTGAACCCACAGTGGAGTTACTCAGCAGGGCTATTGCCACACTTGCTAGGGGCAACGTTTCAAGTGCTGGCTCTCTACTGCCTGAACTCATCAAGTAGGAGAAACTGGCACTCCAGCAGCATTTCCCCAAACTCTCTGTCTCTGCTGGAGGGAGAGGGCAGTGCCCAAAATATGCATGATTCAAAGACTGTGACCCTGTGCAAGAACAAGAGCAAGTGCAGCAGTTACAACAGCTGTCAAGAAATCTCGTTGCTCAACATCATAGGACATCTTGGGCAGGATTCTCCCCTACCCGGCGGGGCGGGAGGTCCCGGTGCCGAGGAGTGGCGTGAACCACTCCGACTTCGGGTCGCCCCAAAGGTGCGGAATCCCGCACCTTCAGGGGCTAGGCCGGCCCCGGAGTGGTTTGCGCCGTGCCGGCCGGCGGGGAAGGGGCTTGGCGACAAGCCAACCGGCGCCGAAGGGCCTCTGCTGGCCGGCGCGAGTTGGCGTATACACGGGAGCGTGTGCTGGTGTCATCCCAGCGCATGCGCAGGGGGGATCTTCGCCGCGTCGGCCAACGCGGAGGACCACAGCAGCCGACGCGGAGGATTAGCGTGCCCCCATGGCACAGGCCCACCCGCGGATCGGTGGGCTCAGATCGCGGGCCAGGCCACCGTGGGGGCACCGCCCGGGGCCAGAACCCCCGCGCCCCCCCTGAGGACCCCGGAGGCCGCCCGCGCCGCCAGGTCCCATCGGTACATACCTACTCTAATTTACGCCGAAAACGGGCAGCCACTCGGCCCACCGTGGGCCGGAGAATCGCCGGGGGGGGGGGCAATTACCACCCCCGCCAAATCCCCGGCATCGGAGAATTCGGCAGCGGTTGGGGGCGGGATTTAAGCTGCCCCCTGGCAATTCTCTGACCCGCCTATTGTTTCTCATGCTGCCCATGTTGGAATGCAGATCTTGGCTGAACGCATTGATCCCAGATCCTAGCATGGTTTCACAATTGGAAGATTTACAATCGACTTGATTTTCTCAGACAGGCATGTGCAATAGAAATGCCATGAACAAAGGAGACCACTCTATATTGCCTTCATTGATCACAATCAAGTATTCGGCCATGTGAGCAGAGGCAGTCTACAAGCGGCTGTAGAAAATTGGCCGCCTGCCAAAGCTGCTCAGAATGAATGATGGGTAAGGTCAGCTATGATGAAGCAACTTCAGAACCATTCGAGATTGGGGACTGTGTTCTGACACTGACAATCTTTGGCATATTCTTCTCTTTGCTATTGTTATATCCAGGCTCTCCATCGAGGATGTCTACTTACACACCGGAACTGACAGTAAGCTGTTCAAACCTCTCCGCCTGAGAACCGAGACACCAGGTCCTCATCGGAGAGCCGCCAACGCTGATGACGCCGCTCTGGAATTTCACAGCAAGGAACACCTTCAGCAACAAATGGACAGACTCTCTCACGCTTTGTCAGGAGGTTGGTTTGACCATCAGCATCAGGAAGACAAATGTCCGGGCTATTACCTTACCATGATCTGTCAGCATTGACGGTGTGGGACGCTGGAGGTTGTTGATAACTTCACACAGCTGACAGTATGCCACCCAGGGCCCGAATGCCAACAATTGGAGTTGAGTGAACTCTTGCTTTCGGCTCCTCCGAGTGATGTCACCTCACCATCACCTTCATCGACAAAATTAACCCCCTGCCTCTTACCTCCAAACCAGTTACTGATCGGTGTCACAGTTCCCTCCAGTTTTGGGCACTCTCTATTTAGCTGAAAATCTTTTGTGTGAATGTTTATCAAAATGTTGAAACAGGAGCAGGGGTAGGCCATTCAACCCTGTGAGCATGGTCCACCGCTCAACATGACCATGGCTGATTCTCGGTCTCTACACCATGCTCCTGCCCTCTCCCCATGGTCTGCTGGCTGTCCATGTAAACAACATAGAAAAACCCTTACCCAACATGTTGTTGACCTCAAAAAAAATGAGAGCAGATTAGTCAAATATGATAAACCCTTCAGAAGACTTTTTGCCCAGCTAATGTCCATCTAATCTCTTTGCATCTGATGGTAGTTGTGAGTAGCCTCTCCATAAATGATGCGAAACCGACAGGTCTGTAGTTAACCAGCTTTCTCTTACTCTCCCTTCCTAGCTATGGAGTGATGTTTGCAGTTTTTCAATCCAAGGGCATAATTCACAAAGTATTTGGAAAGTGATGACGAATGCATTTGCAATTTCCCCACCTATTTGAATAAGTTGGGATGGTCATGTCCTGCAGATATTTCTAGCTTAAATCCCATCATTTTCTTGCCTGCTACTCTTTTAAAAATTATGGTAAACCCACCAACTCCTTCCCCTTGAATTATTTTGGGCTTTCTCTGCGCTGCTTGTATTTTCACCTCTTCCGTTCACTGTGGAAACTAATGCAAAATAACAAGTCTGTTATTTCCTTATTATCCATTATAGTCTCACCTATATCCTCCCTGCATGGCCCCCTATTACTCCTTAGCTTGCCAGATTAGCCAAATCGTTTGTTGTTGTGCTTAATATCCTTTTAACTTGTTTTCTCAATTCCTTTTGGCTCCTCTTACGACTTTCTTTGTATCCTGCTGTTACCTTTCCCAGGCTTTCTGCTGACCATCATTAGTAGCAGAATTGTATTCAAGCACAATCTGTAAATTCATAGCCCGACACATCCCCATTATATCCAAGCTGGAGGATCAATTCTGGTTCAATGAAGGGTGCATGAGAGCATTCCAGGAGCAGCACCAGGTATAATTAAAAATGAGGAGTCAACCTGGTGAAGCTACAACATAGGACTACTTGCATGTCAAACAACTAAAGCAGCATGTGATAGAGCGAAGTGATCTCACAACAAATCGATCAGATCTAAGATTTGCAGTCCTGCCACCTTCAACCGTGAAAGGTGGTGGATAATAAAACAACTAACTGGTGGAGGAGGCTCCAAAAGCAACACCATTCTCAGTGATGGAGGAGACTAACGCATCAGTGCAAAAGACAAGGCTGAAGCATTTGCAACAGTCTTCAGCCAGAAATGCTGAGTGGATGATTCATCCTCGTCGCCTCCTGAGGTCCCCAGCATCTCAGGTGCCAGCTATCAGCCAAATCGATTCACTCCATGTGATACCAAGAAATGGTTGAAGGCACTGGACACTGCAAAGTTCATGGACCCTAACAACAATCCGGCAATAGTATTGAAGACAATGCTATCAAGTGGCATGTACTCAGCAATAAACTGCTCACTGACTCTCAGTTTGGGTTTTGCCAGGGATATTCAGCTCCTCACCTCTTTATTACCTTGGTCCAAACATGGACAAAAGAACTGAACTCCAGAGGGGGTGAGTCCTTGACTGCAAGGCAACATTTGATTGAATGTGGCATTAAGGAACCTGAGCAAAACTGGAGTTAATGGAAATTGGGAGGAAATTTTCCACCTATTTGAATCATACCTAGTACATTGGAAGCTGGATGTGATTGTTGGAGATTAATCATCTCAAACCCAGGACATTGCCGCAGGAGTTCCTCAGGGTGATGTCTTAGACCCAACCATCTTCAGCTGTTTCATCAATGACCTTCCCGCCATCATAAAATCAGAACTGGAGATGTTCGCTGATGATTGCACAATTTTTGGCATCACCCCGTGATATTTAATGGCATTACCATCACTGAATTAACACGATCAAAATCCTGGGGATTACCACTGACTAGAAACTGAACTGGACCAGCCATATAAACACTGTAGCTACAAGAGCAGACCAGAGCTGGCAATCTGCAGAGTAATCCACTTCCTGACTCCCTAAAGCCTGTTCTCCATCTACGTGGCACAAGTCAGGAGTGCGATGGAATGCTCTCCACTTGCCTGGATGAGTGCAGCTCCAACAAAACTCAAGAGGCTCGGCATCATCTAGGAAAAAGCAACCCATTTGACTGGCACATGAACAGAAAATTCATTTAGGGCAGCACGGTAGCACAAGTGGATAGCACAGCGGCTTCACAGCGCCAGGGTCCCAGGTTCGATTCCCCGCTGGGCCACTGACTGTGCGGAGTCTGCACGTTCTCCCCGTGTCTGCGTGGGTTTCCTCCGGGCGCTCCGGTTTCCTCCCATGGTCCAAAGGTTAGGTGGATTGGCCATGCTAAATTGCCCTTAGTGTCCAAAAAGGTTAGGAGGGGTTATTGGGTTACGGGGATAGGGTGGAAGGTTTTGAGCAGTAGGGCTGGGTAGAGGGCCAACAGTAGGTGAAGGCTAAGGAGAGCTTGACAAAGATACCATGGGCAAAAACGGAATGTAAATGGTGGTGATAATGGCTGAGAAGGGTGTTAATAGTGACACATTAAGAGGTCAGAATGCGTTACTAGCAGAACCAAAATGCGCAATGTGTCAACGGACAACCTGGAAGAAGCAACAGATGACCCTAGTGGGGTGGGGAGGGGTGACGGTGCTTAGGGAAAACCAAGATGGAACGCGGGTTGAAAAGGGGAATGGAAAAATGAATCAATGGAAGAAAAAGAAAAATAAATGGGTAAAAATCAAAATAAGGTGGAGGAGAGTTCACAGTCTGAAGTTGTGGAACTGAATGTTCAAAAGACTAACGTGCCTAATCGGAAGGTGAGGTGCTGTTCCTCCAGGTTGCACTGAACTTCATTGGAACATTGCAGCAGGCCAAGGACGGACATGTGGACATGAGAGCATGAACGGACTGAAGGTGTTCTGCAAAGCGGTCACCTAGTCCGAGTTTAGTCTCTGCAATGTAGGCCACATTGGGAGCAGTGAATGGTAAACTGCGAGCAGCAGAGGCAAAGGAATACACCCATACCTAGCTGAGTCACAGGCTCTCAGTCAAACCTAACCTCATCAGGGAATGCATAATGTGATTCAGCAAAGACCTATTGTTCTTCAGGACATTCCTGTAGGGTGAGACATTCTCCCATTATCATAGAATTTACTGTGCAGAAAGGACCATTCGGCCCATCAAATCTGCTCCGGTCCCAGGGGAAAAACACACTACTTGCATTGGATTGGATTGGTTTATTGTCTTTGTACCGAGGTACAGTGACCCAAACTGGGAATCGAACCTGGGACCCTGGAGCTGTGAAGCAACAGCGCTAACCACTGTGCTACCTCGCCGCCCACAGTAACAGAGTCTGAGGACCTAATGGTCTACTAATCAAAATCTAGTTGCATATGAATGGCATGGCTCTAGCCTTTTGTGTAGATGGGAATGGGCCATCAACGAAATAATGACCACCTCAAGGACGATGCTGTGTGTGAAGTGCTGGGCAGAGATTAGAGAGAGAGAGAGAGAGATCTTTTTGGGAACATGCAGGCAAGCAGGCCAGCAGCCAGTGGAGGAGGTCATGAAAAAGAACCACAGAAGGAGGTAATGAACATGCAGTCGTAAGACAGACACATAGAAGCATAAAGAGGGTCTGGTCACGAACCCTGCAAGCTTAAAGAAAGGATTCTGAAAAAGATGTCCCTAACAGAAGAAAGATGTCATGATATGCAAACATGCAGCTAATGAACACATAGAATAGGACACGACCAATGAACAGTCAGGACACTCAGGGGTGGTATCTCACTATAAAAGGGATGATGCCTCTTTCCACAGACTAACATCTACAGAGTGAGACAGGGTGTATCCTCAGCATCACACCCCAGCACGTGGCTTAGAGCAAGGCTGGTTCAGTTAGACTGAGTTACTACATTTAGATTAGCAGAGAGTCGCACTCATTGAGAACTGTGCTAATAGTTCAATAAAACACATTGAACTCACTTCAAAGTCTGGAGCAACTTTTACTCAAAACTGCATCAAGTGGCAGCTTGTGTTATTCCAAATTACATAACACAACAGAAGACTGCTTCCCAGATCAAAGTGCTGCCTTTACCTGAATGTCTAAGTGGAATAAGAGCTGAATGCTAATGCCAAGTGTTGTTTGATGGGAATCCATGTGTCAAAAGTTAAACTGTCTATAACCTACCAGTGTTAGAACTGTGAGGTCTGTCATAATATACACCAGTATATCATGGTGCAGACACACACTGATGGACACACAGTGGGACCAATCAACATACACAACACCGCAGCCAATCATCAGTGAGAGCACACGCACTATAAAGACAGGGGGCATCAGAGTTCCTGCTCATTCGAGTAGCAGCTAGCTAGGAGCACAGAGCTCACAGCCTGCAACACAGACATTCACCATGTGCTGAGTGCATCAACTGGTTAGGACAAAGCAAAGGTCTTCAGTTAAAGCTAGTATCGTATTTACCCACAGTTCAAGTATGTTTAAATAGTTAACCTTTTAATAAAATAGTGTTGCACTACTTCAAGTGTTGGTGACCTGTATGTGATCCAGAACACCCAACACATCAAGGTCTGAAAGTTAAACGGTGTTTTCTTTTGTTTTAATAAAGTTTGTTTATGAAAATAACAAAGCCCAGTTTCTTATATTATCACTCCTGGAACAGTCTAAAAACTTAAAAACGTTACGCGTCTCGTTCAGTATCTTAACCTTTGTTGAGGTCTGACTAGGCGTCTGAAACAAGGATTGCAGCACCTGCAGGTTCTCGCTTTTCGTCTGACCAGTTTCGGCGTGCTGTTGGTTATACTCTGCTCTGCACAAGTGTGCCCTTATATTTTTAAAAGAAAAAAATCTAAGAATTGCAAAATGTGGTTAAGGAGCAAATGTTTTTACAAACATTCATGGGTCTAACTAGAACATGCACCCAGGGGAAGTACATTTGATGAAAATAATTCAAAGCAGCACTTTATCGTCACCGGTGTGTGACTTGTGGTCTTTGTGGTCGGGGGTCATGAATACAACATTTTCCATCGACTCTTAATGCATACCTCTATTGCATGGTTTCAGTAAGTTCTCCAATTTCTAACAGGGCTTGGTCAGATCCTGTTACGGATGAGAGTGAAAGCAGGAGGAAAAAGCAAATTCACAAACCTCCCAGTTCATTTTCTTGGTTAGATATTGTCATAATATGCACCCATGCACATCATGAGGTAAAAACAGGCTGTGACAGACACCCAGGTTAGCCAATCAACATACAGGACAGAACACAACCAATCACCAGACAGAACACCAGAGGGGGACTTCCAACTATAAAACACACGAGGCATCAGCACTCCTCCTCTTTCCACTGGCGACAACTGTAGTGACAGTCAGGATGTATATATCAGTCAGCACCTTCTACACGTGGATCAGAGCTAGCCTGGTCTAGTTAGTTAGAGTTAGTACACTTAGAGTAGTAGAGTGTCAACCCACAGCCAGCTGTGTGCATTGTTACAGAAGTTCAATAAATCGTATTGAACCAACGCCTACATTTGGTGTATGCTTTACCGTTCATCTGCATCCTGTTGCAGTCCGTGTTACCCCAGGGTGAATAACTTGACAGATATTTCCTGTCAATCTCCGGCGACTCAAATGTGCATAATTTAGTTTTCAGAAACAAGCTGGACTGGACGGATACATTCCCATCTTGACCTTGCACTCGGCGAGGAGCTCTCTTACTGCTTTCTCACATTTTGATCACTGGTAGTTGAGAAGACGGAGTGGCAGTGGCCCATTGAACCCCTCTAGCCTGCTCTGCCAGCTGCTGATCGATAATCGAGCACATCACATGGTGTCCACTGGGATTTTTAAAAAATCATTCTTCGGGTGTGGATGACACTGGCAAGGCCCAACATTTATTACCCATCCTTAATTGCCCTTGGGGAGGGGGAGTTGAGCCAATTTGGAAAGAAGTCAATTGTTTCATTGACAAGAAAATAACAAAATTATTTAAACATTGCTCCCGCAATAAGTACTGTCATAGAAACACTCCGGGCTGCGAGGCATCTTTTTCTGTTTGGTAATTCGTTAAGCCTTATTTATTGAACACTCAGATTCTAGCGTGGGTGGGTTCCTGTTCTATTTTAGTGGAGTTTTGCTTTTGGGGAAGGACCTCGGGCGGGATTCACCGACCCCCCGCTGGGTCGGAGAATCGCTGGGGGGTGGGGGGGCGGCGTAAATCCCGCCCCTGCTGCCCGCCGAATTCTCCGAAGGGTGAAACGTCGGCGGGGCGTCAATCGAGCCGCCCGCCTCGGAGAATGGCCGGGGGGCGGCGTGAGACAATGGACTCTGGGGCTGCCCATATTCTCCTGGCCGGATGGGCCGAAGTGTGTTCATGCCGGCGTAAATCAAAACACCTTTTTAACGGCGTCAACCAGTGCTGATGGTTGACACCGTCCAGCGTGGAGGTAGGTCACAGCCTGGGGGGTGGCCGCAGGAGAGGTGATGGCGTGGCCGCAGTCTGTGTGTGTGGGGGAGAGGTGTGTGTGGGTGGGTGTGCGGCGGGGTGGGGGTGGGGTGGGGTGGGGGGGAAGGGGGGGTGAGTGCCGGCGAGGGGGACGGGGGGGGGGGGATGAGTGCCGGGGAGGGGGGGATGAGTGCCGGGGACGGGGGGATGAGTTCAGGGTACGGGGGAATGAGTGCCGGGGACGGTGGGTGCGAGGGCAAGGGAGTTTGCCCGCCTGGCCAGATGCCATCCTCCAACAGTCGTGCCCATGCAGCCCAAGCCACCTGGCTGGGGGGAGGGGGGGTACGGGCAATGATGACATGTCATGTTTTCTGATCAGCCATCGATGATGGCCGCCGTGGCGACAGCCGCTATTCTCCATGTTGCCCTGGAGGAGGAGGAGCGTGCCAGAGAGGCTGTGCATGATGCCGCAGAGGAGCATGCCGCAGAGGGGCAGGCGGCAGCCGCCCAGGCTGGAGGGACGCCCGCCCGACAGGACGGGGAGGAGGAGGAGCAGGGGGAGCACGTCGTGGAGGAGGAACACAAGGAGGGGGAGGAGGACGTCGCGGCGCCACGGCAATGGAGGCACCCGAGGAGGCCCCGTGTGTACCGGCCCCGGCTGTCGTACCAGGACTCACGGACCGGGAATGCAGGAGGAGACTCCGGATGAGCCGGGAAACCGTGGCACACATCTGCCACCTGCTGGCACACCTGGCACCGCATGGAACTGGGGAGGGGGGGGGGGACACTCTCTCCCCGTGTCCGTCAAGGCTACGGTGGCCCTGAACTTTTATGCCACGGGGTCATTCCAGACGCCAGGTGGGGACCTGTCTGGCATCTCGCAGACATCGGTGCACCGGTGCATCCGGGCAGTGACAGACGCCCTATATGCCATTGCGGACCGCTACATCCGTTTCCCTGTGGACCGGGCCAGCCAGGATGCCCGGGCCGTGGACTTCTCTGCCGTGGCCGGGTTTCCCATGGTCCAGGGCGCGATTGATGGGATGCACGTCGCCGTGCGGCCAGCTGCAGATAACAGGGCCGTGTTCACCAATAGGAAGGGGACCTATTCCATGAACATCCAGGTGGCCTGCGATCATCGCATGATTATCCTGCACGCCTGTGCCCGGTACCCGGGAAGTGTACATGACTCATACGTGTTGTCACGGTCCTACATCCCCGGCATGTATGAGGGACGCCACCCCTGGCTGAGGGGCTGGTTGCTGGGCGACAGGGGTGGTCGTGGCTCATGACGCCTATACGGAGGCCACAGAATGACGTGGAGAACAGCTACAATGATGCCCATGCAGCGACAAGGGGAGTGATAGAGAGAAAATGCGTTTCAGGTGCCTGGACCTCTTAGGGGGCACCCTCCAGTATCCGTCAGATAGGGTCGGCCGCATCATTGTGGGGCGAGATTCTCCACTCCCGCGCCGGTTGGGAGAATCGCCTGGGCCGCCAAAATTTCCCGGGACGCCGGTCCGACGCCCTCTTGCGATTCTCCCAAGTGGCGGGAACGGCCCCGTCGAGTTCCGCGGGCCACAGGCCGGAGAATAGCCAGAGACACCCAAAATCGAGATTCTCCGGCACCCCCGCTATTCTCAGGCCCGGATGGGCCGAGCGGCCAGGCCAAAACGGCGGGTTCCCCCCGGCGCCGTCCACACCTGGTCGCTGCCGTTTGGGACAGCGCGGAACGCTGGGGGGGGGGCGGCCTGTGGGGGGGGAGGGGGGATCCTGCACCGGGGGGTACCTCAAATGTGGGATGGCCCGCGATCGGTGCCCACCGATCGTCGGGCCGTCCTCTCTGAAGGAGGACCTCCTTCCTTCCGCGGCCCCGCAAGATCCATCCGCCATCTTCTTGCGGGGCGGACTCGGGGAGGACGGCAACCACGCATGCGCAGGTTGGCGTCGGTTATGCGACGCCGGCCGCGTCATGTATGTGGTGCCGCCTTTACGCGGCGGCAAGGCCTGGCGCGTGTAGATGATGCGGCCCCGATCCTAGCCCATTATCGGGCCCTGAATCGGTCGGGATAGGGGCCGTTTCGCGCCGTCGTGAACCTCGACGGCGTTCACGACGGCGTGGGAACTTCGGCGCGGGAATGGAGAATCTCGCCCGTGGTGTGCTGCGTCCTGCACAACATAGCCCAGCAGAGGGGCGATGTTCCGCAGGCAGAGGAGGGCGGAGTGGAGGAGCAGCAAGAAGAGGCGTAGTCCTCCCCAGATGAGGCGGATGGGGGCAATGGTCAGGGCAGACGGGCTAGACACGGGCGGGTGGCTGTCCACCATTACCGGCTGGGTCAGCGGGCACGGGACAGGCTGATAGCTGCCCGCTTCACTGACTACGGGGCGTGGGAATCGGCGAGTATGGCCACATACCGCACACCATGGCAACACCCGAACATCCTCACCCCCCCCCCCACCTATCCACCCACCCAGCACCCTTACCCCCCCTCCTCCCCAACTACACCCACCCCACCCGCATGCACACCACATCTCCATTGCAGATCCACCTGCGGCACGACGGCCGTGCTCTCACGGGCGCCGGTGGAAGCGTGCCTATTGCAGGCCATGGAGGATGATGACAACCCGCTCTGCGATGAGCTCCTGGCTCCACATCGTTGGACGGTGTCTGACCCATGGCCACAGTACCACCATCCACCCGGACCATCCCTGCATGCGGCTGTGACACTGCAACGCACGGTCCCGTCCTCTGCCTGGGGGGATGGTGAGGGCGGCCCAGGGGGAAGGGGGCAGACTCACCTGAGGCCGACGTAAGACCACCCCTCACACACACACTGGCGGTCAACGTACATGACACCCCCGCACGCTTCGGACAGAGCACAATGGCAGCTTCTGTAGGTGTTAAAGTGATTTTAATAACAAACAGTGCATACAAGTGCCCCAGCCCCTAAAACTCGTCTGTACCCTGCACCCGTGCCAATTTACTCAGTGTCTAATTGTTTGGCCTTACGGGCCCTTTGACTACGCCTAGGTGGTTCCTCAGACGGTACAGCAGAACTGGAGGTGGACTCCTGCGATTCCTGCCCTCTGACTCGGGGTGCCTTTGGCGTCCGTTTCCTGGGGCGTCCTGGCCCAGATGGGCGACTGGGACGGAAGGGGGGGGAGTCCAAGGTGCTGCAGTGTTTCTGGACCTCCCCTACAGGGGGACCAGGGACGGGCGCCAGCAACTCCTCCTCCCTTGGGGTGCCCAATGGCCCCCAGGCCTCTACATGGGTCGGGGGTGCGAACGGACCGGCCATCCGACGCCCCTCCGACCCCTGGCGCTGCCAGTCCTGGAGGCCCGTGCTGGTATCGACAAGGGTCTGCAGGTTTGCAGCCATGGAGCTCAGGGAGTTGGCCATCCCTGTCTGTGACTGTGCGACGCCGGCTAGCACATGGGCAATGGCGCCGATGCCCTCAGCGATGGCCTGCTGAGACTGGGCCATGGCCTGCAGGGATTGGGCCATTGCCTGCTGAGACTGGGCCATGGCCTGCAGGGATTGGGCCATTGCCTGCTGAGACTGGGCCATGGCCTGCTGAGACAGGGCCACGGCGTTGAGCGCCTCTGCCATCTGCCGCTGGCACTGGCTCATGGCCTCCTGTGAGAGGGCAGCCATGTCCTGGGCCACAGACGCCGCCTGCACGGAAAGCCCCAGGCCTCGCATACTGCTCCCATGTCTGACACCGTCGCACCATTGCCTCCACCGTGGACGCCACCCATGCGGTGTCGGCCTGGGTGGCACGCATGACCAGCACCACTGCCAGCTCCTGGACGCGTGTGCACTCCTCCACCTGCGACTGCAGCCGCTGCAAGCCGGCCGTCACCCTCTTCGCTCATCCCAGGTTCGGTGGTTGCATCGGGGCTATGGATGGGCATAGTAACTCCAGGAACCCGGGATCCATCTGGGCGGCAGATGTTCGCTTGCGCCAGGATGCCCTCTGACCTCCCGGCCCCTCTGCTGCTCCTACCTCCACCTGCTGTACCGGGACGGCTGTGTTGTGCGCACCAGTGAGTGTACCAGACACCTCATCACTAAAGTGCCCAACCGAGGTGAGTGTTTCTGCGATGGTGGAGGGTGTTGGAGACAGCAGTGGCGTTGTGTCGTGCGCATCGTCCGACTCTGAGTCCATGGTACTTTGGGGTGGCAGTTCGTCTCCACCCATCCACTCTGTGTCACGGAACTGTGTTTCGGTTTCCTGGGTAGGGGTGTCCTGGGTAGGCGTCTCCTGGGTAGGGGTGTCCAGGGTAGGGGTGTCCTGGGTAGTGGTGTCGTGGGTAGGGCTGTCCTGGGTAGTGGTTTCGTGGCTCGGCTGCGACGGGGGCTTGTGGCTGCCCCCCTCATCGCTGGGTGGCACACGCCTGCGTCACCGCAGCCGCACGAGATGGGGGCGTCGTCTCCCTATTGCTCCAGGTCTCTCCGTCTCCCGTGTTCGCCCTGGGGCATCCTACGGGCGTCGCGTGCCAGAGGGTCCGGGTCTCTCTGTATCTCGTGGTGCAGAGGTTAGGGTTAGGGTTGGTTTCACCTGGGGGTGTACCGCACATCGGGCAGGGAGAGGGGAGGACTCACCCTGGCTGCCCTGATGAGGTCGTTCACCTTCTTGTGGCACTGGGTGCCTGTCCGTGGTGTCAGAGCCACAGCGCTGACGGCCTCTGCCACCTCCCTCCACAGACGCTGGCTGAGGCGTGGGGTGACCCTGCGGCTGTGTCCGGGGTACAGGGACTCCCTCTTCCCCACTGCGTCCAGGAGCACCTCGATGTCGCGGTCCTGGAACCTCGGGGCTGCGTGGTGGGCGGCCATCTTGTCGGGTCTTCCGGGGTGGGGGGGGACGCGTCTTTTGAGCCGTCACGCCATGCGGTGTCAATGACGCCGCACGGCGTCACCGTCCATGTCGGGTGACGCCATCGCGAATGGCGCACGCCGCTCCTAGCCCATTCGGAGCCGGACAATTTGCGTTGTTTGGGGGGGGGCTGACGCCGGAGTGATCCGCGCTGTTTTTGGCGCCGCGTCCCGGACATCGTGTCAGTTTTCAGAGAATCCCGCCCCTGATTTGGGCTTCTGAGGATCTAACCACTGGCATTCTATTGATCCAAATAGTTTCAAACATATCACCGATCAGCCACAAGATGATCGACACACATTATTCTTGTCCAAGAAACACCAGCTTTGTGGCTGATTGATAAGATACAAGGAAATGTTCGCCACACACCAGAAATAGCTACCAAAGCCGTGTTACTGGACATGAATACATTTTGGTGATCCAAATCGTGCCCCTATAAGGCAATGAATTTTCAGAATGCAGCCACGCATGGTCTGAGGGAGGCATTAAAAACAACTACATCCTTGCAACAACAAAAATATTTTCAATTAACGAAAAGAAAGAACTTACATTTAAATAGCACCATTTGCGAACTCCAGACGTCCCATTGCGCTTCACAGCCGAGGACGTTCTTTGAAATTTGGTCAAGGTTGCAATGTAGGACATGCAGCAGCCAATTTATACATGGAAGCTCCCGCAAAAATCAACGCGAGAACGATCAGGTGATCAGGTCCTGGTTATGCTGATTGAGGGATACATTTTGCCAGGACACCAGTGGTGCTACACCTGCCCCCTTCCAAATAGTGCTGTGGTATCTTTTGTGCCCTTCTGAAGGACAGATGGAGCCCCTGTTCGACATCTCATCTGGAAGACAGCAGTGCGGCACTCCTTTAGCACCTCACAAAAGAATCAACTTAAGTTTCTTATATTTAAGTCCTGGAATGGCGCTAGAATTCACAACCCTCTGACTATGGCTAACACTCATGAGTGTGTTTTATATCTTACCCACAATGTGCCAATGTCAGGGAAGTGTTCTATGTAGTTTTTTAGCAGACTTTTCCATGACAAAGACCACAAAAATCCATTATCTTAGCGATTAAAGTTTTTCCACGGGTGTAACACTCAGAAAACATTGGACTGGATCCTCCGTTCCTGAGGCTAAGTGCCAGCTCGAACGGAGAATCTGCGGGGGTTTTACAACAGGAAAATCGACGCGAACCCGTCCCCGATTCCGGTACCGGTGAGGGGCTAGCACCAGCGCTGCGTGAAACGCTGCGGATCGCGCCGAAAATGGCCTGGTCCCGGGCCGCTCATGCACAGGGCTGACGACCTGCACCGGTCTCGCCAGAAAACATGGCGCTGGCCGTGCTCGAACACTAACCCTCCATCCGTGACCCCACACCCCAGTCCACCCCCCACAACTCCCCCCAGGCCTAGCAGAAGCCCCTCCCGGTCAGCGGCACGGATCCCCGACAGGTGTGGCGGCGTGGACACTATCCGCAGCTGGCACGCCAGGTTCCCGCCTGCTGGACCTACACGTGGCCTGCGCCGCTGGGAACCCGGCCCATCGGGGTGGAGCATCGCGGGTGTGCTGGCTGATGACGGGGCAACGGCGTTGCAACGGCGCGCGGTGTGCGTCTCGATGATGCTGGTTTGGAGGGGCGGAGCATGGCGGACCGGCGTCAAACCGGCGGCTGTCCCGATTCCGGCGTCGCAATCCATTGTCCGCCCGATCGCCGATTTCGGCATCTGGCTACGCAGAATCCTGCCCATTGTGCCTTGTGGCTGGTTTGTTTTAGAAAATTCTGAATCATCAACCAAATCAATATTTGATTTTAATTTATGGGCACCATTGAACGGAAAAGTTTCAACGCGTGGTTTTGGGCGCGTTTGTCGGGGAGTCTCGCGGCGGCTGCAATGCCGTGATGGAGACTGCTATTCAACGGCACTTATGAGGGGCATGGATAGAGTGGATGGACAGGCACTCTTCCCCAGGATGGAGGGGTCAGTCACCAGGGGGCATAGGTTTAAAGTCCGTGGGGCTAGGTTTAGAGGAGATGTGCGAGGCTGGTGTTTTTACACAGAGGGTGGTGAGTGCCTGGAACACGTTGCCTGGGGAGGTTTTGGAAGCAGATACATTAACAACATTTAAAAGGCATCTTGAAAAACACATGGATAGGATGGGTATAGAGGAATACGGCACAAGGAAGTGCTGAGGGTTTTGGCAAAGGTTGGTATCATGGCCGGTACAGGCTTGGAGGGCCGAAGGGCCTGTCCTGTGCTGTACTGTTCTTTGTTCTTACCGTTTTTTTGGGTCATCGGGAGTTTCTGCCTGTTGAGGCCACACTTGGAACTTTTTCTGGCACTGGGAAGCTGAACTCGCCAGCAGGACCGGCTCCTCAGAGACCGGGGCGCCATTTTGAAAGGCTGCCCCGATCGCTACATGCCCCCCACCTTTTCAGGATCCCCCCTTCACCCATCCAATCATTGGCCTTCAAAGCGAGAGGATTCGAGTGCAGGAGCAGAGAAGTCTTGCTGCAATTATACAGGGCTTTGGTGAGGCCACACCTGGAATATTTTGTGCAGTTTTGGCCTCCTTATCTGAGGAAGCATGGGTGGGATTCTCTGATCCTGAGGCTAAGTGTTGACGCCGTTGGAAAGGCCGTCGCGGTTCCCGGCGGCGTCAACACGGCCCCAGGATCAGCAATTCTGGCCCCGACGGGGTCAGCAGGGCGCTGGAGCGGTTCACGCCGCTCCAGCTGCTGATCCGGCCGTGGAATGGCCGCCGGTGGATACGAGCATGCGCAGTGGGTCCGGTGCGAACCCGCGCATGCGCAGTCCCACCGGCGCGATTTCCGCGCATGCGCAGTGTCTCCCTTGTCCGCGCCGGCCCCGACCCAACATGGCGCAGGAGAAACAGGCGCCGGCGCGGAAGAAAGGAGGCCGGGAGACAGAGAGGCCGGTCCGCCGATCGGTGGGTCGCGATCGCTGGCCAGGCCACATCGGAGGCCCCCACCCCCCCAGTGGAGTCCCCTCCCTCCCCGCAGGCCACCACCCGACACTTCAACGCCAAGGTCCCGCCGGCTCAGAGCAGGTTAGAACGGCGCCGGCGGGACTCATTTTTTTTTTTTTACGGTCGCTCGGCCCATCCGGGCCGGAGAATTGTGGGGGGGGGGGCCACGTAGAGCGGCCCCCGACCGGCGGCGCGCCAACCATGCTGGCCCCAATGGCACCGATTCTCCGCTCGGAGAATCGTGTCCCGGCATCGGGGCGGCGTGGCGCGATTCGTGCGGCCCCCCGCCAATGTTCCGACCCGGCGCGGGTTTGGAGAATCCCGCCCCATGTTCATGCTCTAGATGGAGTGCAGCGAAGGTTTACCAGGCTGATTCCTGGGATGGCGAGACTGACGTACGAGAGAGAATGAATCGGTTAGGATTGTATTCACTGGAGTTCAGAAGGTTAAGGGGGTATCCCATAGAAACCTGCTGCTGATCACCAGTCGTGCTGGATTTTACAGCAGGCGATAAGGGAGGCAAAGGCAAGGGCATTGGCCCCCCTCTCCATGAAGAGTTCTGGCTGGTCTAACACCCTGAAGACCGCCACTTTCGGGCTTGGGCGCCACCCTCATCCCCACAACCTTGGACATCGCCTCGAAGAAGGTTGGCCAGAACCCAACAAATCTGGGGCATGCCCAGAACATGTGGGTGTGGCTGGCCAGGCTTCCCTGGCACCGCTCAAATTTGTCCTCCACCTCCGAGTAGACCTGCTTATTTGGTTCTGATTAGGTGTGCTCTGTGCGCCACTTTCAGATGCATTAGGCTTAGCCGTGCGCATGTGGAGGTTGAGTTTGCCCTGTTCAGTGCTTTGCTCCAGAGCCCCCACCCTATTCCTATCCCTAGTTCTTCCTCCCATTTTTCCCTTGTCCAGAGAACGTGCCTCTTCTAACAGTTGCCCATACAGGTCCCCACAGTTCCCCCTCCCCAAGTCGCCCGTGTCCAACAGCTCCTCTATCAGTGAGTGTCCCGGCATCCGTGGATATGTTGTTGTCTCTTTCTGGAGAAAATTTTTGATTTGTAAATGTTGTAGTTCGTTCCCTTTGGGCAGATGCAACCTCTCTGTCAGCTCCTCTAACGTTGCTAGTTTTTGTCCTTGTAGAAGTCTTTAATTGTCAGTGTCCCCCCATCCTGTCTCCACCATTTAAGCTGCTGTCCTTTGTGGCTGGGGCGAACCTGAGATTGTTGCAAATGTGGGCCATGGTGGACATTTTGGTCAGGCTGAAGTGTTGCCACAGCTGGTTCCATGTCCGAGTGTGGCTATTACCACTGGGCTTGGCTGGCGGGGATGGAAGTGTTGCTCTGGCAAGGGCAATGGTTGGTGCATTTGTGAAATCTAACCAAGGCATTGGATCCAACTCCCTCGCCTTGGAGGCCTCGGGCAAGCGCCGTTCAGTGCTGGTCTACACATGGGAACCAGACAGAACGCCACTCGTGCAAGTCTCCCAGGGGATTGGAAGCCCCCAGGTCCATGCCCTCTGGGTAGGATGGTACCTTGCACACCTGGGGCCACCTGAGTACCTAGACCCTACCTGCCAGCCCAGCACCCTGATGGTGCCACCTGGATACTAGCCTGGCCCTACCAAGGTGCCCAGGTGACACTGCCGTGCGATTTGGGGGGGGGGAGCAGCCACCCCTTATAGTGAGTTTGGGCTTGGGGGAGGTTCTGGGGCCATGTTGGGGGCTTGAGAGCTTGGGCGTAATTTTTAAATGGCGACCCGATCTCTTGTTGCACTGAGGAGTTCTGATGAGTGGAGCTCCTCAGAGCAGAAAACAGGGCTATGCGGCCTTGTCGAGGAGTTCCCCGCTGAGGCCCCCGATCTGCCTGTATGGGTGTTAGATAGTGGGGTGTTTCTCGGGGGGAAACGCGGCTAATCTCCATTCGGGTAGATTGCGCTGTCCTGTGAGAGTACCTTTAAGAAATGGATGTTTAAGCAATGTACCTTTAAGAAATAGAGCTGATCATATTACTGAAGTGATGTCAAGGAGAGGGGGGGGGGGAGCTGAGCTCACTTCTGCTTTTTGAGTTTCAGTTTGAGAACGCAGCTGGGAGTGTCTGTGTGTTTTGCTGTGAGCTGCATGAAGAAAAATGGAGCTGATCTGTTGATTTCTGCAATCCAAAGACTATAAATATATTGAATGTAACCTAATGTGCTCCTATTTTTGAAGGTTTGAAGTCTTTTGGATGTTTAAAGGAACAGTTTGAAGGATTATTTAGTGTTGTAGTCTTTTGGGGTTATCTTTGAAGTAATGGGTGTTAAGATATTCAATGTTTGTTTTTAAAAGGTTAACTTGAGTTCATAGAATAAACATTGTTTTGTTTTAAAAACCATTTGTCCATAATTGCTGTATCACACCTGGAGAGTACGCCGTGTGCTTCCCACACCACAATCTATTAAAAGTTGTGGGTCGGTTGGACTCTATGAAACACTTTGGGGTTCTGTAAACCCGGACCCATAACAGTGCCTAGAAACTTTTCTATTAGATTGCGTCCGAGATTACAAATCAGTGTTCATGTTGCTTGGAAGGGCTCGGTCCCTGTTGCGCCTGGAGCCCAAATTAAAGCCACATGTTAGTAAATCACAAAAGTCACACAGACTCAAAATGTTTACCCTGTTTCTCCCTCCACAAACGCTGAGTATTTCCAGCATTTTCTGTTTTTATTTCATATTCCAGCATCTGCAGTATTTTGCTTCTGCGCCCTAGTCAAATAGTTCAATATTTACGTTTCCACTTGGAGAGCACAATGAAGCTGTTTAAAATGATTAAAGAGTATGATAGAGTAAATTGAATGAACCCATTTCCTCTGGTGGGGGATCAGAACAAGGGAGCACAACCTCAACAATGGAGAGGTGATGGAAGGAAGCACTTCACACCAAGTGTAGAGGAAAGCTGCAACTCTCCAAAAAGGCTGCGGAGGCTAGACAAATTGAAAATGTTGAGACTGAGATTGCCAAGTTCTTATTAGACAAGAGCACGAAGGAACCTAGGTGGGTTAGATGACGTTAAGGTGCAGTTGTGCCACAATCTAACTGAATGATGAGCTGGCTTTTTGGGCTCAATGATCTTCTCCTGTTCCTATATCCCTATCATTTGGTGGAAGCAGGCATATTTAGTTATTTTTTTGTTTTCCTCCTCCTATGTCTCATCTATGTGCTGCACCTGGGCGACATCATCCAAAAACACAGTTTAACTTTTGTGTTGACACCATCCAGTGCTATCTCATCACTGACTATACTGACACCTCCACCGTTTCCAGACTGTCACACTGCTTTTCCGACATTCAGCGCTGGATGAGCAGAAATGTCCTTCAACAAAATATTGAGAAGACCATAGTAGTCTTTTGCTGCCCATCCACTGACTCCATCTCGCTTCTTGTCAACTGTCTGAGCTCGAACCGACCTGTTTGCAACCTTGGTATCATATTTAATCCCGAAATAAGCTTCCAACCACATGTTGTACCACTGTATCCACTTCTGTGACATTGGATGATATTCTCCAGTACCCCAACTGCGTGTTTCTCGAGCACTTGCCGTTCGTTGGTGGCAGAATTCTATCCTCCCGCCGCTTGTCAATGGGATTTCCCATTGTAACCACCCCAGGCTGTCGGGAAACCCATGGGCGGGGTTTGGGGGGAAGGGGCACTGCCACCAGGAAAAGTGAATTGCAACGACCAGAGATTTTCGCCCATTGCCTGACTCCCTCCCTGCCTGAGCTCACCTGCTGCTGAAATCCTCAACTAAGGTTTTACTAACTTGAGACAACAGTTTCACAGCACTCTGGCTGGCTGTCTGCATTGTGACCTGTCTAAACTCGAGGTCATTTAAAACTCTGCTGCCCATGTCCTACCTCCCCATCAAATCGTATTCACCTATCGTCCCCGTGCTCGCTGGTCTACACTGGTTTCCAATTGAGCAGCGCCTCAGTTTTATCATTCTCATCCTCGTCTTCAAGTCCCTCCCTATCTTACCATCTCCAGCCCTACGATCCTCCAATATATTGGGACTCCTCCAATTCTGGCCGCTTGAGCAGAAATGTCCTTCAACAAAATATTGAGAAGACCAAAGTAGTCTTTTGCTGCCCATCTACTGACTTCATCTCGCTCCTTGTCAACTGTCTGAGCTCGAACCGACCTGTTTGCAACCTTGGTACCATATTTAATCCCAAAATATGTTTCCAACCACGGACGGGATTCTCCCAAGTGCCGACGCCGGAGTAAAAACCGGAGTGTTTTACTCCGGCGTCAGCGCCCGTTCCCAGACCCCTAATCTCCGCCCTCCGTTGGGCTAGCAGGGGCATCGCGCGATTTACGGGGGCGGGACCTCGGCGTGGTGTCAGAGACCCGGCGCCGTGTAAAAGCCTTAGGTCCTGCGCATGCGCAGTTGGGCCGGCGCCATCTAGCGCATGCGCAGTGGTGCCGATGCCAACCGACGCATGCGCGGTAACCTCACGGAGCGCTCCGGCCCCTCACCAACATGGCGCAGGGGTTCTGGGGACGGTCGTGCAAGGAAGTAGGCCCGGGGGGGGGGAGGCCGGCCCGCTGATCGGTGAGCGCCGATTGTGGGCCAGACCCCATCAGAGGCCCCCCCGGGAACGGACCCCCCCCCCCCCCCCCCAGTGGCCGCCCCCCAAGCCTTCGTGACGAGTACCCGCCGGCAGCGACCAGGGGCGTCATTCTCCGCCGGCGGGAGTCTCCGTTCTGCCGGCGCTCGGGGGTTTCCCGACGGCGTGGGGGTGCCCCACAATGGGAAACCCCCATTGACCGGCCGGTGTTACGGAGACTCCCGCCGGCCGGTCGGCGCAGAAATGTGGTGGGGCGGGTAGGAGAATTTCGCCCCAGGTGTGGATGGCGCCGGCGGGTCTGGGCCCATCCAGGCCGGAGAATCGTCGCCCGCCGTTTGCGCCGATTTTCCGAGCGGCCCGGCGCAATTCTCGCAGCGCTTGTTTCGGGGGGTGGGGTTGGAGAATCGCGTGCGGGGGTCGGGGCGGTCTGGCGTGATTCGCGCGGCGCCCCGGCGATTCTCTCACCCGGCGGGAGGGGGGAGAATACCGCCACACATGTCCATACCATCGCTATATCCACTTCCGTGATTGGACGAGATTTTAATTGCTCAACCATTAGGTAGCCATGCCTTCACCTGTCAAAACCCTAAGCTCTGGAATTGCCTCCTCACACCTCTCAGCTTCTCGACCTGTCTTTCCTACTTTAAAACTCTCCTTTATACCTACCTCTTTGACCAAGCTTTTGGTCATTAGGCCCAATACCACCTTACGTGTCTTGGTGTCAAATTTCATTTGACAACACTCCTGTGAAGCTCTTCGGAATGGTTCATTGTATTAAAGGGGCTATATAAATATAAGCTGTTGTTATTAAAATCGGGGGAGTGGTTAGCTTACAAAATTTTAGCAAGACCAGCTCCCTCTGCTGCCAATACAAGTTGGACCATTCTGCAGGAGGGTACACAGCCTTGAAATATCCAGAATTGCAATTTTGGAGCTTATAATATAACACTTTGTCCAACTAATGTGACAGGTTTATGTGAAAGAAGACAGTGTTCAACTGTAAACAGCACAGATCAGAGATACTGTGCAAGCTGCGCTATTCTTCGCAATTTTCAAATGCCATTCACACCTGTTAAGCAATGTAGCCAAAATGCCATTCCTTAAGTTTGGATTCAGAAAGCAGGAATATTCTTAAAGGTAAAGTATCAATTGACATTGTTCCTCGAATGATCTGTTTAAAGTATCTACAAGTATGTACAGTTTGTTTCTGCATTATTCTCCATTTGATAATGATCGTATGAACTGGCCTGGACACTTTCCGTTAAAAGTACTCTCTACTATAAAATCGTTGAATGTAGAGTTGCAGGAGCCCACTCTGGCCTCTTGCACACCCCTGATTTTCATTGCTCCGCCATTGGCAGATCTGCCTTCAGCTGCCTCGGTCCCAAGCTCGGGAATTCTCTTTTGAAACCTCTGCCTCTCTTTCCCCCTTTAAGATGCTCCTTACAACCTACCTCTTTGAGCAACCTTTTGGTCATTAGGCCTAATACCGCCCAACGTGACATTTGTGTTTGACAACACTCCTGTGAAGCACCTTGGGACATTCTGTTACAGTAAAGGTGCTGCCTAAGCAGGTTTTTGTTGCTGCCCCTGATGTCTGTAGAGACTAATATTGAGCACTCAAGAATTGCTTTGGAGGGACAGAAATGGTTTCATGTCAAGAATGAACCGAGTGTGCTGGAGAACCTACACACAGTGGCAAAGACAGATGGGGTAGTCGAATGGCAGGTGCAAGGCCCCATTACACTCTCTAAGCCAAGAAACTTCAAACGACAATTAATATATCTCAACAATAGAACATTGGAGTCAGTTTTCCTATTCTCAATGAAAACTGAAGCAGCTAAAATGTTCCCTTTCCCTGACATTTCTTTGCCATTAACTAACCACTGGAGCATGTATTGCAAGTCAATAAAGTTGGGCTTTCAGTGTCATTTCACATGGTTATTTTTAGGGCCCTAATAATTCAGCATCAAATCTTAAAGGAAAAGCTAACTCTATTTGTTATGGCTTGAAACAATTTCACTTCCAGCAGGTCATGACTAACGTACGGACTCTAATATTTCTGACTGAGTGACCCATCAGTCTGTATCGATTTGTAAGGTTTATCCAGCAGTTGCTAATATCCAGGTAAGGTCTGCCAATTCTCACATTCAAAGCTTCAATCATTACGCCTTCATCCATACAAGATGCATTTAGATGCGAAAACAATTCCTGAGACTTACTATTTGTGACCGACGAGGTAGTGTGCAATGAAAACAGATAAACTCAGCAGGTCAGGCAGCATTTGTGGTGAAAGAAGCAGAGGTTTTTTTGTTTTTTTTTGTTAAATTTAGAGTACCCAATTGTTTTTTCCAATTAAGGGGCAATTTAGCGTGGGCCAATCCACCTACCCTGCACATCTTTGGGTTTGTGGGGGCGAAACCCACGCAGACACGGGGAGAATGTGCAAACTCCACACGGACGGTGACCCAGGGCCGGGGTTCGAACCCGGGTCCAAACCCGGGTCCTCAGCGCCGTAAGCAGCAATGCTAACCACTGTGTCACCGTGCTGCCCTGAAAGAAATAGAGTTAACATTTTGGTTCCATATGACCCTTCCATGGGGTTCTGATGCAGAATCATACGCACTTGAAATGTTAACTCTGTTTCTCTCTCCACAGACGCTGCCAGACCTGCTGAGTTTATCCAGCATCTTCTGATTTTATTTCAGGTCTCCGACATCTGCAGTATTTTGCTTTTATTTGAGGTAGTGTGCAGTATTACTTGGAAATAAAGTATTGCGTAACATTAAAGAAATTAAACGGCAACTTAAATAAATGTGAATTTTGACACCATTCAGGAATCCGAATTAGTTCTTTATGTAAGAAATACTTTTAATTCCATTGACAACTAGAGGAGAACTTTGCTACATTTGACCAGAAAGTGTTAAATATTCTACTGGAAAGTAGCCAACCTTTTGGAAAAAAAAAAGTAACAATGTACACAAACTTTTGAAGTTGCAGCATTCGGAATCACTGATGATATTTATACTTCCTTCCCACATTGTGCGCCCACCACCTGACTTTGTGGGTGGTCGACATACTCTCAGGCTTCACATGTGTGCCTTTAGGTGAAACAGGTCATTCACCTGGACTAGATATCCCTCCAGTGCAAAAACAAAATACTGCAGCTCTGAAGTAAGAACAGAAACCGTCGGAAACGCTCAGCAGGTCAGGCAGCTTCTGTGGAGAGAGAAACAGAACTAACAGGTTGGTGACCTGTCATCGGAACTGTCCTGATACAAGGTCATCGGTCTGCAAAGTTGGCTCTGTTATTCTCCGCAGGCGCGACCAGACGCACTAAGTATTTCCAGCAACTCCTGTGAGCCATTCTCTCAGCCCTTTCCTTCCCTGTGTGGATGGAGGTGCCAGTTTTGTAACATCACCCCTAATACAATGGTTGAGTTGGCTTGGAGAGCATAATGGGGGAAGGGGGGAGGGGGATAGATTCCTTACATTACAACAGTGACTACTCTTCAAGACGTTTATCATTGGCTGTAAAGAGCTTTAGGATTTGCTGAAGTTTGTGAAAGGTTCCACATAAAAGCAGGGTCTTCAAATCCTTATCTCTATGTCAATGTTGAAGTTCCAACATTATTCCCAAAATCAACCTGTCGTCTAGTTCTTGCCCCTTGAAAACAATGTTAAATCCTGACATGCAACTGAACCAGCTGTAAATGTTCCAGGACATTCCTTTTCCAGTATCATTGCGATAGAGAATAAATGTTCAGTATCGGAGGTAATGCACTCCAAACATTGACATAAGTAATTTAACATCCACATACTGAAATCTTACCTTTCAGCCACAATGCTGTGTCAAGAATCTGTCCTTCGCGTAGCACTTCTTGATACATCCCATGCTTCAATTTGTTAAAAGCTTTTTATTCCTTCACCTCTCTCAGTTTGTCACTTGCTGCACATTTGAATAATGAAGCATTTTGAGGTTTTTGTAGATGTTCTAGATGATAGCATTTAGCGTAAACAGTCAAAACCATCTTTTGACGTAAATATTTCCATGGGGTGCAAGATAGTGAGTTGAGGTGGAAATACACCCACGCACTGCTCAATGATTCGCCATTTCAACTTATATTTTTATTTGAAAATGAAACTACAGGGTTAGTTCTAACCAGAATAGATATTTGGCTAGTCCTATTGTTCATTTCTGATTGTAATTTCCATTACAATGTCGATATAATTTATGTATCTTATAGGTGCTGACTCTGATTGTCAATTCCACAGATGACAAAGAATTTTTTTCCCAACCAAAATAAAATTAATGATGAATCGTAAAGTCTGGAGCCTTATTATCATGCAATGCAATTAGGGCTGGGACTTTGATATTTTGTCCCACAGAATGATAAGCCTCATGTTTGTAGCTCAGTTTCTGCAAGGCAAGGTCCTGATTTTGGCTACTTTGGCATATGTAGGAACTATTCATTTTTCCAAGGAGGGGTGAAGTTCTCCCTTGTGTCTTGGACACTATTTATCCCCAGCCAACATAAAAACTGTGGCTTCACAGCGCCAGGGTCCCAGGTTTGATTCCCGGCTTGGGTCGCTGTGCGGAGTCTGCACATTCTCCCCATATCTGCATGCGTTTCCTCTGGGTGCTCCGGTTTCCTCATACAAATCCCGAAAGACACCGATCCGCAGGAGGGCCTGTGATGTGGGGGCACTCTTTCCATCCGCACCAGCTGCTGTGGACCTCAGCCATGGCCGGTACGGAGAAGAACCCCCCCTGCGCATGTGCTGGTATGACGCCAGCACACGCTGGCGCTCCTGCACATGCGCCAACTTGCGCTGGCCAACGGAGGCCCTTCGCCGCCGGTTGGCGTGGCGCCAAGCCCCTTCCACGCCGGTTGGCGTGGCGCCAACCCTGCCAGCGCCGGCCTAGCCCCTGAAGGTGTGGAGGGTTCCGCACCTTCCAGGAGGCCTGATGCCAGAGTGGTTCACGCCACTCCTCGGCGCCGAGACCGCCCGCCATGCTGGGTAGGGGAGAATCCTGCCCAGGGTCTTTGCCTTGGCTCTTTAACTCTGCCACAGCATTAGCTTCTGCCTTCTGGGTTTCCGCACCAAACACAGACAGAGAGCATGGTGATTTGTAAAAAAATTATTCAATCATAATGTGGACATGCTGGCTCGGCCATCTTTTATTGCCCATCCCTAGTTTCCCTTGTGTAGGAAGTGGTGAGCCGACTTCTTGAACCGCTGCAGTCCGTGGGGTATAGGTACACCCACAGTACTGTTAGGGAGAGAGTTCCAGGACTTTGACCCAGTGACAGCGAAGGAATGCTGATATAATTCCAAGTCAGGATGGTCTGTGGCATTGAGGGAGACTTGCAGGTGATCGTATTCCCATTGCAGAGTCTGCACGTTCTCCCTGTGCCTGCATGGGTTTCGGCCGGGTGCTCCGGTTTCCTCCCACAAGTCTCGAAAGACGTACTTGTTAGGTGAATTGGACATTCTGAATTCTCCCTCTGTGTACCTGAACAGGTGCCGTAGTGTGGCGACTAAGGGATTTTCATAGTAACTTCATTGCAGTGTTAATGTAAGCCCACTTGTGACAATAATAAAAACTATAATAAAGATTATTATCTTCTTCTGCCCTTGTCCTTCTAGCTGACGGGGGCCCCGGGTTTGGAAAGAGTTGTCGAAGGAACCTTGGTGAATTGCTTCAGTGCATCTTGTAGATGGTGCACCCGGCTGTCACAGCCATTGGTGGTGGAGGAAGTGAACGTTTAAGGTGTGGATCGGATGCTAATCTAGCGGACTGATTTGTCGTGGATGGTGTCAAATGTCTTGAGTGTTGTTGGAGCTGCACTCATCTAAGCATTAGAAAGTATTCCATCACAGTCCTGACTTGTGCCTTGCAGATGGTGGACAGGCTTTGGGCAGTCAGAAGGTGCGTTACTCGCTGCAGAATTCCCAGAATCGGAACTGTTCTTGTAGCCACAGTATGAATGTGACTAGTCCAGTTCAGTTTCAGATCAATGATAACTCCCCAGGATGTTGATAGTGGGGGATTCAGCAGTGGAAATGCCATTGAATGTAAAGGGGCGATGGTTTCACCCTCTCTTGTTGGTGATGGTTATTGCCTGGCACTTGTGTGGCCCGAATGTTACTTGCCCCTTGTCAGCCCAAGCCTGGATATTGTCCAGGTCTTGCTGCAGCGGTTAGGTCTTGAACTCCCAAGATACACTTGCCCTGCACTATGGCGCATACCCCACCCTCACGGGCCAGAAGATAGTCAAGAGCATACCGGTTCTGCAGTGCAAACAACCGCAGCTGAGACAATTCCTTGGTTATTGCCCCGAGGGCTCCCAAGGTTTTGTTTCCCAGGATGGTAAGGCCACAAATAAAATAATTCCTATCGCTGACCGCCAAGGAACCCCCCCCCCCCCCACCTCCCAGTGTCAAGATGCTCAGAATTCCCCACCCGGCTGAGTGGCCCCGGTTGGGTGCGAGAAGCTGAGTTTTTTTCCAGTTCTCGCAGAATTCAGCTGAGACTGCCCGGCGTGCTAACTGATTATGCAGCATCCATGCCGAGGGGCAGGCCTCCTAGCAATGTGGAAAGCCCTAGTCCCAACAGTGATACGAGAGACATTCGCCCAGCCACAAAGGAGCTGGAGGCCGGTGTTCAATGGAACGTAGGTGGTGTTGTAACAAACGCATTGGCCAGACGCCTGAGTGATATGACACCTCCTGTCCGTACAGGTGGGGAACAGACATGTTATATTTGTTTCCACCTCTACCAGCAAACAGCCATACTCATCACTGCTGAAACAATTCTCGTACGACCGGTAGTCCCTATTGGGAGTGAAGTGGCTGGGTATGTACGCCCTCCACCGTTGCAGCCTATCATACTGTGAGTGGGAATTATCCCGAGGCAGGGGAAGGCAAATAGCCGGTGGTGCTGAACCCGGATCGTAAGGAAGAGTGACTTGCTCGGGCGGTGGCTCGGAATGCTGACAATGAACCACCGTTTGGGGAGTGCCCCAAAGCGGTGAAACAGAAAATAACCTAGACACCGCTGCGGGGTTCGGGTAGCAGACAACCCGTCCCTAGCCATACAAATGGTGGTAAATCTGGTAGAAGAGATTCATACTACCCGGGTTTTCCTCAGTCCGGGCCCTCAATGAATTCAGTGTATCTCCTGATAACCTATGTTCTAGTTGTACTCCCCTCCTTACACGCCCCGTCCTCTCTCTAGTCCCCCTCTCCATCTCTCACAACCTCTTCCTACCCTCTCCGCACGGTCTGACTTTACCTTTATGGCACCAATCTTAACACATCCAAAATCAAATTTACATGTACTCCAAAAACAAAGCAATGTCCATGTAATGTTCCCTTCCCATTGCCGGGACAGGTACAATTGCTTCATGAGTCCTCCATTGTCCGTTAACCTGATGACCTTCCATGAGTCGAAACCATGCCCTCGTATATGGGGGCATCGAAGGACATCACCTCTGCATAAACAAAATGTCCTTGTAGTTTGGTTGGGGTTACAGATGTAGATGATATTTCCCTTTTCCATGTCCGTCGCCGATGTCACTCCGAGCGAGGTGAAGCCGAAGATTACACAGGTGGTGCGTAGCCACCCCATCATGCTCCACACCTGTAAAACAGCGCTGGGGAAGGGAGGCAGGTTAATCTGTCCAAGAAAATGAGGCCCGTTATCAGACCTCAACTGAGCTGGTATGCCGTACTGGGGAATGATTTCCCGCCTCAGAACCTTAACCACAGTAGCAACTTTATTATCGGTAGTCGGATACACCTCGCCCATCTGCTGAACACATCCACAATAACCAAAACATATTTATAACATTGACAACATTGACACCTTTCCAACTCAATGTTAATCCATTTGGAGCATCTCAAAGGGACCACTGGGCAACGGGGTTTCCCTCATACCACAAGGGATACCTTTGCCGGTGTTATATTGCTGACAGATTAAACACCGATTACTGATACTCTGGGCCAACCCCTGCATTTTAGGGTGCCCCCAAGTGTCCAGTGACAAATCACCAGTCCCCCGAGCTCCACAATGAGTTGCAAAGTGTACACATTCGACGACCCATAAAGCCAGTACATTAGGCATACAAGTCTGATGTGCTGGCATGGTCCATAAAGAGGAAACAGAATCATATGTACAACCTAACCGTTTCCACATTTGTTTATCACTCTCAGGAGCATCCTCCTTGTGGTGTTGGGTGCTCTGAGGTACAGACGAACCAACACGGTTGCGATTGGTACAATGCAGTTTTATTCCAACTAGTTATTTACACATCTGACTTGGTACTCAGCACGTGGTGACTGTGTGTGTGTCTTGTTAATGAGTCTGACTTAACATTTTAGGCACCATCACTTGCTGAATTTGCGCGGCTGTCCGCGCTGCACAATCTGCTCGTTCATTACCAACGTCAACTGGGGGCTTACCGTTTGTATGGGCAGTGCATTTAATGACGGAAATCTGCGCGGACATAAGGAGGGCCTGCAGTAGTTCATTAACTAAACCCCGGTGGGATATTTGACCACACATAATCATGTCAGGTTGTTCTAACGGAATATCACTCAGATCGTCCCTTATTGTGGAAGTTTCCTGAATCAAGGCTAAACAGTCGTGGCCAGGTGCGTCTTCATGGTCAGGGGGACCGCTAAGAAAACAGGCTGGATTGATAGTGGTACAGTGTTTAAATGTCAGACGTGGATTGTTCAAAAGGTATATCTCATACCTATTCTGACGAACTGCGGTAAGATACTGAGTCTGCAGTTGCCCCAATAGTGCGATTACCGAGTGGGAGCTATACACCGTAATATCCTGTTGGAGAGTGATATTGGCAGCAGCCTGCAAACTATTGCATATCGCTGCCAAGATCTGGGTGCAAACAGGGGGGCCCAACGCCACTGGATCAAGTTTGGAAGAGTAATATGATACGGGCCGGTGCTTGTCCCCATGTTGCTGGGTGAGTACCGCTGTTGAACATCCTTCCAGAACAGTACAGTATATCTGGAATGGTCGGTCGTACAAGGGCCTACCGAGGGCCGGTGCTTGTACCAAGGCCTGCTTCAGGCAACGGAAGGCTTTGAGTGCCTCGGTGGTGAGAATAAAATTCCCCCCTTCACTAGTGTAAGGTGTCAGCAGCTTTATATAGACAGCGATGTTTGGTATCCACTGCCGACAATAATTCACCATCCCCAGCCAATGACGGAACTCCTTGGCTATGGTAGGGGCGGAGAATTGGCATATTGGTTCAATCCTACTGGGTTTGAGACTTCTTTCTGTGGCTGTAAGTAAAACTCCTAAGAACTTAACCTTTGTCCAAGCCACCAGGACCTTTGATTGTGAAACAACATAACCCAACGAGGATAGGTGGTTTAATAACTGGATCACATCGTCCCTGTTACTGGGTTCGTCAGGACTTGCTACCAATATGTCATCTACATACTGCACTAGAGTGGAACCATGCTCCAATGTCAAAGCCTGGAGTTGGGTCTGCAGACATCTGGAGAAGAGTGTAGGTGAGTTGACGAACCCCTGTGGCAGTCGGGTCCAGGTATACTGCTGTCCATTGTAAGTGAAGGCAAACAAATATTGGCTTTCAGATGCGAGTGGGAGGGCAAAGAAGGCGTGCTGAAGGTCAATTATGGCGAAGACCCGGGCTTGAGCTGGAATTTGAGCCAGTATATGGGCAGGATTAGGGACGAGAGCATGTAACGGCTGTGCGATGGCATTGATTGAACGTAAATCCTGTACTAATCGGTACTGGTCTGGTCTGGCTGGTTTAGGCACAGCAAGTATGGGGGTGTTACATTCTGATTGGCAAGGGACCAAAATACCCTGTTGCAACAGCTCTCGGATTAATTTGTCTATAGACGGAGCAGCTTGGGATTTCAGGGGGTATTGCCGAATGGAAGGCAGCTTTACATGGTCCTTAATCGTTACCTTAATAGATGTAACATTTGTCTTTCCCACTTGTGATGGGTATTCCGCCCAGACCTGTGGATTGACATATTCCAAAACATCATGTCCCCAGTGATGCTGCAGTCGAGTGTTAATCGTTTCAGGGACCTCAAAATATTTTATGGAAGTGCCGTCTGGCGTGACTTGAAGTGCGTACTCTGTTGGATCTGAATGATCCACTGCCCTCCTTACCATAGGCCCCAGATCCTTGGCATGGTACTGGTCGTGGACCTGACGTGTAATATTAGGGTTTACCGAAGCTGACTGTGGCCATAAATGTGATGGTATTGTAACAAAATCGGCTGTACCTTCTTTTCCCGTGACTGTGGCTGTAACCTTGACTGGCCATTCGGTCCCAATTAATGGCCGGTATTTGTCCTCCAACTCCCTGTTTTGTCCGGTTCTGTCATAGGCCAGGGTAACGTGATGCAGTGAATGTTCAATGTCTAACGTCCACCACTGGGGAGTGATAGAAATATAGCACTGTTGTCTCATCCTCTATGATTGAACCGTTACCCCTTCGTCTCCACACTCTAGCTGTAGCTGGAAGATACACAGTAAGTCTCGGGCCAACAATTTACAGTCCAATCCAGTAGTCACTACAAACTTGGAATGGCAAGTCGCCTGACTGCCCACGGTAGATTTCATTAAAACGTTCCAGAAATTCCTCTGGCTCTTCAGTCTTTTTAGGTTTGAGGTCTAAGATGGCAGAAATGTTTATGGGCTTTTGAAATGTGACATTCAACGCACTCAGAATTTGTGCCCGTTTATCATCGTCCAAAGCATGGGTCTGCTGGAGTGCGGCGTGGCTAGCATAATTCAAGTGATTGAGATGACTGCGGTACTCTGCTGGAGTTAAAACCTGCTGGACTAGGGCCCAGAGGTCCCTAGAATCAGCTTGATAAACTGAGATGGTAGTTCTCAGATAATCCACGAAAGCAGCAAGAGATTTCTTCCTGTCTGGGATTGCAGCCATAATAGCCATCATCTCACTGGGTCTCCATGGGAAATAAACATCTATTGTGGGCTGGGCTGCGGTCGTCACAGCGTCAGGGTTTGGTATTTTCCAAATCGGCAACTGTCTCAGAGTCTCACTAGGGGGCGCTCTAGCTGATTCCTCTGGCTCTTCCAAGACTTCAACGTTCTTCCCTAGGGGGGAGTTCAGAACCTCCCCCATCCTCTTTCTTTGTTCTTGTACATTTCTGTCCTACCATATCGGTCTGCAGGGATCTAGGTGGTATGCGTGATTGTTTCTGGATAGGATCAGGCCCCTCTCTCATTGTCCGAGATCAGGTCCTAGAGCTAACTGGGCTTGTGGAACAGAGCTCCCCTTCTCTAACAGACAGTGAAGATGGTAAAATAGGACCCAAGCTACCAACCAAAGGGGCTGGAGAGGCTGGCATGATTTGAATCTGGGGAACAGTGACTGGATATAAATTATGATACTCTGGTGGTTCCGGAATTAGTGCAGACAATGCTACTGGTGCAGTCGGAACTCTAGCCGACCTGGTCCAATTTTTAAAATCTTCATCCTCTGTCAATGCAAGGCCAGCCATTGAACTACGTAGCTCCCTTTTTTTTAACTCGAGTCCACCCTCTCTTTACTTGCGCGTTTTCCTTTGACTGCACACTCGTTTTTCAAGATCTCCAGAGTTTTCTGGTTCCCCCTTTCACTAATTGGAATCCCCATTTTAAGGGCATTTTCTTGCCAACTTAATAACATGATCTTATCCCTCTCATGTTGACAATATTGTCTCCATAATCTAATTAACTCTTTAGCTTTCATACTTTGGCTCTCTTTTAAAAACATTTTTTTTTAAATTTGCCTATTTATAACCAATGGCAATTTTTGCTACTTGGTAAAATGATTTAAAAGGTTTTAACAGTGTTCTTTTAAAACTTAAAATGTTTGAAAATTCAAATTGAATTACTGCAACCTGCAAGCTTAGCTCTGATCTCAACTCAGAACTGAATTTACGATTTGCTTAACACAAACTTGTATAACTTTTACAACTTAATTAATTCTTTATCTTAACAATTTTTCTTTTAACACGTGTTTCTTACATTCACAAAAATGTTGGCTGCTATCAATGAGGGAGCAGTTAGCTGCGGTGATTTATACCGGAGCAAAGTCAACTGTCATCTCCAGATTTACACTTTTTAAAATGTGTCAGTGTGTTTCTTTAAGTTTCTATTAATTCACAAATAAAATGAGATAAACATTATTTCAAGTAATTCAAACTTAAGATTCTGGCAATTTCAATCAATTGCTTGCTAAAATAATAAACTTTTATCAAAGAGGTGGAGAAACCCACTGGTTTCCTTTAATTAATTCAAAACATAAGTTTGCTGGAGTTTCACTGACTCGAAAGAAAGGTATCCAATTACACTACACGCTGCCTGTTATCTCAAGCTGCTGTTAACCCTTTGAGAGACTTCTGCTTTAACTAACATGCAGCATCCAGTTTGTTTTAAAATTTATCGTTTCTCGCCACTACAGTCCAAGGATACAATTTTAGCTCAATCAACTATAGATTTAAAAACACTCATTGAACTAAACCCTCAACCTGAGGTCCCATCGGTTCATCAAAAACACTCACACATGGAATTAAACCATCATTTTGATGTCCCATTAATTTTAGCTGAATCAACTATAGATTTAAAAACACTCATTGAACTAAACCTTCATCCTGAGGTCCCATCAGTTCTCCAAAAACACTCACACATGGAATTAAACCATCATTTAGATGACCCATTAATTTTAGCTTAATCAATTATGAAATCCTATCAGTTAAATTTCTAATCCCCCAGACTGACCTTTGATTTCGTCAAGGCGATCTTTCCGTACCAACCACGAGTGACCAGACTAATCAGACCATAAGAAAAGGGGAAAAATCAATGCGCGGTCATTTTCCAGCTATACATTGTGGGCCCTTTTCCACTTTCCTTGTCCAAAATCAGTCTAATTCTGATTTCGTGGTTGGTCAGAACCGTCTTGAGAAATCCCGGGTTTCCGGCACCAAATGACAAAACGTAACTTTCTTTACCCGTCAGTCTGGCCTCAATAAAACTCGAGATGGATTTGTAGGCATAGCATTAGTTATTTTTATTCGACTTGCAAGTCTGACTCGTTTCACAAAAACCCAGAACACAAGCAGTCTCCTAGGTCTCCAGAATCGAGTGCTGTTGGAAACAAAGAAATCTTTACAAATACATTCAAATGGCATCAAATTTCACATACACGATTCCCATAGGTCATCCTATACCCCTCCTGACCTGGCCATACATCCTAATTGGCTCACTTCTCATTCCTTCCCCTGGCCTCTTGTTACCCTGCATCCTTTTCTCCTCATACACTAGACACCCCTCCCCCTTCCTTGCCATGCTCTCTGAAATCCTTTGTCTGTGAACTAACATGAATTAGACCGGCCTACATCTACATTACAGTAACTAATATATTTAAAGTAACTATTTTATATCACATTCGTCACTGCATTTGGACACAGATTGCATCAGTATTTGAGGAGTCACGGTATTTGGGGCAGCACAGTAGCATAGTGGTTAGCACTATGGCTTCACCACGCCAGGGTCCCAGGTTCGATTCCTGCTTGGGTCACTGTCTGTGCGGAGTTTGCACGTTCTCCTCGTGTCTGCATGGGTTTCCTCCGGGTGCTCCGGTTTCCTCCCACAGTCCAAAGATATGCAGGTTAGGTGGATTGGCCATGAGAAATTGCCCTTAGTGACCAAAAAGGTTAGGAGGGGTTATTGGGTTCCGGGGATAGGATAGAAGAGAGGGCTTAAGTGGGTCAGTGCAGACTCGATGGGCTGAATGGCCTCCTTCTGCACTGTATGTCCTATATTCTACACTGTAAATTCTATGATTCTATGATTCTACGATACTGAACATTGTACAATCATCATAGAATATCCCTCCATCTCACTTTATGACTGACTGACCAAGACTCTGCCAAAGGAGGGAATTCTGTTTAAAGGCCCCCCTACAATGGTCATAATGACCCCCGCCAACATTGCTGCTGAAGTCAAGAGGAAGGACAGGAATGGACGGAAGAGGTGGGGAGGCTGGTTTCCTCCTCGTCCACCATTGTATCCCTTGAGGTGACGCCGGGTCGGAGAATCCCCGGGAGGGGCAGCATGAATCCCGCCCGGCCCCCCGACGCTGGCTGCCGTATTCTCCAGCGCCGGTTTTCAGGCAGTGGCGGGATCACGCAACGCCGGTCGGGGCCGTTGGCAGCGCCACCCCCCCCCCCAGCAATTCTCCGGGCCCCGATGGGCCGAGCGGCCGTCCATTTCTGGCCAGTCCCAACGGCGTGGATTAGACATGGCCCCACACGGTGGGACCTGGCAGGTAAGTCGGCTGGTGTGGCCCTCGGGGGGGGCGCGGGGGGATCCGACCTCGAAGGGGGGGGGGGGGGGGGGGTGCCCACCGTGGCCTGGCCCACGATCGGGGCCCACCGATCTGCGGGCGGGCCTGTGCTGTGGGGGCACTCCTTTCTTCCGCGCTGGCCCCTGTAGAGCTCCGCCATGGCCGGCGCGGAGAAGACAGCCCCCTGCGCATGTGCCAGAATATGCCGGTCGGGACTTCCGGGTGCGGCGATGACCAGCTGAGTCGCACGTTTCGGCAGCTCCCTGTGAAACGGACTTTTGGGCTCTTGATAGGAGCCCCAACGGCAATTTTGACGGCTAAAAACACTGTGTGGTAAACCAGAAGGGAATCCCCCCTGGATACGGATGGAAAAAGGAGGAGAAAGTGGCCAGATTGCAGTGGATCCTTTAGAACAGCGGCAAGGAAGGCAAGCAAAAACCAAGATGGCGTCGGAAGGTGGCAGTTTAACATGGGGCCCTGAACAACAAGAGTTCTTGAAATGCTGTGTGGAAGAGATCAAAAATGAAATGAAGAAAGAGCTGTTGGCCCCGATACTACAGGCGATCGAAGGGCTAAAGGAGGAACAAAAGACCCAGGAGCGGGAGCTTCGGGTCGTGAAGGCAAAGGCAGCCGAGAATGAGGACGACATACAGGGCCTGGTGGTGAGGACGGAGATGCAGGAGGCACATCAGAAACGATGTGTGGAAAGGTTGGAGGCACTGGAAAACAACGCAAGGAGGAACAACCTGAGGATTCTTGGTCTTCCTGAAGGTGTGGAGGGAGCGGACGTCGGGGCATATGTGAGCACGATGCTGCACTCGTTAGTGAGAGCGGAGGCCCCGGCGGGTCCGTTGGAGGTGGAGGGAGCATACCGAGTGATGGCGCGAGGACCGAGAGCAGGAGAAATTCCCAGAGCCATAGTGGTGAGATTCCTCCGTTTTAAGGATAGAGAAATGGTCCTTAGATGGGCGAAGAAAACTCGGAGCAGTAAATGGGAGAACGCGGTGATCCGCGTTTATCAAGACTGGAGTGCGGAGGTGGCGAGAAGGAGGGCGAGCTTTAATCGGGCCAAGGCGGTGCTTCATAAAAAGAAGATAAAATTTGGAATGCTGCAACCGGCAAGACTGTGGGTCACATATCGAGGGAGGCACCACTACTTTGAGACGGCGGATGAAGCGTGGACTTTTATTGTGGAAGAAAAACTGGAATGAGCGGGTTATTAAAAAGAACGTTTGAACAAAGTGGTGGGGCGAATGTGGGGGGCAAAGAGGGGTTTTATGTACTAATCCTGCGATGTGGTAACTTTTCTCTCTCCCACAGGTGGTAATGGGGGGAGGAGGGTAGGTGGAGGAGATGGGGCGTTGGCCATTGGGGGCGGGGCCAAGGGAGAAGCGCGGGCTTGGTTCCCGCGCTATGATAATCATGGCGGGAATAGAGAAGCAGGAAGGAGGGGGCGTCGCACGGTGCGAGCCGAGGTCACGGGGGGAAGCCGAGGTCAGCCAGAGTTTGCTGACTTCTGGGAGCAACATGGGGGGAGTAATTACGCTAGCGGGGGATCTAGCGGGGGGGGGGGGTGGGGGGGGGAATTACTGGGTTGCTGCTGCTGGGGAGAGGGGGGAGCTGGTATGGGAGAGGATGGGCAGGGGGGCACCGCCTGGGGGAGATACAGCTGCGTGGGAACCGGGTGAGGAGCTGGAAAAAGGTGATGGCTAATCGACATGGGGGGGGGGGGTAGGAAGCCCCCCAATTCGGCTGATCACGTGGAACGTGAGAGGGCTGAACGGGCCGATAAAGAGGGCACGGGTACTCGCACACCTTAAGAAACTTAAGGCAGATGTGGTTATGTTACAGGAAACGCACCTGAAACTGATAGACCAGGTTAGGCTACGCAAAGGATGGGTGGGGCAGGTGTTCCATTCGGGGCTAGATGCAAAAAGCAGGGGGGTGGCTATATTAGTGGGGAAGCGGGTAATGTTCGAGGCAAAGACTATAGTGGCGGATAACGGGGGCAGATACGTGATGGTGAGTGGCAAACTACAGGGGGAGACGGTGGTTTTGGTAAACGTATATGCCCCGAACTGGGATGATGCCAATTTTATGAGGCGGATGCTAGGACGCATTCCGGACCTAGAGATGGGAAAGCTGATAATGGGGGGAGATTTTAATACGGTGTTGGAACCAGGGCTGGATAGGTCGAAGTCCAGGACTGGAAGGAGGCCGGCAGCAGCCAAGGTACTTAAAGATTTTATGGAGCAGATGGGAGGTATAGACCCGTGGAGATTTAGCAGACCTAGGAGTAAGGAGTTCTCGTTTTTCTCCTATGTCCATAAAGTCTACTCGCGAATAGACTTTTTTGTGCTGGGTAGGGCATTGATCCCGAAGGTGAGGGGAACGGAGTATACGGCTATCGCCATTTCGGATCACGCTCCACACTGGGTGGACTTGGAGATAGGGGAGGAAACAGGAGGGCGCCCACCCTGGAGAATGGACATGGGACTAATGGCAGATGAGGGGATGTGTCTAAGGGTGAGGGGGTGCATTGAAAAGTACTTGGAACTCAATGATAATGGGGAGGTCCAGGTGGGAGTGGTCTGGGAGGCGTTGAAGGTGGTGGTTAGAGGGGAGCTGATATCAATAAGGGCACATAAAGGGAAGCAGGAGAGCAAGGAACGGGAGCGGTTGCTGCAAGAACTTTTGAGGGTGGACAGACAATATGCGGAAGCACCGGAGGAGGGACTGTACAGGGAAAGGCAAAGGCTACATGTAGAATTTGACTTGCTGACTACAGGCACTGCAGAGGCACAATGGAGGAAGGCACAGGGTGTACAGTACGAATATGGGGAGAAGGCGAGCAGGTTGCTGGCACACCAATTGAGGAAAAGGGGAGCAGCGAGGGAAATAGGGGGAGTGAGGGATGAGGAAGGAGAGATGGAGCGGGGAGCGGAGAGAGTGGATGGAGTGTTCAAGACATTTTATAAAAAATTATATGAAGCTCAACCCCCGGATGGGAGGGAGAGAATGATGGACTTCTTGGATCGGCTGGAATTTCCCAAGGTGGAAGAGCAGGAAAGGGTGGGACTGGGAGCACAGATCGAGGTAGAAGAAGTGGTGAAAGGAATTAGGAGCATGCAGGCGGGAAAGGCCCCGGGACCGGATGGATTCCCAGTCGAATTCTATAGAAAGTATGTGGACTTGCTCGCCCCGGTAATGATGAGGACCTGTAATGAGGCAAAGGAAAGGGGACAACTGCCCCCGACTATGTCTGAAGCAACGATATCGCTTCTCTTAAAGAAGGAAAAGGACCCGCTACAATGCGGGTCCTATAGACCTATTTCCCTCCTAAATGTAGATGCCAAGGTCCTGGCCAAGGTAATGGCAATGAGAATAGAGAAATGTGTCCCGGGGGTGGTCCACGAGGACCAAACTGGGTTTGTGAAGGGGAGACAGCTGAACACGAATATACGGAGGTTGTTAGGGGTAATGATGATGGCCCCACCAGAGGGAGAAACGGAGATAGTAGTGGCGATGGATGCCGAGAAAGCATTTGATAGAGTGGAGTGGGATTATTTGTGGGAGGTGTTGAGGAGATTTGGTTTTGGAGAGGGGTATGTTAGATGGGTGCAGCTGTTGTATAGGGCCTCAGTGGCGAGCGTGGTCACGAATGGACGGGGATCTGCATATTTTCGGCTCCATAGAGGGACAAGGCAGGGATGCCCTCTGACCCCATTATTGTTTGCACTGGCAATTGAGCCCCTGGCGATAGCGTTGAGGGGTTCCAAGAAGTGGAGGGGAGTACTTAGGGGAGGAGAAGAACACCGGGTATCTTTGTATGCGGACGATTTGCTACTATACGTGGCGGACCCGGCGGTGGGGATGCCAGAAATAATGCGGATATTTGGGGAGTTTGGGGATTTTTCAGGGTATAAATTGAACATGGGGAAAAGTGAGTTGTTTGTGGTGCATCCAGGGGAGCAGAGTAGAGAAATAGAGGACCTACCGTTGAGGAAGGTAACAAGGGACCTTCGTTACCTGGGGATCCAGATAGCTAAGAATTGGGGCACATTGCATAGGTTAAATTTAACGCGGTTGGTGGAACAGATGGAGGAGGATTTCAAGAGATGGGATATGGTATCCCTGTCACTGGCAGGGAGGGTGCAGGCGGTTAAGATGGTGGTCCTCCCGAGATTCCTCTTTGTGTTTCAGTGCCTCCCGGTGGTGATCACGAAGGCTTTTTTTAAAAGGATTGAAAAGAGCATCATGGGTTTTGTGTGGGCCGGGAAGACCCCGAGAGTGAGGAAGGGATTCTTACAGCGTAGCAGGGATAGGGGGGGGCTGGCACTACCGAGCCTAAGTGAGTATTATTGGGCCGCTAATATTTCAATGGTGAGTAAGTGGATGGGAGAGGAGGAGGGAGCGGCGTGGAAGAGATTAGAGAGGGCGTCCTGTAGGGGGACTAGCCTACAGGCTATGGTGACAGCCCCATTGCCGTTCTCACCGAGGAACTACACCACAAGCCCGGTGGTGGTGGCTACACTGAAGATTTGGGGACAGTGGAGACGGCATAGGGGAAAGACTGGAGCCTTGGGGGGGTCCCCGATAAGAAACAATCATAGGTTTGCCCCGGGGGGAATGGATGGGGGATGTGGAATGTGGCAAAGAGCAGGAATAACGCAACTGAAAGATCTGTTTGTGGATGGGAAGTTCGCGAGTCTGGGAGCGCTGACCGAGAAATATGGGTTGCCCCAAGGGAATGCATTCAGGTATATGCAACTGAGGGCTTTTGCGAGGCAACAGGTGAGGGAATTCCCGCAGCTCCCGACACAAGAGGTGCAGGACAGAGTGATCTCAAAGACATGGGTGGGGGATGGTAAGGTGTCAGATATATATAGGGAAATGAGGGACGAAGGGGAGACTATGGTAGATGAACTAAAAGGGAAATGGGAAGAAGAGCTGGGGGAGGAGATCGAGGAGGGGCTGTGGGCAGATGCCCTAAGCAGGGTAAACTCGTCGTCCTCGTGTGCCAGGCTAAGCCTGATTCAGTTTAAGGTATTACACAGGGCACATATGACTGGAGCACGGCTCAGTAAATTTTTTGGGGTGGAGGATAGGTGTGCGAGGTGCTCGAGAAGCCCAGCGAATCATACCCATATGTTTTGGTCATGCCCGGCACTACAGGGGTTTTGGATGGGGGTGACAAAGGTGCTTTCAAAGGTAGTAGGAGTCCGGGTCGAACCAAGCTGGGGGTTGGCTATATTTGGGGTTGCACAAGAGCCGGGAGTGCAGGAGGCGAGAGAGGCCGATGTTTTGGCCTTTGCGTCCCTAGTAGCCCGGCGCAGGATATTGCTAATGTGGAAAGAAGCCAAGCCCCCGGGGGTGGAGACCTGGATAAATGACATGGCGGGGTTTATAAAGCTAGAGCGGATTAAGTTCGTCCTAAGGGGGTCGGCTCAAGGGTTCACCAGGCGGTGGCAACCGTTCGTCGAATACCTCGCAGAAAGATAGACAGAATGGGAAAAAGAAGGCAGCAGCAGCAGCCCAGGATCGGGGGGCGGGGGGGAGGAGGAACCAGAAGGACTCTCAGGGTTGTTAATATATACTGTATAGTATGTATAGGTCGTTGCTACAGATAATTATATATTGGACTGTTAAATTATATTTTTGGAGAGTGTTACTTGTGACAAGGCAGTTGCCAATTAGGGCTAGTTTTCATTTTTGTTATTTATTATTTATTCATTTTCTGTTTATAAAATAGGTCATTGTTATTTGTGTTGTTATAATATTGTGTAAAGGATGCACAATGTACTGTGTTGGTTGACCAAAAATTTTCAATAAAATATTTAATTAAAAAAAAAGAATATGCCGGTCGGTCTGCGCATGCGCGAGATCACGCCGGCCCTTCGCCCCCGGCTGGCGCAGCGCCAACCCCTCCGGCATCCACCTAGCCCCGGAAGTGCGGAGAATTCTGCACTTTCGGGGGCTGTTGACGCCGGAGTGTTTCGCGGCAGTTTTCCCGCCGGCGTGGGGACTTGGTCCCCGCACAGGGGAATCCCGCCTATGGAATCATATGTAGGCCAGACCGGAGTGAACCTGATGGCTTTTACATTCACCTGAGGAAGGAGCAGATCTCCGAAAGCTAGTGACATCGAAACAAACCTGTTGGACTTTAACCTGGTGTTGTAAGACTTCTTACTGTGCTTTTACAACTATCAGCAATGGTTTCCTGGTCACGGTTCTGGAAACAAGCTTTTTAATTCCAGATTAAAGCTGCCACGGTAGGATTTTAACCCCGGGCCATTAGCCTGGGTTCAGGGTTACTAATTCAGTAGCATCACCACTATCCCGCCGTCTCGCCACCACCACCTACCCACCCAGCATCACCCCCATCAATTGATCAATACGCCTGGCTGACGTGAGGGTGTTTCGATTGACTGCACGCTTGTGGCAATTAACTGTGGGAATCCAGCCACTGCAGAGAATCTGACAACCCTCTGAGAATGACCGGCCTCATCAGTGGTCAAAGTGGACATACGTGGCCTTGGCACCCATGGCATCAGCCACCTTGGAGGTCCGCGTGTGCGTAGCACATTGTCGGATCCTGCAGGCATCTCCTGAAGATTGCTGTTAAAACAGAAGATGAAGAAATTCAGATTTAAGATAAGAGGCAAGAGATTTCGAGGGGATTCAAGGAAAAACATTTTCACTCAGAGGGTGTTAGTTGGGAATTTGGAACTCACTGCCTGAAAGGGTAGTAGAGGCGGGAACCGTCACAACATTGAAGAAGGATTTTGATGAGCGTTTGAAATGCCAGAACATACAAGACTTTGGACCAAGTGCTGGGAAATGGGATTAGTATAGATAAGTGCTTGATGGCCGGCACGGACACGATGGGCTGTAGGGCCCCTTTCTGTGCTGTAAAGCCCTGTGGCTCTATGAGGGCTGTGATGATCATTGACAATGTTGCCCTGATGGAAGGTAATCTTCTTCCAGGAGGCTGCAGAGATCAGCTGTGACTTTCTGTGAAAGCCTGAGCCTTCTGGGGGAGTATTGTTCCCTCATGCTGAGGAAGTTGACCCTTTCGTCTTGTATCTCCTGCGCTGGGGTACCATCTCCTTTCACCTGGAGCTCTCTTGTCCATCCCCTCCGCTGTGGTTCTTGTCCATGGTGCTGCTCCTGCTGCTGCTGGGGCTCCTGGAGTTGGCGTGGCTGCTCCTGTTGTTCCTCATCAGGGGTCCATGCTGCAGTTGTGTAAATTGCTCCAACGCTGTCGTGAAGGCTGACAGCAGGGAAGTCCAGGCCAAGGTGTGGTCAGCCAAATGGCTTCTGAAAACATGGAAGCCATCTGTGAAGCAGTGTAAGTATCCTCTCAGGACAAGTGCTGCGAGCAGGAGCTTTTCACATAGGCTGGTCAGCAGCCATGCAGTTTCACTAGTTAAAGGCTTCCCAGCCTGAGAGTTTTATTGATCAATGAGTCCCCACTGTACTGACACTGGCAAATTGTACACAGCTTGGAACCTGGCTGCTAAAGGCAAAGTTTAGGGTTAAAAACAGAATTAATTGATGGTCTAAATATTAATATCACAAGAGTTTCCCACTCTGACCAAATCTAATCTGGTAAAACACAAAGGTGGGTGGGATCACATTGGGTTTCTGACCCACCAGCATTGTTTTGTGGTTTGACCTTCCTCCCCCACTGACCTCCACCCACAATCAGACCCACCCAGCCCCTGCCTGGCTGTTAAAATTCTGCTCCATATTTCAAAACAACTTGAGGTTGTGAAAGGCAATACAGAAATCCAACTCATTCATTATTCATTTTTAAAAATTTCTACATGGTACGATTGGGAGATTTAGATTAAGATTCAGGGGTGCCTGCACCACTCTGGCTCAAACAATTAATGTCAGTTCAGATATGAAGGCAATTTGTCACAACCTCTGTTTCTGCTTTAGTTGTCAGCATCGCCGACTAATATCCATATTCCACCAACATTTGTATGAACAGCTTTAACTAAACTAGACACGACCTGCTGAGATGGTAGTCCTGATAATGAAAATAGATTTAAATGGAAATAATTTAAAGATGAGTCTTGAAAATTTCAAGTGACAAGGCTGTTCCTTTGGCAGCCTGCTGCACTGCCTTGGAAATGAAGGGTTGTTGCAGTTTGGAGGTATGATTGGCCGAGGAAGTAGTCACCATAGTCCCAGCTGACCATCGGCTGCTTTAGCCTTTGAGGGGGGAGGAGCTGGCTGGTGGTGATTTAACCTGAGGATCACCACACCTCAGGCGAGGGGTGAGGTTGAGAAGGCGGGGCCTTCATGAATAACCTCAGCTGGTACGGGAATATGAGCCCACGCTGCTGGCCTCGCTCCGTGTCAAGAATCAGCCAACTGAGCTAAACCAGCCCTCTATTGGCAGAGTATTCTGTAGATGTGTCAAATTCTTTTTGACGACAGGATATCTTATACATCCACAGTTAACCAAAGTTTCCTGTACATTGAAATAAAACTGCATCTTTTAGGAAGTTATGCACCACTTTGACACTTCTAACCACAGGATGACATGAAAAACCAATTATGTTCATTTAATTTGCATACTTCAAGGAAATCACCAATTAATAGAAAATGTGATGCTTCAACACTTTTATTTTTTTGCCTTGTTGCCTGTTCTCTTGCTTCTTTTTTAACAGCTGTTTCGACAAAATGTAATGAATTCAAGCTTGACCTGGATTTTTACACTCTCAGGAATTCAAGGGCTTGGGAAGGAGGCTGAGAGTTGAGGTGACAGATCAGTCATGATTTCATTGAATGGTGGAGCAGGTTCCGAAGGGCCTGTACTGCTCTGTAATGTTCTATGTTCTATGTTTCACTCTCTTTAACCCTCCTTTGTCTCGTTTCACTCTCTTTAACCCTCCTTTGTCTCGTTTCACTCTCTTTAACCCTCCTTCGTCTCTTTTTTTTTCTTTTAAAAAAATTTAAATTTTTTTTAAATTAAAAAAATGTGTTTTTTTTTAGGTTCTTTACTCAGAGAGTAGTAAGGGTGTGGAAGGCCCTGCCTGCAACAGTAGTGGACTCGCCAACACTAAGGGCATTCAAATGGTCATTGGATAGACATATGGACGATAAGGGATAAATGTAGATGGGCTTTAGAGTGGTTTCACAGGTCGGCGCAACATCGAGATCCGAAGGGCCTTTACTGCGCTGTAATGTTCTATGTTCTATGTTCTATGTACTATGTTCCACTCTCTTTAATCCTCCTTCGTCTCGTTTCACTCTCTTTCACCCTCCTTCATCTGGTTTCACTCTCTTTCACCCTCCCTCATCTCGTTTCACTCTCTTTCACCCTCCTTTGTCTCGTTTCGCTCTCTTAAACCCTCCTTCGTCTCGTTTCACTCTCTTTAACCCTCCCTCATCTCGTTTCACTCTCTTTCACCCTCCTTCGTCTGGTTTCACTCTCTTTCACCCTCCCTCATCTCGTTTCACTCTCTTTCACCCTACTTCGTCTTGTTTCGCTCTCTTTAACCCTCCTTCGTCTCGTTTCACTCTCTTTAACCCTCCCTCGTCTCGTTTCACTCTCTTTAACCCTCCTTTGTCTCGTTTCACTCTCTTTAACCCTCCCTCGTCTCGTTTCACTCTCTTTAACCCTCCTTCATCTCGTTTCACTCTCTTTAACCCTCCTTTGTCTCGTTTCACTCTCTTTAACCCTCCCTCGTCTCGTTTCACTCTCTTTTACCCTCCCTCGTCTTGTTTCACTCTCTTTAACCATCCTTTGTCTCGTTTCACTCTCTTTAACCCACCTTGGTCTCGTTTAACTCTCTTTAACCCTCCATCGTCTCGTTTGACTCTCTTTCACCCTCCTTCGTTTTGTTTCACTCTCTTTCACACTCCTTCGTCTCGTTTCACTCGCTTTAACTCTCCTTCATCTCGTTTCACACTCTTTAACCCTCCTTCGTCTCGTTTCACTCTCTTTAACCCTCCTTCATCTCATTTCACCCTCTTTAACCCTTCCTCGTCTCGTTACACTCTCCTTAACCCTCCTTCATCTTGTTTCACTCTCTTTCACCCTCCTTCGTCTTGTTTCACTCTCTTTAACCATCCTTCGTCTCGTTTCACTCTCTTTAACCTTCCTTCGTCTCGTTTAACTCTCTTTAAACCTCCTTCGTCTCATTTCACTCTCTTTAACCCTCCTTCATCTCGTTTCACTCTCTTTAACCCTCCTTCGTCTCGTTTCACTCTCTTTAACCCTCCTTCGTCTCGTTTCACTCTCTTTAACCTTCCTTCATCTCGTTTCACTCTCTTTAACCCTCCTTCGTCTCATTTCACTCTCTTTAACCCTCCTTCATCTCGTTTCACTCTCTTTAACCCTCCTTCGTCTCGTTTCACTCTCTTTAACCCTCCTTCGTCTCGTTTCACTCTCTTTAACCCTCCTTCATTTTGTTTCACTCTCTATCACCCTCCTTCATCTCGTTTCACTCGCTTTAACCCTCCTTCATCTCATTTTACTCTCTTTAACCCTCCTTCGTCTTGTTTCACTCTCTTTAACCCTCCTTCATCTTGTTTCACGCTCTTTAACCCTCCTTCATCTCGTTTCACTCTCTTTAACCCTCCTTCATCTCGTTTCACTCTCTTTAACGCTCCTTCGTCTCGTTTCACTCTCTTTAACCCTCCTTCATCTCGTTTCACTCGCTTTAACCCTCCTTCATCTCGTTTCACTCTCTTTAACCTTCCCTCATCTTGTTTCACTCTCTTTGACCCTCCTTCGTCTCATTTCATTCTCTTTAACCCTCCTTCATCTCGTTTCACTCTCTTTAACCCTCTTTCATCTCGTTTCACTCTCTTTAACCCTCCTTCATCTCGTTTCACTCTCTTTAACCCTCCTTCGTCTCGTTTCACTCTGTTTCACCCTCCTTCGTCTCGTTTTTTATTTATTTATTTATTTATTTTTATTCCAACACTAAGGGCATTCAAATGGTCATTGGATAGACATATGGACGATAAGGGATTAGTGTAAATGGGCTTTAGAGTGGTATGTTCTATGTTTCACTCTCTTTAACCTTCCTTCATCTCGTTTCATTCTCTTTTACCCTCCTTTGTCTCGTTTCACTCTCTTTCACCCTCCTTCATCTCGTTATTTATTTTATTTTGTAATTTTTAAATTTGTTTTATTTTTAAATTAAAAAACATTTTTTTTTGATTTTTTAAAAATTATTTTTAAAAATATTTTTTAGGTTCTTTACTCACAGAGTAGTAAGGGCTTGGAATTCCCTGCCTGAAACAGTAGTGGACTCGACAACACTAAGGGCATTCAAATGGTCATTGGATAGACATATGGACGATAAGTGAATAATGTAGATGGGCTTTAGAGTGGTTTCACAGGTCGACGCAACATCTTATGTCCTCCTTTCTTGTTATTCATGAGGTGCGCGAGAGGACCAGTCAGAGGCAGGGGTGGGGAAAATGCAGCCAGCACATTAAGTGGGCAGGATTCTGAGGAGGCCATGTGGAAAGGGGCAGTTGGGACACATATGGGAGAGTGGAAAGAATTTGAGGTGACGTTCACTGTGGATAATCCTCTAGATCAGCCAGGACTTATAGCTGGGGGGGGCGTCATGATATGCAAACATGCAACCAATGAGCACTCAGAATAGGACACAACCAATGGGCAGTCAGGACACTCAGAGGTGGCATCACCACAAGGAGGCATGACATAAACACTATAAAAGGAATGAGGCACTCACACCCGGCCTCTTTTCACAGACAGACATCTAGAGAGTTAGACAGGGTTGATCAGCAGCATCACACCCCAGCACGTGGCTTAGAGCAAGCTGACACAGTTAGACTGAGTTACTACAGTTAGATAGCAGAGAGTCGAACTCATTTGAGAACTGTGTTAATAGTTCAATAAACACGTTGAACTCGTTTCAGAGTCTGGAGCATCCTTTAGTTAAGACTGCATCAAGTAGCAGCCTGTGTTATCCGAAGCAGCATAACACAACAGGGGGGTCTCTGGATTAGCCAGGAGTTTTACCTGGGGGTCACTGGATTAGGCAGGGGAATAGCTGGGGCCTCAGAGTTGGGTAGGGGTATAGCTGTGAGTCTCTGAATTAAGCAGGGAAGATAGTTAGGGGTCTCTGAATTAGGCAGACAGAGGATATCTGGAGTCTCTGGATTAGGTGGGGGAATCGCTGGTGGGCTCTTAATTAAGGATGGATAGCTGGTGGTCTCTGAACTAAGCAACGGGGTAGCTGCGTGTCTCTGAATTAAGTGGGGCGATAGTTGGGTGTCACTGGATTGGGGGGATAAGTTGGGGGTCTCAAAAATCAAGTGAAGGGATAGCTGGGGGTCTCTGAATTAAGCAGGGGGATAGTTGGGGGTCTCTGAATTAAGCAGGAGGGATAGTTGGGGGTCTCTGAATTAAGTAGGGAGGATAGTTGAGAGTCTCTGAATTAAGCAGGGGAGATAGTTGGGGGTCTCTGAATTAAGAATGGGAAATAGTTGAGGTCTCTGAATTAAGCAGGGGAGATAGCTTGGGGTCTCTGAATTATGTAGGGGGCGAGTTGGGGGTCTCTGAATTAAGTAGGGGGATAGTTGGGGGTCTCTGAATTAAGAATGGGAGATAGTTGGGGGTCTCTGAAGTAAGTAGGGGGATAGTTGGGGGTCTCTGAATCAAGTAAGGAGGATAATTGGGGGTCTCTGAATTAAGTGGGGGGGTAGTTGGGGGTCTCTGAATTAAGTGAGGGGGGGTAGTTGGGGGTCTCTGAATTAAGAATGGGAGATAGTTGGGGGTCTCTGAATTAAGTAGGGGGGTTGTTGGGGGTCTCTGAATTAAGCAGGGGGGATGGTTGGGGGTCTCTGGATCAGGCGGGGGAATAATTGGGGGTCTCTAAATTTAGTAGGGGGGATAGCTGGGGGTCTCTGAATTAAGAATGGGAGATCGTTGGGGTCTCTGAATTAAGCAGGGAGGATAGTTGGAGTCTCCGAGGTTGGCAGGTGCAGAGAGTCAGTAGCATTAATTACCATTGCGGCCAATGTTTATCCCTCGACCAGCATCACAAAAACAGATTCTGAGTGTTACCTCAGTGCTATTTGTGGGACCTTACTGTGCTCAAACTGGCTGCTGTCGTTCCCTACAATACAAAATTGCTTCCTTTTCAAAAGTGTTTCATTGGCTGTAAACTAACACCTGGGGAATTCCTGAGGCAGTGAAGAGCCAGTTCTTCTGTTTCCCTTTTTTTATTACAGCTACGGAGAGAAAATCCCTGAAACAGGAACTCATTGGAGCTTTGATATCAGCTTGGTTGGAATTATGGTGTTGAAGACGGAGCTGTAGTCAATGAATAATAATAATAACCTTTTGTGGGAGTCCTTGTTGTCGCTATGCTCTAGGGGTGAGTGTAGGGCCAGGGAGGTGGCGCCTGCTGTGGACCGGTTGTGGCAGTATGCAAATTACAGTGGATCAAGGCATTCTGGGAGTATAGAGTTGACGTGTCTCATCACCAACCTCTTGAAGCATTTCGGAATGATAGATATCAAGGCCACTGGACGGTAGTTGTTGAGGCACATTGCCTGGTTCTTCTTTGATACTGGTATGGCGGTGGTCTTCCTGAAGCAGGTGGGAACCTCGGAACAGAGGAGGGTAAGGTTGAAGTTGTCCGCAATGGACCTGCCAGATGGTCCATGCAGGATCTGAGTGCACAAGCAGGGACTCCATAGTCGGGGAGTCAGACGAGGTTACGGAGGCAGAAATAGAATCATAGAATCCCTACAGTGCAAAAGGAGGCCATTTGGCCCACAAGGTCTGCACCGACCCTCTGAAAGAGCACCCCCACCTTATCCCCATGACCCCACCTAACCTTTAGACACTAAGGGGTAATTTAGAATGGCCAATCCACCTAACCTGCACATCGTTGGACTGTGAGAGGAAGCCGGAGCACCCGGAGGAAACCCACGCAGACGGGAAGAATGTGCAAACTCCACACAGACAGTCGTCCAAGGTCGGAATCAAACCAGGTCGCTAGCGCTGTGAGACATCAGTGCTAACCACTGTGCCACCGTTCAGAAGGCCTTAGCAATGGTGGGACATGCGGTCAGATGGTAATCTCAGGGTCAAATATGACACCGGTCTATTTCAACCGTAAACAGCTACAAGGGAGAGGGTTGGAGTCAGTGGCTGGGACATTGAGTTTGTGGCAGGGACCATTTGGTCTTCCCAATATTTAGCTGGGTGAGATTTCTGCTCATGAAATACTGGCTGTCGGACAAGCAATATGATAATTTAGAGACAGTGGCGGTGTTAATCGTGGTGATGGCGAGGTGGTGCTGTGTGTTGTCAGCCTATGTATGGAAACGGTGGCTGTGTTTTCAGATGTCACCAAGGGCCAGCTTGTAGATGAGAAACGGGAAGTGGGGGGTGATCTCCGACTTAGTGGCAAAGAAGTCCACGAGCTTCTCCCTTCTGGTTTGAGGTGAGGGTGGAGGGGACAGGGGAGAGGATTGTAAGATGACCATTTGAGGTAGAGAAAAGAATCCAGAGGTTACATTTAGTATTCCAAAATGATCCTGAAATAGTGAGATATTTTGGAAGACATAAGCAGGCCCCAATAGTTCTTTAATAAAAACAGGAAATGCTGAAAAAATCTCAGTTGGTCTAACACCATCCATAGAATCCCTGCAGTGTAGAAGGACGTCATTCGGCCATTGGAGTCTGCAGCGATCTTCCGAAAGAGCATTTGTAGCGCACAAAATCCTCAGGCATTCTGGAATGATCCTGAGCTCCATAGTCCTTTTTAGACACGCTTAATAAATTGTAGCGCACAAAGACTCCATGAGACGAATATAGTGAAGTCGATGAGGCTTTATTAAGCGTGTCTGTTCCCCAGCAGCCCGATAGTAAACTGGCATGCGGGGGAAGACACCGGCTTCTTATACTTTGCCTTCAGGGCGGAGCTTGAGGTCAACGGCCAACCAGGACCCGGGATCTGTCAGCCAATGACATTAGGGCTTCCAGTCCCACATGACCCCAAATACATACTACCACAGCATTCTACCCCACCTACCCCAGGCAAATGCAATGTTAGCATTCATAGCAAGAGGGCTAGAATACAAGATGCAGGGATGTACTGCTGAGGATGTATAAGGATGATTTTGAGCAGTTTTGGGCCCCGTATCTAAGGAAGGATGTACTGGCTTTGGAGAAGGTCCAGAGGAGGTTCACAAGTATGATCCCCAGAATGAAGGACTCACCACATGAGTGGTTGAGGACTCTGAGTCTGAACTTGAAGGAGTCTGGATTTGAACGATCCTTTAAAACAGAGATGAGGAGGAATTTCTTCAGCCAGAGGGTGGAGAATCTGTGGAACTCATTGCCGCAGAAGGCTGTGGAGATCAAATCACTGAGTGTCTTTAAGACAGAAATAGATAGATTCTTGATTAATAAAGTGATCAGGGGTTATGGGAAGAAGGCAGGAGAATGGGAATGAGAAACATATCAGCTATTAATGACAGAGTCGACTGAATGGGCCAAATGGCCTAATTCTTCTCCTGTCTTATGGTCTAACCTGCGCATTTTTGGATTGTGGGACGAACCCGGAGCACCAAGAGGAAACCCAAACAGACACGGAGAGAACGTACAAACTTCACACAGTCACCCAAGGCTGGAATTGAGCCTGGGTCCCTGACGCTGTGAGGCAGCAGTATTAACCACTGGGCCACTGTGTCGCCACTATAGGGAGAGAAACTGTTAACATTTTGAGTCCAACATGACTCAAGTTCGGAAGAAGAGTCAAAGAAATTTCTCCAGCACTCTCTGTTTTTATTTCAGATCTCCAGCATTTGCAGTATTTTGCTTTTATTTCCAATAGCTCTTTACATGGACCAGTCAGACCTGGCAGTGGATGACAAAACCAGAAATGTTCTCTATCAATTACTCATTGTTCTGTAAAGCATCTGGCGTAGGTTTCTGCAACTGTGCGATATTTTTAATTGTACATGCATGTCTCAGCCCATTTCAAAGGGTCCAACACAAAGATGTTTTACCTTCTGAATCAACTGGAGACATAGTCATGTTCACTGGTGAGGGATTTACTGTCATTAAGGGTGCAGTAGCAATATAACTGCACCCTGCTTGGAATGACACAGTTGTAGAGTACAATAGGTCACCTCTGGATACTCTGGGCAGTTCTACAAATCTCACCCAGTTCATGGCGTTCCAATCACAACTGTCTGAGTGAAGGTCTGCCTTAGTTCCTTCAACAGCGCAGGGGAACAAAACTCCCAAGTTGACAAGATGGCGGAGTCAGACTGGTCTGAAATGTGTGATCTGTTCAGAACACGCCACTACATTTCTTTTTAACAAACAATTTTATTGCGTTTTTTGGGGGCATTATAAACAGTTACAGCTAACAGAAATGTGCAAACATCAATATAAAACCATCAATATAATACCACTACTTCAATCAAGCCATAAAGCACATGCCCACTCCTCTCCCCTGAACACTACCCAACTATTTATCCCTCCAACTCTACCCTAATCTCCCCGCCCCCCGCCATGCTCACTCTCCCGCGAAGAAGTCGATGAATGGTTGCCACCATCGGGCGAACCCCAGTACAGATCCCTCAAGGCGAACTTAATTTTTTCCATACCCAGAAAACTTGACATGTCCGAAAGCCATAGTCCGGTCTTCGGGGGTTTTGAGTCTCTCCATGCCAGCAGTATCCGCCGCCGGGCTGTTAGGGAAGCAAAGGCCAGAACATCCGCCTCTTTCTCCCCCTGGACTCCCGGGTCTTCCGAAACCCCGGAAATTGCCACCTCTGGACTCATCACCACCCTTGTTTTCAGCACCCGGGACATGACATCCGCAAATCCCTCCCAGTACCCCCAAAGCTTAGGGCATGCTCAAAACATGTGGACGTGGTTCGCTGGTCCTCCTGCGCATCTAGCGCACTTGTCCTCTACCCCAAAGAATTTGCTCATCCGAGCCACCGTCATGCGGGCCCGGTGAACGACCTTAAATTGAATCAGGCCGAGCCTGGCACATGTTGCGGTTGAGTTTACCCTACTCAGAGCTTCCGCCCACAGCCCGTCCTCCATCTCCCCGCCGATCTCCTCCTCCCATTTGAGTTTCAGTTCCTCCGTCTGGGACTCTTCCCCCTTCATGAGCACCTTGTACATATCCGAGATTCTACCCACTCCTCCTTCTCCTCTAGAGACTATTCTGCCCTGGATCCCTATTGGCGGGAGGCGTGGGAAGGATGGGACCTGTCTGCGTACAAAGTCCCGCATCTGTAAGTACCTAAAGTAATTTCCCCTTACCAGCCCAAATTTCTCCTCCAAGCCCCTCAAACTCGCAAAGCTCCCCTCCAGGAACATATCGCCCACCCTCCCCACCCTCGCCCGCCGCCATGTTCGAAACCCTCCATCCATGTTCCCGGGGGCGAATCGATGGTTATCACATATTGGAGCCCAGACAGACGCACCCACCCCCCCCCCACATGCCTCCTCCACTGGCCCCATATCTGCAGGGCCGCCCCCACTACCGGTCTGGTGGAGTACCTGGCCGGCGACAGCGGTAGGGGAGCTGTGACCAGGGCTACCAAACTGGTGCCCCTGCTCGAAGCCGCCTCCACTCGCTCCCAGATAGACCCCGTACCCACCATCCACTTCCTTATCATGGCTATGTTAGCCGCCCAGTAGTAGTTGATCAGGCTCGGCAATGCCAGTCCCCCCTCGCTGCAGCTCCTTTCAAGCATCACCTTCTTCACCCGCGGGGATTTTCCCGCCCAGACAAAGCTCATGATGATTTTGCCAGTCCTTTTGAAGAAGAACCGTGGGATAAAGATCGGGAGGCAGTGGAAGATGAACAGAAATCTAGGGAGGATTGTCATCTTTACAGTATGCACCCTCCCCGCCAATGACAGCGGGAGTGCATCCCATCTCCGAAACTCCCTCTTCATTTGGTCCAGCACCCTAGTCAAATTTAACTTATGCAACCTGCCCCAGTCTCGTGCCACCTGTATCCCCAAGTACCGGAAACTTTCCTGCACCAGCCTAAATGGCAGCTCCTTCAGTCTATTCTCCTGGCCCCTCGCCTGCACCACAAACATCTCACTCTTGGCCAATTCCCTTCCACCCCTTCGCAGCTCTCAACGCCATCGCCAACGGCTCTATGGCCAGCGTGAACAGCAACGGGGAGAGTGGGCACCCCTGTCTGGTCCCGCGGTGTAGTCTGAAATAATCTGACATTATCCTGTTCGACCTAACGCTAGCTTTTGGGGCCTGGTACAATAGTCTGACCCAATTAACCAGTCCCTCCCCGACCCCAAACCGTCCAAGCACCTCCCACAAATAGCCCCACTCCACCCGTCGAAGGCCTTCTCAGCATCCATTGCCACCACTACCTCCACCTCCTTGCCCGTCGGGGGCATCATGATCACATTAAGCAATCTTCTCAAGTTAGCTGTCAGCTGCCTGCCTTTCACAAACCCTGTCTGATTGTCCCCTATCACCTCCGGTACGCAGTCCTCAATTCTAATCGCCAGGAGCTTGGCATACACATTGATCAAGGAGATTGGCCTGTATGACCCGCAGGTCCTTATCCCGCTTCAGTATCAACGAGATGGTGGCTTGCGACATCGTCGGTGGCAGGGTCCCTCTGTCCCTTGCCTCATTAAAAAGTCTTGTCAGGACCGGTCCCACTATCTCCGAGAACTTCTTGTAAAACTCTACTGGGTATCCATCCGGTCCCGGGGCTTTCCCCGACTGCATGGCCTTTAGGCTCCCCAATACCTTCTCCGCTCTAATTGGGGCCCCCAGCCCGTCCACTAGTCCCCTGCCTACTTTTGTGAAGGTTAGTCCATCCAGGAACCTTTTCATCTCCTCCGGCTCTTCCGGGGGTTCTGAAGTGTACAGCTTACTATAGAAGTCCCTAAATACCTTATTCTGTCCTGCCAGGTCCTCCACTCTGCTCCCCTCCCCATCAACCACTCTACTTATTTGCTTGGCTGCCTCCCTGTTCCTGAGTTGCTGCGCTAGCAATCTGCTGGCCTTCTCCCCATGCTTATATACCACTCCCCTTGCCTTCCTATGTTGTTCCACGGCCCTACTCGTGGATAGCACCCCCAGTTCCGCCTGCAATCTCCGTCTCTCCCTGAGTAGGTCCTCCCTCGGGGACCCCGCATGCTCCTCGTCTGTCCGGTGAATTTCCCTAACCAATCTGTCCATTTCTGCTCTGTCCGCCCCGACCCTGTGAGCCCGAATTGAGATCAGCTCCCCCCTCACTACTGCCTTCAGCGCCTCCCACAGGGTCGCTGCTGAAACCTCCCCCGTATCGTTCACCTGCAAGTAATTTTGCATACACTTCCGAAGTCTCTCACATATCCCCTCCTCCGACAACAGTCCTACGTCTAACCTCCATTGCGGGCGTTGGTAATTCGCCCCCCCGACCTGCAGGTCCACCCAGTGCGGGGCATGGTCCGAGATAGTGATTGCCGAGTATTCCGTATTCTTTACCTCCCCTACACAGTCCCTGCTCACGATAAAAAAAATCAATCCTAGAATATACTTTATGAACATGCGAATAAAACGAGTAGCCACTTCCCGTCGGCTGTCCGGCTCTCCATGGGTCCACAGGCTCCATTTGCTCCATGAACCCTTTCAGCTCCCTTGCCATTGCTGGGAGTCTGCCCGTTCTCGGACATGACCGGTCCAGCCCCGGGTCAAGGACCGTATTAAAGTCCCCCCCCCCCATTATCAACTTACGTGAGTCTCAGTCCGAGATCTTCCCCAGCACTCTTTTGATAAAGTCAGCGTCGTCCCAGTTCGGCACAAATATGTTCACCAGCACCACTCTTCTCCCCTCCTGCTTGCCCCTTACCATAAGGAATCTGCCCCCGCCGTCTGCGACTACGCCCTCCGCCTCAAATTGAACCCGCTTATTGATCATAATTGCTACCCCCCTGGACTTGGAATCCAAGTCTGAGTGGAAGACCTGGCTGATCCAGCCCTTCCTGAGCCTAGTCTGGTCAGACACTTTCAGATGTGTCTCCTGCAACATAATTACGTCCACCTTTAGAGCCCGCAAGTGCGCGAACACACGTGCCCTTTTTCCTGGCCCATTTAGTCCCCTGACATTCCCGGTGATCAGCCTGGTTGGGGGGCACAACCCCCCACCCCGCCGGTCAGCCATAACCTTTCTTGGGCCCGCCCCCGACCCATGCGCCGTGCCATTCCTGGCTCGCCTCTTAGCTGCCTCCACCCCCGACCTCCTTTCCATTACCTACTTCAGATCCCCCCCACGTCAGCAAAATAACTCCCCCCCACCCTTCCCCCCCCCCTAGCAACATCCCCGATAACCCCACCCCTGCCATTCACTGGCTGTAACACGCCACTACATTTAATAATAATATTCTAAATTCATTGGAATGCAAGATAGCAGACCTGCTTTGGGAATGTCAGGCAAAGGCTTCTGGAGCTGTGCAGGAGATAAGGTGTGGGTGCCTGCAAGGTTCAGGCAAAGGAGAGAGGAGGGGAACATGTGCTTGGTGGTGTTATCATGGTGGAGGTTCCAGGAACGGCAGAGGGTGATCTGTTAACGTAGGGGCTGGCGAGTTGGAAGGTGAGGACAAGATGAACATTATCGGGATGCTGTCAGGAATGAAAGATGGCTCTCATGAGATTTAAAAATATGGCAGTAGCGACGGTTATGGGGGAATCTAATTAAAGTATTCAAAATGATGAACAAGGTTTGATGGTAAAATAATTTCTCATCATGAATGAACTGGTAACAAGGGAGCAGAAAGCAGTGATTAATGCAATAGAATTAACAATAAGCAGTGGTGTGATGGACAACTCTTCTGGGTTAGGGGAGAACCAATTATCGAGGGAAATAAACGTGCAAGGATAGGGGGATAGAATAGGGAAATAGGACCGGCCGGATTATTCTACAGAGAGCCAGCATGGATTTAGTGGGCCAAATAGTCTACGTCTGCGCCGCCATGAAGCGATGACGTTGTGACTTGTACAGGCACAGTCAGATTTAACTGTAGTTTTTACAAAGATGTTGGGCGCAATTTAAGGGAAGTTAAAGAGTCCCGTGTCGAGTGTGTTGAGCAGAGTGTTTCCCATGCTGGCAGTGCCGAGAATGACCACGCTGTTAAATGGGACTCTGCTTCATTTCGGGGCCTCAGCGAGGAACGCCCCCCTGAGGCCACGCTTAGTTCCATTTCCCGCACTAACGTGTTTTGCTCGCTAGAAACCACAGCACCCGGAGGAAACCCATGCAAACACTACAGAATGTGCAGACTCCGCACAGACAGTGACCCAAGCCAGGAATCGAACTAGCTTTGCTCGCTAGTGCAGGAAGATATTAAAATGGCTCCCCAATCTCTAGACCCCACCGGTATCCGGACGCACCCCCCCCCCCCCCCTCTCAACACGCCATCTCATAAGGGCAGGAAACCCCGGACCCAATCCCCGGCATGGGCAAAATGCCAGCCTGGCACCCTAGCAGTATCACCCGGGTACCCTGGCAGTTGTGGGTAGGATCCAGACTGCGGCGTCTCGTGTGACCCCATTAGGTCTTGCGAAATGTGGCGGGTTGGGTAACTCGGGAGATTTACTGGCGGCGGCGTGTCCCCAGTCGGGCGTGGCACGGCCGTGAGATCGCGCCCGTTATTTCAATTATAGTATCGATTGTAAAGGTGGCATGCTCTCCTCCACTACTCCAGTTTGGAAAGCACAGTTGGCCCTGTTGGAAGGTTACCTCATTAGGTTTGGACAGCTGTTTTCCTGGGTTTGAGGCGCCCTCTAGTGGAAAAAGTTTTCAGGGTTTCTGCCGTTCTTCCAAATGCATTTTTTCCTTGTTTACAAATCGATCACAGCAGCTCCCCAATTGCCAAGTAGACCATTGATGGGGCACAGACCCAATTCTGTGCTCGGAGAAAATAACTCTTTCTCATCTTAAATCTAGTTTGAACCTTGATGACAAAGCAGTTTTTCACATCGAATAATCTTTATTAGTGTCACAAGTAGGCTCACATTAACTCTGAAATGAAGTTACTGTGAAAATCCTCTAGTCGCCACACTCCGGCTCCTGTTGGGCTACACTGTCGGATAATTCAGCATGTCCAATTCACCTAATAAACTCATCTTTCAGGACTTGTGGGAGGAAACCGGAGCACCCAGAAGAAACCCACACAGACAAGGGGAGAATAGGGCAGCACGGTAGCATAGTGGTTAGCACAATTGCTTCACAGCTCTAGGGTCCTAGGTTCGATTCCTGGCTTGGGTCACTGTCTATGCGGTCTGTACGTCCTCCCCGTGTGTGCGTGGGTTTCCTCCGGGTGCTCCGGTTTCCTCCCACAGTCCAAAGATGTGCAGGTTAGGTGGATTGGCCATGCTAAATTGCCCTTAGTGTCCAAAATTGCCCTTGGTGTTGGGTGGGGTTACTGGGTTATGGGGATAGGGTGGAGGTGTGGTCTTGGGCAGGTGCTCTTTCCAAGAGCCGGTGCAGACTCGATGGGCCGAATGGCCTCCTTCTGCACTGTAAAAAATTCTATGTAACGTGCAGACACTGCACAGACATTGACGCAAGCCGGGAATCGAATCCGGGTCCCTGAATCTGTGAAGCAAAAGTGCTAACCACTGTGCTACCATGCTGCCCATATTGCTTTCCACCCAGCCCAAACCAACGTTGGTCTGCCTCCGCCATGAAAATAAATGCAGTTCTGTGAATAATCTTAAATATAAACTGGACCATTAAAATGTTAAACGGTTACTTTGGGCGGGATTCTCCGACCCCCCGCCGGGTTGGAGAATTGCCGGGGGCTGGCGTGAATCCCGCCCCCGCCGTGTCCCGAATTCTCCGCCACCAGAGAGTTGGCGGGGGTGGGAGTCACGCCGCGCCGGTCGGCGGGCCCACCCCCGCGATGGGCCGAAATCCCTGCCGCTGTCAACCCTCTCCCACCGGTGTGGATGAAACCACCTAGCTTACCGGCGGGAGTAGGCGGCGCGGGCAGGCTCCGGGGTCCTGGGGGGGGTCGCGGGGCGATCTGTGCCCGGGGGGTGTCCCCACCATGGCAGAGGCGGAAGAGACCCCCTCCCGTGCGCGGGATTCTCCGTTTCTGAGACTGTGTGTTGATGCCGACGCAGAGTTCATGGATTTTCATGATAGCTAAACTGGTGCCGCACCTGGATCGTTTCAGCAACTATAGAGGGACTCGCACCGGCGTCATGCGGATTCGCCGAGTCCGTGATTGATACTCAGGAGGCTGACAAGCTGCAGCTGCACATACACATTACACTCCCCACACACACCATCCCAGCCAACAAGATGGCACTGCCTGTGCTGAAGCGCGTCTATACAGCTGATGGGTTGGCTGGGGCCAGAGGTCAGCTATACGACCCATGGCACAAACTTCAACGTAGGTTATTAGCGGCGTGCGCAGCTGCATGGCTGCCTTGCCGGCTGCGGCAATGATGTTCCATGCCCGTGTACCCCCACCCCACAGCCCACCTCCTGGCCACAAACAGCTACTCCCCCCCGGCCCTGACAGAAGCCCCCTGGCCAGAGGCACAACTGTCAGCAAACCATGGCGATGTTGGACACTTTCCATGCCCTCTCCTTCAGCGGCTGCAATGCCGGTTTCACGATTTTTAAAAGCACAAGTGAACCGCGCCGTCGGGAACTTGGCCCCTCGGAGTGGCAGCATTGCGGAGGCTCTGGAGAATACCGGGTCGGATCCGCTTATGACATGCAAGTGGTGTTTACTGTACGTGCGTTCCAGAACGCATTGACACTGCTGTCGAGAGGACGGAGAATGACGACTTGGCACCAAATCAACATCTGCCCCGATTTTAGCACGGAACCTATTCTCCACCCAATCGTGTTTCGGCGTTAGCCAATGGAGAATCTCGCTCAAGGTCTTTTATCTTGCTACATTAATGGAATTAATGTAAATTGATACTCATCATTGATACTCAGCAGGCAGTGGCATAGTAATGCAGCAACCCAAGGTAATTCTCTGGGGACCTGGCTTCAAATCAATTCCATCACAGTAGATGGTGAAATTTGAATTTAAAAAAAATCTGGAATTAAAAGTCAAATGATGACCGTGAAACCATTGTCAATTGTTGTAAAATCCCATCTGGCACAGTGGCACAGTGGTTAGCACTGCCACCTCATAGTGCCAGGGTTCAATTCCTGCCTTGGGTAGCTGTCTGTGTGGAGTTGGCACTTTCTCCCCGTGTGTGCGTGGGTTTCCTCCGGGTGCTCCGGTTTCCCGCCACAGTCCAAAGATGTGCAGGTTAGGTGGATTGGCCATGCTAAATTGCCCCTTAGTGTCCAAAACTGTGCAGGTTCTGTGGGGTTCTGGGGATAGAGTGCAGGAGTGGGCCTGGGTAGGGTGCTCTTTTGGAGGGTCGGTGCAGACTCGCTGGGCCAAAGGGCCTCCTTCTGCACTGTAGGAATTCTATGTTCTGTGATTCACTAATGTGAATTATTCATGAAGTCCCCGCCTTGCCCCTCGCCTGAGGTGCGGTGATCCTCAGGTTAAATTACCACCAGTCAGCTCTCCCCCTCAAAGCGGAAAGCAGCCTATGGTCATCTGGGACTGTGGCGACTTTACCTTTGGGAAGGAATTTTGCCATCCTTACCCTGTCTGGTCTACATGTAACTCCAGACCCACAGCAATGTGATTTCTTCTTAAATGTCCTCTGAAGGTTGAAGGGCAATTCAGGATGGGCAATAAATGCTGACCCAGCCAGTGACACCCGTGAATGAATTTGAGAAGAATTCACCTTATTTAGGCCATTTTAGGCCGAGTGGGGGAAAGGCATCGAGGCGCGGGAGGGATGGCCACAGTGAGCACCTTGCGTGGGTGAGGCAGTGGGTCTCAGGTGAGGCAGTGGGCAGAGGTGAGGCGGTACAACCAACAGAGGACCCCAGTGGCGAAGGAGCGGAGCGAACGGATGACCTCTGGCAGAGGCAAGCGTGGTGAGACGGGGAGTGTATGAAGGGGTGGGAGGGGGGAGTCTGAAGGGGTTGGGCAACGGAGGGTATGTGAGGGGGCGTATGGCCTTGGTGTTGTAGGAACTCCATGATCAGAATTACGGCTTCACCCAAGAGGTAAGCACAACAGTTATTAATACAGGCATATTTTTACAAGGGAAGAAGCAACGATCAATAGTTGTATTTTCATGACTTCCGCCTGTGTGTTCTGAGGGGCGGGCAGCAGGAGGGGAGAGGTGAGGTTTGGGTAGGGTGGGGCCATGGACCCCGAAAGGTGAGCACAGGGACCCACTGAACTGTAAATCCGCCTCAGCCTCATCGGGAATTTGTGTAAATCGTTCAAACTCGTGCAAGGAAGGTGAAATTAATTTAAATATCATTTTTATTTTCTGACAGTTATTACATAAAAGAAAGATTTGCATTTATGCAGCACATTTTCACGACCACTCAAAGCGCTTTACATCAATAAATAGCAGCTAATTTGTACACAGCATGCTCCCACAAGCTGCAATGTGATCATGATCAGAAAATGTGGTTTTGTGCTATTGATTGTAGTTTTATGACATCGATTGAGATGTGTATACCCCAGACACTAACAATAACTTTCCTTCTCTTCCTACTAATGCAAAGGAACTGTGGTAATTGTCCCTTTAAGGTAACGCAGCAGAGTAAGAGTCACCTTACCTGGGTGTCAAATCAGGACTCAGGGTGTGGAATCACCCTATGGTGAGACCAGCTCCTGGGCAGAAACATTTGTTGGAATTAGATACAGTAATGAGGCTGATGTACATTTTTTATTAAACGTAATAAGTGTCTTTTGTGTTCACTAATGAAATTTGTGGAAGTGCATCTTTGCATGTGGCGATGAGGATAAATACTCCTGACACAGCCTCTGGTCCAACACGATGCTTCCATGGAAACAAGTAGCGATGAATCGCCTGTACCAGAAGAGTTACCCATTATTGAAGTTCCTGTTAACATTGATCCTGCGGAAGCATCTCAGACAACAGAACTTCACTGATCTACAAGGAACAGACAACTCCCTCAAAGACTCAATTTATAATTGTCCAACTCATGTACATAATATTTAGTTCGTGTTTAGGACTGAGTGAATTAGTTATTGAAAATTGTGTGAAGGACTTAAAGGGTGAGGGCTGTGGTGATTGTCCCTTTAAGGGCAACTCAGCAGAGTAAGGGTCACATGGTCTGGATGACCAATCGGAACTTGGTGTGCAATCATGCCATGTTGAGAGAGGTTCCTGGACAGGGACATCTTTGGGAGCTAGCTACAGCCTTGAGGTTGCTGTACAAACCTTATTACTAAACACCCTAATGAAATCTGTGAACGTACATCTTCACAGGAATCCTTTACAGCCACCTGAGCCAGCAGGTGTATTGCACAGGTGAGTTTTAAAGCAGTGATTTTTTTCACTGTCTCTGTCTGGACTCCTCTGCAGTTCAAGGCAGGGGTTTCATATGGGGGAGTCTCTGGTGGGGGCCTCTGTAATTGGCGGTCTCTGGTGGGGGTCTCTTTCATGGGGGTCTCTGTTGGGTTTCGTGGAAGGGGTTGGGTCACCCTGATATTGTCGGGGGGGGGGGGGGGGAACGGACAAAATTGCATTGCGGGAGGCAGAGGCCCCAGCCGCTGGACCTCGCTATTGGGCTGCCTCCTCAAAATGGCGGCCTGATAGCTGTATTCGCATGAATCTCTCGCAATCCTCGCCAGCATACATTTTCATGGCAAGGGATTATGAATCGCTTCTGGATTTCTGCTCCCAGTGCGAGCACAAATCAGTTGCGCGTCATCTCTGGCAGGAGAATGGAGAATTCCGGCCAGTACCTCAAAGATAATAATCTCTGGATTATTACCTGAACTGCGTGCAAACAGGCATGGGCCTCCTGACAGTAAACTACAATATAGGGCAAAATATAAAAGAAGAAATAATGGGTGCTTGTGATAAAGGAACAGCAATTATCATGGGTGACTTTAATCGGCATATAAACTGGAAGAATCAGATTGGCAGTAGATAAGCCTGGATGAGGAGTTCATGGAATGCTTTCGAGATAGTTTTTTTAGAACAGCATGTTCTGGAACCAACCAGAGAGCAGGTTATATTAGGCAATAGATTAAAGACTTCAGAGTAAAGAAACTTTTACTCTGGTAGCAGTGACCACCATATGATTGAACTTTACATCCAGTTTGAAAGGGAGAAGAACTGTATTTTGAAACTATATTTTAAACTTAAATAAGGGCAACTATGCAGGCATGAAAGCTGATGCAGCTTAAGAGAACTGAGATACTAGTCTGCAGGATAGATCAATCGAGAAGCAGTGGCAAGCTTTTAAGAAGGTATTTCAGAATACTCAGAATAAGAAAATAAGAACTAGGAGCAAATGTAGGCAATTCAGCCCCTTGAACCTGCTCCAGCATTCGATACGATCATGGCTGATCTCATCTCGGCATCTTCTCCACCTTCCTGCCCGCTCCCCATAATCCTTTACCCCATTACTAATTAAAAACCTATCCACCTCCTCCTTAAATTTGTTTCGTGTTCCGGCTTCCACTCCACTCTGAGGTAGAGAATTGCATAGATTCGCACCCTTTGAGTGAAGCAATTCCTCCTTATTTCTGTTTTAAATCTGCCACCCCACAGCTTAAAACTATGGCCTCGCATTCTCAAATGTTCAGCAAGGGGAAATATCTGCTTTAAGCCTACCCTGTCAGTCCCCTTTAGCATCTTATATACCTCAATTAGATATCCTCTCATTCTTCTAAACTCTTGTGAGTATAAGGCTAAACTGCTCGGTCGCTCTTCATGGAACAAGTCCTTCATCTGTGGAATCAATCTAGTGAACCTTCTCTGAAACGCGTCTAATACACTTAAATGCTTCCTCAAGTAAAGGGACCAAAACTGTGTGCAGTATTCCAAATGCAGCCTCACCAATGCCTCATACAGTTGCAACAGCACCTCCCTACTTTTATACACTACTCCATTAGCAATGAATTCCACAATCCCATTTGCCGTCCTTATTACCTGCTGCACCTGCACACTAACTTTATGCGATTCATGCATGAGGATACCCACATCCCTCTGCACCAAAACATTTTGAAGTTTCTCTCCGTAGGTAATAAATTGCCTTTTTATTCCTCCAAACAAAATTGATAACCTCACACTTATCCATGTTATATTCATACTGTAAAGAAAAATTCTGAAGTGAGTACCCGCCATCAGTGATTAACTAAAGAAGTGAAGGAAGGTATCAAACTTAAGGGAAAAGCACATCACTGCGCAAAGATCAGATGATTGGTCAATATAAAGAATGTCAGATAATGACTAAGGATCATCAGCAGAAAGAAATTAGATTATGAGAGGAAGCTAGCTACAAATGTTTAAAAAAGTAAGAGTTTCTCCAGGTATTTAAAGAGGAAGAGAGTGAGTAAAGTGAGAGTTGGTCCTCTGGGGAGTGAGAATGGGGAGTTAATAGACAAAGTGATTTCATAACTGAAGGCTTTAATCGACTAGAACTGTTTCCCAGCAGCTTCGATACAGAAAGTGAAGGCTGCTGGGACGGCACCGGTTCTTATACTCCGCCTGTCAGGGCGGAGCTACGTATCAACAGCCAATGGTAAACTCCTAGGTTTAACCAATAGTCATCTGTCTCTTAGGTACCGCAATACCTGATACTACCACATTCACCCCCTGTTAAAAAAGAGTCCAGCGGGGGTGGTGGCCAGTGGTAACAATCTCATTTAACATGGTATGATCAGATATGGAGGTACCGTGATACCTCCTTATAGAGCTGTCGATAATATTTACAAAGTGTTGGTTCATGGTTAAAGTTATAGTGAAGCAATCAGTCGGTCGGGTGGCCTGGTCGTCCTCCTGGATTGTCTGGGCTTCGGTGGTGATTCTGGTGGGGGTCCAGGTGGTTGCGACTCTGGGAGCGTGGTTTCGGCCTCCATGGCAGCTTCGTCACCCCCAGGCGGCGCTATTGGGGCAAACGGTTGACACGGGGGGGGCGCCTGTAGGGGGCGTCGGTGGCTGGGATGGCCTAGGCAGGAGCGGCGGGAGTACTGACCCTCCAGTGAGGTGCTGTGGGGGAGGGTGGGGGTAATGTTTTGGGTGCGCATGGGGTTCCGGCGGGCGCCAGGTCCCGAAGGGAGACTGTATCTTGTCGGCCGTCAGGGAACGCCACATAGGCGTACTGGGGGTTAGCGTGCAGCAGGTGGACCCTCTCGACCAACGGGTCCGACTTGTGGACCCGCACGTGCTTCCGAAGCAGGATGGGTCCGGGTGTTGCTAGCCAGGTTGGGAGCGAGGTCCCGGAGGAGGACTTCCTGGGGAAAACCAGGAGACGTTCATGAGGTGTCTGATTGGTGGTTGTACAGAGCAGCGACCGGATGGCGTGGAGGGCCACCGGGAGGACTTCTTGCCAGCGGGAGACTGGGAGATTCCTGGACCGTAGGGCCAGTAGAACAGTCTTCCAGACCGTTCCGTTCTCCCTCTCCACCTGTCTGTTTCCCCGGGGGTGTAACTGGTCGTCCTGCTTGAGGCAATGCCCCTGCTGAGTAGGAATTGATGCAGTTCATCGCTCATAAAGGAGGACCCCCTATCACTGTGTATGTACGCGGGGAAACCGAACAGTGTAAAGATACCCTGGAGGGCCTTGATGATGGTGGTTGCGGTCATGTCTGGGCAGGGGATGGCGAATGGGAACCGGGAGTACTCGTCAATGGCGTGCATCGTGGCCTTTGCAATGTCTGCTTTGATGCGGCTGAAGGCCTGGCGGGCCTCCATCGACAGGGGGAAGGTTGTGGACTGGATTAGGGGACGGGCTTTGTCTGCGTAGTTAGGGACCCACTGGGCGTAATAACTGAAAAACCCGAGGCGGCGCTTCAGGGCCTTGGGGCAGTGAGGGAGGAGGAACTCCATAAGGGGGCGTATGCGTTCAGGGTCGGGGCCTACAACTCCATTTCGCACTACGTAGCCTAGAATGGCTAGACGGTCGGTGCTAAATACACATTTATCCTTATTGTACGTTAAGTTAAGGATTTTCGCGGTCTGGAGAAATTTGCGGAGATTGGTGTCATGGTCCTGCTGGTCGTGGCCGCAGATGGTGACGTTATCCAGATACGGGAACGTTGCGCGTAAGCCGTACCGGTCAACCATTCGGTCCATCTCTCGCTGGAAGACCGAGACCCCATTAGTGACACCAAATGGAACTCTTAAAAATTGATAGAGCCACCCATCTGCTTCGCAGGCTGTGTACTTGTGGTCACTATTACGGAGGGGTAGCTGGTGGTAGGCGGACTTGAGATCCATCGTGGAGAAGACCTTGCATTGCGCGATCCTGTTTACCAGGTCGGCTATACGGAGGAGAGGGTACGCGTCCAGCTGCGTAAACCTGTTGATGGTCTGACTGTAGTCAATGACCATCCTATGTTTCTACCCGGTCTTTACCATCACTACTTGAGCTCTCCAGGGACTGTTGCTCGCTTCGATGGCCCATTCCCTCAGCAGCCTTTGGACCTCTGACCTGATGAAGGTCCGGTCCTGGGCACTGTACCGCCTGCTCCTGGTGGCGACGGGTTTGCAATCCGGGGTGAGGTTCGCAAAGAGGGAAGGCAGGTCGACCTTAAGGGTCGCGAGGCCGCAGACAGTAAGGGGGGTATAGGGCCGCCGAATTTAAAGGTCAGGCTTTGCAAGTCCAACCCCAGGAGGGTAGCCGTGCAGAGGTGCGGCAGGACATAAAGGCGGAAATTGTTGAATCTCCAGCCTTGGACCGTGAGGTTCGCTAGGCAGAACCCCTTTATCTCCACCGAGTGTGACCCAGAGGCCAAGGAGATCCTTTGGTTTACAGGGTGGGTAACAAGTGAACAGCGCCTTACCGTGTCGGGGTGAACAAAGCTTTCCATGCTCCCAGAGTCAATCAGGCAAGACGTCTCGTGGCCATTGATGAAGACCGTCGTTGTTGCTGTTGCAAGTGTCTGAGGTCGACTTTGGTCCAGCGTCCCCGAGGCCCGATGAAGCAGTTGCGAGTTCTGATCGGGCAGCGTGCAGACGGCCGTGCTGGGGGCCTGGGGCTCCATCCAAGATGGCGTCTCCCATGGGTCGCACATGGTGGTCGGGGATGGACAAAATGGCGGCGGGATGGACAAAAATGGTGGCACCCACCCGTCCAGCGTGGTGTCCGGGGGGCAAGATGGCCGCGCCCGTGGGTCGCACGTGGCCCTAGGATAGGGGGGTGGCAGTGAGCGCTGGCCGGTCGGGGCCTGAAGGGGGGGCTGCCGCGGCGGTCCGGAGTTGCTGGAGACCGCGGCCACGGCGCGAGCCTGGCAGACCCCCAGAAAGGGGGGTGGCGGTGGGCGTTGGCCGGTCGGGGTCTGAAGGGGGGGTTGCCGCGGCGGTCCGGAGTTACTGGAGACCGCGGCCATGGCGCGGGCCTGGCAGACCCACACAAAGTGGCCCTTCTTGCCGCACCCTTTGCAGGTGGCGGTGCGGGCCGGGCAGCGCGGGCGGGGATGATTCGCCTGCCCGCAGAAGAAACAGCGGGGCCTGGCAGTGTTAGCGGGCTGTCTTGCCGTGCAGGCCTGCGGGGTCAGGGGGAAGGTCTGTGGGGCTGCCGTGCGGTCAGGTGCTTGGACTGCGTGCTTTGGGAGGCTACGTCCATGGACCCTGCAAGGGCCCGTGCCTCTCTAAGTACCAGGGTGTCCTTTTCTAGGAGTCTTTGGCGGATCACCGAGGAGCTCATACCTGCTACAAAAGCATCCCTGATTAAAAGTTCCGTGTACTCGGTCCCCGAAACTTGCGGGCAGCCACAGTTTCAGCCCAGCACCAGTAGCACCCGGAAGAAATCCTCCAATGATTCCCCGGGGCTTTGCCGTCTAGATGCAAGCAGGTGGCGTCTGTAGACCTGATTTACAGGGCGGATATAATGTCCTTTTAACAGTTCGATCGCGGCATCATCGTCCTCCGCCTCCTTGATAAGGGTGTAGATCCCACGGCTGACCCTCGAGTGCAGGAGATGCATTTTCTGTCCTTCTGAGGGGGTACCTCCGGCCGTCTCGAGGTAGCCTTTAAAACACGGCAGCCAGTGTTTAAATATTGCAGCCGAGTTCTCCGCGTGGGGGCTGAGTTGAAGGCACTCCGGTTTGATTTGGAGATCCATTCTTCCAGCTTAAGTCTAGTCGATTAAATTGATGCACGATCAATTACACTCAAGACGAAGTGATTTCATAACTGAAGGCTTTAATCGACTAGAACTGTTCCCCAGCAGCTTCGGTACAGAAAGTGAAGGCTGCTGGGACGGCACCGGTTCTCATACTCCGCCTGTCAGGGCGGAGCTACGTATCAACAGCCAATGGTAAACTCCTAGGTTTAACCAATGGTCATCAGCCTCTTAGGTACCGCAATACCTGATACTACCACAGGTAGATAATCAGGAAATGGCAGACGAGAGACGGAATTATCTGGCTGTTGGGATTCTGTATTCCCGCCGGCAGCATACCCCTGCCCTGGGGTTTCCCGGAGGCTTGGGGTGGTTTCAGTGGGAAATCTCACTGACAAGCGGCGGGAGTAGCGATAGTGAGTGGGATTCTATGATAATAATAACCTTTTATTGTCACAAGTATGAAGTTACTGTGAAAAACCCCTAGTCGCCACATTCCGGCGCCTGTTCGGGTAAGCTGGTACGGGAATTGAACCAGCGCTGCTGGCCTTGTTCTGCATCACAAACCAACTGTCTAGCCAACTGAGCTAAACCAGCTCTTTTACCCCATCGGAAACACTCGGCATCTCAGAACCTGCACCTGTTTGGGGCGTGGCTTCCCCCGCAATAAAAGCACTTGTTGAAACTTGCCATTCAATCGAGCAGTGGGTCCTGCCCCAGTTCCCTCCATGGTGAATTTTCCCCTCACTGTGCATTAAGCTTCATTCCTGGTGCTGCTAATTGTGGCCCCTTGCTCCAACTGGTGGATCTCACCCCCAGGGACATTTTGCAATTCCTGGGTGCCTTCCCTGGGCCCCTCTGTGGAAAAAAGCTATATCCACCATCCGTTTTGAAACCAGCGTCTGTTCCGCCAGCAAATTCTTCTGAATAGCCATGTTGTTCAACCCACACACCAGCCTGTTGTGTAACATATCATTCAGGGACATCCCAAAATCACAATATTCTGCCAACTTCCTCAAGCCGGTCATAAAATTCATAACGGATTCACCTAACACCCTCCTCGTTGAATTAAACTTATTCCGCTGAAGGATGATGGAGCGTTTTGGGTGATAATGACCTCTAACTAATTCCATAAGATCAATAAATGATTTGTAATCAGGGGTATCAGGGTAGGTCAAACTTCTTATTGCACGACAGATCTGGGTGCCACAGGCCGTGAGCAAAATAATTTTTTGTCCTCTTTGTGCCATTTGCTCTGAAAAAGTAATGCATACGCTCCACATATTGCACTCAATCTTCCTCATCCACATTGAAGGCCTCAAGCTAACCAAAAATCAGCATGATGGTGCTCCTTCCGCTGGGCACTGGAAATATCTAGGAACCGGGCCTGTGAAGGCTACCGTGCTTGTCCCGCAATCGGGTCCTTCTACCTCATCGCCAATGTGGTAACAGGAGCTCCAGGCAACCATCAGCGAATAACAGCAACAGACAGCATATTTAGAGGTAAAAACTATTTACAGAAAGTATAAAGGAACATTACAATATTAGGCAGCGATTCCAACTCTTCTCCCACACAGGTTTTAAAGGCCCCAGCCTGCTGGAACCACACGCACTTTACCTCGATAGGCCCGCCGTCACGTGACCTCCGAGGTTTGCTGAGGCCTCGGTCGAGAGGTCACTTGACCTGGATGGTCGCCGCAACAGAGTGTCTAATGGCTAGAACGATCGGTATTTTCTCAACATGGCCCTCTACGTTGCTCTGTAAGTGTATCAGCCTAAGAGTAAAAAGCCCAGTGGACCCTCTCTGAATTGCTCTTTTCAGAGTTCCAGCCATGAATGACAATAGTCACATCTCATTCATGTGTAATTATTTACACTACAGCAAAACCAACTGGCTCATAGAGAGACCTTCTTACCAATAGCCAATTTCACAGTTGGATTGGCCCATTTTGTGAATTCCTATTTCCCAGCAATGTGTTGAAAGCCAGGCAAGCATGGTATTTTCTCATACTTTTGCTAAAATGAACAATTCTCAGATGGACATCTTCACATCTCATAAGCAGCCAAGCCATGCTGCCTCCCACAGCTAAAATGCTTCGGAGCCATTAAACTATTGGAATAAAGTTTTATTGAGGTGCTGGATGATTACAGAAGTTGCAATTTTCAATCTCGTCCTTTTTTTAGCCCATTCACCCCGCCTACAATAAATGACTTTCAATGCCTTGAAATCTTCCAGGTCATAAAGCACAATTTTCCACACACAGGCGCATTGTAAAAGCCAACATGTTCATGCCATCTAGCATCATAGAATAATGTCCACCTCTTACCCCTTTCCTATGCTGCTCCTGGGATTATTCCCCATTCAGATGCACCTGTGTCAAGTATCGCTGCTGACCCCAACGGTCTAGTTCTACTGAATTGTGGCTTCAAGTGTTGTCTGTTGTTCCTTACCTTGGGAATGCAGCAACACACGTACATTCACATTGGTATGTTAGAGACAGGGGACAGTTTGGATGAATAGTCAAGGTGGAGCATTCCTTGTTAACGCTTGGGGATAAAGGACTTTTCCTGAGAGGATTAAACTAGAGGTTGCCATGGGGAAACAAATTCAGGTTCCTTTATAAATTTTCATTAGCCGGGAGGTGGTGGCTTAATGGTATTGTCGTTGGGCAAGTAATATAGAGAGCCAGGATAATGCTATGGGGAACCGGGTTCGAATCCACCACGGCAGATGATGAAATTTGAATTTTTAAAAAAAATCTGTAATTAGAAGCCTAATGATGGCCATGAAACCACTGTCGATTGTTGTAAAAAATCATCTGGTTCATTAATGTCCTTAGCTTACCTGGGCTACATGTCACACCAGCCCCACACCACTATGGTTGCCTCTTGATAGAAAGTCACTCAGTTGTGTCCAACCGGATGGACAACCCGGACATCGGAAAGAACAACGACAAACTAAATCGTGCCCACCCTACAAAGTCCTCCTTACTAACATTTTATGCCAAAATTGGGGGAGCTGTCTCACAGACGAGGTAAGTGACAGCCTGATAAGGTCATACGCACTCTACAAGATGAACTGCAGGAACTTACCAAGGATCCTAGAAGGACAAGGGCAGTAGACACATGGGAACATTGCCACTTGGAAGTTCCGTCCAAGTCACCCATTGCTCTGACTTGGAAATATAGTGTTGTTCCTTCACTGTCGCTGGCTCAAACTCTGGCCCCTCCCGCTGATGGCACTTTCTGGTTCCCGCAAAAGTCAATGGATTTTTGAATGGCTCGGCACATTTAACAGCCCTGCCCCCACTGTGTCGGGGCATTAAAACTCCACCCTTAAGCTTATAGTTCCAGATTTCCACTCCCCTGACTGGACTCTTATTTAAAAATAGTGGGTGGAATTCTCTCAGCCCAGGCCAGGCTGGAGAATCGCCGGAACGGGCGCGAATCGCGCCACGCGGCCTGACGCCGGTCCGCTGATTCTCCGGAGAGTGGAGAATCGCCGCCAATGGAGCCGGCGCGGCGCCGGTCGGAGGCCACTCTACGGCCCCCCCCCCCCCCCCGCGGTGATTCTCCGCCCGGCACGGGCCGAGTGGCCACGCAAAAAAAGCCGAGTCCTGCCGCCGCCGTTCACGCCTGTTCTTACCCTGCGGGACCTCGGTGTGCATGCATCCGGGGATGGCCTGGTTGGGGGGGGGGGGGGTGTTCCGACCCCGTAGGCGGGGGGGGGGGGCTCTGCTGTGAGCTGGAACGTGATCGGGGCCTACTGATTGGCAGGCCGGCCTATTGGGCTGGGGTCTCTTTTGTTCCGCTCCGCCCCCTGTCACCCTGCGCCATGTTGCGTCGGGACTGGCGCGGAGAAGGGAGCCATTGCGCATGTGTGCATTGGTGCCGGTCCCACTGCGCATGCGCAGCCCTGCGGCGCCCATCTGACAAAGGGAAGTTTTCATCGAGAATGATACCAGGGTTTAAATTTGTTTTGAGGAAACTCGGGAGTGAAACGCTGGCGTTTTTACGCCGGCCTGGGGTCAGCTTGCTCCCACTGAGCCACATCCCATTACAAATTGGTGCCTTTAAAAGGTCAGGAAATGTTTTTTAAAAATGGTACCCTCCGGAATTCAAAAACATTTTGCAACAGCTTTTCCTAGAGTAGCAGAAGCCCAAAAAACATTTGTGGTTAAATTAGTAACTTTATTGCAACAGAGGGCGGGATTTTCTGCCTGTTCCCCCCCCCCCCGGAAGCACGAGGGTTTTGGTGGCTGAGGTCTGCCATTGGCTGGTGGTGGGATCCCGCAGTTGTCAACGGGAGTTCCCATTGTCCGCACCCACGAGTTCGCCATTGGCTGGACCGGAAAATTCCCACTGGAAAATCCCGCCCCATCGTTTATTTAAATGCCCATCCCATTCCTTTCATTCCTCTCATACCATCCCCATCCCATCTCCCCATCCCAGTGCTTCTTCATATTCCATCTCCATTCCACATATCCCGTGTCATCCCGTCACTTTCCCCGTCACAAACCTCCCGTGCATTTTCTCCTCCCCCTTCCACATCCCCACACTGCAGCTCTCTGCAGCCCCCTCCTCAATCTCTCCAGCCAGGGTAAATTGGTTGTTCAGCTTTCTTTGCCACTCGATCTTCCTTTTCTCTGGCAACAAACACCTCCCGCCATCCAAGCCCTCTGCCACCGCCACCTCCAATAGCCACACGTGCGCCACTCACTGCAGTCCTACGTGCACCCCATGCACCTCCAGATGCTCCAGGCTCGGCCCATAAAATCAGCCCAAGGACCAAGCAGAACGGCACGGACAGCCAAAACATTCCCTGTATTATTTAGATCCCAGAATTTAAGCTTTTAATGCTCATCCAGTTTCAAAAGTAGTGTCATGTTCTTCGTGGCTGGCTGGCAGAATTCGAAAGGAGTGAGTTGTTGAAGAGGAAGAGAGAATTGTGAGTAATCCGTGAGTCCCAGGTATCGAGCAGGATTCTCCGTTAGCTGGCACAGAAATCGGGAAAGGCGATTGGATAGAGAATCAGTTCTGCCGCCAAAATCCCAGCGGTGTGTCAGGGCCGTCAGTCCATGTGGAACTGCTCCCAGGTAAAGAATCAATACGTGCTTGAACATCAATAATGGAGCAATTTATTTTCTGTTCATGCAAACTCACCCAGAAAATCGCATAAGGATTGCAGAGCCGAATTACAGATATGAGAGGGCGGCACGATGGGGCAGTGGTTAGCACTGCTGCCTCACGGCGCCGAGGACCCGGGTTTGATCCCGGCCCCAGGTCACTGTCCGTGTGGAGTTTGCACATTCTCTCTGTGTCTGAGAGGGTCTCACCCCCACAACCCAAAGATGTGCAGAGTAAGTGAATTGGCCACGCTAAATTGCCCCGTAATTATTGATACTCTAAACTTGTTTTTAAAAAAGAATTACAGATATGAGAACACACATAGCTGAAGACAGGTGCTCTTTAATTCACATAGACATAAAGGCACCTAACAAAACTTCAGTACATGAAACATCACAAGTGATTTGTGGTGGTATGTATTAGGGGTCATGTGGGACTGTGAAGCCGTGATGCTATTGGCTGACAGATCCCGGGTCCTGGTTGGCTGTTGACTCCTGGCTCCACCCTGAAGGCGGAGTATAAGAACCCGAGCTTCTCCCCGCCGCTTCATTCTGTTGCTGAACTGCTGGAGACGAGTCTCGCTTAATAAAGCCTCATCGACTTCATCTCTACTCGTCTCTCTCGTAAGTCATTGTGCGCTACAATTTATTAAGCGAGCTTAAAGGACTATGGAGCTCCGGATCGCCCCGGAATGCCTGCGGATCAGCCCCCACGCAGCGAACTCGGCAGCAGTTTTTAAACACTGGCAAGCTTGTTTTGAAGGCTACCTCCGAGCGGCCCCCGACCGGATCACAGAAGACCAGAAAATGCAGGTCCTGCATTCGAGGGTAAGCCCGGAAATTTACCCTCTCATAGAAGACGCAGAGGATTTCCCGACGGCGCTCGCAGCACTGAAGAGCATCTATGTTCGCCCCGTGAACCAGGTCTACGCACGCTACCAAATCGCAACGAGACGGCAAAGTCCCGGAGAATCGTTAGAGGAATTTTACGCCGCGCTGCTAATTTTGGGACGGGGCTGCAGCTGCCCGCCGGTGAACGCGATTGAACACACGGACATGCTAATTCGCGATGCGTTTGTGGCAGGTATGAACTCTCCCCAAATCCGCCAAAGACTTTTAGAAAGAGAGTCGCTAGGACTCTCAGAGGCACGGGCCCTTGCAGCTTCCCTAGATGTGGCCTCGCAAAACGCCCGCGCCTACGGCCCCGACCGCGCGGCAGCCCCTTGGGCTCCGTGGACCCCCGTCGCGACAAACCCCCCCCCTCCCTCACAGGCTTGCGCGGTTAAAGCGCCAGATCATCACGGGGGGCCCGCTGCTATTTCTGTGGGCAAGCGAAACACCCCCGGCAGCGCTGCCCGGCCCGCGCAGCTATTTGCAAAAGCTGCGGCAAGAAGGGCCATTACGCGGCTGTGTGCCGGTCCCGGGGGGTCGCCGCAATCCCCGGAGAAGAACGAGCCCAGCGCATCCCAAACGCCCCCCAGCGCCCCATGTGCGACCCGCGGGCGCCGCCATTTTGGGTCCCGGACACCACGAGGGGAGGATGGGCGCCGCCATCTTGTGACTCCCCAGCCACGTGCGATTCATGGGGGTGGCCATTTTGTCCACCCCCGACCACGTGCGATCCATGGGGGCGGCCATTTTGTCCACCCCCGGCCGTGTGCGATTCATGGACGCCGCCATCTTGGATGACAACAAAGGACCCCAGCATCGACGGCTCCACGGGGTCCGAAGAAGACGCCGAGACACTACGACCACGACTGGCCTCGGTGATGCTGGATCAATCACGGCCCCGGACGTTCCAGACGACGACAACAACGGTGCTGATCAACGGACACGAGACATCATGCCTGATCGACTCCGGGAGCACCGAAAGTTTCATTCACCCCGACATGGTAAGACGCTGTTTTCTGACAATCCATCCAAGTACGCAAAAGTTTTCCCTAGCTGCAGGATCCCACTCCGTAGAGGTCAAAGGGTTCTGCATCGCGAACCTAATGGTGCAAGGGAGGGAGTTTAAAAACTACAGGCTCTACGTCCTTCCCCAACTCTGCGCGCCCACATTACTGGGATTAGATTTCCAGTGTAACCTGCAGAGCCTAACATTTCAATTCGGCGGCCCAATACACCCACTCACTATCTGCGGCCTCGCGACTCTCAAGGTTTAACCGCCGTCCTTGTTTGCAAACCTCACCCCGGATTGCAAACCCGTCGCCACTAGGAGCAGACGGTACAGCGCCCAGGACCGGATATTTATTCGGTCTGAAGTCCAGCGGTTGCTGAAGGAAGGCATAATCCAGGCCAGCAATAGTCCCTGGAGAGCCCAGGTGGTAGTAGTAAAGACCGGGGAGAAGCAAAGGATGGTCATAGACTATAGCCAGACCATCAACAGGTACACACAGCTGGATGCGTACCCTCTCCCCCGCATATCCGACATGGTAAATCGGATTGCCCAGTATAAGGTTTTCTCCACCGTGGACCTCAAGTCCGCCTACCACCAGCTCCCCATCCGCCCAGGTGACCGCAAGTACACAGCCTTCGAGGCAGACGGGCGTCTATACCACTTCCTAAGGGTCCCATTTGGTGTCACGAACGGGGTCTCGGTCTTCCAACGGGAGATGGACCGAATAGTTGACCAGCACGGGTTGCAGGCCACGTTCCCGTATCTCGACAACGTAACCATCTGCGGCCACGATCAGCAGGACCACGACGCCAACCTCCAAAAATTCCTCCAGACCGCTAACGCCTTGAACCTCACGTTCAACGAGGAAAAGTGCGTTTTTAGCACAAACCGGTTGGCCATCCTGGGATACGTAGTGTGCAATGGGATAATAGGCCCCGACCCCGAACGCATGCGCCCCCTTATGGAATTTCCCCTCCCCCATTGCTCCAAAGCCCTGAAACGTTGCCTGGGGTTCTTTTCATATTACGCCCAGTGGGTCCCCCAGTATGCAGACAAGGCCCCCCCGCTAATACAGTCCACTACCTTCCCCCTGTCGACAGAGGCTTGCCAGGCCTTCAGCCGCATCAAAGCGGATGTCGCAAAGGCCACGATGCGCGCCATCGATGAGTCCCTCCCCTTCCAGGTCGAGAGCGACGCCTCCGACGTAGCTCTGGCGGCCACCCTTAACCAAGCGGGCAGACCCGTGGCCTTTTTCTCCCGAACCCTCCACGCCTCAGAAATCCGCCACTCCTCAGTGGAAAAGGAAGCCCAAGCCATAGTGGAAGCTGTGCGACATTGGAGGCATTACCTGGCCGGCAGGAGATTCACTCTCCTCACCGACCAACGGTCGGTAGCCTTCATGTTTGATAATGCACAGCGGGGCAAAATTAAAAATGACAAGATCTTAAGGTGGAGGATCGAGCTCTCCACCTTCAACTACGAGATCTTGTACCGTCCCGGAAAGCTGAACGAGCCGTCCGATGCCCTATCCCGCGGCACATGTGCCAACGCACAAATAGACCGTCTCCAAGCCCTCCACGAGGACCTCTGCCACCCGGGGGTCACTCGGTTCTACCATTTTATAAAGTCCCGCAACCTCCCCTACTCTGTGGAGGAGGTCCGTACAGTCACCAGGAACTGCCACATCTGCGCGGAGTGCAAACCGCACTTTTTCAGGCCGGATGGTGCGCACCTGATCAAGGCTTCCCGCCCCTTTGAACGCCTCAGTCTGGATTTCAAAGGGCCCCTCCCCTCCACCGACCGCAACACATGCTTCCTGAACGTGGTGGACGAGTACTCCCGTTACCCCTTCGCCATCCCCTGCCCCGACATGCCAGCGGCCACAGTCATTAAAGCCCTTGGCACCATATTCACATTGTTCGGTTGCCCCGCATATATCCATAGCGACAGGGGGTCCCCCTTCATGAGTGACGAGCTGCGCCAGTTCCTGCTCAGCAAGGGCATAGCCTCGAGCAGGACGACCAGCTACAACCCCCGGGGGAACGGGCAAGTAGAGAGGGAGAACGGCACGGTCTGGAAGACCGTCCTGCTGGCCCTACGGTCCAGGGATCTCCCAGTTTCCCGGTGGCAGGAGGTCCTCCCGGACGCTCTCCACTCCATCCGGTCGCTGCTGTGTACCACCACTAACCAAACGCCCCATGAGCGCCTCCTTGTCTTCCCCAGGAAGTCCTCCTCAGGAACGTTGCTGCCGACCTGGCTGGCGGCCCCAGGACCCATCTTGCTCCGGAAACATGTGCGGGCGCCCAAGTTGGACCCGTTGGTCGAGAGGGTTCACCTCCTCCACGCGAACCCGCAGTACGCCTACGTGGCATACCCCGACGGCCGACAGGACACGGTCTCCCTGCGAGACCTGGCGCCCGCCGGCAACACACACACCCCCCCCGACACCGATCATCCCCTCCCTGCCACCGGCGCACCCCGCGACCGCCCCCTTCCCGGGACGATCGGTCCTCCTCCCGTGCCCGCCCAGGAGTAAAACAGGAACAAACACCGAAACGCTCCCGGAGACGACAACGCCGGAACAAGCACCTGCAGAACCACCGGGCTGAGGCGATCGACGAGGAAGACCAGACTGCCCGCTCGACTTGTGGCATCGGCGTGACACCAAGAATGTTGTTGGACTGTAACAAAAATGTTTTCTCTTACTAATATTGTAAATAGTTCCACAAACCTTGTACATAGCCCAGTGTAGGGCTAAAACTGTAATAACGTGCCCGAAATTCTCCTCCCAGGACCGGCCTTGTAAACCCCTATCACCATGCGAACCACCACCCCGCCGGGTTCATTTTTAACAAGGGGTGAATGTGATGGTATGTATTAGGGGTCATGTGGGGCTGTGAAGCCGTGATGCTATTGGCTGACAGATCCCGGGTCCTGGTTGGCTGTTGACTCCCGGCTCCGCCCTGAAGGCGGAGTATAAGAACCCGCGCTTCTCCCCGCCGCTTCATTCTGTTGCTGAACTGCTGGGGACAAGTCTCGCTTAATAAAGCCTCATCGACTTCATCTCTACTCGTCTCTCTCGTAAGTCATTGTGCGCTACATGATTCTTGGTGCAACAGCTTCAAAACGTTACCATGCATGAAAAAGCCATCTCTGGATCTGCTTTAGCTTATGTACCATTGCTGATTCTTTCTTATCTGTGTAATGCAAATAGTCCACGGGAACATCCCATCATGTGGATTGTTTAAATTGGCTGTGTTATTCAACTCGGGTTACTGAGAACATGCATTTCCTTGTCACATTAGTGCAATTGCACATAAAACGGTAATAAAAAGATGACAGATTCCATTAACCTATAAATATTATTGCTGCCTTGAATTTTACCCCACTGTGAGAGATACAATTCGCTGTGGTGTGTACATTTTGACTGGGATCGCAGTAATGGGTGCAGTGAGCTGTAAGGTCGACAGAGGGAGATGCTCAGCTCAGTCCTGCCTGCTTGATGCCGAAGAATCAATGGGCCGTAATTAGCTGTGAAGGGACATCGAATGGCGTCGGCCATTTGTGAGCTTTAAAACATTATTTTTGAGTGGCAAGTAGCTGAAAGTGCGTGCTTTCTGCGCAAGAAATGGGGTATCGAGGGCTTGAGAAGACGTGGCAAGTGACTGAGGTCCCCCCCAAACTAGGAGATGGAAGGATTGTGAAAGCAGCAGCGTTAGGAGTGAGAAGAAAGTGTAAGTTAGAGAGGGTAAATTCAAAATCGATTCTGATGCATGGAGTGAAATAAAGAGAGGGGAGGAAAGAGTGAAATAAGGGGGTGGGTGCAGAAAGGGAGAGCAAAGATATTTGAGATTTATATATCTCCAGCATAAGTTAAAACCTTAAGGAATGCGGTCCCACACTTGTAATCGTTAGTTTTTAGTGCCAGAGAGGTTGATTTAAAAGTAATTAACACTGATCGCATTGATAAAAGTATATTTAAACTTGAAATGTCAAGGCTGTCGTTTTCCCTGTCCAGTTTATATCTACTGTGCAAATGCAGCAATTTGGTGCTCTTCAATGTATTTCCATTGTGAGACAGACGACAAGCTGCTGGTTCCAGGATGCTCATGGTGGAACTCATAACCCGGCGGCAACCTTTGGACATTAGCGTTTAACTGCCTCTTGTTTGAAGTTGCTGTGTCGTTTTGCGAATAAATCCTTTGACAGCACATTCTGAGCCCAAGTTCTGAAATATCAAATCCCGGATTAGGGATAAAAGATGTTTAATATGCACAAAAATGTATTTTTATTGACCATCTGTAGCGATGCCAGGCTGCCGGAGAAGATTTTCAATGCTGAGATGGCCCTGAATTTGCTGCTTATTCGAAAGGAGTCTGTCAAGAGAGTCTGCACAGAGTTGTTCAGAACCTCTGTGTATCGCCAGCCGCTTGGCTCCATCTGGAAGATGCAAGTTGCATAAAAGTCAAAGGAACCAAAAGGGTTAGTCAACCACCCCCCACCCCCCTGGTTTTTGTACACTTTTTACGACACTTGCAGTTATGAGATTCACGCAGATGGTCATTGCCAGTCACATTCGTGCGACACAAGTGCCAGACAATGACCATCTCCTACAAGAAAGGAACTAACCACTGTCCCTTGACATTCAATGGCCTTCGCTGAATCCCCCACAATCAAGATATTGGGTGTTACCATTAATCAGAAACTGAACTGGCTATATTAATACTGTGGCTAGGATTGGATTTTATGGCCAAAATTGGGGGAGGAAATTGGAAGCCCATCTGACATTTTGGACAAAAAAACAACTAACACGCTCGTGAGCTTATCAACGAGGCAACTAACTGCAATTTTATGCAGCCCGCTCCGTTTCTTGGTGGTTTCACTGAACGGAGCACGATGCCCCCAGCCTGCGACGCGGGTTCAGTCTGGTTCAAGCCCTTGGTAGATTGTAATAAGCACTGCAATATATTCAGCCTGTTCCAAGCCCGTGCACTGGCGGGAATCACTACTGTTCCCCATGAGGGACATCTGACATGGTGACCAGGTCAGGAGGCTCGGAGGTCATTGGAGCCCTCAGAAGGTTGGGGACCGGGCACTGACCCCTGGCACTAGAATGCCATGTTGGCACTGCCCTGGTGCCAAGTAGCACTGCCAAGGGGCAGAGCCTGAAAGGAGGTGTGACATGAAAGAGGAGGGATTGAGAGGCAGCCACGGGGGGAGGAGGGGGGGGGGATTCAGGGGGAGGCCATGACAGGGGGGGGCATGAAGTGGGGTATTTGGTGACCCCCATTGCAGGGTGTCTATCACTTGGGGAGGGGGCATTGGTGCCGATGATTGTGGGTGGTCTGATGCTGGTAAGAAGGGGGCACCCTATAAAAACCAGGCTCGCCGGCATCCTCAGGTCCCATGTGTCACTTTTTCATCAGGGTTCAAGCCAGGTTCCAGAAAAATGAATAAATGTGGGAGAATTGCGATGGGAATTGCGCTGGAACAGCTGACAGGATTCAAACCAGTTTTGCTGCCCAAAATGACACTTGGGGCGCTAACTACCGGCTGTGTTGCGCTTGAATGGGAGCGGTGTGCAGCCAGTAGATGCTCGGAGAGGCCTCTCGTGGGGTTCCCGACAGCCAGTACCCCTCGCGAGATCTACGGGTCTTGCAAGGCGTCGCGATCAGGATCCCACCCACAATGGGCAGACCCAAGCCTCACATGCCTAAATAGTTTTAAAACCCACTGAGGCGTGCTGACCCGGGATGTATAGGGCTCCTGGCATCTTCCTGCCCCCAGGGAGTCCCCAGCCGGGCGCCATTCAGGAATGGTCCACATTGGACCAGGTGGAAGGGCACCCAGGGGATCTCCTGGTCCATCGGCGGCCCCTGGGTGGTCAAGAGCATGGTAGGGTGGTCCCTGGCCCTCCTCCTTGAACATGGATACCTTGACACTGCCATGGTGCCCAGGTGAGACTGTAAAGCCGACAGGAGCACTGTCAGGGTAGCAGTGCCTGGGTGCTAGGTTGGCGCTGCCAAGGGTCAGGGCCTGAGGGGGTCATGCTAATGAAATGAGGGTAGAAGGGGTATGAAGGGAGGGTGCAGGGTGGGTGTGAAGGGGCGTCCAGAAGGTTGGGTAGGGGGTGAAAGATGGGGGTCGTGGAAGGTGGGGGTTGCCCAATAGGGGGTCTAGGAAGGCCTGAGACGGGGGGAGCCCTCAGCGACCCCAGAGCGGAGTGTCATCACGTGGGGTAATACTCATGTGTGTGGGGGTGATATTGCCCACGGGCGGAGGTGTACCCGCAAGTTCGCTTAGAGATTGGGGCACCCTTTCAAAATGGTGGCCTGTTCTCTGAGGTGTCAATCTGGCCAGCGAGTTCAACTCCACAGTGATGAAATTAATGGTTAGCATTCTCCGACCCGCCAGCCCCGTTTTCCTGTGCGGCAGGGCGCGTCCCCTCCGGCAGCGGGATCCTCCATTCCCGCAGCTGGCTCATGGGGTTTCCCATTGTGGCGAGAAACCTGCGGATGTGGGTGCGCTACCGGCGAAGCGGAGGATCCTGCCGACAGAGAACCCCGCCCAACGTGTGGGCTTGACCAGGGTGAATGTCCCCGGGACCCGTGTGGTTAGATACCGGTGGGGAACCCACCGACAGAGCCGGGGTGAAAACCCGCCACAAATGACACTTGGACGCATTTCCGTTAGATCGTGCCCTTGGTCATTTTTTGGGCAAATTCCATCAAGGGCTGAGGTGAGGGAGCCTAGTCTCTTGTTAGAGATACAAAAGGTCAATAGTTCAATGAGATGTCAATAGCATGTGAATATAATTGTGTTGGCTGCCTGACAGATGCTATAAAAAGTGTTAATTTGAATAAGACCCACTAACTACCAATCATTTGTGCTTTTTCCCAGTGGGATCATAAAATATGATACATTTAACTGAGCCCAAGGCCATTCCAGACTATTCCACACACCCATGGACCCTCTAATACATGACACAAGGCTGAGCACCTTTAAAGGGAGATTCGGAACAGTCGATCTTTAACCGATGTAATACTGCTGCGATATTTATCTGCCGACAACCGTTCCTCTTACAGCATTTCCGTAGCTATGAAACTAATTTTCAAAGTGAGAGGAGCCAATTACTTCCCCGGAGATCTCGAGCAGGCATCATGCTAATGAGAATAAGTAGGAAAGCTACAAATGGCAATGTTTAATTAGGTTTTAAATTAGATCTCGTGGATCTCTCACAGGTCAAGGTGAGCAGGGGAATATAGGGCCAGTTTTATGATTTGGAGCTCCCAGAGCAAAGGGTGGCATGGTCGACTAGCGCCTGATTTGTTCGCTGCACAGCTTTCTGCTTCTTCAGTTCGTGGAATAGCGGGTAGTCAACTGGCAGATGGAGCCTCGGCCACGGTTTCTTGACTGGACACTAAACGAGGAACTGCATTTCCGCTTGGCATTGCCAGACCGTGCACGGAGTCAATCTGGTGGAGAAGGGGCCACAGGTAACCTCGCCTCCAAAACAGTGTTGTCCGTGCAAAAAAGAATCGGATCTCAAAACTTCATATTGGCGGAGTGTTTGTGTATGGACTGGAAATGGACCAGATTCTACATACCAGCACTGTAGCACAGTGGTTAGCACAGTTGCTTCACAACGGCAGGGTCCCAGGTTCGATTCCCGGCTTGGGTCACTGTCTGTGCGGAGTCTGCTCGTTCTCCCCGGGTCTGCGTGGGTTTCCTCCGGGTGCTCCGGTTTCCTCCCACAGTCCAAAGACGTGCAGGTTAGGCGGATTGTCCATGATAAATTGCCCTTAGTGTCCCAAAAGGTTTGGTGGGGTTACGGGGATAGGGTGGAGGTGTGGGCTTAAGAAGGGTGCTCTTTCCAAGGGTCAGTGCAGACCCGATGGGCCGAATGGCCTCCTTCTGCACTGTAAATTCTATGACAAATTCTATGATTAACATCTAGACCAGGTTTGTCCAACCTTTTCAGGTGGGGTGGGCCACATTTCGAAAATTTTCTCACTCAAGAGGCCGATGAGCGAATTTCAGAAAGGTAATGTTTGGCACAACATTAAACATGGGGTGGCACAGTGGTTAGCACTGCTGCCTCACAGTGGCAGGGACCCGGGTTCAATTCCGGCCTTGGTGACTGCGTGACGTTTGCACATTCTGCCTGTGTCTGTGTGGGTTTCCTCCGGGTGCTCTGGCTTCCTCCCAAAGTCCAAAGATGTGCAGGTTAGGCTTGGCCCTGCTAAATTGCCCCTTAGTGTCCAAAGACGAGGTGAGGTTACAGGGTTATGGGGATAGGGTAGGGGAGTGGACCAATGTATTGTGCTCTTCCAGCTGAATGGCTTCCTTCACGATTGATTCTCCGCCCAATCGCCTTTCCCGATTTCGCTATTGGCCCATGGAGAATCCCGCCCAGAGACCCTGGCTCACACCCAGGCTCGGTCACCCTCACCCAGCATCAGTGTGGATGAGAGTGATGTGATGGTGTGTGCAGGTGAATGAGAACACGGATAATTGGAGTGAGGCAGACATTCTGCCCCTGCACGCACACACTCCGGCCCCCGACTCTCACCCCCTCACACTCTCTTAGCCTCTCACATTCTCCACCCCTCCCCCCACACTCTCCAACCCCCACACTCTTCATCCCCCCCCACACTCTTCACCCCCTCTCACAGTCTCTCACCCTCTCTAACACTCGCCATCCCCTCCTGTCAATTGAGTCTTTCTCAATGTTCCCCTATATTCCTGCACTTGTTGCTAAAGCTAGAATGCTTAAGTCTCCTTTCTAATGTTCCAGTGCTCTCACCTTAACTGATTTCTCCATACTCCCCATTGATCAAGGTGTTCTGAGAATTTGATCTCTCCATTAGCAGTTCCAGCTGTGCGGCCATCTGGAGCTCTAACAGTTTGCGATGGTACCTAAACGGAAGAGACCATAAATGTGACTGCTGACAGCATTATTGCAAGAAAGATCCAGCACCTTCCACAGATTGTTCCTTCCACAATGTACAATCTATCCACTCTTGACTCTGCCCAGCCTATTTATGAAGAAAAACCCTGCAAAGCCCTCCCAGATACCCCCAAAACAATGAAGGAAACAACCAGAATATCTATCAAGGGGCGCATCTCAACCCTCTACAGGTGACAGCTGTTATTACCTCCCTCACACACAAGCTCAATGTGCCCAATGGTTTGCAAGTGTGGTCATCTACAGTGGCTGTTGCTCTCAGTTGATTGTGCTTTCTCCGAGTTAGAAGGTCTTTGGTTCAAGTCACTACAGACTTGAGCACAGGATTTAAAACAGATTAATGAATTATTCATCTCCCATATTGATAGTGGTACCTTTCTGTGCCTTTATTCACTGCACATTCTCCTACCTACCAACAACAGTAACTACACATCAAAAGTAATTCATTTGTGCTTCGGGGCAACCTGTGAATGTGAAGGCGTGGTATGAATTCAAGTTCTTTCTATTTTATATCTCTAAGGGCACAGGACAATTTGAAATTGCAATACCGCAAAAAAACTCTAGACAAAGACATCCAGAAAAGAAAATGACAGTATTTCGGCCATTTAAGCTACAGAGATTTCTCCTAGAGGGCAAAGTGGAGGGCAGCAGAAAGAGCAGTTGACCTAGGCATTGTTCGATGATGGACGTCACAGAGATAGAACATAGAACATACAGTGCAGAAGGAGGCCATTCGGCCCATCGAGTCTGCACCGACCCACTTAAGCCCTCACTTCCACCCTATCCCCGTAACCCAATAACCCCTCCTAACCTTTTTGGTCACTGAGGGAAATTTATCATGGTCAATCCACCTAACCTGCACGTCTTTGGACCGTGGGAGGAAACTGGAGCACCCGGAGGAAACCCACGCAGACATGGGTAGAACGTGCAGACTCCGCACAGACAGTGACCCAGCGGGGAATCGAACCTGGGACCCTGGCGCTGTGAAGCCACAGTGCTATCCACTTGTGCTACCGTGCTGCCGATATTGCAGACGAGCTACAGCAGATGTGTGAGGACGGCCCAAGACAGATGAGTGAAACACACAGTGACAACAGATCTCCTGGTAGGAGTAGCTACAAACAGGCAGATAGATAGAAGGACATATCTGTCGATAGGGAGAGCTCAGGAATGTGACCTGAGCAATCATGGTCTTCTGGCACTTGCTTTCTTAAAGTACCTGGGAAGAATTTTGCAGGGTTTTCTTTTCTGAAATTGTCCACAGGTTGCTCGGGGAAGAATGGGTTAGACAAGTTGTGCACAAACCAAATGGCCATGGTGGGATTTGAACTCGTGCCCACAGAGCCTAGGTCTGTGGATTACTGGTCCAGTGACATTACCACGGCACCACCACCTTCCCTGGCATGTTGGCAAGTACACCAGGAGGACTCTGAATTAACCTTCTGCTGTTTTCCAAATAATACCATGAGATCTTTTATATCCACGTGAGCAGGCAGATAGAGCATCTGCTCCAAAATGGTGGATTTAATTGGAATGCAAATGATCCAGTACCAGCTCCACGCTTCACCACAGTATGGAGTGAGATCAAGTAGTTGACAAAATAAACATTAAAGCATGGAATAAAACAGAAAATGCTGGAAAAGCTCTGTGGAGAGAGAAACAGAGTTAACGTTTTGCATCCATATGACTTTGTCAGAGCTTTCATAGAAAGATATGTGAAAACCATTTATAACAGATTTTTCCCCTCTAAAGGAAAAGCTTACCGTAATGCCACATCTTGGAATCTGCGTGTTCCATTGCCACCAAGATTCAAAACACTCATAGTCTCCATAATCTGGCACAGATTTATCAATGGGGTCATCCTGTGCTTGGATTGGCGGCTAAAACAGAGAGCAAAGCATCACTGGTTAACGTTTGAATAGTTCGCCTTTCATTTCCGGGGTTTGAACTCTCACCCCTGAGTAGTTTCCCTCCGATGACTCAGTCCGCAAAGTGCATTCACGCAAGATAACCGGAGCAGAGTGTCCCAGTTTGGATTCCCATTCATACTGTGTTAGCTGCCCTCAGCCAGGGTGGTAGCAGTGAGTCCCTCATGGTCTCAGTTAGCCTGGTTTACAAAAGGGAAAAGAGATCAGTTTAAGGTCATACCGCTCATTTGCATCCATTGAACCCTGCGGAAAGGTCTTGGGCGCAATTTCACCGGGAAAAGTCTATGCTCGGCCTTCGAGAAATATCTCGCTACTTAACGGCACTTTGTCGTTTTTTGGGGGCTTCAGAGAATTTCTCGCCACTGAGCCCGTACTTAGAGTAAATTCCTCTGGGAGCTGAAGCTGAATATAACTGTCACCTAGACTATTTCAATTATTTACTGTCTGGCTTCCCATCAACCACATGAGGTAAATCTCAATTCCCAGATGTTGATCGGCAAGAGGGTTAAGGTTTATGGGGACGTCAGGCAGGAAAGTGGAATGAAGGTCACAATCAGGGCAGCTGTGACCTTATTGAATGCCAGAACAGGCTCGATGGGCTGGGTGGTTTACTCCTGCTCCTATTTCTTAGGATCATCTGATCCAGAACTCTAATAATAATAATCTTTAGTATTGTCACAAGTAGGCTTACATTAACACTGCAATGAAGTTACTGTGAAAATCCCCTAGTCGCCACACTCCGCCACCTGTTCGGATACACTGAGGGAGAATTCAGAATGCCCAATTCATCTAACAGCACGTCTTTCAGGACTTTCAGACACGGGGAGATCGTACAGACTCCGCACAGACAGTGACCCAGCGGGGAATCGAACCCGGGACCCTGGCGCTGTGAAGCAACAGTGCTAACCACTGTGCTACCGTGCTGGTATGTGGGCCGGGATTCTGCAATACGGCGGCTCAGTGTTGCCGCCCTCTGCTGCCTGTGTCCCATCAGCTTCTGTCCATGCTGATGTACATTTTCAATATTTTGATCTTGGTTCAAAATAGTCACTGCACCATCGGTTCGATTCACTAGGGCAGGACTTCCCCCTGATATGGGAGTGAGAAAGGAAGTGTTTTGCAGGAGGCCAGCTCAGAGGTGGAATGCCTGCCTACAAGCAGCAGGTAGCTTGTTAAGCTAGTTAAAAGGCTAACAAAGTAGAGGCAGACTGGAACCTTCCAGCTGCCCTGTAGACCCACTGTTGCAGAACAGATTGACAACTGCCCGGGGATAGCCTTCTGGTAATAGACTGGGGGTCTGGCTCAAGCTGTGATGCTAAGTTGTCCTGTGAAAAGTGTCCTGCTCTACAATATGGGCCTGGAAACTGTGGCCATTTTATAAATTTCAAAATTATTAAAGTTGCTGAGAGGGCACCTCAAGATGTGGTTATATGTTTTAAAAAATCATCTCAGAACTAATGTCCCCTGTAGTCTTTTTCTTCGTTATTCAGGGGTTAAAGATTCGTTGACTGGTTCCTGCAAAGGTACAGACAGAATTGTATCCGAGAAAAGGGTGTCATAATGTGTTATTCTGGTATGACTGGAGTTGGGGAGATGTGCTTTGGTGAGCGCCCGAACATAGTGCAAGAATTTTCTCCTATCTTCTCGTGGGTTGTACGGGCACTCGCTACGTGGGAAGGTGTCCGCCATATTAGCATGTTTTCATGGCCTTATCCTCTTCTCCCTCATTCTCTTGTTTATCCGTAGGTACATACAGAGGCACCAAGTTTAATGATTAAGCTGAGCCAACTATGTTGTTCTCATGTCCTTTTCTGTATTTACGCTTGCTGAGACATTTATTCTATGCTGTACCGATCCTGAGGATTTGTGCATTGTTTGTAAAAAGGGAAAAACTTTAATAAAAATATATGTAAAAGGAAACACTGGAATTCAGTGATCAGTGGAATTCTTGCAGTCCTGCATTTTATTGGATTTATTTCTAACCAAGGCCTCAGGAATGCATTTTTCATATCAATGCAAGCTCTGCAAATCAGTCGGCCTTACAATCCTTTACTACAGTTGTACAGCCATATATTCAACTAATTGAAGGGAAGGTGCTATGTCTTACAAGTATTTTTACCCGCATGAAAAAGAAACACAAAGAACTGTAATGTCTCATTTGGAAATCATGGGCGAAATTCTCCGTTATCGGCGGAAAGTCCGCCGATCGGCGCAAAAAACGGCGCAAATCCGACTTGCGTCACGTCGGAAAAATGTGTCGATAGTCTCCGGCCCGAAATGGGCTAGCAGCGACGTAACGGGATCCGCGCTTGCGCAGTGGTTCACGCCGTGCAGCGTCATACGCGCTGCACGGCGTGACGGCTCATAAGGCCGCGCTGCTCCCCCCCACCCGACCGGAACAGCCGACCGCAACACCCGACTGGATGGCTGGCCGCCGCTCAGCCCCGAGGTTCGAGTCACGCGATGTGGAGGCGCTCCTGGACGCGGTGGAGCAGAGGAGGGACGCCCTGTATCCCGGGCATGGCCGCAGAGTTGCCCCACGCCACAGCCGGCGTCTGTGGAGGGAAGTGGCAGAGGCCGTCACCGCTGTGGCCCTAACACCACGGACAGGCACCCAGTGCCACAAGAAGGTGAACGACCTCGTCAGAGCAGGCAGGGTGAGCCTCCCCCATATCCCCCCTCCCCATATCACACCCACCCCATATCCCCCTCCCCCATATCCCACCCTCCCCATATCCCCCCTCCCCCATATCCCCCTCCCCATATCCCCATATCCCCCCCTCCCCTATATCCCCCCTCCCCCATATCCCCCCTCCCCATATCCCCCCTCCCCATATCCCCCCTCCCCCATATCCCCCTCCCCATATCCCCCCTCCCCCATATCCCCCCTCCCCCATATCCCCCCCTCCCCATATCCCCCCTCCCCATATCCCCCCTCCCCCATATCCCCCCTCCCCCATATCCCCATATCCCCCCTCCCCCATATCCCCCTCCCCCATATCCCCCCTCCCCCATATCCCCCCTCCCCCATATTCCCCCTCCCCCATATCCCCCATATCCCCCATATCCCCCCTCCCCCACATCCCCCCTCCCCCATATCCCCCCTCCCCCATATCCCCCATATCCCATATCCCCCCTCCCCCATATCCCCCCCTCCCCCATATCCATCATATCCCCCCTCCCCCATATCCCCCCTCCCCCATATCCCCCATATCCCCAAGTGAATCCAGCCCTAACCTTAACCTCTGCAATGCACGCGCAACCGATGGCGTGCATTCATATACCTGCCTAACAGTATTGCCTTTTACCCCTGCCCCCCCCCCCCCCCACAGGAGAAGCGCGCACACAACAATAGGGAGCATGTGAGGACTGGAGGAGGGCCCGCTGATGAGAGGCCACTGACCGAACACCAGGAAAGGGCCCTGGAACTGGCTGGCGGACCTGAGGACCGGGAGGTTGCTGATGCAGAGGTCGGGGGCGTACTAGCAAGTGAGCCACCGACAGCCCGTCCCCATATCCCCCCTCCCCTATATCCCCCTCCCCCGTATCACCTGATCACTGCCTGATGTCTAACCATGCATGCTTCATTGTGTATCGCAGGACCAAACGTCCAGGCACCCATCCCCGCAGATGCAGACCGCCCGCAGGATGCCCCTCGGAGACCACAGGAGACGGAGAGACCCGCGCCCTCCAGCATGCGACGCCCGCAGGATGCCCCTCGGAGACCACAGGAGACGGAGAGACCCGCACCCTCCAGCATGCGACGCCCGCAGGATGCCCCTCGGAGACCACGGGAGACGGAGAGACCCGGACCCTCCAGCATGCGACGCCCGCAGGATGCCCCTCACACACCATGGGAGACGGAGAGACCTGGAGCAACAGGGAGACGACACCCCCGTCACGTGCGGGAGCGACCACCCAGCGACGAGGGGGGCAGCTACAGGCCCCCGTCACATCCGAGCCAGGACACCACTACCCAGGACACCACTACCCAGGACACCACTACCCAGGACACCACTACCCAGGACACCACGACCCAGGACACCCCTACCCGGGACAGCACTACCCAGGAAGACGAAATACCGGACAGTGACTCAGAGTGGATGGGTGGAGACGAACCCCCACCCCAAAGTGCCATGGACTCAGAGTGGGACGAAGAGCACGACACAACGCCACTGTTGTCACCAACACCCGCCACCATCGCAGAAACACTCACCTCGGTTGGGCACTTTAGTGATGAGGCGTCTGGTACACTCACTGGTGCGCACAACACAGCCGTCCCGGTACAGCAGGTGGAGGTAGGAGCAGCAGAGGGGCCGGGCGGTCGGAGGGCAGCCCAGCCCAAGCGAACATCTGCCGCCCAGATGGATCCCGGGTTCCTGCAGTTACCACACCCACATATAGATCCGATGCAACCACCGACCCGGAGATGAGCGAAGAGGGTGACGGGCGGCTTGCGGCGGCTGCGGTCGCAGATGGAGGAGTCCACCCGCGTCCAGGAGCTGGGAGTGGTGCCGGTCATGCGTGCCACCCAGGCCGACACCGCACGGGTGGCGTCCGCGGTGGAGGCAATGGGTGCGACGGTGTCAGACATGGGGAACGGTTTGCGAGGCCTGGGGCCTTCCGTGCAGGCGGCATCTGTGGCCCAGGAAATGGCTGCCCTCTCACAGGAGGCCATAAGCCAGTGCCAGCGCCAGATGGCAGAGGCGCTCAACGCCATAGCCCAGTCTCAGCAGGCCATGGCCCAGTCTCTGCAGGCCATGGCCCAGTCTCTGCAGGCCATCGCTGAGGGCATCGGCGCCAGTGGCCATGTGCGAGCCGGCGTCGCACTGTCACAGACAGGGTTTGCCAACCCCCTGGGCTCCATGGCTGCAAACCTGCAGACCCCTGTCGATACCAGCACGGGCCTCCAGGACTGGCAGCGCCAGATGTCGGGGGGGCGTCGGATGGCCAGTCCGTTCGCATCCCCCACCCATGTAGAGGGAGAAGGAGGTGGTGTGGTCCGTCCCGGCTCCCTCTGTAGGGGAGGTCCCGGTACACCGCGACAACTCGGACTGCCCCCCCTTCCGTCCCAGGTGCATCGGGTGGGCAACGGGCAGGACAGGCTGGCAGCTCGCCATCCCAGTCACCCGGGCCGCAGCCTGGCCCATCTAGGCCAGGACGCCCCAGGAAACGGCCGCCAAAGGGATCCAATGTCAGAGGGCAGGAATCACAGGAGTCCACCTCCAGTTCTGCTGTACCGTCTGGGGAACCACGTAGATGTAGTCAAAGGGCCCGTAAGGCCAAACAATTAGACACTGAGTAAGTTGACACGGTTGCAGGGCACAGATGAGTTTTAGGGGCTAGGGCACGTGCATGAACTCCTTTGGTTATTAAAGTCAATGTTACACCTACAGAAGCTGCCTTTGTGCTCTGTCCAAAGTGTGCGGGGGTGTCATGTACGTTGAGCACAAGTGTGTGTGTGAGGGGTGGTCTTACCTCAGCCCCAGGTGAGTCTGCCCCCTTCCCCCTGGGCCGCCATCAACATCCCCCGGGCAGAGGACGGGACCATGCGCTGCAGTGTCACAGCCGCATGCAGGGATGGTCCGGGTGGATGGTGGTACTGTGGCCATGGGTCAGACATAGTCCAACGATGTAGAGCCAGGAGCTCACCGCAGGGCGGGTTGTCATCATCCTCCATGGCCTGCGATAGACAAGCGTCCACCCGCAACTGTGTGAGCCCGGCCCGTTGTGCCGCAGGTGGATCGGCAATAGGGGGGGTGGTGTGCATGCGGGTGGGGTGGGTGGGGTTGGGGAGGGGGGTGAGGGTGCTGGGTGGGTGGATGGGTGGGGGGTGTGGGTGGTCGGCTGTTGCCATGGTGTGCGGTCTGTGGCCATACTACCCGATTCCCACGAACATCTAGTCAGTGAAGCAGGCGTCTATCAGTCTGTCCCGTGCCCGCTGGGCCAGCCGGTAACGGTGGACAGCCACCCGCCTGTGTCTACCCCGTCTGCCCTGACCATTGCCCCCATCCCCCTCATCTGGGGAGGACTGGGCCTCTTCCTGCTGCTCCTCCACTCCGCCCTCCTCTGCCTGCGGCACATCGCCCCTCTGCTGGGCTATGTTGTGCAGGACGCAGCACACCGCAATGATGCGGCCGACCCTATCTGACCGATACTGGAGGGCGCCCCCAGAGAGGTCCAGGCACCTGAAACGCATCTTCAGCACGCCAAAGCACCTCTCGATCACTCCCCTTGTCGCTACATGGGCATCATTGTAGCGGTTCTCCGCCTCATTGCGTGGCCTCCGTATAGGCGTCATCAGCCACGATCGCAATGAGTAGCCCCTGTCGCCCAGCAACCAGCCCCTCAGCCGGGGATGGCGTCCCTCGTACATGCCGGGGATGGATCACCGCGACAACACGAATGAGTCGTGTACACTGCCTGAGTGACGGGAGCAGACATGCAGGATCATCATGCGGTGGTCGCAGACCACCTGTACGTTCATCGAATAGGTCCCCTTCCTATTAGTGAACACGGCCCTGTTATCTGCAGGTGGCCGCACGGCGACGTGCATCCCATCGATCGCGCCCTGGACCATGGGGAACCCGGCCACGGCAGAGAAGCCCACGGCCCGGGCATCTTGGCTGGCCCGGTCCACGGGGAAGCGGATGTAGCGGTGCGCCATGGCATATAGGGCATCTGTCACTGCCCGGATGCACCGGTGCACCGATGTCTGCGATATGCCGGACAGGTCCCCACTCGGTGCCTGGAATGACCCCGTTGCATAAAAGTTCAGGGCCACCGTAACCTTGACGGACACGGGGAGAGGGTGTCCCCCGCCAGTGCCACGCGGTGACAGGTGTGCCAGCAGGTGGCAGATGTGTGCCACGGTTTCCCGGATCATCCGGAGTCTCCTCCTGCATTCCCGGTCCGTGAGGTCCTGGTATGACTGCCTGGGCCGGTACACACGGGGCGCCCGCGGGTGCCTCCGTTGCCGTGGGGCCGCGACGTCCTCCTCCCCCTCCTCGTCCTGTCGGTCAGGTGTCCCTCCAGCCTGGGCGGCTGCCGCCTGCCCCTCTCTGGCATGCTCCTCCTCCTCCTCCTCCTCCTCATCCAGGGCAACATAGACATGAGCGGCTGCCACCACGGCGGCCAACATCGCTGGATGATCTGAAAACATGACGGCCTGGTGGGGGGGAGGGGAACGACGACATGTCATCATTGCCCATATCCCCTCCTCCCCCCAGTCAGGTGGCATGGACCGCATGGGTCCAACTGTTGGAGGCTGGCACCTGGCCAGGTGGACCAACTCACTTGCCCTCCCATCCCCCTCCCCGGCACAGACCCCCCCCCCAATCCACCTCCCCGGCACGGAACCCCCCCCAACCTCCACCCCGGCACGGACCCCCCCCAACCTCCACCCCGGCACGGACCCCCCATCCACCTCCCCGGCACGGACTCCCCTCCCAACCTCCACCCCGGCACGGACCCCCCCAACCTCCACCCCGGCATGGACCCCCCCCCAACCTCCACCCCGGCACGGACCCCCCATCCACCTCCCCGGCACGGACCCCCCCCCAACCTCCACCCCGGCACGGACCCCACCCAACCTCCACCCCGGCATGGACCCCCCATCCACCTCCCCGGCACGGACCCCCCCCCAACCTCCACCCCGGCACGGACCCCCCATCCACCTCCCCAGCACGGACCCCCCCAAACCTCCACCCCGGCACGGACCCCCAATCCACCTCCCCAGCACGGACCCCCCCCCCAACCTCCACCCCGGCACGGACCCCCATCCACCTCCCCGGCACGGACCCCCCCCCCCAACCTCCACCCCGGCACGGACCCCCCATCCACCTCCCCAGCACGGACCCCCCCCCCAACCTCCACCCCGGCACGGACCCCCCATCCACCTCCCCGGCACGGACCCCCCCCCAACCTCCACCCCGGCACGGACCCCCCATCCACCTCCCCGGCACGGACCCCCTCCCGGCACTCCCCCGGAGCCCAGCCTACTCTCACCCCCCCCCCACCCCCCCCCCACCCCCGCCGCACACACACACACACACAACCCGAGACACACCTCTCCTCACGCATTCAGACTGCGGCCACGCCATTGCCTGCCCAGAGCCAACCCCCCAGGCCGTCACTCACCTCCACGCTGGTCGGCGTGAGCCTGGAGCACCGGGTCACGCCGATAAAAAGGAGGTTTAATTTACGTCGACGTGAACGGTCATCACGTCGACGGGACTTCGGCCCATCCGGAAGGGAGAATATCGGCAGGCCGAAAATCGGCTGCCTTGCGCAGACCCGTGACATTCTCCGCGGCAGCGGCGACATTAACGCCCCGCCGACTTTTCTCCCTTCGGAGACTTCGGCAACCGGCGGGGGCGGGAATCACGGCGGCCAACGGCCATTCTCCGACCCTCTGGGGGGTCGGAGAATGACGCCCCATTTTCTGGTTACAGTGTTGAAATAATGGGCGCGAATCTCCAGTCGCGTTGGGCTCTCACTTGAGCGTAACGCTGCCGGAGAATGTCGGGAGAGGGGTGCAAAGAGCCTTACGACAGGCTCTACGCCTCCCAGGATTCTCCAAAACCTTGCGAGACGACGGAGTCGGACCCCACCCCAAATGGGCGTGACCGAATGACGCTTGTGGAAGTAGGTGGTAAACCTACTTACGACCTACCTGCATGGGATCTACCGGCCTCCCTCGATTCTTCGGCCTCGCCAGAGAGGCTGCAGCCGGGCGCCGATCAGTGCTGGTCCACACAAACTTGGACCAAGTGGAACAGCACCCCGGGGGTCTCCCGGGCCAGCGGAGACCCCCACGGTGGTCAAGGTAATTGCAGGGAAGCTCCCTGGCCCTCCCCCTGGAAAGTGGGCACCTTGGCACTGCCCAGCTGGCACCTTGGAACTGCCAAGCCAGCAGGAGCACTGCCTGGGTGCTAGGGTGGCAGTGCAAGGGTGCCCGAGTGTCAGGGTGGCACTGCCAAGGGTTAGGGGGCAGGTTGGGCCATCCCCATAAAATGAGGGTGGAGGGGGGTTTGAAGGATGGGGGAGTGCAGGGCAGGCAAGTAGGCCTTCCTGGAGATAGGGTGGGTGGGGGTCCTAGAAGGAAAGGGATGCTGTGAGGGGGATTGGGGGGCCTGAAGAGGGGGGACCCCCATTCGCCCCATAGCAGGGTATCCTCACTTGGGAGGTGTGGGGTAGTGTCCATGTGTGTGTGGGGGTGACAGTGCCCATGGGTGGGGGGTGTGGGGGACCCAAAAGCTCACTTAGAGATGGGGCATCCTTTCAAAATGGCGGCCCGATCTCTGAGTTCAGCTCCCCAGTGCTTAAAAAAAAATTCTAAATGTGGCTAAACCGACAAGAAACTCCCCAGTGCCCAAAAAAGGGACTAAATGTCATTGAATAGCTGTGGGGAACTCCCTGAAAACCCCGCCACAAATTAACTTAGAAATATTTTGGGAGAATCGGGCCCAATGATTCCAGCAGATGCCGCAGCAAGACTACTTTGAACCAAGATCAAAATATTTAAAACCTTCAGCAACCCCGCAACGTCTGCCCGCCGTAACCCTTGTGAGGCCTCAGTCAACCAGCAAATTCAAACACAGTACTGTCAATTCGACCTGAACAATAATAGATGCCGTATTGAAAAGTGCAGAGCGCTTACGTGCCCGGTGTGGAACAGCAAGGTTTGAAACAGAAGTGGGTAGATTTTGCGTTGATGCAAATCGGGAATAGTAAAAGTCAGCGAATGTCCGAAAATTGCATTGACTGAACCCAGAGTATAGGCCGCAATCTGACGAAGTAGCTAAAACTGAAAGATGTAATGAAATACCTCAGCTTCCCCAAAATATGTTTTCATTTTTCAAAAATAAAGGAACAAATATCCTAGGTTCTTTTTTCCGAATAGGATCGTGCGGAAGTCTTCATGAGGCAGGAGCACAGAACAACGAGCCCAGTACGTAGTCAAGTGATTCTTTGCGTAACACAACGCCAACACCCACTTTGCATGTCACAATGGAACATTCCGGAAATTGTGAATTACAATACAGAAATGCAAGTTCTTACTTTCTTACTGCTATACTGAAATTTCCAATAAGTTGACAACAGAAGAAGGCAGTGGGATAGTCAGCTAGTAATCCAGAAGCCCCGGATATTGCTGCGGGCTTGATGGTTCAAATCCCACCACAGTGACTGGTGGAATTTAAATTCAATTCATAAATCTCAAATTGAAAAGCTTGTTTCAGTGAGCGTGACCAGGAAACTGTTATAACCCCTACGGGATTCACGGGAACGACCTGATTGATCTCCCCGTGGGGCTTGTGGAGTATGAGCTCCCCCGCTGAGGGGCGGTGGGCCAACAGCGGGCTTGTTAATTCCCCGAGAGAAAAGCCGTCCTAGGAAGGAACTGGTATCTCAGGATGGTCCCGATTGGGAATTGGACTGTTGCTTCGTTGCTGTATTTCCCAGCGTGAGTAGGAAATAAACTATTTTTGACTCTCCTTTTTGGGACACCTCATTGACTACAATATTGGCGACAAGAATGAAATGGAACGCCAGAACAGCGCTGCTGGCCACTCAGGCCACGGCTCCTTCTCAACAGGTTTGCACTGTTCACAAATTCTGCTCTTTGGTAGACTTGACGTGTTCGATGTGAGCATGGAAGACTGGGCGCCCTACTCGAAAAGTGTGCACTATTTCTTTAGGGAAACGCAATTACTGGGGAATATCGCCAGAGGGTGATTCTTTTGACCACCTGTGGGGCCCTGACTTTCAGCGTCATAAAGAGTCTAACCTACCCTGCAGCTCCAGACTCCCAAGATGTTCAAGGAATTAGTGGCGCTTGTGACAAATAACTACAACCCCAAGCCGTCAGTCATTGTGCAACAGTACCGATTTAACAGAGTCTAGAGAAACCAGGGCTGTCTGTTACAAAGTTTTTAGAACGGTAACGCAAACTGGTGGACCACTGTGACTACAAGCCATCCTTACTTGAGATGCGAGGAGACTGCCCTGTATGCAGTATAAACAACATGACGGGCCAGCGGAAAATGCTGGCTGAGCCATTGCTGGACTTAAAAAAGGTAGTCGGGACCTCCTGTCATGGAAGAGCACGGAGATAGAGGCCAGGAGATCCAGGCGATGTCAGGGATGGAGGTGAATAGCATAGGACACCCGCCGCCCCCCCCCCCCACTCCCCCCAATTCAGATGAGCAGCACCCCCTCGGAGTGGGACCTCTGGGACACCCTGGCCCGAATACCATCAGGCCCAAGGGCCGCTGTAATCAGGCGAGACACTTCCCCAGAATCAATGAAGGAAGATCCAGAGATTCGGCACCTGGGGCCGGAGAAACCGCAGAACAGGCAACACCAGGTCAGCCAGCAAGCGTGTTGCCCTGGTCGAGGGAGGTGCCTACCTAGGGACAGGACCCTCCACAGAGAGCAGCCCGACGACGTTGAATGCATGCAATTCAATTGCATCATCAGGCTGCAGATTGCCCCCTTTCAAGATCACTGTCCAGGTGAATGGTGATCTGCTGGACATGGAGCTGGACATAGGGGCTGCAGTCTCAGTGATAGGGTGCCAGATGTTCAAAAGGCTCAGGACAGGAATCCAGCAGTTGAACTTGTGGGACACCGAGGCGAGGTTGGCAATCTACACAGGGGAAGCCCTAGTCTTCCATGCTCAACAATGACCCCAGTTGCCTACACACAGCGGTCCATCAGGCTACCTTTGAGAATAGTACGGGGCCCCGGCCCGAGATTGCTGGGTCGTGATTGGCTACATAGGCTCCATTTGGACTGGCACAGATTTTCAGGGTGGGCACTGGGAGATTATACAAAGTCCTGGGGGGCATGGCAAAAATCAACGGTCCCATGGCTAAGATACATGTAGACCCTGAGGCCCAACCAAAGTATTTCAGGGCCCACCCAGTTCCCTGTGTATTGCTGACAAAAGTAGAGGATTAACTCAACCTCTTGGTGTAGGAATTATCCGGCTGGTAAAATTTGCAGATTGGGCAACGCCTGTAGTTTCGGTATTGAAACTGAACAAAACTGTCCAGCTGTGCGCGGGTTACAAGCTAACTGTAAACAAGGCCTCTCATTTGGCCAGATACCCGATAATGCGAATAGTTGCGGAATAGTCTACGCAAAGTTGGTTGGGGGACAATATTTTTCTCAACTCAAAATGAGTCCAGAGTACCTCTAATTGGAGCTTGACACAGATTCCAGAAAATCCATGACTAATAATACCCGTGGAGGTCTCTATGAATTGCCATTTAGAGTGTCACCGGCTTGCGCTATTTTCCAGAGAATCATGGAGAACATTGTCCATGGATACCGTCAGTGACGGTCTACTTGGATGACAGCCTGGTCACCGGAGACATCGAAAAGGAGTTTCTGAGCAACCTGGAGGAAGTCCTCCGCCAGTTATCTGAGATAGGCTGAGAGGAAGATGCATTTTTCATGGCAAAGAGGTCACATATTTAGGATGTTGTGTCAATCGAGAGACGGCCTGTACCCTATAGAGGAAAAGGTGCGAGCAATGAAACAAGCCCCCACGGCGGAGAACGCTACCACGTTGTGGTCATTCTTAGGCTTCGTGAATTATTATGGGGAGCTTGTCCCTAACCTGGCAAATGACTTTGCACCACTGCACGCGCTACTGGAGAAGCATTAAGAATGAGCGTGGAGAGCGCCGCAAGAAGAAATCTTCACTGGGGTGAAGTGGCGGCTGTCATCATCACGGTTGTTGGCCCATTACGACCCCTCAAAGCCCCCTCTCCCTTCCAGCCGCTTGTCAATAGGATTTCCCATTGAAGCCACCCCACGCCCCCGGGAAACCCGCAGGCGGGGATGCGCTGCCAGCGGGAAAAGAGATTCCCAATGGCCGGAGAATTCCAGCCACTATCTTTTTCTTTCACTTCAGTTCCAAGGAAAATTGGCTTTTTGGGGGGATAAGCAGCTTATTAATTACAGTGTTCGGCTTAAAAGTTTCCATTTGAAGATGAGGCAGTGTTTGAGACATTGCGGTCTCAAAACTATTCTCAGAAAGATTTACGTGATGGATTCTTCCTGAATTTACATGGGGCGGGATTCTCTCAGCCCAGGCTGGGCCGGAGAATCGCCGGGCCGGGCGCGAATCGCTCGACGCCGCCGCGACGCCAGTCTGCGGATTGTCCAGAGAGCGGAGAATCGGTGCAGTCGGCGCAGCGCCAGTCGGCGGCCGCTGTATGCGGCCACCCTGGCGATTCTCCGCCCGGGATGGGCCGAGCGAGCGTAAAAAAAATCCGAGTCCCGCCGGCGCCATCCACGTGTGGTCTTACCTGGCGGGACCTCGGCGTGCGTCCATCCGGGGGCGGTCTGGTGGGGGGGGGGGGCCTGGGGGGGGGCCTGCGCTGTGGCCTGTCCCGGGGCATACCTATTGGCGGGCCGGCCTCTCGGGCTGGGGGCCTCTTTTGCTCTGCGCCAGCCCCTGTAGCCCTGCGCCATGTTGCCTCGGGGCTGGTGCGGCGAAGGAAGCCACCGCGCATGCGCGCATTGGCGGCAGTCGCACTGCGCATGCACAGACCCGCGGTGCCCATTTGATGCCGGGACCGGCAGCTGGAGCGGCGTGGGTTGCTACAGTGCCGTGCTGGCCCCCTGTAGGGGTCTGAATGAATCCAGCACTCGTTTGTAGAGTCAAACAGAAAGTAACTTTAGTTACAACAATATGCACACAGTAGCAATAGTTCACCATTGCTTCCTTATATAGCTGGTACCACACTGGCCAGCTCTATTTGTGCCGCTGCAACTACTAGTGATAACCCCCCCCCCTGCATTGGGGGAGCTCACACTTCCCTGAGGAGCTCATGCACTGAGGTGCAGGTGTGGAATGTCTCTGAGCTCCCTCTGCGTCTGTCTTTAACCCTGCTTTGGGACCTGGTGTGCTATTCTGTATGCTGGCTGCCTTTTCTGGTCTTTGAAGCCTGAACTACGGCAAGGGCAAACGGTGCTGCGACCGGTTGAATGGTGAGAAAGGGGAGCCTGTTGTTGTTGCCAGTTGCTTGCAGGGGAGAGAGAGGAGAGTGCTTGCCTGCAGTTGACACACCTGGGACTCGTCTTTGTCACTGGCTGCCTTTCTGCTTCTCGGCTTGGAGCGGAGCGAGGAGCGGGTCTTGGTTGGCCTGCTGTCGAGCGGAAAGTGGAGTGCAATGGACTCGCTTTTGCAATTTTAGACTGGATGATGTCGAGAGACTGGATGCCAGGACCGTGAGAACAGTAGGGCGGTGGCCCAATTGACTAAGTGTACTGTTTAGACTGATGTTGGTTGTGTTTTATTGTTGGGGGATTGTATGGTTATTATTGTAATTTTGTTGTGTATTGTTATTTTAGGTTTAGCACTGGGTGCTCGCCAGTTGCGGCCACCCTGCTTCTGTGCACTGGGGGTTGAGGGGTCCTTCCTGGTGCTAGTGAGGGGGAGGGGTGTTCTCTCTCTCTCTCATTAACCGTGCATTGCCTGTCCCTTCCCGGTCAACTGAGCTGCTTGCGGGCGCCTCTTCCCCGCCAGGGGGCTGTTGCTGGAGTCAGGGGAGGGTGGGGTCGGGAATTGTGCGCTGGCTTGAGTGCTGGCAGCTTTGACTTGTGTTTACTTATTTGTTGGATTTCTGGTGGTTATTATTATGCCACAAACAGCAACAAGATAATGGCCAGGTAATTGGTTTTAAATGTTGCTGATTGAGGGATAAATATTGGGCAGGGTGACACGGGCAGGTGCCGAGGGTTCTTTTATATTCACTTGCAAGAGAGCACAATGGAAAGACATCACCTCCGACAGAGATCTCCTGAACTGAAATGGGAGTCTGGACTATGAGGCTCAAGTCTCTGGAATTGGACTTGAATACATGTCCTACAGACTCAAACTGTGAGCATGGTAGCAATAACCATAGCTGATTAGCAGGTACCATGGGCGGGATTCTCCGACCCCCCGCTGGGTCGGAGAATCGCCGGGGGCTGGCGTGAACCCCACCCCTGCCGGTTGCCGAATTCTCCGGCACCGGATATTCGGCAGGGGTGGGAATCGCGCCGCGCCGGTTGGCGGGCCCCCCCCCCCGGCAATTCTCCGGCCCGCGACGGGCCGAAGTCCCGCTGCTGGAATGCCTGTCCCGCCGGCGAGAATCAAACCACCTCTCTTACCGGCGGGACAAGGTGGCGCGGGCGGGCTCCGGGGTCCTGGGGAGAGCGCGGGGCGATCTGGCCCCGGGGGATGCCCCCACGGTGGCCTGGCCTGCGATCGAGGCCGACTGATCTGTGGGCGGACCTGTGCCATGGGGGCACTCTTTTCCTTCCGCCTTCGCCATGGTCTCCACTATGGCGGAGGCGGAAGAGACCCCCTCCCCTGCGCATGCGTGGGGATGCCGTGAGTGGCCGCTGACGCTCCCGCGCATGCGCCACACGGCAAAGTCATTTCTGCGCCAGCTGGCAGGGCACCAAAGACCTTTCCCGCCAGCTGGCAGGGCGGAAATCAGTCCGGCGCGGGCCTAGCCCCTCAAGGTGAGGGCTCGGCCCCTCAAGATGCAGCGAATCCCGTACTGATTCGCGCCATTTTTGGCGCCGGTCGGCAAACATCGTGCCGATTGCGGAGAATCCCGCCCCATGGGTGGGATTCTCTCAGACCGGTGCCGGGCCACAGAATCCCCGTGACTGGCGCGAATCTCTCTGGCTGGCGGCCTCCTTTCTTCTAAGCCGGCCCCTGTAGTCCTGCGCCATCTTGCACCGGGGCCGGCACATTGAAGGAAGCCACTGCGCATGCGCCCGTTGGCGCCGGTGCCACTGTGCATGTGCGGATCCCGCGGCGCCAAGTTCACGCCGGGATCAGCAGCTGGAGCAGCGTGGACCGTTCCAGTGCCGTGCTTGCCCCCTGTCGGGGCCAGAATTGCTGATCCTGAGGCCGTGTTGACGCCGTCGAGAAGCGCGACGACGTTTCCGACGGCGTCAACGCTTAGCTTCAGGATCACAGAATCCCGCCCCAGGTTTGTGCCTGACAAAATTATCCCCACTAAATACTTATATTATTACATGTTATATCAGTCTTGAAAGTTTCAATTGACCACAACCTTTTAGGGAAGAGAATTCTCATTTTCACTACTCTTTAAGTGGAAAAGTGCTTCCTGTTCTCCCTCCTGAATGGACTAGCTTGCATTTTAAGATTGCACCCCATGTTTTATTTATTTATTTTTAAAAAATATATTTTATTCAAATTTTTTGGCCAAACAAAACAATACAAAGGTTTTCCTTTTTACACCAGTAAAATAGTATAAATAACAGTGGCCGTTTTTAACAAATAAATAAATAATATATAAACTAAATGGCAACTGCCATATCAAAAATAATAACTCTCCAAAAATAAAATCCAACAATCCAATATGCATAGCCTAATACAAATATCTATACAAAAACACCCCTGAGGACCCGCCCGGGCCCTCCCCCCCCCCCCCCCACCCCCCACCCCCCCTCCCCCCTGGGTTGCCGCTGTTACCTTCTGTGGTAGTATGCATTAGGGGTCATGTGGGACTGTGAAGCCGTGATGTCATGGGCTGACAGATCCCGGGTCCTGGTTGGCTGTTGAAGGCGGAGTATAAGAACCAGGAGTTCTCCCCCGCAGGCCAGTCTGCTACTGAACTGCGGGGAACAAGTCACGCTTAATAAAGCCTCATCGACTTCATCTCTATTCGTCTCTCGTGAGTCTTTGTGCGCTACAATTTATTAAGCGTGCTTAAAAGAACTATGGAGCTCAGGATCATCCCGGAATGCCTGAGGATCAGCCCCAACGCAGTGAACACAGCAGCAGTTTTCAAACACTGGCAGACTTGTTTCGAGGCCTACCTCAGAACGGCCCCCGGCCGGGTCACAGAAGACCAAAAACTACAGGTCCTGCACTCGAGGGTAAGCCCGGAAATTTTCCCTCTCATCGAAGACGCAGAGGATTTCCAGATGGCGTTCGCAGCACTAAAAAGCATCTATGTTCGCCCAGTGAACCAGATCTACGCACGCTACCAACTCGCAACGAGACGGCAAAGTGTCGGAGAATCGATAGATGAATTCTACGCCGCGCTACTAATTTTGGGACGGGCCTGCAGCTGCCCGCCGGTAAACGCGATGGAACACACGGACATGTTGATGCGTGATGCTTTTGTGGCTGGTATGAACTCTTCCCAAATCCGCCAAAGACTTTTAGAAAAAGAGTCGGTAGGACTCTCAGAGGCACGGGCCCTTGCAGCCTCACTAGATGTGGCCGCATGAAACGCCCGCGCCTCCGGCCCCGACCGCGCGGCAGCCCCTTGGGCTCCGTGGACCCCCGTCACGACAAACCCCCCCCCCTCCCCCCCACCCCACAGGCTTGCGCGGTTCAGACGCCAAGTCGTCCCGGGGGAGCCCGCTGCTATTTCTGCGGCCAGGCGAAACACCCCCGGCAACGCTGCCCGGCCCGCGCAGCGATTTGTAAGAGCTGCGGGAAAAAGGGCCATTTCGCGGCTGTGTGCCGGTCCCGGGAGGTCGCCGCTGTCCCCGGCGAACAAGGAGTCCTGCGCGCTTCTAACGCTCCCCAACCCCCCCAGCGCCCCATGTACGACCCGCAGGCGCAACCAGTTTGGGTCCCGGCCACCGCTGTCCAGCGCCCCATGTACGACCAGCAGGCGCAACCAGTTTGGGTCCCGGCCACCGCTGTCCCCAGAGAACAAGGTGATCTGTGCGTTTCTGACGCTTCCCAACCCCCCCAGCGCCCCATGTGCGACCCGCAGGCGCCGCCATTTTGGGTCCCGGCCACCACGAGGGGAGGAGGGGCGCCGCCATTCTGGGACCCCCAGACCTGTGCGACGCATGGGGACGGCCATTTTGTCCACCCCCGCCGGCATCGTGTGACCCCCCAGCCATGTGCGATGCATGGGGGTGGCCATTTTGTTCACCCCCGCCGCCATCTTGGACGGCAACAACGGACCCCAGTGTCGACGGCTCCACGGGGTTCGAGGAAGACGCTCAAGCACTACGATCACGTCTGGCCTCAATGACGCTGGACCAAGCACGGCCCCGGACGCTCCAGACGACGGCAACAACGGTGCTGATAAACGGGCACGAGACACCATGCCTGGTCGACTCCGGGAGCACGGAAAGCTTCATCCACCCCGACATGGTAAGACGCTGTTTTTTGACCATCCGTCCCAGTGCGCAAAAGATTTCCCTAGCTGCAGGATCCCACTCCGTACAGATTAAAGGCTTCTGCATAGTGACCCTAACGGTGCAAGGGAGGGAGTTTAAAAACTACAGGCTCTACGTCCTTCCCTAACTCTGCGCGCCCACATTACTGGGATTAGATTTCCAGTGCAACCTGCAGAGCCTAACGTTTCAATTCGGCAGCCCAATACCCCCACTCACTATCTGCGGCCTCGCAACCCTCAAGGTTGAGCCCCCATCCTTGTTTGCAAACCTCACCCCGGATTGCAAACCCGTCGCCACTAGGAGCAGACGGTACTGCGCCCAGGACCGGACATTCATTCGGTCCGAAGTCCAGCGGCTACTGAAGGAAGACATAATCCAGGCCAGCAACAGTCCCTGGAGAGCACAGGTGGTAGTAGTAAAGACAGGGGAGAAGCAAAGGATGGTCATAGACTATAGCCAGACCATCAACAGGTACACACAATTAGATGCGTACCCTCTCCCCCGCATATCCGACATGGTCAATCGGATTGCCCAATATAAGGTCTTCTCCACCGTGAACCTCAAGTCCACCTACCATCAGCTCCCCATCTGCCCAAGTGACCGCAAGTACACAGCCTTCGAGGCAGACGGGCGATTATACCACTTTATAAAGTCCCGCAACCTCCCCTACTCTGTGGAGGAGGTCCGTACAGTCACAAGGAACTGCCACATCTGCGCAGAGTGCAAACCGCACTTTTTCAGGCCGGATGGTGTGCACCTGATCAAGGCTTCCCGTCCCTTTGAACGCCTTAGTCTGGATTTCAAAGGGCCCCTCCCCTCCACCGACCGCAACATATACTTCCTGAACGTGGTGGACGAGTACTCCCGTTTCCCCTTCGCCACCCCCTGCCCTGACATGACAGCGGCCACAGTCATTAAAGCCCTTAACACCATATTCACACTGTTCGGTTGCCCCGTATACGTCCACAGCGACAGGGGGTCCTCCTTTATGAGTGACGAGCTGCGCCAGTTCCTGCTCAGCAACGGTATAGCCTCAAGCAGGACGACCAGCTACAACCCCCGGGGGAACGGGCAAGTAGAGAGCGAGAACGGCACGGTCTGGAAGACCGTCCTACTGGCCCTACGGTCCAGGGACCTCCCAGTTTCACGGTGGCAGGAGGTTTTCCCGGACGCTCTCCACTCTATCCGGTCGCTACTGTGTACTAGCACTAACCAAACGCCTCATGAGCGCCTCCTTGTCTTCCCCAGGAAGTCCTCCTCTGGAACGTCGCTGCCGACCTGGCTGGCGGTCCCAGGACCCATCTTGCTCCGAAAACATGTGCGGGCGCACAAGTCGGACCCGTTGGTCGAGAGGGTTTGCCTCCTCCACGCGAACCCGCAGTACGCTTACGTGGAGTACCCCGACGGCCGACAGGACACGGTCTCCCTGCGAGATCTGGCGCCTGCCGGCAACACGCACACCCCCCCGACACCAATCACCCCCTCCCTGCCACCGGCGCACCCCGCGAGCGCCCCCTTCCCGGGAGGATCGGTCCTCCTCCCAGGTCCGACCAGAAGTGAAGCTGAAGCAGAAACCGTAAGGCTCCCGGAGACGACAACACGGGAACAAGCACCACCACTGGGGCCGAGGCGATCGACGAGGACGACCAGACCGCCCGACCGACTCGTGGCATCGATGTAACACTACAATGTTGTGGACTTTAACGAGAACTCTTTCCTTTTCCCCCTTTTACTGTAAATAGTTCAAAACAAAAAAAAAAAACCTCTGTACATACTGTGATGACATGCAAAAGTTTTCCTCCCAGGACCAGCCTTGTAAACCCTTACCACCATACGAAGCACCACCCCGCCGGGTTCATTTTTAACAAGGGGTGAATGTGGTAGTATGCATTAGGGGTCATGTGGGACTGTGAAGCCGTGATGTCATGGGCTGACAGATCCCGGGTCCTGGTTGGCTGTTGACCTCTAGCTCCGCCCTGAGGGCGGAGTATAAGAACCAGGAGTTCTCCCCCGCAGGCCAGTCTGCTACTGAACTGCGGGGAACAAGTCACGCTTAATAAAGCCTCATCGACTTCATCTCTATTCGTCTCTCGTGAGTCTTTGTGCGCTACACCTTCCCATTTCCTTTATCGTTCTGCGAGGTAGTCAATGAACGGTTGCCACCGCCTGGTGAACCCTTGAGCCGAACCCCTTAGTGCGAACTTTATCCGTTCTAGTTTTATAAACCCTGCCATGTCATTTATCCAGGTCTCCACGCCCACATAAGCAATATCCTGCGCCAGGCTACTAGGGTCGCAAAGGCCAAGACATCAGCCTCTTGCGCCTCCTGCACTTCCGGCTCTTCTGCAACCCCGAATATAGCCAAACCCCAGCCTGGCTCGACCCGGACCCCCACCACCTTCGAAAGCACCTTTGCCACCCCCACCCAGAACCCCTGTAGTGCCGGACATGACCAAAACATGTGGGTGTGGTTTGCTGGGCTTCTCGAGCATCTCCCACACCTATCCTCTACCCCGAAAAATTTACTGAGCCGTGCTCCGGTCATATGCGCCCTGTGTAAAACCTTGAATTGTATCAAGCTTAGCCTGGCGCACGAGGACGACGAGTTTACCCTACGTAGGGCATCAGCCCACAGCCCCTCCTCAATCTCCTCCCCCAGCTCTTCTTCCCATTTCCCCTTCAGCTCATCCACCATGATCTCCCCCTCGTCCCTCATTTCCCTGTATATATCTGACACCCTACCATCCCCCACCCATATCCCTGAGATCACTCTATCCTGGACCTCCTGCGTCGGGAGCTGCGGGAATTCCCTCACCTGTTGCCTCGCAAAAGCCCTCAGTTGCATATACCGAAATGCATTCGCTTGGGGCAACCCATATTTTTCCGTCAGCGCTCCCAGACTCGCAAACGTCCCGTCTACGAACAGATCTCTCAGTTGCACAACCCCAGCTCTTTGCCATGCTCCAAATCCCCCATCTATTCTCCCCGGGACAAACCTATGGTTATTTCTTATCGGGGACCGCACCGAGGCTCCCGTCCTTCCCCTATGTCGTCTCCACTGCCCCCAAATTTTTAGTGTTGCCATCACCACTGGACTTGTGGTGTATTTCTTCGGGGAGAACGGCAACGGCGCCGTCACCATTGCTTGTAGGCTGGTTCCCTTGCAGGACGCCATCTCCAATCTCTTCCACGCCGCTCCCTCCCCTTCTCCCATCCACTTACACACCATTGAGATATTGGCGGCCCAGTAGTATTCACTTAGGCTCGGTAGTGCCAGCCCCCCCTATCCCTGCTACGCTGCAAGAACCCCCTCCTCACTCTCGGGGTCTTCCCGGCCCACACAAAACTCGTGACACTTTTCTCAATTCTCTTGAAAAAAGCCTTCGTGACCATCACCGGAAGGCACTGAAACATAAAGAGGAATCTCAGGAGGACTACCATTTTGACCGCCTGCACCCTACCCACCAGTGACAGGGGCACCATGTCCCATCTCTTAAAATCCTCCTCCATCTGTTCCACCAATCTTGTTAAATTAAGCCGGTGTAAGGTTCCCCAACTCCTGGCTATCTGAATCCCTAAGTACCGGAAATCTCTTGTTAACCTCCTCAGCGGTAAGTCATCTATTCCCCTGCTCTGCTCCCCCGGATGCACCACAAACAGCTCACTCTTACCCATATTCAATTTGTACCCCGAAAATTCCCCAAACTCCCTGAGTGTCTGCATTATCTCAGGCATCCCCTCCACTGGGTCCGCAACATACAGCAATAAATCGTCTGCATACAAGGATACCCGGTGTTCTTCTCCTCCCCTGAGCACTCCCCTCCACTTTCTGGAGCCCCTCAGTGCTATGGCCAGGGGCTCAATCGCCAATGCAAACAGTAACGGAGACAGGGGACACCCCTGCCTCGTCCCTCTATGAAGACGGAAGTAATCAGACCTCTGTCTGTTCGTGACCACGCTCGCCACCGGGGCCCTATACAGCAGCTGTACCCGGCCGATATACCCTTCTCCAAAACCAAATCTCCTCAGCACCTCCCACAGATAATCCCACTCCGCTCTGTCGAATGCTTTCTCGGCGTCCATCGCCACCACTATCTCCGCCTCCCCCTCTGGTGGGGGCATCATCATTACCCCTAGCAACCTCCGTATGTTCGTGTTCAGCTGTCTCCCCTTAACGAACCCAGTTTGATCCTCGTGGACCACCCCCGGGACACAGTCCTCTATCCTCGTCGCCATCACCTTGGCCAGGAGCTTAGCATCTACATTTAAAAGGGAAATAGGCCTGTAGGATCCACACTGCAGCGGGTCTTTTTCCTTCTTCCAAAGGAGCGATATCGTTGCCTCCGACATAGTCGGGGGCAGCTGCCCCCTTTCCCTAGACTCATTAAAGGTTCTCGTCAAAAGCGGGGCCAGTAAGTCCATATACTTCCTATAACATTCCACCGGGAATCCGTCTGGTCCCGGGGCCTTCCCCGCCTGCATGCTCCCAATCCCTTTTACCACCTCCTCCATCTCAATCTGTGCTCCCAGTCCCGCCCTCTCCTGCTCCTCCATCTTAGGGAATTCCAGCTGATCCAAGAAACACATCATTCCCTCCTTCCCTTCCGGGGGCTGAGCCTTATATAACCTCTCATAAAATGCCTTGGACACCCCGTTCACTCTCTCCGCTCCCCGTTCCATCTCTCCCTCCTCATCTCTCACCCCACCTATCTCCCTCGCTGCTCCCCTCTTCCTCAATTGGTGGGCCAGTAGCCGACTCGCCTTCTCTCCATACTCATACTGTACACCCTGTGCCCTCCTCCACTGTGCCTCTGCCTTACCCGTGGTCAGCAGGTCATATTCTACATGTAGCCTTTGTCTTTCCCTGTACAGTCCCTCCTCCGGTGCCTCCGCATATTGCCTGTCCACCCTCAAAAGTTCTTTCAGCAATCACTCCCTTTCTTTACCCTCTTGCTTCCCTTTATGTGCCCTTATGGATATCAGTTCCCCACTAACCACCGCCTTCAACGCCTCCCAGACCACTCCCACCTGGACCTCTCCATTGTCATTAAGCTCCAAGCACCTTTCAATGCACCCCCTCACCCTTAAACATACCCCCTCATCCGCCAATAATCCCATATCCATTCTCCAGAGTGGGTGCTGTTCTTTTTCCTCTCCTGCCTCCAGGTCTACCCAATGTGGAGCGTGGTCCTAAATAGCTATGGCCGTATATTCCGTCCCTGTCACCTTCGGAATTAGTGCCCTTCCCAAGACAAAAAAGTCTATCCGTGAGTATACTTTGTGGACATGGGAGAAAAATGAGAACTCCTTACTCCTAGGCCTACTAAATCTCCAGGGGTCTACCCCTCCCATCTGCTCCATGAAGTCCTTGAGCACCCTGGCCGCTGCCGGCCTCCTCCCGGTCCTGGACCTCGATCTGTCCAGCTCTGGATCAAGCACCGTATTGAAGTCTCCCCCCATTACCAACTTTCCCACCTCCAGGTCCGGGATACGTCCCAACATACGCCTCATAAAATTTGCATCATCCCAGTTCGGTGCATATATGTTCACCAGAACCACCGCCTCCCCTTGCAATCTGCCACTCACCATCACATATCTACCCCCACTATCCGCCACTATAGTCTTTGCCTCAAACAGTACCCGTTTCCCCACTAAGATAGCCACCCCCCTGTTCTTCGCATCCAAACCCGAATGAAACACCTGCCCCACCCATCCTTTACGTAGTCTGACCTGGTCTATCAGTTTCAGATGCGTCTCCTGCAACATAACCACATCTGCCTTTAATTTCTTTAGGTGTGCAAGTACCCGTGCCCTTTTAATCGGCCCGTTCAGCCCTCTCACGTTCCACGTGATCAGCCGGGTTGGGGGGCTCTTTACCCCCCCCCCCCTTTTCGACTAGCCATCCCCTTTTTTAATCCAGCTCCTCACCCGGTTCCCACGTACCCGTGTATCCCCCCGACGGCGCTCTCCCGCCTCGACCACCCCACCCCATAACAGCTCCCCCTTCTCCTTAGCAGCAGCAACCCAGTTAACCCCCCCTCCCCCCCCTCCGCTAGATCCCTTTCTAGCGTAGTTGCACCCCCCATGTTGCTCCCAGAAGTCAGCGAACTCTGGCTGACCTCGGCTTCCCCCCTTGTCCTCGGCCCCCACTGTGCGAGGCCCCCTCCTTCCTGCGTCCCTGTTCCCGCCATAATTACCATAGCACGGGAACAAAGCCCGCGTTTCCCCACTCAGCCCCGTCCCTAATGACCGGCGCCCACAGTTCCTCATACTCCCCCCCCCCCCCCCCCCCCCACATGGGGAAGAGAGAAAAGTTACAGGATCGCAAGATTAACAAAATGAAAAATCATCCCCCCTACCCTTTTTTCCCCCCCCTCACCCCACATAATCACCCCACCACTTTGTCCCAAAAGTTCTTTCTCTCGCCAGACTATTCCAGCTTCTCGTCCACAATGAATGTCCACGCCTCTTCTGCCGTCTCAAAGTAGTGGTGCTTCCCTTGGTGTGTGACCCACAATCTCGCCGGTTATAACATTCCAAACTGGATCTTCTTTTTGTGAAGCACCGCCTTAGCCCGATTAAAACTTGCCCTCCTTCGCGCCATCTCTGCACTCCAATCCTGGTATACGCGGATCACTGCGTTCTCCCACCTACAGCTCCGAGTTTTCTTCGCCCATCTGAGGACTGTCTCTCTGTCATTATAGCGGAGAAACCTCACCACTATAGCTCGAGGTATTTCTCCAGCCCTCGGTCTTCGCGCCAAAACTCGATAAGCTCCCTCCACCTCCAAAGGGCCCGTCGGGGCCTCCGATCCCATTAGCGAGTGAAGCATCGTGCTCACATATGTCCCGACGTCTGCCCCTTCTGCGCCTTCGGGAAGACCCAGAACCCTTAAATTCTTCCTCCTTGAATTATTCTCCAGTACTTCCAGCCTTTCCACACACCTTTTGTGCTGTGCCTCGTGCATCTCTGTCTTCACCACCAGGCCCTGTATTTCATCTTCATTTTCAGCAGCCTTTGCCTTCACGACCCGAAGCTCCTGCTCTTGGGTCTTCTGCTCCTCCTTTAGCCCTTCAATCGCCTGTAATATCGGGGCCAACACCTCCTTCTTCAGCTCCTTTTTCAGTTCTTCAACACAGCGCCGCAGGAGTTCTTTTTGGTCCGGGCCCCATAACAAACGGCCACCTTCCGACGCCATCTTGCTTTGAGCTTGCCTTCCTTGCCGCTGCTCCAGAGGATCCTCCGCAATCCAGCCGCTATCCTCTCCCTTATCCATGCGTGTCCGGGGGGATTCCCTTCTAGTTTACCGCACAGTGTTTTTGGCCGTTTAAATTGCCGTTGGGGCTCCTATTAAGAGCCCAAAAGTCCATTCCACCGGGAGCTGCCGAAACGTGCGACTTAGCTGGTCATCGCCGCACCCGGAAGTTCACCCCATGTTTTATGTTCCCCCAATAGAAGAATTAGCTTCACTGGAACACTCAGTAGGTCTGGCAACATCTATGGAGTGAGAAACAAAGTTAACGTTTCGACTCGCTACAGTTTGGTCTATTGCACTCACTGCTCCCTGTGCAGTTTCTTCTACATTGGGGAGTCTAAACGTAGAATGGCCACCCGTTTTGCGGAACACCTTCGCTGAGTTCGCAAGCAAAACCCCCAACCTCCCTGTCGCTTGCCCTTTCAACTCAGAATCTTGCTCTCATGCCCCCATATCTGTCCCTGGCCTGCTGCAATGCTCCTCATATTCCGATTCGGCACATCATAGCCCTCAGGAGTCAAAATTGAGTTAAAACAACTTTAGATCGTGACCGTTCTCCTCCATTTAGGGGCTGGTTTAGCACAGGGCTAAATCGCCGGCTTTTAAAGCAGACCAAGGCAGGCCAGCAGCACTGTTCAACTCCCGTACCAGCCTCCCAGAACAGGCGCCGGAATGTGGCGACTAGGGGCTTTTCACAGTAACTTCATTTGAAGCCTACTTGTGACAATGAGCGATTTTCATTTCACTTTATCTTGACCCCTTTTATCAATCCAAATAAATGTTGGTCTCAATGCACTGATCACCTGCTTCACCCCTTCTTATACATTGTACAATCCATCACATTCCCCCTCTCTGTAGGCTTGGGTTTTCCAGCGTTTTCAGTGAAATAAGGAGGTCTTGTTGAACCTGTACAAGACACTAGTAGTTAGGCCTCATCTGGAATACTGCACCCAGCCTTGGGCGCCATACTTGAGGAAGGATGTGAAGGCATTGGAGAGAGAGAGTACAGAGGAGATTCACAAAAATGATGCCAGGGATTAAAGGGCTGTAGCTATGAGGATAGATTGGAGAGGTTTTTAAATCGACAACCACAGAAGCAGCTGGCTGAAACATTACTGCAGTGTGAATTCTGTTCACATAGTTTATGCCACATGAATCAATTGTAGGGCTTCACTCTTCATTTATGGGTCTGAAATGTGTTTTTTCGTTCAACAATACAAATGATCAAATCTGTGCTACTATGCAGGATAATTCAGGCAAAAGCACATTTCGAAGCAGCTAGCCACACATCACAGAGCTCAGAAGATGTTGAAGGGCAGTTTGACCTTTACTTTCAGCTGGTGTTTACCACCATCTGATACCTGAAGTACATCACCGCTTTGCAATGCACAACAGCCTGTATGCCACGAACTCTGACCTCTTCTTATGCTTGGCTGTGCTCTAAAATTATGGCCCTCGGAGGAGAGCTGCTGTACCGGAACATTCCATTTGGGGGCAGTAATAGTCCACAATTTCCAGAAGGAGCTGGGTTGGATTCTGACTCTCCTCATTACCTCAAGGCAGCAATGGTGACAAGCATCAGTACATCCTGGATTGCAGCAAGGTGGCCATTCCTCATGTGTGAGGATGGAAAATGTGAGACAGTGGGATGAAAGAGCATCTGATCGGATATAGAATCAGCTACTATTGTCCTGTCTTCCCCCAACCCTCCGCTGCGTTGCTTTTTAAAAAAATTGTTCTTAGGATTTGTGCCTTGCTGGATAGATATAGGTGAGCATTTATTGTCCATCCCTAATTGCCCCTGAGAAGATGACGGTGAGCCGCCTTATTGAATCACTGCAGCCCATGTAGTGTAGGTGCACCCACAGTGCTGTAAGGGAAAGGGTTCATAGAATTTCATAGAATTTACAGTGCAGAAGGAGGCCATTCGGCCCATCTAGTCTACACCGGCTCTTGGAAAGAGCACCCTACCCAAGCCCACACCTCCACCCTATCCCCATAACCCACGAACCCCGCCCAACACTAAGGGCAATTTTGGACACTTAAGGGCAATTTATCATGGCCAATCCACCTAACCTGCACATCTTTGGACTGTGGGAGGAAACCGGAGCACCTGGAGGAAACCCATACAGGCACGAGGAGAACGTGCAGACTCCGCACAGACAGTGACCCAAGCCGGGAATCGAACCTGAGTCCCTGGAGCTGTGAAGCAATTGTGCTAACCACTATGCTACCGTGTTTCCTTTTGACCCAGTGATAGTGAGGAAATGGCGATGGGGTGTAGCTTGGGAGGGATCTCTCTGCCCTTGTCCTTCTAGGGCTTTACTTTACATTTTACATTCTAGGTGGTAGAGGTCGCAGATTTGGAAGGTGCTGTCGAAGGAGGCTTGGTGAGTTGCTGCAGTGCATCTTGTAGATGGTACACATTCCTGCTTCTGTGCATTGATGGTGGAGGGAGTGAATGATTAAGCTGGTGGATGGGGCACCAGGCGGGCTGCTTTGTCCGAGATGGTGTTGAGCTTCTTGAGTCTCCAGCTTTACTCATCTGGACAAGTAGAGAGTCACTGACTATACTGTGTGTCAGTGTGAGGCCCCACGAGTTTGGTACCACGTGATTCGGCTGGGCTCCTGGACTAGGTCTGGAAAATATGCTGGCAATGACCATATTGAGCCTCACTAACCCCGGACGTTTCCACACAACCAGACACCTGCTCGCCCCTTTGTAGGACAAATGATGTCGAGGATATAGGTCGCACCTTCCAAATGCGTGACCGCCACCAGCTAGAAGGACCAGGGCAGTGACATGCATGGGAATGCCATTTCCGCCAAGCTACACACCATCCTGACTTGGAAATATATCACGTCGCTGTCACTGGTTCAAAATCCTGGACCTCCCTTGCTAACAGCATTGTGGGTGTACCTACACCACATGGATTGCAGCGGTTCAAGAAGGCCGCTCACCATCACCTTCTTGGGGCAATTAAGGACGGGCAATGAATGTTGGTCTGGCCAGCGATGCACACATTGCATGAACGAATAAAAAAAAGGAATTTCCCAGGATGGAAGTTCTGGCAGGTTTGACCTGGCGTAACCCGGGAGGCTGACATGCCGAGAGGGCCCCAGGTCAGAGCTGTTCAAGCCAGGCTAATGACCATGCAGGAAGCCTGAAGACAAAACCTAGTCAGCTCTCTTACACAGGGAGCTAAGGCTGGGAACCTGTGGAATCTCAAAGGGATGCGCCGAGCTGCACTCCCATAGTGGGGTCAGGAAGACCTCACAGATTCTGCCATGCATCTCAGCCATGTGCTAATCCCAGGCCAATTAGTCACCTTGCACTAACCCCACAAACTCCAGTGAGGTCAGCATTGGAGGGCATGAGAAGGTGTGATCGATTCAGTGAGATTGCATTTTCAGAGTTCCAGCGAAATAAATGGTGATCTTTGCCTTGTGAGGAGTGCAGCTTCCGTGTCCAAAGATGTGCAGGTTAGGTGGATTGTCCATGCTAAATTGCCCCTTGGTGTCCAAAACGTTAGGTGGGGTTACTGGGTTACGGGGATAGAGTGGAGTCATGGGCTTCAAAGTAGGGCACTCTTTCCAAGTGCTGGTGCAGACTCGATGGGCCGAATGGCCTCTTTCTGTACTGTAAATTCTATGATTCCATGCCTCAGAAGGCCAAGTCAGTGGAGAGTGGGCAGGAACCTGGTTGGGGCTACTGTACTCGTTTGGGGCCACGATGTGTATACCCTTTTATCGCTCACAGGTATGGAGCAGGAAGGGTGACTGGATATTAATCACAGGGAGAGGGCGCGGAGCAACACTGACCAATTTTATTACCCCCCCTCCCCACCCCTGCCCCAACCTCTCCCCAATCCAGCCCAGGGCCTCGGGCAACTTGCCGCACCCACCAAAATCCAGTTCAACCCAAGATCCCTTCACTTGCGTCAGACGACGGCTGGAACCTGGCAGTGAAGACTTCCTCAATGTGCTATGAAATCATTCACAAGTCCATTCATAAAGACAAGCATTACAATCGCAACGAGATAGCCCTCCCTCTTCCAACTGTTCTAGTTCCTGGCCTGTACACGCTGCACCATATGGTGGGGTTTGCCAACTGGGCCACTGGGAAAGCCTTTGTGTTTTATTGCTGCCTGTTCTTGTCACTTGGACCATTTAGCCCTATTTACTTTCAGTCGATGATGCCAATTTCTCTGCTGACCAGCTTGAATGATGTTAAAGGGAAATAAATCATTACTCTAGCCACTTACAGCTTTTGTAAATTGTTCTTGCGTGAGCAGGTCCAGTATTGGTGCCTAGTTCCGATGTGCTCCCACACAGCACAGTGCTGGTAAATGTCTGCTGCAATCTAGCAACCAATTTCAATCGCCTAGAAATGCCCGCCTCAATTAACTTGCTGCACAGCCCCAGAATGGATGTACTCGAAACAAATGTCTGCATTTCGGGTGGGGGGAGAGGACGGGGAGGGTGGTGGCTTCTCAAGAATTACAAAGAAGAAAAGAAAGATTGCATTTGCATAGCGCCTTTCACAACCTTAGGATGCCCCGATGTGCTTTACAGCCAATTAAGTACTTTTGTAGTGTAGGAAACGTGGCAACCAATTTGCTCAGAGCAGTAATGTGGTCATGATCAGATCATCTGTTTGTGTGATGTCGACTGGGGGAAAAATATTAGCCAGGCTACAGTGAGGGGGGGTGGGGGGGAACACCCTTGATTTCCTTCAAAATGGTGCCCATCTGAGAAGACAGAGGAGGTATTGGCTTAATGCCTCATCCATAGGAGTGCAGCACTCCCCTCAGTGCCGTAGTCGGCACATCAGTCTTGAGTTTTAGCCTCCTGACTTGAATTGGCTACAGGTACAGGGGAGGATCAGGAGCTCTTGTGGAGCAGAGTGTGGTGGCCCTACTTGAAGCTCCAGGTTTGGGCCCAACTCCAGGACGTGATGGCCAAGGAAGGTTGGCTCACAATGGAAGGCCGTGAAGAGGAAGACGGGTTCCCGGCCAGCTACGCTCTGTTTCCCAGCCCTGGATAAATGGAGAAGGTCAGCAGCAGGAAAGGCGCCTGACTGCAAAATCACTCACCACACTCAAAGAATGATGGTCGACATAAAGATGTGACCCCACGTAACGTGGGGAAATCCAAAAGAAGATAAGCACAGCACGGCAAATTTTACCTGCAGCACATTTACCAGAGAAGCATGAAATCTGGCAAGGCTTCAGTTTTTAAGGTGGACTAAGTTGCTCGTGCCACAAAAACAGAAAATACTGGACAATCTCAGCAGATCTGACAGCATCTGTGGAGAGAGAAAGGAACAAACCTTTCTTGTCTGGATGATTGTTTGACCAAGAGTCACTCGACTCGAAACGTTAGCTCCCTTCTCTCTCCACAGATGTTGCCAGACCTGCTGGGATGGTCCAGTATTTTCTGGTTTTGTTTCAGGACAGCATCCGCGGTAATTTGCTTTAATGATAACATGGGGGGGGGGTCACGACTCTCTCTTTGACCTGAAAATAAAAAGTGCTGGAGAAACATCTGTGGAGAAGGGTCAACATTTTGAGTCAAATATGATTCTTCTTCAGTGATATTCGATTCAGAGCGCTACCTTTGATCCTATCTCCACAGGTGCTGCCAGGCCTGCTGAGGATTTTCCAGCATTCTGCTGTTATTTCAGGTTTCCCGCATGTGCAGGATTTTGCTCTTTTTGATGTTGGAGCTGGAAGTTTTGCTGCAGGCGGTATCCCAGGGAAGGCCGATCTGGTTTGATGTTGAAGTCCAACAAAGTTGCCAGCCTTGCCACTGCTGAAGAGCGTCAATACTAGAGGGTGGCACGATAGCACAGTGGGTAGCACTGTTGCTTCACAGCTCCAGGGTCCCGGGTTTGATTCCCAGCTTGGGTCACCCTCTGGGTGCTCCGGTTTCCTCCACAAGCCCCTAAAGACGTGCTTGTTAGGCGAATTGGACATTCTGAATTCTCCCTCTGTACCCGAACAGGCGCCGGAGTGTGGAGACTAAGGGCTTTTCGCAGTAACTTCATTGCAGTGTTAATGTAAGCCTACTTGTGACAATAAAGATTATTATTATTACAGTGATTATCGTCAATACTGAAGTGCCTTGTAATTGCCGAAGTACAAATGGAGGAAAGGTTAATGCCCCGACTTGATTTTGCTACATTGAGTCACAATCCTTCCATACCACTTCAGTAGCTCGGCATGGTAGCACAGTGGTTGGCACTGTTGCTTCACAGCTCCAGGGTCCCGGGTTCGATTCCCGGCTTGGGTCACTGTCTGTGCGGAGTCTGCACATTCTCCCCGTGTCTGCGTGGGTTTCCTCCGGGTGCTCCGGTTTCCTCCCACAAGTCCCAAAAGACGTGCTGTTAAGTGAATTGGACATTCTGAATTCTCCCTCTGTGTACCCGAACAGGCGCCGGAGTGTAGCGACCAGGGGATTTTCACAGTAACTTCATTGCAGTGTTAATGTATGTCTACATGATTATTATTGTCTGTCTGTCTGTTAACCTTCCAGACAGCACTGTGGCTGTACCTATACCACATGGACTGCAGTAGTTCGAGCAGATGGCTCACCACCACCTTCATGGGTACCAAATGCTGGCCTAGCCAGCAATGCCCACAGCCATGAATGAATCAATAATAAAAAACACAGCAGTTACCTGCATTGTCTACAGCTCCCTCTGAACAATATAATCAAAATCACTGCAAGACCATAAATCTGGAAAAAGAAATGATTTTTTTCCAATTATCATTGCAAGCAGTTTATTCTGATAGTTTCTCTGTGGCAAACATTGAGATTGTCTTTTAATGCCCTGAGCCTTTAACAGCAGGGAAGGGAGAGTGAGAACGCAATTTCATATTTTACAAAGTATTGGGCAAAACTGACATTCACTGACAAAATAAATACAATCCATTTCTGTGTTTTAAATTGAGAAACCCAATTCAATGCCAAAGGCTTAGAATCTGTCAGCTTCCCCTGTAACATCTTCCTGCTAACAATGAAGCAACCTTGACGAGGGCAATTCTGTAGCGTTGAGTTCTTTAGATTCCTGCGTCAAATCCTGAACTGCGTCAAGTATGGCTTTGGCTGGCCACCATTGATCAAGGGCAGAGGGTGGGGTCATGAGTTACGCATTGAATCGTTGTAAATCCTAACAACTGATGCTTTTAAGTTGAGAGAAACAGAATAATTAAGATGCATAAATTTGCATGGCGAAGGATTGGGAATCGCTTTCTGGGAGCGCGAATTGGGTGCAATTCAGATCTGGCGGGAGATCATAGGGTGCGATTTCCCCCCCAAATATTTCTCAGTTCACTTGTGGCAGGTTTCTCAGAGCGTTTTCCGCCGCCTCTAACGCCGAGTTCCCCCACAGCTATTTAAAGACACTTGGCCACTTTTCTGGGAGTTTTTCACTGCTTTAGCCAACACTTGGGGCCTCGTTGCTCTCTCGCTCAGCGAAACGAGGCCGGTGAATAGCAGGGGAGGGCAAAAACGAGAACCGCGCCAGGCGCCAAACAGTTAGCAATGCAACCGCCCCGCTTCCAGAGGATAAATCAGGATCTCGCCATAGTGAGGCGAGAAACCAATTATTATCACTGAAGCCCAATTTCCATACAGTTAACGAGAGACACCCCATATCCAACGGCCTCCTGTCATTCAGCGGCCTCCCCAGCAAATGGTCACGCTGCCGCCGATTGGTATTCCTTTTGAAAAATGTGAACCTGGCGGAAGGGCTTCTGTGGGGAGCCAAGGAGGTAAGTAACCATCCTGTCTCACAGGCAAAGAGCCCAGGAGCGCTGGGCTTGCCACCCCAATGCTCGGTGGGGGGTGAGGGACCCTTGGCTGGGGGTGAGGACCCTCCTCAGGGGTGGGCCGTCATAGGATGGGTGGGGCGCTGGGGGGGGGGCAACCGCTTGCAGCACCACCATGCTAACTCGTGGATCGTTTACCCGTTCCAGGGGCAACTCTTGTTCCCTGCCCATCTGCCCCACGCCCACCCATAACCCCCACCGACTACCGACACCTCTGGCCGTGTGGCTGAAGGCTATTGCTAATAGGGAATTGGCAATCGTGGTTATGTGAGCACTTCACACAACACAAGTGGATTCCCGTGAATGGGCGGGCCATGTAGCATTTGGGGCTCATTGCCTAGAATTCCAATCACACCTTTAGCATGGACACTGTGCCTGAAAACTGTGGGAGGCAACACCACATACGCAGCACCCAACATCCGAACACCCAGAGGATGGGGCACAATTCCGGGGACATGTCCGCGGCTGGAGGGTGGGTGGCTGCCATTGGGGGGGGGGGATGCCTGGAGAGATGGGCAAAGGATTTGGAGGTCAGCCCACATTGCGGAAGAAAATGACAGAGGCATCTTACTGGCAGGGGCACACCAGAGTACCAGGTTGGCACTGCCAAAGTGGCAAGCTGGCATTTCTTTGCGTGGCGACGACCGGATGGGGGTGCCCTGCGTGGGTTTTGGGGGGTGCAGGGGGGCCCGGGGACCCCCGCATAGTGAGTTGGGGCTTGTGGGGGGGGGGGGGGTCGAGACGAGGGCTCCAGAGATCTGGACAGCATTTAAAAGTGGCATTCCGATCTCTCGTTACACTGAGGAGTTCTGGCGAGCAGAATACAGAGCTATGTACAACCTCGGCTGCACCTTTCCAGCTGAGGCTCCCTATCTAACCCGCGTGACGTTTTATACCGTTGTGTTTCTCGCCGCTGAGCCCCATTCTCATCCCATTCTCCTGCCCTCTCCCCATAGCCCCTGATCCCCTTATTTATCATGAGTATCACATTTGTGCTTGAACCAGCCAGAGAGGAGGCCACACAAGACCTGGTACCGCGCAGTGAGAAAGGATTAATTAATGACTTCATAGTGAAAGTAGCCCTAGGTAGCAGAGATCATAAAACTAATATGTTAAACTTAACTAAGGACAATTGTGAGGACATGAAAGCTAAAGGGAACGAGCAAACTAAGTTCAGGTTCAGGGCCATAAAGGTGCAGTGACATACATTTGAAGGGATATTTCAGAATTCGCACAATGGATATATTCCAACAAGAAGCAAAAATTCCAAGGGGAGGACCCACCATCTGTGGTTAACTAAAAAAAGTCAAATTGTATCAAACTTAAAGAAACAGCCGATATTGCACAATGTTGTGTGGCAGGTCAGAAGATTGGACATAGTATAAAATACAGCAAAGAATGACGAAAAGATTGGTAAGGAGTGAAATATTAGAGTACAAGAGAATGCTAGCTAGATATATAAAGACATATATAAAGAGGATATAAGGAAGCTACAAAAGGATATAGATGGGTTAAATTAGTGGACAATGATCTGGCAAGTGGACTATAATGTGGGAAAATGTGAACTTGTCCATTTTGGTTGGAAAAATAAAGAAGCATGTCATCTAAACAGTGAGAGGGGCAGCACGGTGGTGCAGTGGTTAGCACTGTTGCCTCATGGCGCCGAGGACCCGGATTCGATCCTGGCCTCAGGACACTGTCCATGTGGAGTTTGCGCGTTCTCCCCATGTCTGCTTAGCCTCAACCCCACAATCCAAAGATGTGCAGGGTAGTCGATTGGCCAAACTAATTTGCCCCTTCATTGGAAAAAAAGAATTGGATACTCTAAAAAAAATGTTTTAATTATCTAAACAGTGAGCGAGTGCAGAGCTCTGAGATGCAGAGGGATCTAGGTGTTCTAGTGCATGAATTGCAAACGATTAGTATGTAGGTACAGCAATTAATTAGGACCGCGATTGTATGGTCTCGTCACATTTGAGTCAGAGACACGACAAGGCCGATAAATTTTGCGAGAGGCCTCTTGCGAGATTTATGATGCTTGAGACGTCTTACGAGATCTAATGAGATCTCCCGAGACGTCGTGTTCGGGATCTCGCGCTCAGTGGGCGTGGTCCAGATTTGAATATTTAAGTGTGCATTTAGCTTCACTGAAATATGTCTATGCTGGAATATCCCAAGGCTCGGGATCGAACGCCCGTGTCTGGGGGACTTCGCTGTGGCACTGTTTAGCACTGATCCACATTAACGCGGGCCTGGTGTAACGGCACCTGGGCGGGAGGGGGGTGGTCGGGCTCTGGGCAGGGTGGTACCCTGATGCCCCTGATACCACCCAGGCATCCTGGCACTGCCACCAGGGCACCTTGTCAGTGTTACCTCTGTATTGTCTGGGTGCCCAGATAGGCACTGCCAGGTTGGCAGGGGCACTGCCAAGCTGGCTGTGGCAGAGTGCCCGTATCGGTAATCAGGCCCAGGGTACCTTGCCCTTATGAGGTGGGGTGAAGGGTGCTCGAGGACCCCCTAATCTGTAAGCTGGGGCATTTGAGGGAGGTCTAGAGGCCACAGTGTGGGGTCAAGAGATTGGGGTAGCATTTTAAAATGCGCCATGATCTCTTCCTGTGTAGACGGAATGTAAGTGTGACCTCCTTGGTGCTTTCCTCGCCAAGGCCCCAAAAAAAGAGTCCCGAGACACCCTGCTAAATGTGCGCAAAATGGGGCTCTTTTGTCCCCCATTAAATCGCACCCTAGGAAAGCTAAAAAGGTGTGGTAAATAGTGAGGAGCAAGATCTTAGATTACAGGATGACATAGACGGGCTGGTTAGATAGACAGAAGAGTGGCAAATGGAATTTACCATGAAAAATGTGCGGCAATGCATTTTGGAGGTCTAACAAGGCAAGGGAATATACAGTGAATGGTTGGACCCGAAGAAGTACATAGGATCAAAGGGACCTTGGTGCATGTCCGCAAATCTCTGAAGATAGCAGGTCAGGCAGATAACGTGGTTAAGGAGGCTCAAGGGGCTCTTGCCTTTATTAACCGAGGCATTAAATAAAAGAGCAGGGAGGTTATGTTGGAGCTGTATAAATGCTGGTTAGGCCCCAGCTGAAGTATTGTGTGCAGTTTCATAGAAAGGAAGTGATTGCACTGGAGAGGGTGCAGAGGATACTCACCTGGATGTTGTCTGGGTTGGAGTATTTCAGCAATAAGAGAGACTGGATTTTTTTTCCCTGGAGCAGAGAAGGCTCAGGGGGGATTGAGATGAATAAAATTCTGAGGGACATAGATAGGGTGGATACGATAGTACTTTCCCCCTTAGTGGAGACGTCCATAACCAGAGGGCATAGATTTAAGTTAAGGGACTGTGGTGGTATGTATTAGGGGTATTAAGTTACCCTGTGATGCCAAGCGGCTATTGGTGGATAGACACTGGATCCCGATTGGATCAGCTGCCTGCTGGCTCCACCCAGTAAGGCGGAGTATAAGAGCCCAGGTTCTCCCCGCAGCCACATTCTGTAACTGTGCTGCTGGGGAACAAGTCTGCGTAATAAAGCCATCGTTCGACTCCTTCTCATCTCGTCTCGCGAGTGATTGATTGTGCTACAGGGACATGCAGCTTAGAAGAGATGTGAGGAAAAACATTTTCACCCAGAGGGGGGTGGGAATCTGGAACTCGCTGCCTGAGAGGGTGGCAGAGGAGGGAATACTCACAACTTTTATGAAGTATTGAGATGAACACTTGAAACGCCATAACATACAAGGCCACGGACCAAGGCCAGTAAAATGTGATTAGAATAGTCAGGTGCTCGATGGCTTGTACAGACCCGATGGGCCGAAGGGCCTCTTTCCATGTTGCGAAACTCTATGGGCTGGATTTTCCAACGGCGTGATCCTCTGTTTTGCCGGCAGCGCACTCACGCCCACAGGTTTTCCGACGGCCTGCGGGGTTCCCACAATGGGAAACCCCATGGCCGGCTGGCAGAACAGAGGATCCCGCTGCTGGCGGGGGTGCGCCACACCAGAAAACGGGTGCAGCGGGACAGAGAATCCCGCCCAGCGACTCTAATAGAATGTTACTCTTTAGTGTGACGTGAAGTGAATACGAAAGTAGGGAGGTTATGTTCAATTATTCAGGGCATTGGTGAGACCACATCTGGAGCACTGTGCACAGAATTGGTTTCCTTATATAACGAAATATGTAAATACATTGAAGTAGATCAGAGAAGATTTACTAGACTAATACCTGGAATGGAATGATTGTCTTATGAGGAAAGGTTAACCAGGGCGGGCTTGTATCCACTGGAGTTTAGAAGAGTAAGAGGCGACTTGATTGAAACATATAAATAAGATCCTGAGGGGTCTTGGCTGGGTGGATGTGAAGAGGATGTTTCCTCCTGTGGGAGACTCTAGAGCCAGGAGTCACTGTTTAAAAGCAAAGGGTTTGCCATTTAAGACAGAGATGAGGAGAATATTTTTCTCTGAGCGAGTTGTGAGTCTTTGGAACATCTCTTCCTCAAAAGTAGAGTCTTTGAACATTTTGAATGGATAGATCCTTGATAAGCAAGGGGGTGAAAGGTTGCAGGTAATGTGAAGTTGAGGTTACAATCAGGTATGCCATGATCTTATTAAATGGTGGAGAAAGGTGAAGGGGCCGAATGGCCTACGTCTACATCTAATTTGTATGTTCTAATGTATGTATGTTCATAAAATGAAGCACAGCAAAGGGAAATAGATCAGTACATATTCCCTTGTAAATGCAGTCTGCTCACATATTCACTGGCTCAAGGGCCGAATGGTCTACTTCTGCTCCTATGGGGTGGGATTCTCCGACCCACCGCCGGGTCGGAGAATCGCCGGGGGGGGGGTGACGTGAATCCCGCCCCGCTGCTCCGACGCCGGCTGCCGAATTCTCCGGCGCTGGTTTTTGGGCGGGGGCGGGGATCGCGTCGCGCCGGTCGGGGGCCGTTGGTAGCGGCCCCCTCGGCAATTCTCCGGGCCCCAATGGGCCAAGCGGCCCCCCATTTTCGGCCAGTCCCGCCGGCGTGAAATAGACATGGTCCATCCCGGCGGGACCTGGCTTGGAGGGCTGTTCGAGGGATCCTCGGGGCGGCGCGGGGGGATCCGACCTGGGGGGGGTGAGGCCCCCCTAACGGTGGCCTGGCCTGCGATCGGGGCCCACCGATCTGCGGGCGGGCCTGTGCCGTGGGGGCACTCTTTCCCTCCGCGCCGGCCTCTGTAAGGCTCCGCGATGGCCGGTGCAGAGAAGAACCCCCCTGCGCTTGAACAGGAAACACACCAGCGGTTCTGCGCATTCGCCAGAACACACTTGTGGTCCTATGCATGCGCCAACTCGCGCCGGCTGGTGGAGGCTCTTTGGGGCCGGTTGGCGCGGCGCCAACCCCTCCAGCGCCGGCCTAGCCCCCAGGAGTGCAGAGGATTCCGCACCTTCCGGGCGGCCTGACGCCGGAGTGGTTCCCGCCGCTCTTTGGTGCCGGTACAGGCTGCCCCGCTGATTCCGGGAGATTCCCGACCATATGTTTGTTTGTTGGCGGATGCAATGGCAATTATCCAAAGAAGAACAGGGATCCTGGCTAATTTTTACCCCTCATTAACATTTCTAAAAATGACATGTAAATATTGCAAGTGGATGTAACGTCACTCTGTTTTGTCAAGGCAGACATTTGATGAGAATAATCCTAAAAATCATTAGAAATATTGTCCGCCTTAATATATCTGGACTACACAGCGAATCTCAACGTTAAAAGGCCTGGGACGGGATTCTCCGATCCCCCCGCCGGGTCGGAGAATCGCTGGGGGGTGGCGTGAATCCTGACCCGCCACCCTGACACCGGCTGCCGAATTCTCCGGCGCCGGGGGTTTTGGCGGGGGCGGGAATCGCGCCGCGCTGGTCGGCGGCCGCTGGCAGCGGTCCACCCGGCGATTCTCCGCCACGCAATGGGCCAAGTGGCCACCCGTTTTCGGCCTGTCCCTTCGGCGTAAATCAAACCAGGTACATACCGGCGGGACCTGGCTCTGCGGGCGGCCTGCGGAGTCCTCGGGGGGGCACGGGGGGATCTGTCCCCGGGGGGGTGCCACGGTGGCCTGGCCCACGATCGGGACCCACTGATTCGCGGGCGGGCCTGTGCCGTGGGGGCACTCTTTCCCTCCGCGCCGGCCAGTGTAACGGTCCGCCATGGCCGGCGTGGACACGGAACCCCCTGCGCCATGTGCTGGGATCATGCCAGCAGACGCTGGCGCTCCCGTGCATGCGGCAACTCACGCCAAACTCTCCGGCACTGGTCTAGCCCCTGAATGTGCAGAGGATTCCGCACCTTCGGGCTGGCCCGACGCCGGAGTGGTTCACGACGCTCCTCGGCACCAGTGCGGCCCGCCCCGCCGGTTAGACGAGAATCCCGTCCCTGGTTTTTCCTCCGTAAATGGGTTGTGACTGATATTCAAACATACATCATAACACATACATAATGATAGACAGACCAACGGACCAATTAGCACACATAACACAACAGCCAATCACAGACAAGAGCAGACACAGTATAAGACAAGAAACACGACACTTGCTGGGCAGTCCATCTGGAGACAGCACAGGGCCAGGACCTCATAGCAAGACACTCACACAGTCACAACGTGCTGAGTACCAAGTCTGATGTATAAATAGTTAGATGGAATAAAACTGCATTGTACCAATCGCAACCGTGGTGGTTCGTCTGTACCTTAGAGTACCTAACACCTTATGATACCAGGAGTGAATCGATACCTACCGGCAAATCTGCCATCCTGAGCCATGGACACCCGCAACAAACCGCAGCCGTTGCTAGTCGCTGGGAACCTGGGCACAAATTGGAAGCTCTTCAAGCAGCGATTCGAACTCTGCATGCAAGCCAATGAAAAACAGGGTGACTCGGATGAAACAAAGATTGCCATGCTCCTCACTAACGCAGGTCAGCACGCCATCGATGTATTCAACTCCTTGGTGTTCGCGGAAGGTGAGAACAAAGCTAAGTATGACACGGTCCTCCTCAAGCTTGACAAGCACTTCAACGTTGAGGTCAACGAAAGCTTTGAGAGGTATATCTTTCAGCAGCGCCTGCAAGGTAAGGATGAGCTCTTTCAGTCCTTCCTGACGCACCTCCGCATACTCGCGCAGTCCTGCGGTTACGACACCACCTCAGAGTCCATGATCCGGGACCAGATCGTTTTTGCCGTTGCCTCCAGTGGCCTACGCCAGCAGCTTCTAAAAATTAAAGGCCTGACCTTAGCATCTGCAGTTGAAGCCTGTGTCCTGCATGAGAATGCGACCAGCCACTATGCCCAATTTCAGGTGACTGAATCGGCACGGAGGGGGTCCCAAGCGATCGAATCGGCAAGCCAGGCCGCCCACGAGGCCGAACGCGTCAGGCAATCGTGTTTCTCCCGGCCCGCGGCCCGGACGAGGGCGACCGTTTTGCGCGCTTTTTAAGGCCTCCCGCGTTTGTGCGCGCCCAAACCTATGGCAACACTGAGGGACGTGCTGCGCAGGCGTGCCCGACGCAAGACCGAACTGCGCATGCGCAGTGGCGTAACGAACGCCATGACGTCATGACGTGCGGCAACTGTGGAGCTGCACATTTAAAAGGGCAATGTCCTGCAAAAACCCGACAATGCCTACGCTGTGGCGAGATGGGCCACTACGCTGCCTGCTGTTGAGCGGCTCAACCTGTTGATCTTCCACATCTCCGACAACCTCGCAGGAACGTGCGGACCATTCAGCCTCCACATCACGACATCCAAACCGACGACACAGATGACCAAGACACCTTCCGGGTTGCGGTCATTGATGCAAACCGGGTCAACACCATCAATCCGGGCGATGAATGGAGTGCCACCCTAACGGTCAACCGATCGCCGATCACTTTCCGCCTGGACACTGGCGCCTCCGCCAACCTCATAGCATGGTCAGCCTTCTACGCCATAAAGGTCAGACCACCAATCCAGCCATCCCGGTGCAAGATGGTCGACTACAACGGGAACGTTATCCCGGCCATGGGATCCTGCCAGCTCCAGGTGACACACAAAACACACACGGCCACACTCTCGTTCGAGATAGTCGGCTCATTGAAGGACTCCCTGCTGGGCGCACAGGCATGCAAGGCTCTCCACCTCGTGCAACGAGTCCACTCTCTCTCTCCAGACGGCACATCTGACTTCCCGGATGCAGAGTTCAACGCACAGCTCCAATCGCTCCTCGCCCACAACCAGGAGGCATTCAAAGGCATGGGAACACTGCCATACACCTACCGAATTCGCCTCAAACCGGACGCTATCCCGGTCGTTCACGCACCTCGCAGGGTTCCTGCGCCACTTAAAGACCGCCTCAAGCAGCAGCTGCAGGATCTCCAGGACCAAGGGGCCCTATCCAGGGTCACGGAGCCCACGCCATGGGTCAGCTCCATGGTGTGTGTCAAGAAGCCCTCTGGCGAGCTCCGCATCTGTATAGACCCCAAAGACCTCAATAATAATATCATGCGGGAACATTATCCCATACCCAAACGGGAGGAGATCACCAGTGAAATGGTCCAGGCGAAGATATTCACGAAACTAGATGCTTCTAAAGGATTTTGGCAGATCCAACTGGACCCGTCCAGCCGAAAGCCATGCACCTTCAATACCCCTTTTGGCAGGTTCTGGTACAACCGGATGCCATTTGGCATCATCTCGGCATCCGAGGTCTTCCATAGAATCATGGAGCAGATGATGGAAGGCATCGAAGGGGTGCGCGTATACGTGGACGATGTCACCATCTGGTCCACCACACCGCAGGAGCACATATATCGTCTCCAATGTGTTTTTGCCCACATACGGGAAAACGGCCTGCGCCTCAACCGAGTCAAGTGCTCCTTTGGCCAGACCGAGTTGAAGTTCCTGGGGGACCATATCTCCCGGTCAGGGGTCCGTCCGGGAGCAGACAAGGTGAGCGCCATCACAGCCATGCCGCAGCCGGCCAACCAGAAGGCTGTCCTACGCTTCCTTGGCATGGTCAAGTTCCTGGGGAAGTTCATTCCCATCCTTGCCTCCCATACGACGACTCTGCGCCACCTTGTCAGAAAATCCACAGAGTTCCAGTGGCAACACACACACCAGCTGGAATGGGAGGAGCTCAAAGCAAACTCACTACGGCACCAGTGTTGGCGTTTTTTGACACGTCTCGTGCCACCAAAATCTCAACTGATGCCAGCCAATCCGGCATTGGAGCAGTGCTCCTGCAGCGGGATGACACGGCATCATGGGCCCCAGTGGCCTATGCATCGTGGGCCATGACCCCCACAGAGCAGCACTACGCGCAAATCGAAAAAGAATGCCTGGGCTTGCTAACCGTTTTAGACAAGTTCCACGATTACGTCTATGGTCTTCCACGGTTCACGGTCGAAACTGACCACCGCCCCCTGGTCAGCATAATAAACAAGGACCTGAACGAGATGACCCCTCGCCTCTAGCGCATCCTTCTTAAACTCAGGAGGTACGACTTCCAACTGGTCTACACTCCAGGGAAGGACCTCATCGTGGCGGATGCCCTATCCAGAGCAGTGAGCACACCGCCAGATGCGGAGGGGTTCGTATGTCAGGTCGAGGCACAGGTGGCTTTCACATCAGCCAATCTGCCAGCCACTGACGCATGCCTGGCCCACATTCGCCGTGAGACTGCGGCTGACCCCCTTCTACAACGTGTGATGCGCCACATGACGGAAGGGTGGCTCAAGGGACAGTGCCCACAATTCTACAATGTACGAGACGACCTAGCCATCATTGATGGTGTCCTTCTGAAGCTGGACCGGATTGTGATTCCGCACAGCATGCGCCAGCTGGTTCTCGACCAACTACACAAAGGCCACTTGGGGGTCGCGAAGTGCAGACGGAGGGCTCGAGGGGCGGTATACTGGCCGGGCATCAGTGACGATATTGCCAACATGGTGCTCAACTGTACAACCTGCCAAAGGTTTGAGCCGGCGCAACCTCCTGAGACGCTTCTGCCCCATGAGCTGGTGACATCCCCCTGGGCGAAGGTGGGTGTCGACCTATTTCACGCGCTCGGCATGGACTATGTCATCACAGTTGACTACTTCTCAAACTACCCAGAAGTCATACGCCTGCACGATTTGACGTTGTCTGCTGTCATCAGGGCCTGCAAAGACACCTTCGCTCGCCACGGCATTCCGATGACTGCCATGTCGGACAATGGGCCCTGTTTTGCCAGCCATGAATGGTCGTCCTTTGCTGCTTCGTATGGCTTCACACACGTGACGTCCAAACCTCTGCACCCCCAGTCCAATGGAAAGGCGGAGAAGGGCGTTCACATTGCCAAGCGGCTCCTCTGCAAGGCTGCTGCTGCTGGGTCGGACTTCGACCTCGCCCTGCTGGCCTATCGCTCGGCCCCACTAGCCACTGGTCTCTCACCAGCACAGCTGCTGATGGGTTGCGCCCTCAGAACCACTGTGCCTTCCATCCTGGCACCAACAATAGACCATGCTCCGGTACTGCATAGAATGCAACTGCAGCGCGATCGTCAGAAGAGATCGTACGACATACGGGCAACTGATCTTCCCTCCCTGGCCCCTGGAGACAACGGCCGCATCCACCTACCAGACGGTGGCTGGTCAGCACCTGCCGAAGTTCTCCGACGCGTGGCTCCCCGCTCTTTCCTGGTACGCATGCCGGATGGATCCGTGCGTAGGCGCAATCGCCGAGCCCTTCGCTTACTTCCACGCTCGCAACGGGACCCTACACAGACGCCGTGTCCTCCACTGGTTCCTGATAGCGACTTTGTGGAGCTGCCATATACCATGCCCCTTCTGTCGCCGCCCGTGGCCAGGCTCGCACCTCAGCCGGTGGTTCTCGACCCACCCTTGAGGCGCTCAACCCGAATTCGTCGCCCACGTACTAGACTGGACTTATGAGACTGTTCACACGTTAAACTTTTGCAACCACTGTTTTATAACATGTCACTGTTTTATCGTTACAGGCCTCGTTTGATCGTTCCAAATTTCCACGTTGTTCTTCTTTTGTTATGGTACAACCTCGTTAGCATGTCACACCTGACATCGCCCCTTGTATATAGTTAAGCCCCATGTACATGATGTAAATATTATGCGCACACACACACCTTTAGCTGCACTCAGGACACATTTATATTTATAACCACGTAGGCACATAATCTTGTAAAAAAGGGGGGATGTCATGATATTCAAACATACATCATAACACATACATAATGATAGACAGACCAACGGACCAATTAGCACACATAACACGACAACTAATCACAGACAAGAGCAGACACAGTATAAGACAAGAAACACAACACTTCCTGGGCAGTCCATCTGGAGACAGCACAGGGCCAGGACCTCATAGCAAGACACTCACACAGTCACAACGTGCTGAGTACCAAGTCTGATGTATAAATAGTTAGATGGAATAAAACAGCGTACCAGTCGCAACCGTGTTGGTTCGTCTGTACCTCAGAGCACTCAACACCTCAACTGAGTTAAAAGTAGTCCCAAGGTATGGGAACTAGTGCCTTTTAAATACGAGAGGCAAAGTCCATGTCACAAATAAAGACATTTGAGAGGGGTATGCCTACAGCACCTCAACTACTATGAATCTAAAATGTTCATGTTTCCTGGATGTGTGCACATTACATACCAGTGCATCAAAGAGAATCTTCTCTACGGTGATCACTTGCTAAAGAGTGTGATTGTCCACCTAACAAACTCCATCACACTGGGTTCTGTGGGTCCTTGCATGGCTGATGAGCCTGACCCTGAAGCTGTATCATTGACCGTACACCTGGCAGGTGTTTCTGGGAGGTGGGATCGGTCGTTGGTCTCTAGATTGCTGGTATTTCTTTCTCAGGCTCCTTTTCCGGGCCTCCTCTTGCTGTCGAGTGTCCTCGAAGAATTGTGTCCCTTCAATCAGGAGGTTCCTGCAAGTAGGTTTCTTCTGAGCAAGGATCTCGCAGGCATTGACGTCTTTGTTGCATTTTTTGAAGTTGGCCTTCAGGATGTCTTTGAAGCGCCTCCTTTGTCCTCCTCTTGTTCGGGAGCCTTCCTTGAGCTGGGCGAAGAAGATTTGCTTTGGCAGTTTTGACTCTGACATCCTGAGCACATTGCCAGCCCAGCAGAGTTGCCATCTGATGATTGTGGCCTTGATGTTGGCTCCTTCAAGGACGCTGATGTCAGCACGCCCATTCTTCTGGCTGATGCAGAAAATCCATCTCAGACAGCGTTGATGATACCTCGCCAGCACCTTAAGGTGGCGTCTGTACGTAGTCCAGGTTTATGAGCCGTACACAAGAGTTGGGAGGACGACGGCCTTGTACACGAGGATCCTGGTGTCAGCACTGGGGCCATCAAAGACTCTCTTCCTTAGGTGTCCAAAGGAAGCACTCATGCATTGGATATGATGTTGCATCTCTGCATCAATGTCAGCCTTAGATGAGAGGTGGCTTCCCAGGTAGGGGAAATGTTTCACCTTTGGTAGGGTTTCTCCATTGACCTTGATGGAGGGAGATACCAGATCTTGCCCTGGGGCCGGTTGGTAAATGACTTAAATCTTCTTGAGGTTGAGGCTGAGACGATTCTTTGGTATGCTTCTGCGAAGGTGTTAAGCATGGCTTGGAGCTTCTCTACTGAGAGAGTGGAGATGGTGATGTCATCCGCATACTGGAGTTCCACGAGCGATGTCAATGTCATTTTCTTCCTGGATTTCAACTGGTTGAGGTTGAAAAGTTTTTTTTTCATCCTGTAGATGATGTCCATTCCACTGGGAAACTTGTTCTTGTCAAGGTGAAGGATGGTGGCTATGAGGATGGAGAAAAGGTTGCGGGCGATGACAGATCCTTGCTTGACTCCACTCTTGACCTTGAAGGTTTCTGTCTTATTTCCGTCGGTGACAATCGTCCCTGACATCTTGTCATGGAGGATGTTGATAAATTTCTCTGGACAATCGGCCCTTGACAATGGCTTCCATAGCCCTTCCCGACTGGACAGAGTCAAAAGCCTTGGTCAGATGGATGAAGGATGTGTAGAGTGGTTGACATTGCTCCTGCCAGTTCTCTTGAAGTTGCCAAGCAGTGAAAATCATGTCCGTCGTTCCACCGTTGAGTCAGAAGCCAGACTGGCTTTCCGAAATGATTTCCTCCGAGGCAGAGAAGCAGCTAGCATTACATACCACTGCATCAGAGAGAATATCATATTGATAATAACTTGAAATTTCTGACCCAGGTTGGGCTGACCCTAGTGCTGATAAATTTTCCAGTTATGATTTGTACAGTTTTCCAAGCTCACAAAGGTCGCGGAACTGTTAATAGATTGAAGCGCCAGACTTGAGAAAGTACCTGTGACAGCGAACATGCTTTTTTCCATTTCACATTAAGACTCTGATTGCCCTGCCATCCTTTGAGGTCAAAAGGTGTGAGCTGGAATTTAACATTAGCAGGAACATGGCCAGCATCAGAATATACACAGTGTCACCAGCGCTGGAACACTCACAAAGCAGCAATTCATCATCCTGTAATTATATTTTGTATTGCTAAAAGAAGAGGTGTTGTCAGATACAGCTAGTCAGAATCTGCAATGTTTGAAATATAAATTATAGTCTGTTAAGCAGGAGACCGCTATTTCCTGACCCTGGAACTCTTCATGTGTCTGGACTGCATTATTAGGGGGAGACTTTGGACTTGCGCAATATGGTGCAGGATGTAGAAGAACACTCATATACCGCAGTCTTATTATTCCCTGGTCCAGAATGCTCATTCTGGCATATCTACTTCCTCGTTTCAATGAGCTTAATTAGCTCAGTGGTTCAAACCTTAAAAGACACTGCTCAATATTCTTTCCTTATTTCATAACCCAGCCCAGGCCATTGACTGCAACAACATTCAAGGTGAGGCCATTTTCTTATTCGGCCAAGGGGACCCATTATAAACAAGCAAAGGCATCTCCAATTCACTGCCGGGTGAGGCATTAAGCAACAATTTCAGCTATATCCAAGGTTCAATCTCTGGTTTGCGCTCAGCACTGTAGAGGCATCAGTGGGTTGGGAATGCACTGGTCCTTGATGCCAGGTGAGGACAGGGTGAAGGTTCAGCTGTAGTGACCACCATGGTCAAACAAGCCTGGCTACATTTCGAGTCTGGGCTCACACATAGGGAATAATAATAATCTTTATTGTCACAAGTAGGCTGACATTACCACTGCAATGAAGTTACTGTGAAAAGCGCCTAGTTGCCACAATAAAGTTACTGTGAAAAGCCCCAGTCGCCACATTCCGGTGCCTGTTTGGGTACACAGAGGGAGAATTTAGAATGTCCAATTACCTAGCAGCACATCTTTGGGGACTTGTGGGGGTGAAACCCACGCAGACCCGGGGAGAATATGCAGACTCCGCACGGACAGTGACCCAGAGCCGGGATCGAACCTGGGACCTCGGCACCGTGAGGCATCAGGGCTAACCCACTGCTCCACCGTGCTGCCCTTTTGAGAACTGTGTTAATCGTTCAATAAACACGTTGAACTCATTTCAGAGTCTGGAGCATCCTTTAGTTAAGACTGCATCAAGTAGCAGCCTGTGTTATCCGAAGCAGCACAACACAAGGCTTAGCAGAATCTTTAACTCCCTAGAACCTGGCAGGATTTATTGTGGCATTTTTCTAATTGAGCACGCCCTGTTGTTTGCCTTGTTGGAACGGAATTACAATTGGAAGTTTGGCTACAGAGATCCACATGTTCAACTTAAAAGCCAAACGTAATGGAAGGAACTCGGGATACATCACAAACTGACCTCCACCTCCGAATTCTTGAAACATGCTCTGTAGAGCTGTGCACTACTAAGGGCGGGGAGGGGTAATCATTTACCCAATTGCTTATAAAGAGAGGAAGAATATTTGGACAAAAGGAATAGAAACCGTAGCACAAAACGGTAAAATGCTTTCCCTTGCTTTTGAATTCACTTGGCAATTCCATCATGTGTGCGGGGAGTTTAAATCATAGCCGATACTGAACAGAAGGCCGGATGGTCCCATTGTGTGAGCCAATGGACTCACAGCAAACAGTCTGTTTTACAGCAAACAAAGTCTATTTACTCAGCAATCGGAGTCGGTTTCAACAACGAACCACAGCAAACTGTCAACAGGATTTATTTCAGAAGTCCGTGAATTGCAGCAGACAGGACACAGGACCGAACCTATCGCAAAGTCCCCCATTAAAAGCAGCAAAATGCAATAAGTGGAGGCTAGTTGTGAACAAATCGGGCGGATTCTCCCGTACCCGGCGGGGGGTCCCGGCGGGATGGAGTGGCGTTAACCACTCCGGCGTCGGGCCGCCCCAAAGGTGTGGAATCCTCCGCATCTTCAGGGGCTAGGCCCGCCCCGGAATCGTTGGCGCCCTGGCGGGATAGGGACCTGGCGCCATGCCAACTGGCGCGACGGCAGGCGCTGAACGGCCTCCACCTTATGTCGCGAGGCGGCGCATGCACGGGAGCGCCAGCGCGTGCTGGCGTCATCCCCGCGCATGCTCACAGGGATTCACTTCCGCATCGGCCATCGCGGAGGACCACAACGGCCAATGCGGAAGGAACAGAGTGCCCCAGGGCAGCACGGTGGCACAGTGGTTAGCATTGCTGCCTACGGCGCTGAGGACCTGGGTTCGAATCCCGGCCCTGGGTCACTGTCCGTGTGGAGTTTGCACATCCTCCCTGTGTTTGCGTGCGTTTCACCCCCACAGCCCAAAAATGTGCAGGATAGGTGGATTGGCCACGCTAAATTGCCCCTTAATTGGAAAAACTAATTGGGCACTCTAAATTTATTTTAAAAAGAAAGATAAAAAAGGAATAGAGTGCCCCCCACGGCACAGGCCCGCCCGCGGATCGGTGGGCCCCGACCGCGGGCCAGGCCACCGTGGGGGCACCTCCCGGGGCAAGATCCCCCCGCGGAACCCCGGAGCCCGCCCGCGCCGCCAGGTCCCGCCGGTAAGGGACCTACTCCGATTTACGCCGGCGGGACCGGCTACAGGCAGGCGGGACTTCGGCCCATCGCGGGCCAGAGAATTCGGGCGGCCCCGGCAGCCATTGAGTCGCGCCGGACCCCGCCATTCTCTGAGGCAGGCGGCGCGACTCACGCCAGGCCGGTTTTTGGGGAGCGGGAGAATTGGGAGGACGGCGGGGGCGGGTTTCACGCTGACCCCCGGCGATTCTCCCACCCGGCAGGGGGTCGAAGAATCCCACCCACCATGTGTGAAAACTCCGTCTCAGTCACTTACAGCAGCACCATCTCAATGCATGATTGGTGGGGAAATTATTCAATCGGCTCCATCCTGGAGTCAGAACGAGGATGTCACTAGACACAGATAATATTTACTCCTGAGACCTCAGTGTAGAAGCTTTGTTGATGCTTGGAACTGATGCCACAATAAATTCACAAGTGCTTCAGTAAGGTGTTAAAGCTCCCGGGGTAATAATTATTCATTACATAGATCATTTATTAAAAGTTCTACGGACTTCTGGGAGCTGCCTGTTGAAATATAGCACATGCTACATGTCAAGAAGCATTTCTCAAATTGATAAACAGCAGCATCTGCTTGGAACTCAATTGCAACTATATCGTTTTCTATTTTCAGATCACAAAGGAGCTGTACTAGGAGAGGTAGAAAGACTTACATTTATATAGCACCTTTCAGTACATCAAGGCATCCTAAACTACCTTACAGCCAACGTTTTGAAGTTATAGTCACTGTTGTAATATTAGAAATGTAGCAATTGATGTCCACACATTTCAAAGTTTAACAACCAACAGTCAGATAATGACCAAATTATCTGTTTCCGTTTGTTGGTTGAGGGGAAAATTTTGCTTGGGACACAAGAGCTCTTTGTCAAAATGGGTCCATGTGATCTGCCAAGCGGGCATATAAGGAGCATCTATAAATGAAACTTGACGTTGGGGTAATGTTAAGGCCGTTGATCAAAGGTTGCTCAAAGATGTGTGTTTTAAGGAGTGCCTTCAAAGAGGAAAGAGAGGTCGAGAAGTGGGAGGTTTAGGAATAGGGGGAGTCATTCTCCGACCCCCCGCCGGGTCGGAGAATGGCCGTTGGCCGCCGTGAATCCCGCCCCCGCCCCCGCCGAAGTCTCCGGTACCCGAGATTGGGCGGGGGCGGGAATCGGGCCGCGCCGGTTGGCGGGACCCCCCATTCAATTCTCCGGCCCGGGTGGGCCGAAGTCCCGCCCAGAAATTGCCTGTCCCGCCGGCATAAATCAAACCTGGTATTTACCGGCGGAACCAGGCGGCGTGGGCGGGCTCCGGGGTCCTGGGGGGGGGTGCGGGGCGATCTGACCCCGGGGGGTGCCCCCACGGTGGCCTGGCCCGCGATCGGGGCCCACTGATTCGCGGGCATGCCTGTGCCGTGGGGGCACTCTTTCCCTTCCGCCTCCGCCACGGCCTCCACCATGGCGGAGGCGGAAGAGACTCTCCCCACTTGGCATGCGCGGGAAACTTTCAGCGGCCGCTGACGCTCCCGCACATGCGCCGCATTTCCGCGCCAGCTGGCGGGGCAACAAACGCCATTTCCGCCAGCTGGCGGGGCGGAAATCCCTCCGCCGTCGGCCTAGCCCCTCAATGTTGGGGCTAGGCCTCCAAAGATGCGGAGCATTCCGCACCTTTGGGGCGGCGCGATGCCCGTCTGATTGGCGCCGATTTGGGCACCAGTCGGCGGACATCGCGCCGTTGGGGGAGAATTTCGCCCCCTGTGTTGTCAAGAGTTAAAAGGATGTTTCTCACGGCCTAGCATTTTGAGAAATCAGAACCGATTAGGCCCTGTATGCAACATGGGGACAAAATCATTTGTGAAGCTGTTCTCCTGTGGGGTTGTGGAGTGATAGTGCCACCCCCCGGGCGACAACCTCTTTTTCAAGAATTGAATAGCAGTCACCCTGGGCAATCTAAAATGAAGATATTGGCCAGGAGTTTGTGTTAGGTGGTTGGGGATTGACAAGGACATAGAAAGCATGGTCAGTTGATGCGACCACTGTCAGTCTCAACAGAACTTTATACCCGAGCAAGTTTTCACCCTTGGGAGTGTCAGGGTGTCTGTGGATGAGGCTCCACATCTCCTTTGTGGGTCTCTTTTGGGTATTTTAGCACCCTGAGGAAGCCAGTGGAACAGATTTTCCATTAAATCGCACCCTACATTTCAGTTGAAGGACTGCACCAATCTTGGGGCTGCCAATCCAGGGTTGGAAGAAATGTTTAATGAACTATGTACAATACTCTGCCAACAGCAGTAATTCTCTCCCAATCCAGTCCTTGTTGGGACAACCAACAAATGTGGGCCCTGTTTGGGCCGGCTTTAATGTGTTTATCAAGCTCCAGCTAGTTGGTTTCTGTTTTTAATGGGCGGGCATCTCAGGACCCAGCTTGCACTTATTTTCCCAAATTTACCTGGAAAGGTGGAGGCTCAGAAAGACTCACAGAAAGGCGACCACACTACAGTCAAGAAGTTGTTCCAAAACAGATGATTTAGTGGACGTGCAGAACTTTGGTGGAGGACCAGAATGGTTACCTGGGAGAGGTGTTGCCAGGACTGAGCCAGTATCCTATGTCATGGACCTACAGAGCCGTGAGGCTAGAAAACACATGGATCATTTGAGAAAGAGAAAAACTGCCATCTCCAAAAAGGGACAGATGGACCCAATCCCAGCTATCCTTTACCGCTTGCCGAGGTGGTGGTGCAGGAACCAAGATCTTTTCAAGGGGACTCATCAGAGGCCACAGAATGAGTTGAAGAGGAAGTCAAATGCTACCCCTGTTATGGACGCGACCGATTTGCCTGCCCTTGTTGTAGACTCGGATGTTTCTAAATTCGGAAGAACCAGTGGCCAAGTTTAGACATTCGGAAGTCCCCTGATCGACTTACCTTATTGTAATATCCCCCACGGAGCCTACAGGGTGGGAATGGTTATCATCTCCATGGTCCTTGTGGAACATGAGCTCTCCTGCTAGGGGTCTCTATTAAGCTCTGCATAAAAGGCCGAGCAGTAAGGCACCGACTGGAACAGGAACCCGGCAGGGACCTACCGGGCAATGTAAATATTGTGGGTAAATAAAACTGCGTTTCTTTATTTTACTCGGTGTGGACTTCCTGTGTTCTTATTAAACTTCTGAACTTTGTTTTGAGCTCCCTCACTGCAATTCTCCTTGTCTGTATGTAACTGTAAATAAGAGTTTTACTGTTTTTATTTTTTAGGAAACTGTGAGGGAACTTAAGGGGGGAGGAATGTGGTAACATGGCCCCTTTAAGGGGCGATACTTCATGGGCCACATGACGGGCCCTGAGTTTATGGGGACAGAGCACCCGAACGTTAACCTATCAGGTGTCTAAGCGCAGATTGGCTGGTGAGGCTTGGTCAGCGTTAGCCTGGGAGTCGTGGGTCAAGGCCTGTGTAGTAGTTGTGCTGCCCTGTGTATATATCTTCTTCGTTCAATAAACCACTGCTGTGTTTTAACACTGTCGCGTTAATCGCCTCGCAGTATAACACTTCCCCACTGTGGTTAGTCAGCAACTTCTATTGGACAACACAGAGGGCTTTGGAAGCTCAGTCACTGAATATGTTTAACGTAGAGATTGACAGATTTCTAAATCCTAATGAGATATGGGGATAATGAGTGTCTAGTGCGGGAGAAGGGCACTGAAGTGGATGGTCAGCCACGATCATATTCGATGACGGAACAGGCTTGGTGGGCTGAATGGCCTGTTCCTGCACCTACATTCCTATGGAAAAGGGGAGGGAAAGTAGACAGAACTGGGCCCGTTCAAAGAATGCTCATCCTTGCCTCTATGATGTTTTAAATGCAAGAATGGAAATACAGAAATATAATTGCAGGTCTCCTCAACCAGATAATCACACTCAAGTTTCTAGCAGCAATATAATCTGTGCAAGCTGAAGAGCCAGAATTTACTGAATCACTAACAAAACAAGTCAATCTAAAAAGCAAGCAACAAAAAAAAATTGATTTCCAATATCCTAGTATCTTTAGGCACTCACCAGGTTTCAACTGACTGTTTCACACTCTTTTTTATTTTAGCTTGGGTTCGAATGGCAGCAGGTGGACACCACATGCCAGCCTGGCAGAGGCCCCTCATCCCTGACTGACATGCAGAGCTGCAGATTTCATGGTGCAGAAGAGGTAAGGTCAACCGTCGCTCGGGGCTACATTATGCAAATGGAGACAACTGTCAGAGCTCTGTGGGGTACGAGCAGGACACCTGTCTGTTCGTCTTCAGTCAGCTGCCAATTATCCGTAGGCCTTATCAACTTTGACATTAAAGTCTGAAGAAAACAAAATGCCCAGAGGCCGAAGCTTTATTAGGGCGTGCACTTCAGGATTGACAAGATTAGCATTTAGAAATGTAATAGGTTAAAATACGCTTTGTACCAACTATTAACTTATCCGACGCACATTTAAAGGCACTTTGAAAGCAGTGCCTCATGATCGGCAGGCCTCTTCATCGTCCATCTGGACGAGCCACCTCATTCAGGGAAATGATTATATTTTGGCATTTGTCAACTGAAGAATTAGGGAAGCAAATCAAGCAAACTTCAATGTTCTTGGCAAACCTCTGGCAGATAGAAAGGATTGGACTGGGAAAATACAAGAGTTTGATCCTCCCACTCATATTGAGTTAGTGTGTCCCAACCAGGGTGGTTAATGTGAAACTGCAATTAGCCTCGGCTCAGGGGAGGGGACAAAGATGCCGAGGCTCCAACTGCCACTCATGATATCATGCCTCTCACTTGAAACGTGCAATGTGGGGACACCAGGAGAGAACAGGATCAAGCACAATTGTAATATTGCGCACAGTTGATAGCCTTCTGATACCTCACCGCCTGGGCCTGAGCTGCATGAGATTCTAAAGGACATCTGCTGCCTGTGGAACTATACTCCACTAAGATCAGCTCTTTTGGGAAAAGTGGGGATGAAAATATTAAACACAGCACCTGAAAATAATGAATCTAAAAAGGAAGACTTGCATCTATATAGCCTCTTTCACAATCTCAGGACACCTCGAAACATTTTGGAGTTGATGAAGTTCTTCCAAAGTGTAATAACTACTGAAATGTAGTAAATGATCCTGGCCTACCTTCACACGTAAAAATCACACCACACTTCGATCCAATTGGAATTTAATATATATTTTTAAAGGTACAACACCAAGGAAACAGATTAACCCGACACCGTCACCTCATAGTCAAAGTTAGATCTCCACTAAACCATGTCGCTGATAGGTAATCTGATAGTTATAAGTGGCCACTGCAGCATTTGTATGAAAACTAGGGTAAATATTTATGATTTTGAAAGATCTTTATTTTTTTTCACAAAGCAAACACAATGCTGTTACTACAGAGTCCAACTCTAATTTCTGTCCGTGGTTAAAAACAATAGCAGAGCCATTTGACATACTGACTCCAATCCTCAGCTCCATGGTCAAATGGGTTTAGTTTACCAATGATAGGCATTTACACTCACAGTATGATTCCCGAATCTTGCTGGAACTTCTTTCCTTTCTCAACTGCTCCTTCCTTCCTCCCTCAATTCGCGACGTCTGTCGGCTGCAATCAAAACTTTTACCTCGTCGCCAGTGCGGTCGCTGGATCATAGACTGGAGGCGTCCAGTAGTTTACTGATGAAAGGCAAAGGCAGTTATGTAACATGTGGTGAACTTGACTAAAAGTGAGATTGCAAAAGCCCAAGTCACGTTCTTAGGCCATACTGCTGGACATGGCCACATGGCCCCATGGAACTTGAAAACAAAAGCTATCGGGGATTTTACAATATCATCAACGACAAGAGAATTTTTGAGATTTCTGGGCATGAGTGGTTTCTACAGAAACCACTCTGCCAAACTTTAACCGTGTGGTTGCCCCACTGGCAGAACTTTTGACAAATCACAGGAAATTTCAGTGGATGGCAGGAGGCATTTGACAATCTGAAAACTGTAAACAACGCTATCAATTTAGCAACACCGAATTATGATAAGCAATTTACGGTAGCCATTGATGGGAGCAATGTGGACTTTGGTGCTGCACTGTTACAAGAAGATGACTAAAGTATATAAAGAGCTGTTGGTTATTTTTCCAGAAACTTAAATGTTCATCAAAAGAAGCACTGGAGCATCAAGGACACGTTGAGATTGATATTGGTGTTGCAACATTTTGACAGGTTTACCAGGCTGATTCCTGGGGTGGAAAGATAGGCATATGAGGAGAGATTAAGTCTGTTGGGATTGCATTTGCTGGAGAAGAATGAGGGGGGGATTTCATAGAAACCTATAGAATTCTAACAGGACTAGGATGGGCAGATGCAAGAAGGATGTTCCCGATGGTGGGGGTGTCGAGTCCCAGGGATCACCGTCTGATGATACGGGGCAGACCACTTTAGATTTAGATTTATTGTCACGAGTACAGAGGTACAGTGTAAAGTATTGTTCCCCGTGCAGTCCAGGCAGATCACTCCATTCATGAAAACATAGAACATACGATAAATACATGAGGATACATAATGAAAATACATAAACATAGACAGTGGGTGAAGTATACAGTATATAGTGCTACAACAGTAGAGAAGATGTTAGAAAGATCAGTTCAGTCCATAAGATCAGTTCAGTCCCAGGAGTCTTGTAACAGCACGGAAGAAGCTGTTTTTGAATCTATTGGTGCGTGTTCTCAAACGTTCGTATATTCTGCCTGCTGGAAGAGGTTGGAAGAGAGAATAGATGAGGAGTAATGTTTTTTACCCAGCGATTGGTCAGCCTGTGGAATCTGTTATGGCAGAAAGTAGTCGAGGCCAAAACATTGTATGCTTTCAAGAAGGAGTTAGATATAACACTTGCGGTGAAGGGGATCGAAGGATATGGGGAAAGACGGGATTAAGCTATTGAGTTGGATGATCAGCCATGATAATAATGAATGGCGTAGCAGGCTCAAAGGGCTGAATGGCCTCCTCCTGCTCCTATTTTCTATGTTTCTGTGTTGCTAACAATTCATCAGAGACAATTGTCTGTACAGACTGTAATCCATTGAAGTTCCTGGAGAAGTTTAAATATCATGATGCAAGACTGTTTAGGTGGCCTTTTTTGCCACATCTATATAACTTGAAAATTATACATGTAGCAGGAAGAGAAAACACAATTGCAGTTGCTTTATCACGACTCTGAGATGCGAGAAAAATGGAACGTTCAAACTTCGGAAAGAAAGATTCAAATGGACTATACTGATGTTTAACTTTGCATTCGTAACTATGACAAGATATGTATCTTATAATGTAATAGTAATGTTTCGTAATGAGTAGTATTTAACGTTGAAGCCATCTTTTCATATTGCTGGTTCATATTTTTTAAGGGAGAAGTATGATGAATGTAAGAAATTGTTATATATTAGATTTTGTATTTGTTGCAGTAATGTTATTAAAAACCCTGGTTTACAAAACATACAGGCAGTATGTCTGTAGAGTTGTGATTAAGAGGTCGCAAAAGTGAGACGATAATTGATTTTAACCAATTACTTATTTATAGATAGATGGCTAATCAAGGGTGGCAAGGTGGCACAGTGGTTAGCACTGCTGCCTAAGGGGCTGAGGACCCGGGTTCGATCCCGGCCCCGGGTCACTGTCCGTCTGGAGTTTGCACATTCTCCCCGTGCCTGTGTGGGTTTCAAGCCCACAACCCAAAGACGTGCTGGTTAGGTCGATTGGCCATGCTAAATTACCCCTTAATTGGAAAAAAATAATTGGGTACTCTAAATTATTTTTTGAATGATAATTTATGAGGGTTGGTGCTTTGTCCTGGATTAGGGTTAGGATCATGATGCACCTTAATGGGAGGAGACTAAAGAATTCCTTAAGATGTAATTAAGGGGTGGAGCCAGGTCTGTCTGTAGTTTGCAGTTTGATCCAGGATTTTAGTCTGACAAGACAGGCCTTCAGCTGGCTCCTGAATGGTTCTCTCCAGGACCTTTGCACAGAGAAATTCAATTAAACCTGATTGTTAACTTTATTCACAAGTAGTCTAGAAACTATATTGGTTTGCTTAATTGGTGTATATATAATTGCAGGTGTAGGGAGTAAATTAAAGGTTTTACTTTTATTTAAGAAGTGTAACCCTAACCCTAAGAGCAACTATTGTCAATGTGATTGTTTTCGTGTTTAAATTAATGTTTAAATTGAAGTTTGTTTTAACATAAAAGATACCTATTGGACAGTGTTATCGCTCCTGTGGCGCAGTATCATTTCCCCACAGTTTGGGAAATTTCAAATTGTTGGGTTCCCATCCGGGATCCTATCAAAGTCAAACCTACAGCACCAACATCATGACAAAGGGCAATTTATGCTTGTTCCCAATTCTGATTTACTGTCGATGGTATCCCTGGTTGATTGGCAGTCCACCAGTCTGAGAAGCTTATTTTTGTGGGCAAAGACTTGCACTACTCTGTGATCTCTGTCCATGTAAAAGCTGAGGGAGGGGAGGTCACAAAGTAACACTCACGGACATTGAATAGGTAGTCTGGCTTTGAGCAACAGGTTGCAGCTCGTTTATTCCTTTGAAATTAAGAAAGACAACCGACCCAATATGCACAAGCAGGTTTCACCGTTTAATATTTGCTGAATCTATTGTATCTGCACAATCACCTTTTCATGGATAAAGGTACTTGGAGATTTGAACTAAGCCTAATTTTACACCAAGCTGCCTCTGCTGTTGGAGGAGTGGCAAAAATGCCCATGCATACGAGCTGGAGATCTGATCCAGAGAGGTTTCATTGTTAAGGTGTAAGAAACATAATGCTCGTACTGCCTATCTTGTTGTTCCCTCCTCTCCTGCTCCCTCTGCAGCCCAGTTCCAACCTCTGTAACAGGCTATCCAGGTTCCCATTTTCAATTCAGTGGCCTGCACAGCAAGCATCATCATGTTAAAGGGATCGCAGCCAAATCAAATTCTCCCTTTTTTTTTGCAAACATACACTTTTTCCGTAAAGTATCTGAAAGAACATTCCAAATGTTTTTTTAAAAATATATTTTATTGAAAATTTTTGGTCAACCATCACAGTACATTGTGTATCCTTTACACAATAATATAACAGTATAAATAACAATGACCTGTTTTATAAACAAAGAGTAAATAATATATAACAAAAACGAAAACTAAAACTAAATGGCAACTGCCTTGTCTCAGATAAACACTCTCCAAAAATATGATGTAACAGTCCAATATACAATTATTTATAGCAACGACCTATACATATTATACATATATATTAACAACCCTGAGAGTCCTTCTGGTTCCTCCCCCCCCCCCCCCCTCCTCCCCCCCCCCCCCCCGGGCTACTGCTGCTACCTTCTTCTTTTCCATTCCCTCTATCTTTCTGTGAGGTATTCGACGAACGGTTGCCACCACCTGGTGAACCCTTGAGCCGATCCCATTAGGACGAACTTAATCCGTTCCAGCTTTATAAACCCTGCCATGTCATTTATCCAGGTCTCCACAACCGGGGGCTTGGCTTCCTTCCACATCAACAGTATCCTGCGCCGGGCTACTAGGGACGCAAAGGCCAAAACATCGGCCTCTCTCGCCTCCTGTACTCCCGGCTCTTGTGCAACCCCAAATATAGCCAACCCCCAGCTTGGTTCGACCTGGACCCCCACTACTTTCGAAAGCACCTTTGTCACCCCCACCCAGAACCCCTGTAGTGCCGGACGTGACCAGAACATGTGGGTGTGATTCGCTGGGCTTCTCGAGCATCTCGCACACCTATCCTCTACCCAAAAAAATTTACTGAGCCGTGCTCCAGTCATATGCACCCTGTGTAACACCTTAAATTGAATCAGGCTTAGCCTGGCACACGAGGACGATGAGTTTACCCTACTTAGGGCATCCGCCCACAACCCCTCCTCAATCTCCTCCCCCAGCTCTTCTTCCCATTTCCCTTTCAGCTCATCTACCATAATCTCCCCCTCGTCTCTCATTTCCCTATATATATCTGACACCTTACCGTCCCCCACCCATGTCTTTGAGATCACTCTGTCCTGCACCTCATTCGTCGGGAGCTGCGGGAATTCCCTCACCTGTTGCCTCGCAAAAGCCCTCAGTTGCATATACCGGAATGCATTCCCTTGGGGCAACCCATATTTCTCGGTCAGCGCTCCCAGACTTGCGAACTTCCCATCCACAAACACATCTTTCAGTTGCGTTATCCTGCTCTTTGCCATATTCCAAATCCCCCATCCATTCTTCCCGGGGCAAACCTATGGTTATTTCTTATCGGGGACCCCACCAAGACTCCCGTCTTTCCCCTATGCCATCTCCACTGTCCCCAAATTTTCAAAGTCGCCACCACCACCGGGCTTGTGGTGTATTTCTTCGGTGAGAACGGCAATGGGGCCGTCACCATAGCTTGTAGGCTAGTCCCCCTACAGGACGCTCTCTCCAATCTCTTCCACGCCGCTCCCTCCTCTTCTCCCATCCACTTACTCACCATTGAGATATTGGCGGCCCAGTAGTACTCACTTAGGCTCGGTAGTGCCAGCCCCCCCCCTATCCCTACTACGCTGTAAGAATCCCTTCCTCACTCTCGGGGTCTTCCCGGCCCACACAAAACTCATGATACTCTTTTCGATCCTTTTGAAAAAAGCCTTCGTGATCACCACTGGGAGGCACTGAAACACAAAGAGAAATCTCGGGAGGACTACCATTTTAACCGCCTGCACCCTCCCTTCCAGTGACAGGGATACCATGTCCCATCTCTTGAAGTCCTCCTCCATTTGTTCCACCAATCGCGTTAAATTTAACCTATGCAATGTACCCCAATTCTGAGCTATCTGGATCCCCAAGTAACGAAAGTCCCTTGTTACCTTCCTCAGTGGAAAGTCCTCTATTTCTCTGCTCTGTTCCCCTGGATGCACCACAAACAACTCACTTTTCCCCATGTTCAGTTTATATCCTGAGAATTCTACAAACTCCCGAAGTGTCCGCATTATCTCTGGCATCCCCTCCGCCGGGTCCGCTACATATAACAACAAATCATCCGCATACAGAGATACCCGGTGTTCTTCTCCTCCTCTAAGTACTCCCCTCCACTTCTTGGAACCCCTCAATACTATTGCCAGGGGCTCAATCGCCAGTGCAAACAATAATGGGGACAGAGGGCATCCCTGCCTTGTCCCTCTATGGAGCCGAAAGTATGCAGATCCCCGTCCATTCATGACCACACTCGCCACTGGGGCCCTATACAACAGCTGCACCCATCCAACATATTCATCTCCAAAACCAAATCTCCTCAGCACCTCCCACAGATAATCCCACTCCACTCTATCAAATGCTTTCTCGGCATCAATCGCCACCACTATCTCCGCTTCCCCCTCTGGTGGGGGCATCATCATTACCCCTAGCAGCCTCCGTATATTCGTATTCAGCTGTCTCCCCTTCACAAACCCAGTTTGGTCCTCATGGACCACCCTCGGGACACAATCCTCTATCCTCATTGCCATTACCTTGGTCAGAATCTTAGCGTCTACATTTAGGAGGGAAATAGGTCTATAGGACCCGCATTGCAGCGGGTCCTTTTCCTTCTTTAGGAGAAGCGATATCATTGCCTCAGACATAGTCGGGGGCAGCTGTCCCCTTTCCTTTGCCTCATTAAAGGTCCTCATCAGAAGCGGGGCGAGCAAGTCCACATATTTCCTGTAAAATTCAACTGGGAATCCATCCGGTCCCAGAGCCTTCCCTGCCTGCCTGCTCCTAATTCCTTTCACTACTTCCTCTATTTCAATCTGTGCTCCCAGTCCCACCCTTTCCTGCTCCTCCACCTTGGGAAATTCCAGCCGGTCCAGAAAGCCCATCATTCTCTCCCTCCCATCCGGGGGTTGAGCTTCGTATAATTTTTTATAAAATGCCTTGAACACTCCATTCACTCTCTCCGCTCCCCGCTCCATCTCTCCTTCCTCATCTCTCACTCCCCCTATTTCCCTCGCTGCTCCCCTTTTCCTCAATTGGTGGGCCAGCAACCTGCTCGCCTTCTCCCCATATTCGTACTGTACACCTTGTGCCTTCCTCCACTGTGCCTCTGCAGTACCCGTTGTCAGCAGGTCAAATTCTACGTGTAGCCTTTGCCTTTCCCTGTACAGTCCCTCCTCCGGTGCCTCCGCATATTGCCTGTCTACCCTCAGAGGTTCTTGCAGCAACCGCTCCCGTTCCCTACTCTCCTGCTTTCCTTTATGTGCCCTTATTGATATCAGCTCCCCTCTAACCACTGCCTTCAGCGCCTCCCAGACCACTCCCACCTGGACCTCCCCATTATCATTGAGTTCCAAGTACTTTTCAATGCACCCCCTCACCCTTAGACACACACCCTCATCTGCCATTAGTCCCATGTCCATTCTCCAGGGTGGGCGCCCTTCTGTTTCCTCCCCTATCTTCAAGTCCACCCAATGTGGAGCGTGATCCGAAATGGCTCTAGCCGTATACTCCGTTCCCCTCACCTTCGGGATCAACGCCCTTCCCAAAACAAAAAAGTCTATTCGCGAATAGACTTTGTGGACATAGGAGAAAAACGAAAACTCCTTACTCCTAGGTCTGCTAAATCTCCACGGGTCTACTCCTCCCATCTGCTCCATAAAATCTTTAAGCACCTTGGCTGCTGCCGGCCTCCTTCCAGTCCTGGACCTCGACCTGTCCATCCCTGGTTCCAACACCGTATTGAAATCTCCCCCCATTACCAACTTTCCCACCTCTCGGTCCGGGATGCGTCCTAGCATACGCCTCATAAAATTGTCATCATCCCAGTTCGGGGCATATACATTTACCAAAACCACCGTCTCCCCCTGTAATTTGCCACTCACCATCACGTATCTGCCCCCGCTATCCGCCACTATAGTCTTTGCCTCAAACATTACCCGCTTCCCCACTAATATAGCCACCCCCCTGTTTTTCGCATCTAGCCCCGAATGGAACACCTGCCCCACCCAACCTTTGCATAGTCTCACCTGGTCTATCAGTTTCAAGTGCGTTTCCTGTAACATAACCACGTCTGCCTTAAGTTTCTTAAGGTGTGCGAGTACCCGTGCCCTCTTTATCGGCCCGTTCAGCCCTCTCACATTCCACGTGATCAGCCGGGTTGGGGGGCTTTTTACCCACCCCCTTGTCGATTAGCCATCCCCTTTTTCCAGCTCCTCACCCGGTTCCCACGCAGCTGTGTCCCCCCCAGGCGGTCCCCCCCCCCCCGCCCATCCCACCCCATACCAGCTCCCCCCTTTCCCCAGCAGCAGCAGCCCAATAGTTCCCCCCCCCCCCCCCGCTAGATCCCCCACTAGCGTAGTGGTTGCTACCCCATGTTGCTCCCAGAAGTCAGCAAACTCTGGCCGACCTCGGCTTCCCCCCGTGACCTCGGCGCGCACCGTGCGACGCCCCCTCCTTCCTGCTTCCCTATTCCCGCCATGATTATCACAGCCCGGGAACCGAGCCCGCGCTTCCCCCTTGGCCCCGCCCCCAATGGCCAACGCCCCATCTCCTCCACCTCCTTTCCTCCCCCCACCACCTCCTGTGGAAGAGAGAAAGGTTACCACATCGCAAGATTAATAACATAAAACTCCTCTTTCCCCCCTTTTTACCCCCCTCTTCGCCCCCCATACTCGCCCCACCACTTTGTTTCAAATGTTCTTTTTTTTAATAACCCGCTCATTCCAATTTTTCTTCCACGATAAAAGTCCACGCCTCATCCGCCGTCTCAAAGTAGTGGTGCCTCCCTTGATATGTGACCCACAGTCTTGCCGGTTGCAGCATTCCGAATTTTATCTTCTTTTTGTGAAGCACCGCCTTGACCCGATTAAAGCTCGCCCTCCTTCTCGCCACCTCCGCACTCCAGTCTTGGTATATGCGGATCACCGCGTTCTCCCACTTACTGCTCCGAGTTTTCTTTGCCCATCTAAGGACCATCTCTTTGTCCTTAAAACGGAGGAATCCCACCACTATGGCTCTAGGAATTTCTCCTGCTCTCGGTCCTCGCGCCATCACTCGGTATGCTCCCTCCACCTCCAGCGGACCCGCCGGGGCCTCCGCTCCCATTAACGAGTGCAGCATCGTGCTCACATATGCCCCGACGTCCGCTCCCTCCGCACCTTCAGGAAGACCAAGAATCCTTAGCTTGTTCCTCCTCGCGTTGTTCTCCAGCGCCTCCAGCCTTTCCACACATCGTTTATGGTGTGCCTCGTGCATCTCCGTCTTCACCACCAGGCCCTGTATGTCGTCCTCATTCTCGGCAGCCTTTGCCTTCACGACCCAAAGCTCTCGCTCCTGGGTCTTTTGCTCCTCCTTTAGCCCTTCGATCGCCTGTAATATCGGGGCCAACAGCTCCTTCTTCATTTCCTTTTTGAGTTCTTCCACGCAGCGTTTCAAAAACTCGTGTTGTTCAGGGCCCCATATTAAACTGCCACCTTCCGACACCATCTTGGTTTTTGCTTGCCTTCCTTGCCGCTGCTCTAAAGGATCCACCGCAATCCGGCCACCTTCCTCTCCTTTTTTCATCCGTATCCAGGTGGGATTCCCTTCTGGTTCACCGCACAGTACTTTTAGCCGTTAAAATTGCCGTTGGGGCTCTTATTAAGAGCCCAAAAGTCCGTTCCACCGGGAGCTGCCGAAACGTGCGACTCAGCTGGTCATCGCCGCACCCAGAAGCCTCCCAAATGTTTTTAAAGGGCCATCATATAAAGTGCAATAATATTCAAGTTCTCGACATAGATCTTGTTGCATTCTCGGGTGCTCCAATACAGTCAAAGGAACATTACAGACATTTCAAAATGATCATTACAAATGGTGCAATGATATTTAAGTTGTCTATATAGATTAAGTTGTACTCTGAGGTGGGCCGCTGCTGCCTCACGGCGCTGAGGTACCGCGTTCGATCCCGGCCCCGCGTCATGGTCCGTGTGGAGTTTGCACATTCTCCCCGTGTCTGTGTGGGTCTCACCCCCACAACCCAAAGATGTGCAGGGTAGGTGAATTAGCCACACTAAATTGCCCTTTAATTTTAAAAAAATGTTGCACTCTGAGGTGTTTCAATACAATTGTGAGACATGTAATATTCACCCCATAAATTCAATGTGAGTCATACACCCTGAGGGGTTCTATATAATTCCTCAGTTCACAACGATTAAAAGGTCTTAGACAGCGACCTTCCCCCATTGCATCTCTACGGCAGTTGCTACAAGCTTTAGTGCATCTCTCAGCATGTATACCTGGACTTCGGAATGTAATAGACTGCAACACTTATTCGGGGACAACTCTGTGCACTTGAAGGCCAACATGTTTTGGGCAGACAAAAGAGCGTCTTCCACCGAGTCGATCCTCCAGCACTAGTTGATATTTGCCTCGATGCGTCCCTGGGAAGAGTTCTTAGAACACAGAATCCTGCGTCACAGAGCTGCTCGGGATGAGCCTGGGCAAAATCCACCTCATCTCTCTCCAGAGCTTCTTTGCAAAGACATATTCCACAGGGAGGTGGACAGTGGTCTCTCCCCCACCACCGTCACCTTGAGGACAATGTGCCGATGGGGTGAGACTCCAGATGTGTAGGAAGGATCGGACGAGGAGGGCCTTGCTCACCACTTGCCATGGTCGGTTCTGGTGCTTGTTGGTGCTTCCCGTCCCAGCCTCCCCGAACAGGCGCCGGAATGTGGCGACTAGGGGCTTTTCACAGTAACTTCATTTGAAGCCTACTTGTGACAATAAGCGATTTTCATTTCATTTCATTTCATTTGTTTGAAGGTTCTGGTGATGAGGGATTCTGCCAAATGACCTTTGACAGTCTGTTCAGGGAACCATCCGACAGCATCCACCGTTTCCTTTTCCCGTAGCACCTCTAGGGCGTCACGTGCAGTCCACTGCCTGATGGACTTGTGGTTGAAGCTGTTTTTCTGCAGAAATTCTTCCACGAGGAACATGTGGTACAGCAGGGACTTGGAACCTTCTGTGGCAGAGTGGCCACACCCATCCTCCACAATACAGGTCGAACTTCAGCACGTAGTGACACTTGGTGTTTGCGTACGAAGTATCCATACACAGCTTGATGCAGCCACACACAAAAGTGGCCGTCAGGATTAGGACGATGTTAGTCATGTGTTTCGTCATCGCGTCCCTTCGGATTTGGTCCATTTTCGATCCGCAGATGAAGAGGAAAATGGCTCAGGTGATCGCCACAGCAGAGGAGCGACGAATGGGCCAGACCTGAGCCACGTACAGTAACACCGAGGGTGCCTCGCCCCTGATCTTTGAGTTTTTACCTGCGACGGAGAGTGAGCGTTGCTCCCAAATATCCAGTTTTTGATTCATTACGCCTACTCGCTCCTTCCAGTTTCTAACGCACCCAAATCTTCTCTTCCACCCTCAAGCCTCAATTTCCAGCAGGTGGGACTAACTACCAATTAATATCCGGGATCCATGGCTGAGTTCCCCTTCTTTAACTCAGGGTACTGCGTGAAAGGGAGCGCTCCTAACCTTCTCAGAAACCATCCATTTATGCAGTAAAGGTTGGGGCCTGGTTCATTTGTACACGTGAAAGAGATCATGCATTCCACGACAGTACACAGGCAGCTCATTGTTCATTTGCATACATACATGTATTTGTTGCAGTGACTAATTTACCCCCTTGAGCAGTTATAATGACTGATTACTAAAGTCGTGCTGTATGGACCACTGGGGAAATTTATAGATTCACAAAGCATAATGCTGCTCATTGAAGGCTTACAATTGAAACCTATTTCAAAACTCAGTCAATAGATGGCGATTATTCTAGACATAGCCCCCTCCCCCTACAGCAGCAAGCTGATAAAACTGGAGCTTCTACCTGAGCAGTTGAGCAATTCAAAACAGGTGAAGTTTGAGATCTTCGGCGGACTGGGGGGAGGTGGGAGCAGAAATTTGTTTGCATTGCACCACCGACAGATCTCGATTTACTGGGCCACGGAGCACCACCCAGTTTTCTTGACTGATATCGCTGACACGTGAAGGAATTCCTCCTTCCCAGTGGGCTAGCTTTTGTGAACCATTCCAAATCATTGAGCAGATGTAATCAGCTGGGTTGAATTAGCTGATGTCTGAGTGCATTTAGGCTGGGAGAAGGCTGTGCACCCAATTCATTTCCTCTGGAAGCCTTCCATTTTGTGAATAGAAGGTTTGCACCATGGTGATCGACTCTGTGTTAAGCATCGTGTGGTGTGGCTCAGGAACCTCCACCCTGGCGCGTTAAGCATTTGAAGACAATGGGCTGAGAAGGTGCAGGATTTACTGGCCTCTGTTTTCACTGGGTTATCTCACCAGGAAGCTGAGCTTTCAATTTCTGCTCACTCCCAACAAGGCCCCCTCCCCCCCCCCCAACAGTTGGCATCCAGAGGTCACGGCCATCGGCATCTGTCTCCCAGTTGTCTGCATTGAAGTCCGTCATCTTCGTATCTCCCTTGCAGGTGTCCTTGTAGTGAAGGAATGGAGATCTAGCAGAGGTAGGTTTGACCTATTGCCTGCTCACCTTACAGATGGTTCACCTGGGCATCATCCATGGCTGAGCGAGCGCAGATATTGTTGGCTTCGTAATGAGTGTCAGCTGGTGGAATGAGTATGTTTCAGGACCTCTGAGTTGGTGAACATGTCATGCCAGGAAAGGCCAAGGATATGCCTGAGACAGTGAAGGTGTAAACCGTTCAAACTTTTCTCCTGCCTAGCAGATCTTGCCCACGTCTCTCCACCGCAGAGTATGTGCTGAGGATGCAGGCTTATAGAATTTCATAGAATTTACAGTGCAGAAGGAGGCCATTCGGCCCATCGAGTCTGCACCGGCTCTTGGAAAGAGCACCCTACCCAAGCCCACAATTCCACCCTATCCCCATAACCCCACCCAACACTAAGGGCAATTTTGAACACTAAGGTCAATTTAGCATGGTCAATCCACCTAACCTGCACATCTTTGGACTGTGGGAGGAAACCGGAGCACCCGGAGGAAAAAGTAGGCTGACAGTTTGGTGTTCACAGACTAGAATCATAGAATCATAGAATTTACAGTGCAGTAGGAGGCCATTCGGCCCATCGAGTCTGCACCGGCCCTTGGCAAAGGCACACTACTTAAGCCCTCGCTTCCACCCTGTCCCCGTAACCCCACCTAACCTTTTGGACACCGAGGGACAATTTAGCATGGCCAATCCACCTAACCAGCACACCTTTGGACTGTGGGAGGAAACCGGGGCACCCGGAGGAAACCCACACAGACAGGGGGAGAAAGTGCAAACGCCACACAGACAGTCACCCAAGGCCAGAATTGAACCTGGGACACTGGAACTGTGAGGCAGCAGTGCTAACCACTGTGCCACCTTGCCGCCCACGGTCTAGTTGCTGTGCTTTCACACTCTCTTACTCAGCTTGGACGTAACAGTTGCAGCTTTTGTGTTGTGAGTGCTGATTTCAGCATCAAATGACAGATTGCTGGAGATTGTGGAGCCCAGATATGTGGAGCTAAGAACAACCTCCAATGTCGTGTTGTCAGTGCTGATTGATAACAGTAACATCCTGGGCCTTAACATTTGTCTTCCTGATGCTGATGGCCAAACTAAACTTTTTAAAGACATGAGAGGGCCTGTCCTACCCAAATCCAAGTAAACTCGACTGGGAAGATGTGTTCCGACTCAAATAGCCCTGAGCCATTGCTTTCTGAAATGATTCTGAACGGTCAGATAATGGACCGTAACTTCCTTGGAGTGGCAATCAGCAGTGGATTGTCACCCGTAGCAACTTACCAGCACTTGAAACAGAGAGCGCCTGTCTCACCGACCTTCCTGACTCAGGCCAGGTGAGACTGAAAACGATAAATGCATCCCTAGCCGCAAAGTGCAAAAGGAGCGGGGGGAAGGAAGGCACTGCACTAGCTGTTGTAAAGCAGGTGACTCTAAAGGTGCCATTGAGAGGGAAAAGCTACGTTTCTAAGGTAAGTGATTGGGATGTGAGGTTGGGAGGTCAGTCATCGGTGGAAGTGGCGATTCAGACATGGGGGGGGGGGGGGGGCGGTTGTGGGTGAGGTATCTGGTACGGGGGGGGATGGGTGGATGGTCCAACAATGATGATGAGGGTGGAGGGGGGTTCGGACATGGGGTGTGGGGATCCGGAGAGATGTGGGGTCTAGACAGCAGTCTGAACATCAAGAGTGTGGGATCTGTGTGTCGGAGGGGGTTGGGACATCAAGGAGATGCAGGTGGGGGCATGGGGCCAGGTCAGTAAGGGTGTTGTTCGTGTCAGGGTGACTGGGTCAGATGGGGATCTGGACATGGAGGGTCTGGTTTGTGGGGGGGGGGAATCATGTCGGGGGAGCTGTCATTCGGTCAGGGAGGTCGGGTCGGATGGGGGTCTGGACATGGAGGGTCTGGTTTGTGGGGGGGGGGGGATCATGTCGGGGGAGCTGTCATTCGGTCAGGGCGGTCGGGTCGGATGGGGGTCTAGACATGGAGGGTCTGGTTGGGGTGGGGTCATGTTGGGGAAGGTATCGTTTGGGTCAGGGCGGTCGGGTCAGCTAAGGCCAGGGGGTGTAGGGTCGAGGGACAGGGAAACCCGTACGGGTTGGAAATACCTTGGGGAGGGGTGGTTCTTTGTTTGGGGAGGGGCTTGGAGGGCTCCTCTGAAAGTTTGGGATAGGGTGTTGTAGGATGTGCTCTGTGGAGTCTGGGGTGGGAGGGCGACCCTTGCGAGGCTGGGTCCGGGTGTTTAAATAGTTACTCGGAAGTTAAAAGTGCTTTGATTCCTTTGAATTCTTTCAGTGTAACTATCAGGTGTTATGGGTCAGGGTTTAGAGAACCCCAAAGTGTATCATGGAGTTCACCTGACCCACAACTTTTAATAGATTGTGGTATGGGGAGCACACGGCCCACTCTACAGGTGTGGTACAGCAGACATGGACCATTGGTTTTTAAAACAAAACAATGTTTATTCTATGAACTCAAGTTAACTTTTTTAAAACAAACCGTGAATATCTTAGCAACCAGTAAATCAAATATACCCCCCCAAAGAATACAACACTAAGTAATCTGTCAGGTTAACAAATCTTCAAACAGGAGCACCTTAGGTTTACATTTAATACTGAGACCTTTTTACAATTCTGAGTTCACCAAATGATCCATAGATAGTCTTTGGATGGCAGAGAACAACAGCAGTGCAGCTCACTGAAAAAACACAGACACACCCAAGCCCTTTCTCAAACTGAAACTAAAAAGCAGAAGTGGAGCTCAGCTCAACCCACACTCTGACATCACTCCAGTAACATGAGCAGCTCCATTTCTTAAAGGTACATTTTTTAAACACCCATTTCTTAAAGGGTACTCTCACATGACACGGGGTAAAACTGGCAGAACCATCCAAAGTTAGTGATTTGAATCGTTTTGTCGTCTGGTTCCCATACAACGCAATTTGTCTAGGGAACATTAGCTCTTCTGAACAATTGTCGGGTAAACCCTTACATGGGAACTTCCAAGAGGGTTTCCCGAGTGCATAATTGGATTACCCCCTGGGGAAACAGGAAGATGTGGTGCAATGTTTAACGCGGCTTGATGCACCTATTGAAGAGTGTGCCGCACTGCCTTATACCAACACCAACTTTATCACTTAAGCCACAAAAAGGGAAGAAATGTGATTATATTCCCTTCGAATTGCAGTTTATAAATTGATGTGGCCCTCATGACAAAAAAATCATACTCAACAAACATATGGCGAGGTCCCTAAGAGATTGCTTTTAGCACAAGATCGCTCGATTCTCATGCTCCATCTAATTTCATTATGGAAGGAACAGGATTGGAATACCTTCCACCTGAACTGATTTGCCCTTTTGCTGAAAGCCAAACCAGATGGCTAGCGACTCACAATCTCGAAAGCGTGGTAGAGATTCTTAAAGAAGAATCCCAATTGCTCAAGAGAAGAATGCACGACAGAGTCCAATACTGAGCTATCTAGGTTGAGAAACGTCAGCTCCTTGGGCTGGCTAATCGCTCAGAGCACTTGAGCTGTGAGGGGCAGGGGTTCTTTCCACTGCTTAGCATCAAGTGAGTTTCCCTATTGGAAAATGTGCGTGTGACGATACACGATCAGGCTCAAGCAGTGATCCCTCCAAAGTCAAATAGTTGGCAATCTTCAAACGGTTGAAGAATAATTACTTGGGACAAATACCAGAGGGTTGCTCAGTCCTGAAGGAGGGTCCCTGTGTGGAAAAGCGATAAGTCCCCATGCAGAGAGTTAGCGGGTATCCATGGAGATGATTGTCAGTCTACATGGAGTGGGTTGGCCAGCCCAGTTCCCGTGGAGAATGCTGACAGTATCTAGGGAGAGGGTTAACTGTACCTGTCGAGACTGCATTCTTGTGTAGTCAGCCCCTTGAGGACAGAAGACAACATAAAATTACGGAGCAGGCAGAAAGAACTGCCAATTGGGCAGCACGGTAGCACAAGTGGATAGCACTGTGGCTTCACAGCGCCAGGGTCCCGGGTTCGATTCCCCGCTGGGTCACTGTCTGTGTGGAGTCTGCACATTTTCCCTGTGTCTGCGTGGGTTTCCTCCAGGTGCTCCGGTTTCCTCCCACAGTCCAAAGACGTGCAGGTTAGGTGGATTGGCCATGCTAAATTGCCCTTAGTGACCAAAAAGGTTAGGTGGGGTTATTGGGTTACGGGGATAGGGTGGAAGTGAGGGCTTAATGTGGGTCTGTGCAGACACGATGGGCCAAATGGCCTCCTTCTGCACTGTATGTTCTATATTCTTATTGCAGTGTAGCTAAAGCTTATTGCTTGAGCTTCAAATAAGCCTGTGTTGGGGCATATATTTGTCTAAAGTTTTAATTCCCACATTCTCATCATCTCAAATTGCTGACGCCAACAGATATTTGTGTTTTGTGACATGATAGCTTGGGGTTTCATCCTTTGCTGGGATAGAACGAGTCAGAAAAGTTCCTGCCTCGATCCGCCCACCTCAGGAAAGAAACCCCACGAGGGTGAGGTTTTCATCATGGCAGGGCTGGGGGTGTGGATATGGGCTAGAGCCTGGCCAGCCGACTTGGGAAATAGTCGGAGCAGCCGCAGGGACTGCCGAGTGCTGAAGGGGGCTTTGGTGCTATGGACTTTGTCTCACTTAAGGTGGAAACAGGCCCTCCAGCCATCACCCCTCACATGCCTCCCCTCTCCTATCCATGCCATCTCAAGCCCTCCACCTATCGCCTATGACCCCCTCATACCCCCTGCCAAGGCAGGCCCCCAAAACAACGCCTATAACCTCTCATCCTGCCCATACCCCCCAAGAAAACCCTATGGCCCCTCATCCCCAATACTAAGGCAGCCCACAAACTACTCCTCATGCCACCTATATCATGCTGAGGCACTTCCATGCCCATTGACCCACAACACACTGTATATATCCAATGACATTGACTGGGTAAAAAAGCTTTGAAAAAGTCAATCAGGAGTGTGGACATGCTCATTAGGTGCTGAAGTGGGCTTTGGTGCTTGGGGACATCATCCTAATTAAAATAGAAACAAAAAGGACATTGAACTACCACTCCTTACATCCCATACAACTTCCCAGACTAATAGTCAGTAAGCCACATATATTCAGCATAAATTATTCTGTATTACTTGTGCATTATGTATTTTTTTCTGAGATGCCAGACACGCATTAGTCTATCAAAACACCTACATTGCAGAGAAAACATCACTTGATTGACAGCTCTGGATCTCTGATCTTTATTGTCAATTGCACTATGCTTATTTACACAAGGTTAAGAGGTTTCAAGTGTTTCAGCAAAACAAACTTTAAAAGGATCTGGGTATTGACCAGGAAATTAGGAATGACTTTTTTTTAAAGGTGATTGTTACACAACGTAAGAGGAATTTTACACTCTCTTCACAGAGCGCTGGCTGAGGCGGGAAAAGAGTTTTCTTTCCAAATTCTCGCACACTTTTGTGTACAGAAACTCTGGTAGAGAGTTCGCCATCACACTGGATCTGATAGAGCCGGCAATGCTGAGAACAATACATTCCACTCCCAAGGATATGGGGACCCTAGCCATAAGCACACATGCTCCTGGGCGACCCCCCCACCCCTCCACACATAAGGGGAGCCCTCCTCCCACCCCATAACCACCGGAGCAACCCCTACACCTGCCCACACCCCCGCCACATGCACCGGAGCAACGCCCCCCCCAACCCGCACAAGTAGTGGGGCAACCCCCTGCCCCACAAAAAAGGGAAACGCCCCCTAATGAAGTTCCCCAGAGGGCTCCACCAGCACTGCTCCTGGAAGAGCACCCTGGTCGTGCCAGGGTACACTGCCAGGTTGGCACTGTCAGGGGACTGTGCCAGTGCATGTCTGTCTCCCTCAGGTGCAATATGTACCCCAGTGCTCTTGGTGGATTCCTTTCAACTGTTTCACGTTATTAAATCTCTGTTGTAAGGCTCACTGATGTGATCTAACATCAGTGAGGGGGGAAATCTTTATGTGGGGGGAACATATGGTGGGGAAGCCTTTTAATCATAGAATCTACAGTGCAGAAGGAGGCCACTCAGCCCATCAAACCTGCACTGGCCCATGGCAAGAGTAGCCCATCCAAGCCCACACCTCCACCCCATCCTCGTAACTCAGCAACCCCACCTAACCTTTTTGGACACTAAGGACAATTTATCATGGCAAATTCACCTAACCTGCACATCTTTGGACTGTGGGACAAACCAGAGCACCCAGAGGAAACCCACGCAGACACGGGGAGAAAGTGCAGACAGTCACCCAAGGCTGGAATTGAATCCGGGTCACTAGAGCTGTGAAGCAGCAGTGCGAACCACTGTGCCACTGTGTCACCCCAATAGGCATGGGAATGCTACAACTTGGCATTGGGATGGATGGAGGGGCATAGGGGCATGGCGGTGGGTGGAAGGGCATACTTTGGCATGGGGCGATGAGGGGTCTTGGGGTTGCTTGGGGGATAACCTTGGTATGGGGCATAAGGTGGACATTTCAAACACCACTGATGTGTATTGAGCCACGACTCATTGAAAAGCTGTCCCGCCTGCAATTGCATGGGCCAGCACGGTAGCACGGTGGTTATCACTGGTTCACAGCTCCAGGGTCCCAGATTCGATTCCCGGCTTGGATCACTGTCTGTGCAGAGTCTGCACCTTCTCCCCGTGTCTGCGTGGGTTTCCTCCGGGTGCTCCAATTTCCTCCCACAAGTCCTGAAAAATGTGCTGTTAGGTAATTTGGACATTCTAAATTCTCCCTCCGTGTACCCGAACAGGCTCCGGAATGTGGCGACTAGGGGATTTTCACAGTAACTTCATTGCAGTGTTAATGTAAGCCTACTTATGACAATAATAAAGATTATTATTAGGACTGAAGGGTGTGGGTTTTTGACTTGAACGAGCCCATGTCCTAAAAGTCACTCTCAACAATCAGAACTCCTGGGAACGGGGTCAGGAGTCCTGAAATCAGGTCCTAGCTGCCATTTTTATAGGGTTCCAGAGTCCTGTCTCAGTGAGAATCAATAACTTCACAGTATTCAGCAATTTTAATCAAGAGACCATTAGTACCGACTGCACATATTTAAAAAATAATGGTGAAGCGAACGCAAGGCTGATTTGTTCTTGTGGCCTATAATATAATCTGAGCCTCCAAGTAAATTATTCTCACCCAGCCATCCATAAATCTGTACAGTACATCAACAGAATTACCAATCTACTTACAGATTAAGTTTTATGAATGTCTGTAATTACAAACATGTGTACCTCGTTATGTACCCCGCATCAGTCTTAGCTGCCAAGACATTTAAAGTTCTCAGTCGAGGCACTGTGCATGATTGCAGTAATCTCTTTTGTCCTCAATGGCGAAGAGGAAAAAAACATGCCTCGTAAAATGATACGGCTGCTATGATTCAATGCAGCGAACCATGTGGGCACATAAGCAAGTGCCATTTGGCTCAATTGATAACAGCAGCACACGAATACAATATAGCAGTGGCATTAAGGAGGTTTAAGGATCGTCCCAAATCATGTGCATTTAAAAGGTGCCTGTGGGCAATGGGCTACTTTTGAAGGTGATGTAAAAACATAGGAACAGCTGTGCAACGGGCATTGGTCAAGTTTTGAAAGCAGTTTGGCACAATGCTACAGGGTATATTGCACAGTGGTCAGTGGAGAGGTTTCTTGTTGCAGAGCAACTCTCATATTGTCATAATCTGCTCTCGCTTAATTTTGCTTGTGCATTATCAAAAGCTGGCTGCAACCAGATACAATGCACTTGTGGCAATGTTTACATACTGCTCCCGCTCACACACTGATGATCATTCACAATCACTATGAGCAAAAAAAGAATACACTTCAAATAATGCACCGTACTTTCGGTTTCAAGTCAGAGCAGTTACAATGTTGAATTGGAAGCCTGACTTGATTATTACTCTTTAACTAAAAAAAACTGGCACTACAATTCTGTCACTGAGACAATGTAGTCAGGTGAAGTGTTGTAAGGACGAGAAGGAACTCCAATATCCCAGAAACCAAACAGAGCCAGTGCCACGATATAAATATGGCTCGTGAAGTGTTTTTGCACTGCTGAAGCAAACCCTGTAGTAGATATGGATCACATAATGATACAAGCTCAAACTATAGTAAATTTAACACCAATTCTGCATGTTTCAGGAAGGAATGGAGACTCACAATGTGTGATTATTGACCAAGACATTAGGATTGGAGTGAATTTGGACATGGGCGGAATTGCATTTCCCACCTATCATATTACATATCCACTATTCAGTCCTATTGAATTGGATCGAACTGGATATCACGTGGAATATGCAATGGGTGATCAATTCGATACTGTGGTGCATCCTTGCAATATCCAATTTCAACCTTGAAATTTTCCCATCTTTTGTGCCTTCTTAATAGCAAAAGAAGCATCAGGGTTGACTACCAGAGAAGTTGATTTTCATTACTACATTGAGACAGCATTGCCAGAGAAATGTACTGTACATTGCTTATGGGTTTTCTGAGTGTGGGTGGGTTAACACCCACCAAAAAGCAGCCAATATTCAATAACAAAAAGGAAAACTTGGAGATGGGTTTGGAGACGGGATGCGATGGCATATTATCAGCAATGGAAACCTCCCTAGCATTTGCCAATTTTGGGTGGAAAATTAAGGGTCCGTTCCTTGCGAGCATTTTATTGGTGTTGGGGAAAGCAGGATTATACCAATGAGTTGGATGATCAGCCATGATCATAATGCGGGCGGCACGGTAGCACAATGGTTAGCACTGTTGCTTCACAGCACCAGGGTCCCAGGTTCGATTCCTGCTTTGGGTCACTGTCTGTGCAGAGTCTGCATGTTCTCCCCGTGTCTGTGTGGGTTTACTCCGGGTGCTTCGGTTCCTTCCACAAGTCTTGAAAGACGTGCTTGTTAGGTGAATTGGACATTCTGAATTCTTCCTCTGTCCCCGAACAGCCGCCGCAGCGTAGCGACCAGGGGCTTTTCACAGTAACTTCATTGCAGTGTTTATGTAAGCCAACTTGTAACAATAATAAAGGTTATTATTATTGTGAATGGCGGAGCAGGCTCGAAGGGCCGACTGGCATCCTTTGGCTCCTATTTTCTATGGAAAGGGCTGAAAAGACTGTGTAGACCTGTAGGTCCGTGGAAAGGTAAAAACCACACTCCTCCCCCATCAACCCCTTCACCCTATTCCTCTCCAATTGGCGAGGTAGCCTAGCCCTGGAACAATAAGAAAAAATGCTGTCCTCTGGCCTCTCCGTGGCGTGTTTCTTGACAGCGGGAGGTGGGAGGCGGCCTGCCGTTGACCGCCGGCGTGATCTTCTGGTCCTATTGCTGTCAATGGGATTTGCTATTTGCAGGGTAGCACAGTGGTTAGCACCATGGGTTCACAGCTGCAAGGTCCCAGGTTCGATTCCCTGCTGGGTCACTGTCTGTGCGGAGTCTGCACCTTCTCCCCGTGTCTGCGTGGGTTTCCTCCGGGTGCTCCGGTTTCCTCCCACAGTCCAAAGACGTGCAGGTTAGGTGGATTGGCCATGCTAAATTGCCTGAGTGTCCAAAATGGTTAGGAGGGGTTATTGGGTTATGGGGATAGGGTGGAAGTGTGGTCTTAAGTGGGTCGGTGCAGACTTGATGGGCCGAATGCACTGTATCTTCTATGTTCTATGTTCTATTGAATCCACCCCATGCCATTGGGAAACCTGCAGCGGGGGTGCACCGTCAGCAGGACTGAAATACCCTGCTGGCGTGAACAGCGGGAAGACCTTGCCCCTTGTCTTTGAGGATTGCTTTTGTTGCAGTACTGCCAGCACTCTGACGGGGCAACCATTTTACTTGGTAAAATACTGCAGTCTTGCTGCCCACTGGCACAGGCTTGGGCCTCGTTTTTGGACCTGGCACCGGGACCACTCGTCTTCGTGTAAAATTCTTAAACTTCACATAACCCTTGGAGTTTTAATGAGCCTTTATGACCAGAGGACATCCCAATGTGCTTTACAGCCAATGAAGTACTTACAAAGTGTACTCACTGGTGTCAGGTAGCAGCCAATATGTCCGCACATAGATCATAGATCATAGAATTTACAGTGCAGAAGGAGGCTAGAAGCAGCAATGTGACAATGGGCAGATAACTTGTTTTAGTAATTGTGGGATAAATATTGACCAGATACACTGTGTTGCCTGATGGTGGACTGTGCCAACTTGTGGTCCTGTCTCTAGGCCCAAAGTCAAGCCTCATTTCAAGACTTAAATGCATAAAGTAGATTAATTCAGTGGCATCTTTCAGATGGTACACCAAACCTGGGCCGGGATTCTCCGACCCCCCGCCGGGTCGGAGAATCGCCGGGGGCTGGCGTGAATCCCGCCCCTGCCGGTTACCGAATTCTCCGGCACCGGATATTCGGCGGGGGTGGGAATCGCGCCGTGCTGGTTGGCGCCCCCCCCCCCCCCCCGGCGATTCTCCAGCCCGGATGGGCCGAAGTCCCGCTGCTGGAATGCCTGTCCCGCCGGCGAGAAACAAACCACCTCTCTTACCGGCGGGACAAGGTGGGGCGGGCGGGCTCCGGGGTCCTGGGGGGGGCGCGGGGCGATCTGGCCCCGGGGGGGGTTCCCTCACAGTGGCCTGGCCCGCGATCGGGGCCCACCGATTCGCGGGCGAGCCTGTGCCATGGGGGCACTCTTTTCCTTCCGCCTTCGCCACGGTCTCCACTATAGCGGAGGCGGAAGAGACTCCCTCCACTGCGCATGCACGGGGATGCCATGAGCGGCCGCTGACGCTCCCGCGCATGCGCCGCCCGGCAAAGTCAGTTTCCCGCCAGCTGGCAGGGCGGAAATCAGTCCGGCGCGGGCCTAGCCCCTCAAGGTTAGGGCTCGGCCCCTCAAGATGTGGAGACTTCCACACCTTTGGGTCGGCGCGATGCCAGACTGATTTGCGCCGTTTTTGGCACCTATCGGCGGACATCGCGCAGATTGCGGAGAATCCCGCCCCTGATTCCGAACTGCCTGTTCAGATGGTTAAAGAGCAGCTAGTAGAAGCTGCTGTGGTCACAGAGGAATCCGCCTAAGCAAAAGGCCTTATTTTTCAGAGCCTACCTCTGGATTAATTTGTCCCATTTACTCTAGCGCATCACCCATTCTTCTTATGGCAGTTGGACCTCTTCGAATAGCGAAGGGAACTCCATTTTGGTGAGTGATGTTGTATTTCTGCGGTGGGCTGCCACTCAATGCACAAGTGGCAGCATCAGCTAATCACCCCCTAATATATCGGCAAGTGCATGCTTTGTTGATTGCATTGTTAATAGGACGATGATTTCATTGGAATAGTTACCTTTTATATTCAGCAGTAACCTTTCCTTTCAAAAACAACTTGAAGCAACTTGTATTTTTTTATTTATGAAACATAAAATATGCATGATTTCAATGCAGAAAAACAAATTCATGGTTGTCATTCTCATTCAGCACGAGAGTGGAACAATGAATGGTAAAATACAGACTGGCACGGCACATAGAGTTACCACATACTCCAGCTTAAAATGCTGGCAACGGTTAAATATTAAACTACTGTCCTTCAGAGAGGCAATGTTAATCAGGCTGGCTTCATATACAACAATGGTCAACAAACCAATAGGTTTAAATTTTCCACGGACTACAGCACATTTCTTAATTACCCAGTGAGAAGTTAACATTTTCCAAATGATTCAAAGAAATGCATTCTGAAATTGAGCAGTCAATGAATGAAATACTTAACCAAATGTTTTCACTCTTTCGGGATTGTTAAACGTCCTGAAATTCAGCTCTGGTTTCAGATTGACGCTCCGAAGAGTGTAATAGCTTCAAATGTCCATGTAAAGGTTCCATTCCAAGTGAGGGATAGTCAAAATAACCTTAATGGGTAACATTTTTGAGATCCACCCCCACTCCCCTCACAAACTGGCATCCATTATTTTCCCAGTACCTTTTGCCAAGGGCACAGTTCCAATCAATGTCATGTCCGGGACAATGCTTATGGGTTGCAGTGTGATGTCCCAGCTAGATTTGCGGTTGTGGCTTCCCACACGCAATGATGCAAAAACAGAGCAGAATTGTCAAAACTCCGGTCAGGCCGTTCCTGCAGGAGGAGGGAGTAAATAAGCAGAGGTCAATCATTTTATTCAATAGTCCGATTTCAATTGGGGGATTTTATTCCTGGAATTAAAGTAGCAAGGACCTTGCCTCGCCTGAGTTACCTCGACTTTCCTTTTGGCTGGTGAGCAAGATGGGTGGGAACAGCGCTGAATCCCAGCTTGGACAACACGTCACACTTATGCAATGTGAAAGGAGAGGCCCTTTAGGCATTTGTTGCAGAAAGGTTACAAGTGAAGGGGTGCTGTCTTCAAATGACCCAGTATTCAGGGCACAACAAATTTGGGGATCCAACCAGGTTTAAGTTAGAAAACCTATGTCTGCAAAGTGCAGTCAGATCAGAGCTCTGGAGCTGTTAAAACCCAAACTGGATTTGTAATTCCACATGGGCGAAATGCTAATCTGTACGCCAAAGCACTTCAATCTGAAGGCATGGCATGTCGACAAAGAAATTTAGCTGTTTCCTGATCTGAGGTACTAAGCAAGAGAACCATGACATGTAGCCCGGTGTGAAGTCCAGTATCCTTTAGAAAGAAAAGTCTATCGTTCATACAGAGTCTAAGGATGTTTCAAAACCCTTTCCGGTCAATGAAATACTTTTTGAAGTGCGGTCACTGTTTAAACACACGAGCCCGCTTGCACACAGCAAGCTCCCACAAACAGCAACGTAATGATGATCAGGTCAACTGTTTTACTATGTTAGGGTGGCACGGTGGCACAGTGGTTAGCACTGCTGCCTCATAGTGCCAGGGACCCGGGTTTGATTCCGGTCTCGGGTGACTCTGTGGAGTTTGCACTTTCTCCCCGTGTCTGCGTGGGTTTCCTCCGGGTGCTCAGGTTTCTCCCCACAGTCCAAAGATGTGCAGGTTAGCTGGAATGGCCATGCTAAAAATAAATTTGCCCCTTGGTGTCCAGGGATGTGGCGGTTAGACGGGGTTACGGGATAGGGTGGGGGAGTGGGCCTGGATAGAGTGCTCTTTCAGAATGGCCTCCTTCAGCACTGTAGGGTTCTATGAAATCTACGGTCAATGGGGAGTGAACTTCCCCGCTTTTCTTTGAAATTAGTGCCATGGGATCGTTTACATCAGGGGAACAGACGAGGTTCTGATTTACTAACTCTGACAGTGCTACAGCATTTCCTTTATTACTCCAATGACTACATATCAAAAAGAAATTTAAAGTCTTGCATATGTTGGAAAGCTGAAACAAGAAAAAAAGCACGGAAAAAGCCAGGCACATGTGCGCTGCATTCAATATCTGCGGAGAGAACAATTAGTCAACATTTTAGGATTGTGCCTTGCAAGGACCATGAAATAAGAGACAAGTGATCATCGATTTAGAAAAGTAGGAAGGGAAGAAAATAAATATAGAAGGCAGAAACACAAAGCAGTATTGATGGAAGGATTATTAGATTAGAGTAGAAACAAAGAATGAATGTGCAACGTTATGAGGACAAGGCAGGGGAGTACGACGAGGCGGAATGCTCTTTCAGAAAGTCAGTGCAGACTCGATAGGTCGAATGGTTTCCTTCTGCTCTGTAATGATGCTGTGATTCTAAGTGAATGGCTGAGGCAGTGCAAGGCCGAAGGAAAGCATGAGAAGATTGGGAGATGAGGAAATTCAACAAATCAGCTTTAAGATGACGACAAGGGATTCAGTGAAATTAAGACAAGGGATTCAGGTAAAATATAGTCAGTCCTCCAGCCCCAACAAGGGAAGGAACAGTGAAGAGGGAGAGCAAAGCCCCGCTACTCCAATCCAAACACCATGGGTGGGATTCTCTAACCCTGCGGCAGGGTGTCCACGCCGTTGTAAATGCCGTCGCGTTTTACGACGGCGTGAACGGGCCGGCCCCACGACTAATTCTGGCCCCTACAGGGGGCCAGCATGGCACTGGAGCGGTTAACGCTGTTCCCGCTGCTGATCCCGGCGTGAACTGGGCGCCGCGGGATCTGCGCATGCGCAGTGGTGCCGGCGCCAATGCACACATGCGCAGTGGTGCCTGCGCCGTGCATTGGCTTCCTTCAACGCGCCAGCCCCGACGCAACATGGCGCAGGACTACAGGGATTGGCGCGTAGGAAAGGAGACCCTCAGCCAGAAAGACCGGCCCGCCGACTGGTGGGCCCCGACCGCGGGCCAGGCCACATCGGAGGCCCCCCCCCCCCGGGGTCGGACCCCCCCTCCCCACCACAGGCTGCTCCCTGACCCTTCCATGCCAAGGTCCCGCTGGCTGAGAGCAGGTGTGGACGGCGCCGGCGGGAATTGCCGTTTTCACGACGGCCGCTCGGCCCATCCCGGGCTGAGAATCGGTGGGCCGGCTGTGTAGGGCGGCCCCCGACCGGCGCCGCACCAACCACGCCAGCGCCAATGGCACCGATTCTCCACTCTGCGGAGAATCGCGTGCCGGCGTTGGGACGGCGTGGTGCGATTCGCGCCGGTCGCAGGGATTCTCTGGCGCGGCCCCGGGCTGAGAGAACCCTGCCCCATATTCATCCCGGGAGAGTTATTAAAGGACAGCCAGTGCCCACCAAATCAGATTGTCTTCAGATGAGTAGGGAGAAGATTGGGGGGGGAAAGAGCTGACCCAGCAAGATTGAGAACTAAGGAAGATTGATGCCTTATGTGGCAAGTTGGAAGTTAAATTTAATTCAGGCCTATCAGGTAAAGTCTATAAAAAGGGAACTGGAAAGTTGCTTTCAATTGCTGAATAAATGAGAGGTTGAAATCTCATTGTTTGAGCCAAGAAAGAGAATTCAATGTCCTGTCCCAACTTCAACACTGAACAGCTTTACATCACTGTAAACTGCATCCTTAGCTAAAAGTTAACCAGCAAATTGTGAGGAAAGAATCCAAGACATGGACACATAGAAGGTTCTTTGATGATATATTGTTGAACAAACACAATTTTAAACAAGAGTGCCCTTGGAGTCATAACTTCTGTTCATTAGTTAGAAGACTGCTGCATATTGATGTATAGAATGTATTGTGCAAAGCACTTTTGCCCAGTTTGCAGTTTTTCACATTAGAAAGGTTGAACTTTTGCCTAATAACAGCCTTGGTATCAACGTTACTGCCTCAGGATCCTCCTGGGGACATCTCCCGGGTACCTCCCAGTGGAAAGAAGCAAATTGACTTATTTAAATGTACAATTCAGGATACACCCCCTATTTCTCACTCCGAAAGGCAGTAACTTCGGGTGAAAAACAGCTCGGCTGGGACTGCCAACAGCGAAGCGGAGGATCCCACCGACGGAGAAACCGGCTGCAAGTGTCCCTGTTAGAACTGAATCGCAGGCAGTTCGCGTTCCCACATCAGGAGATACAAATGCCAACGTGAATTGCAAGTAATTCCCAGTCCCTGCGTCGCATTTGCTGGAGCTTCGGAGTTTGAGTTAAAGAGCCTGACAAGCTGGAGCTGCTTCTAAGCTCTCCACTCACCACACACTCTCATTCCAGAAGATGGCTCAGAGAAGATGTAACCCATCCCTCACCCGATTTCGGGAGTCTGAAGTGGAACAACTGCTTGATGCCATTGAGGAGTGGAGGGAATGCCTCTTCAGAAGGACCCAAGCCCACCCTCCTGAACAGCGCCTGGGTGACAGAGGTAGGCAGTGCTGCCAGCATCACCAGGAGTACTGGCAAGCAATGCCAGAAGAGGACGAATGGCCTCCTTGGGCCAGGCATCTTGGTGGGCCTGGTCCAGGTTGGAGGTGACGTAGTCTGATGACCAAGCGGGTGGGGCATCCTTCACAGCCCAGATGCGGATGTTTGCAAGATCCCACACAGGTACCCACTTGAGCCCTGGAATGAGCCAGAGTCACGGTGGCTGCCTCATGGCGCTGAGGACCCGGGTTCGATCCCGCCCCCGGGTCACGTCAGTGTGGCGTTTGCGCATTCTCCCCTGTGTCTGCGTGGGTCTCAGCCCCACAACACAAAGATGTTCAGGGTAGGTGGATTGGCCACGCTAAATTGGAAAAATTAATTTCAGGGCAGCTGTCACCTTGACAGTTGCCACTGGGGGCAGGTGTCCTCCTCCCTACCCCACGGTGCCAGGTGCGCCACCATCTGGCGCAGGTGGTGTGTTGCCTCCCTGTTGAGCTGGCGTCGGCGACGGCACACATGGTCCGGCAGCTCCTTGAAGGACAGGTGCCGACGTTATACATGTGCCCTGACATGGTGCCTCCCCCGCACCTCCTCCTTGACCTGCTGGATGGCCCCTGATATTCTGGTTCAGTCTCCTCTTCTGCAGGACGCCGCCGTGTATCAGCAACGGTAACAGCAGCCGGGGGGGGGGGGGGCAGTCACCCACAACATGTATCTCCCCCCAACACCTCACCCAGCCACTTTGATATGTTGTTGTCCGTACCGCACTCCTGTCCCCATTAATGACTGGTACCAGGGCTGTAATGTGGAGATCCTCTATCCTCACCACCCATCCCCGTCAACAGGGGTACCAGTGGCTACCGCAGCCCGTGGCCCCTGTCCTGTTTCCTCCAGGGGGATCTACTGTGGGTCTCCTCACTGTGTGTGCTATGTGTTATACCCCCAGCAAGATGGTAACTGGTTGTGTGGCGGAGATGGTCAGTACGTGCTGCCAGTCGCCTCCATGCTTAGGCTTGTGCGTGGGCAGTCCTAGAGATGGGAGTGAACAAGAGAAGTGTGTGTTTGCAGGGACCTTAACTGCAGTGTGATGTGGGGCCTGAGTATAACACACAAGCTGTGACGGAGAGCTGGTCAGGTTTCCTGGCCGGGGGGCAGGATGGGTGGGAGCAGGTGCGCGGTGGACAGGCAGGGCTTGAAGATGGCTGGTGGGCCTGAGGGGTGGGCCAGCTGATAGTGTCACTGGTGAGGCTTCTACTCTGAGAGGGGCAGTGTGCCAAATGCCACGGTGCGTGTGCCCATTGTTTGGGGTGAGCTCTGCCATTCCCCTGCTGCCTCTGCTGTGGGGCTGTGCTTCTGAAGAGTGCACCGAGGAGCACCAACACGTGGGCCGGTGATGGAGCTTGGCCACGTCCACCTCATTGATGATACTGCTGGGGTTTGAGGGTTTCCAGAGGGACAGGCTGGGTGGGTTGCCATATGACCAGAAGCTCTCTGAGCATTTACAGGATACAGTGATCAGTCAGCAGTCTGTAAGTCACACCCAAAGAGGTGCGTTTAAATATCATACTGCAGCAATGGTGGTCTGAGCCAGGCTACCCCGATTCTGCTGGGGACACCTGAGTGCACGGACGTGGCACAAAGTTGTTCCCTGTTGCTCCTTGCAGTCCAGGCAGCCACCCCCCAGCAAACCCGACAGGTTTTGAAAGTTTTCTTACCTATTTGCTCCCCTTCAACAGCCACGGTGCGCAGGCCCCGCTTGTAAATATTTGCACCAATTCATGCCCGCGTGACTCCCGCCTGAGAGAGGTCGAGCATTGCAGAGGGGTGGAGCGTGCGGTGTTCAACCCGCTAATCACATTTAAAGTCATGCAAATGACAGATTTGCATGTGGTTGCTGGCGTGGGACGCAAACCGCACTGCCGCGGGGGACCAGAAAATCGCGTCGGAATCAACGCCGGGCGTAAATCCCGATTTTTCCTTCACCCGATATTCTCTGCCTGATCGCGATTCTCACTGCTGGTGTCGGGCAGCAGGGAATCCAGCCCTTGGTCCGTTGAGCTCAATCCTCTGTTACTTCAACTCACCCAGCCTGGCATCTGACTGCACCAAGATCTCCAACATCCCAATCCTTGGTTTACAGATCAAGGAGGTCATGGTGGCACAGTGGTTGGCGCTGTTCAGTGACCCAGGTTCAATTCCGGCCTTGGATGTCTGTGTGGCGTCTGCACGTTCTCCCCATGTCTGAGGGTTTTTTTTCCGGGTGCTCCAGTTTCCTCCCACAGTCCAAAGATGTGCAGGTTAGGTGAATTGGTCATGCTAAATTGCACCTTAGTGTCCAAAGATGTGTAGGTTAGGTGGGGTAATGGGGTTGCGGGGATAGTGCGAGGGGATAGGCCCGGGTAGGGTGTACTTCCAGAGGGTCGGTGCAGATTCGATGCACCGTATAGCCTCCTTCTGCATTGTAGGATTCTATGGATTCCACTGATCTTTCCAAAAACATTAAGCTCCCTCCGGAATAAAGAACTTTCATCCCGTAAAATTCAGATGTCTTGCCTTCCCAACCTGAGTGCTGTTGAAGATGGATTGTCAGTTTATCCTTGCCTCAGCCGTTTTATGGACTTTCATAGAATCATAGAATTTACAGTGCAGAAGGAGGCCATTCAGCCCATCGAGTCTCAACCGCCCTCCGAAAGAGCACCCTACCCAGGCCCACACCTCCACCCTATCCCCGTAACTCCACCTAACCTTTTTTGGACACTAAGGGCAATTTAGCATAGCCAATCCACCTAACCTGCACATCTTTGGACTGTGGGAGGAAACCGGAGCACCCGGAGGAAACCCACGCAGACACGGGGAGAACGTGCAGACTCCGCACAGACAGTGACCCAGCGGGGAATCAAACCTGGGACCCTGGAGCTGTGAAGCAACTGTGCTAACCACTTTGCTGCCGTGCGGGCTTTATGGGCCTCTGTCAATTTCAGCTTCTTTTTACACAAATACTATTGCTAACCTTTCCTTAGAACTCATCTGCTTTCCAGTATAGGACACTTCAGCTGCAGTTTTCAGTGTCCTCATGCCAAAAAGGGCATGTAATATGACATCTTTCTGCCAGGTGGGTGTGCTTCAGCTATATTTCTCCAGAAGGTCCTGTGTCTTAGTCTCACTTCTGAGGCTTTCCATCATAAACCAGGCTTTCTGCACTGAGGGAGCACTGCACTGTTGGAAGTACCATTTTACTATTCAGCGAGGTAGACAGGAGTTTTAGCATTGATCCCTCGGCTAACACCATTAAACTATATTATTTGACCATTCATCTCATTTAGTAATTGTGGGGCCACATTATAGAGAAGCTGGCTGCTATGTTTCCCTAGACTACAACAAAAACTACACTTTAAAAATACATCATTGGCTGTAAATCACTTTGGGCATCCTAAGGGTGTGAAAGGAGATTTTCTTTTGGCAAAAATATACTTTATTTGTCAAATATCTGAAAGGAACATTACACAGGTTTCAAAATGATCTCTGCAGAAAGTGCAGTGATATTCAGGTTCTCTGAGGTGCTTCTGTACAATTGTGATACATGTAATATTCACTGTATATATTCAGTGTGAGTCATCCAGCCTGAGAGCCCACTCCCCTCAGCTCACTATGGCTGAAAGGTCTTAAGCAGCGACCTTCTCCCATTGTGCTTCTGCGGTGGCTGCCCCAAGCTTTGGTGCATCTTCCTTTTTTATTTGTTCTTGGGACGTGGGCGTCGCAGGCTGTACCAGCATTTATTGCCCATCCTTGTTTGCCCTTGACAGGCAGTTAAGAGTCAACCACATTGGTTGACCCATCACTGGGGCTGGTTTAGCACACTGGGCTAAATCGCTGGCTTTGGCAGGCCAGCAGCACGGTTCACTTCCCGTACCAGCCTCCCCGAACAGGCGCCGGAATGTGGCGACTAGGGGCTTTTCACGGTAACTTCATTTGAAGCCTACTAGTGACAATAAGCGATTTTCATTTCATTGCTGTGGGTCTGGAGTCACATATCGGCCAGATAAGGATGGCAGATTTCCTTCCCTGAAGGACACTTGTGCACAAGGTGGGTTTTTATGACAATCGTTGCATGGTCATCACTCAACTTTTAAATTCCAGATTTCTTTTTATTGAATTCAAATTTCACCCATCTGCAGTGGAGGGATTCACAGCAGTTCTCTGAGTCCCTGGATTACTAGCCCAGTGACAATACCAGTATGCCACCGCCTCCCCACCATTACACCTGTGCCAAAGCAGCTCAGCTAGTAAAGTTGACAGAAGTTTTTTTCCAATTAACAGGCAATTTCTTTTGGTGTAGCCAATCCACCTAACCTGCACATCTTTGGGTTGTGGGGGGTGAGACCCAGCAGATACAGGGAGAATGTGCAAACTCCACGCAGACAGTGACCCGGGGTTGGGATCAAACCCGGGTCCTCAGCGCCAGTGCTTGCCACTGTGCCACAGTGCTGCCCAAAGTTGACAGAAGTACATAGTCCTGGACTTTGGAAGGTGCCAGTCTGCAAAACTCAGTCGGGACAACTCTTTGCACTGGAAGATCAACAGGTTTCGGGCAGAACAAAGAGAGTCTTTCAGCGAGTTGATGTGAAAGGAGTTATAGAAATGGAAATTCAATCTTCAATATTCCTTTGCTGCTTCAGAGTGCCTTAACATAGGAAGTGACAAATCTACTGACACATCAATTCTACTCATCATTATATAACATTGCACCACCTTTCAGCCAGTGGAAAAATTGCATATTTGTTGAAATTAACTTTAATTTGCTATTGAACCGCCCACATTATAATCGATTTAAATCTAATTCGCCCAGAGTTTAAATCTTGTTCAATATCATAGAATTTACAGTGCAGAAGGAGGCCACTTGGCCCATCGAGTCTGCACCGGCCTCTGGAAAGAGCGCCCTATCCAAGCCCACACCTCTACCTCATCCCTGCAACCCAGTAACCCCACCTAACCTTTTGTTTTGGACACTAAGGGCAATTTAGCACAGCCAGTCCATTTAACCCGCACATTTTTGGACTGTGGGAGGAAACCGGAGCACCCGGAGGAAACGCACGCAGACACGGGGAGGACGTGCAGACTCTGCACAGACAGTGACCCAAGCCAGGAATCGAACCTGGGACCCTGGAACTGTGAAGCAACTGTGCTAACTACCGTGCTGCCAATATGCACCAAGAATATTCTAACCTCCCTCTTTGTTTAATTCCAAAATTATAGTAGCCTTCTTTTTGAACCAGTCTCTGTCCATCACCCATTGGATACTTCCCTCGAGTCAGGTTTTATTGCCCAAGATTCAATTCAGGCTAAGTTATATTCGGCACCTTGTTTTCTTAGCTTACAATCATGGCATTTGCTTTTGCAAACATTGCTTCTCTAAATCCACCTTCTTTTCCAGTTGCACAATTGTGACTACTGTTCCAGTTGGGAAAATAATAATTAGCAGAGGTTAGGAGAGATGAATCTCTCCTTACTTCACTGCATAATGTAATGAAGTGTGACCCAAAACTACTCTGATTTTCAAGACCTCAGTAGTTACGTTTTGTAACCATAACAACCATTACACTCTTGTCAAAACAGCTCAGCTAGTAAGCAACACAGTTGACTTGAAAACCTACTGGGACTGATATACCTATCTGCTGGTTTCCCTGGCAACCATTGCAATGCAATATGGTAAAGCTTTGTTGTTGGACCAACTATCAGAGCTGTGATTTGGGAGGTTAGCACTGCAGTCTCACAGCGCCGAGGTCCCAGGTTCGATCCTGGCTCTGGGTCACTGTCCGTGTGGAGTTTGCATATTCTCCCCGTGTTTGCGTGGGTTTCACCCCCACAACCCAAAAGATGTGCAAGGTCGGTGGATTGAACATGCTAAATTGCCCCTTAATTGGAAAAAATGAATTGGGTACTCTAAATTTAAAAAAAAGAAAAAAAGAAATTTTTTAAAAAAGAGCTGTGATTATAATGATGGAGTTACAATACTTTGGGTTATTAGCTTTCTCAAATAGTCAACTTTTGTTCTTCAGCGTTCACACTTCCAACAGTGGCCCATAAATTGGTTCAATTATTGCTTTTTGATCTATGTAAATATACACAAGCAAACAAATCTCCTTACTCCCACAAATGCATAATTGTTGTTTATGTCACAGTTGGGGGAAGCATCTCATCATTGAACAACAGGAACTTCACCAGCACAAGATATACAAGCACCAACAACGATTAGTCAAAGTATAGGAGGGAGATAGAGAACCGAATAGTGTGGTGTAACAACAACAAATTTCTCCCTCAATGTCAGCAAAACTAAGGAGCTGGTCATTGACTTCAGGAAGCAAAGTACTGTACACGCCCCTGTCTGCATCAATGGTGCCAAGGTGGAGATGGTTGACAGCTTCAAATTCCTAGGTGTGCACACCACCAACAATCTGGCCTGGTCCACCCACGTCAACGCTATGACCAAGAAAGCATAACAGCGCCTATACTTCCTCAGGAAACTAAGGAAATTTGGCATGTCCACATTGACTCTCAACAATTTTTACAGATGCACCATAGAAAGCATCCTATCTGGCTGCATCACAGTTTGGTATGGCAACTGCTCAGCCCAAAACCGTAAGAAACTTCAGAGAGTTGTGAACACAGCCCAGTCCATCACACAAACCCGCCTCCCATCCATTAACTCTATCTGCACCTCCCCGTGCCTTGGGAAAGTAGGCAGAATAATCAAAGACCCCTTCCACCCGGGCTATTCTCTCTTCCAACCTCTTTCATCGGGCACAAGATACAAAAGTCTGAGAACACATACTAACAGGTTAAAAAAAAAGTGTTTTCCCCGCTGTTACTAGACTCCTGAATGACTCTCATATGGACTGAACTGATCTCTCCATGGATCTTCTCTCCTGAGTAGCGTATGCTTCACCCGATGTCTTTGTCTGTTTATTTACATTGTGTGTTTATCGTTTGTCCTATGTTTTTTATGTCTGGTATGATCTGCCTGGACTGTACGCAAAACAATACTTTTCACTGTACCTCGGTACAAGTGACAATAAATCTAAATTTTAATCTAAACAAGAACTGCTCCCATGAGAGCATGTCACCAGCTCTGTTAATGTTAGATTACACTTTCTTTTCTTCCCCAGGCTCTTTGCCCAAGAGCTGAAGTTGTGTTCTTTTCTCACAGTCCCATTGTTTGTTGAACAGGCAACATTAGGAGTTAGCAAACTCCTTCTGCTGAGTGAACCCCTCAAGTCCAGTTTTTGCATTCTCATTTGAACACCATAGAGTTATAAAGTCATTGCAGCATAGAAGGAGGCAATTTGGCGTATTGAGTCCATGCTGTCTCTGTTCAGCAATCCAAGGAGTACCTTTCCCTTGCAAATTTATGACCCTCAAGTGCCTATCCAATTTCCTTTTGAAATCATGATTGTCTCCACAGGTTCCAGGTCATTATCTGTCCATTGCACAATCCCATTGCTCTTTAATACCTAATCCATTTTCCACTTGCTTATTTACCTCTTCCCCATTCTTAATTTTAAATGAACCTATTTACGTGCATTCCCCTTACTTTAGATGTAATCCATCTCTTTCAGAAAAACTCGTTATTTCTCTAAGCCCCTTCCAATTTTCCACTCTGCTTCTCCTAGCTGACCACCCAGTAGTTTTTTGAAAATATAAATTTAAAGTACCCAATTCATTTTTTCCAATTAAGGGGCAATTTAGCGTGGCTAATCCACCTACCCTGCACATCTTTGGGTTGTGGGGGCGAAACCCACACAAACACGGGGAGAATGTGCAAACTCCACACGGACAGTGACCCAGGGCCGGGATTGAACCTGGGACCTCGGCGCCGTGAGGCCGCAGTGCTAACCGCTGCACCACCGTGCTGCCGATTCCACCCAGTAGTTAAAGCAAGCTTTCAGACATCACCAGCAGTCGAGTTGTCCAGATACCCAACGTGAACCTCTGGAAGGTGTATTTTCTTTGCTGTGCTTTAAGATACTGTATAAAGCAAGAGACGCCTACTTGCATGCAACCCCAATCTCTCCTGAAATTGCAGAGGTATGTCCCTCTTACCACTTTAGCCATATCCTTTAGTTCAACTGGCTGCTGTTGATCATTAATCCAAACAGAGGTTGATTTCCAGTTTCCTTATCTGGACATATTCACCATAATATTTAAATTGGCCTTCATTGCGCATGTATGCAATGAACCTTAATAATTTCTGTTTTTAAATTTAGGGTACCTAATTCATTTTTTCCAAATAAGGGGCAATTTAGTCTGGCCGATCCACCTACCCTGCACATCTTTGGGTTGTGGAGGCGAAACCCACGCAAACACGGGGAGAATGTGCAAACTCCACACGGACGGTGACCCAGAGCCGGGATCGAACCTGGGACCTCAGCGCCGTGAGGCAGCAGGGCTAACCACTGCGCCGCCGTGCTTCCCGTAATGAACCTTAATAATAAGTCTTGCTCACCATAATCACTTGCTTCATCTATTTTACTTTAGAGATACTTTCTTAGGACCTTACATTGTGTGTCATATGGCAACATCGTGTTTCTTCTTTAATGTATGAGCTATATACATTACGCTGAGCCTTCAGCAGCTATTTAAATACCACACAGTAACGTCGGACAAAATCAATTAATTGATGGATCTAATCCATTAGTTATAAGAAGCTATTTGTTTGCTTCAAGCCACTACAGGAATCATGAAACTAATCCCTACATGTAAATAATTAATCTAACGTTTTTATTGATTACAGCAAACAGCATATCAAATAATCACCTCACAACGTTACTACTTCACTCTGAAATCTATAAGCAATCTGCAAGCATATGATTCTACCTTTAAACTTTTAATTGAACCTACTTGTGGTTCATTGTTATGAAGATCCGGGTTTTGCGATCAGTGGTGAGGCCATCGAGTTCGCCACTGACTTTGAGAAAACATGCCCATGGAGTTCTAGCAATTACTGAGCCTGCCCATTCCCCTCCAAGTCACAGAGCTTCCTGACTTGTCGTTCCTATTGTCTGGCCACTAAGGTTGCCAATGGAGTGACAAAGGGAGTCAGGGATTGACAAGTGGTCTAATTGAGAGTATGCAGAGAATTCAGCGGGTTATAGAGCTGGAGGAGGTTACAGAGATAGGGGGTGACGCCATGTGGGAAATTGCAAGCATCGACCCTTGCCATGTCCATAATTCTGGGCCCTAAGTCTGAGTTGCTTTATTGTTCATTTCAAATGCACATCTTTTCTTTGGTATTTTCTTGTGTTTTCTCCAGTCGGGAGTTTGTCAAAGTGCATGTGGAAGTACCAGGTATTGCGGTACCTAAGAGGGGGATGACCAGTGGTTAGACCCAGGAGTCTACCATTGGCTGTTGTACATAGCTCCGCCCTGAAAGGCGGAGTATAAGAACCGGTGCCGTCCCAGCAGCCTTCACTTTCTGTATCGAAGCTGCTGGGGAAGAGTTCTAGCAGATTAAAGCCTTCAGTTATGAATCACTTTGTCTCGAGAGTAATTGATTGCGCATCAATTTAATCTGCTACAACTTCAGTTGGAAGGATGGATCTCCGTATCAAACCGGAGTGCCTTCAGCTCAGCCCCCACGCAGACAACTCTGCTGCTATTTTTAAACATTGGCTGGCATGCTTTAAGGGCTACCTCGACACGGCCGCCGACACCTCCACGGAAGGACAAAAGATGCATCTCCTACGCTCACGGGTCAACCCTGGGATCTACCTTCTTATCGAAGAGGCGGAGAATTATGCTGCCGCGATCGAGCTGCTAGAAGGACATTATATCCGCCCTGTGAACCAGGTCTACGCTCGTCACCTGCTGGCGACAAGGCGGCAAAGCCCCGAGGAAATGTTGGAAGACTTCTACCGGGCGCTGCTGGTGCTGGGCCGAAACTGTGGCTGCCCGCCAGTTTCGGGGAGGGAGTACACAGAACTTTTGATCAGGGATGCTTTTGTGGCAGGTATGACCTCCCCCGATATCCGCCGAAGGCTCCTAGAAATGGACACTCTGGGACTTACAGAGGCACGGGCCCTGGCAGAGTCCATGGACGTTGCCTATAAAAACGCGCTGTCCTTTGCACCCGATCACACGGCAGCCCCTGGGCTGCGTGGCACCCCGCAGCGGCAGCCCCTCAGACCTTCCCCCTGACCCCGCAAGCCTGCGCGGTGAGACGGCCCGCTAACGCCGCCGGACCCCGCTGTTTCTTCTGCGGGCAGGCAAATCATCCCCGCCCGCGCTGCCCGGCCCGCACCGCCACCTGCAAAGGGTGCGGCAAGAAGGGCCACTATGTGGGGGTCTGCCAGGCCCGCGCCGTGGCCGCGGTCTCCAGCGACTATCGGCAACCCCCCCTTCAGGCCCCGACCGCCCAGCGCTCACCGCCACCCCCCTATCCTAAGGCCACGTGCGACCCACTGGCGTGGCCATTTGCCCCCCGGACACCATGCTGGACGGGTGGGCGCCGCCATTTTCTCCCTCGCCGCCGCCATCTTCTTCATCCCCGGACACCAAGTGCGACCCATGGGTGACGCCATCACACCGACGCCGACTACACGCTGCCCGACCAGAACCCTCAATTACCTCAGCTGGCCTCGGTGACTCTGGACCAGAGTCGGCCCCGGACGCTTGCAACAGCTACAACGACGATCTCCATCAACGGCCACGAGACGTCTTGCTTGATTGACTCTGGGAGCACGGAAAGCTTTGTTCACATCGACACGGTAAGGCGCGGTTCTCTTGTCACCCATCCCGTAAATCAGAGGATCTCCCTGGCCTCCGGGTCACACTCGGTGGAGATAAAGGAGTTCTGCCTAGCGAATCTCACTGTCCAAGGCAGGGAATTCAACAATTTCCGCCTGTACGTCCTGCCGCACCTCTGCGCAGCCACCCTCCTTGGGCTGGATTTCCAGTGCCATCTGCAAAGCCTGACTTTTAAATTCGGCGGCCCGATACCCCCCCTTACTGTCTGCGGCCTCACGACCCTTCAGGTCAACCCGCCTTCCCTGTTTGCGAACCTCACCCCGGATTGCAAACCTGTCGCCACCAGGAGCAGGCGGTACAGTGCCCAGGACAGGACCTTTATCAGGTCGGAGTTCCAAAGGCTGCTGAGGGGAGGGGTCATCGAAGCGAGCAACAGCCGCTGGAGAGCTCAAGTAGTGATGGTAAAGACCAGGGAGAAACATAGGATGGTCATTGACTACAGCCAGACCATCAACAGGTTTACGCAGCTGGATGCGTACCCTCTCCCCCGTATAGCCGACCTGGTGAACAGGATCGTGCAATACAAGGTTTTCTCCACGGTGGATCTCAGGTCTGCCTACCACCAGCTACCCCTCCGTAATGGTGACTGCCAGTACACTGCCTTCGAAGCAGATGGGCGGCTCTATCACTTTTTAAGAATCCCCTTCGGTGTCACTAATGGGGTCTCGGTCTTGCAGCGAGAGATGGACCGAATGGTTGACCAGTACGGCTTACGCGCAGCGTTCCCCTATCTGGATAACGTCACCATCTGCTGCCATGACCAGCAGGACCACGACACCAAACTCTGCAAATTTCTCCAGACCGCGAAAATCCTTAATTTGACATACAATAAGGATAAATGCATGTTTAGCACCGACCGTCTAACCATTCTAGGCTACGTAGTGCGAAGTGGAGTCATAGGCCCCGACCCTGAGCGCATGGGCCCCCTCATGGAGTTCCCCCTCCCTCACTGCCCCAAGGCCCTAAAGCGCAGCCTCGGGTTTTTCAGCTATTATGCACAGTGGGTCCCCAATTAAGCAGACAAAGCCCGACCCCTGATCTAGTCCACAACCTTCCCCCTGTCGATGGAGGCCCGCCAGGCCTTCAGCCGCATCAAAGCAGACATTGCAAAAGCCACGATGCGCGCCATCGACGAGTCCCTCCCCTTCCAGGTCGAGAGCGATGCGTCCGACGTAGCTCTGGCGGCCACCCTCAACCAAGCGGGCAGGCCCGTGGCTTTCTTCTCCCGCACTCTCCATGCTTCCGAAATTCGCCATTCCTCGGTCGAAAAGGAGGCCCAGGCCACAGTAGAAGCTGTGCGAAATTGGAGGCATTACCTGGCCGGCAGGAGATTCACTCTCCTCATGGACCAACGGTCGGTTGCCTTCATGTTCGATAATGCACAGCGGGGCAAGATTAAGAACAACAAGATCTTGCGGTGGAGGATAGAACTCTCCACCTACAATTACGAGATCTTGTACCGTCCGGGGAAGCTGAACGAGCCTCCTGATGCCCTGTCCCGCGGCACTTGTGCCACCGCACAAGTGGACCGCCTCTGATCCCTCCACGAGGACCTCTGCCACCCAGGGGTCACTCGTTTTTTTCATTTTATCAAGACCCGCAATCTGCCCTACTTTATCGAGGAGGTTAGGACAGTCGCCAGGGACTGCCAAATCTGCGCGGAGTGCAAACTGCACTTCTACTGGCCAGGGAGGGCGCACCTGATAAAGGCTTCCCGTCCCTTTGAACGCCTCAGTATGGATTTCAAAGGCCCCCTCCCCTCCACCGACCGCATCACGTACTTCCTTAACGTGATTGACGAGTACTCCCGGTTCCCTTTCGCCATTCTCTGCCCAGACATGACCACAACCACTGTCATCAAGGCCCTCCAGGGTATCTTTACACTGTTCGGTTTCCCCGCATACATTCACAGTGATAGGGGGTCCTCCTTTATGAGCGACGAACTGCGTCAATTCCTGCTCAGCAAGGGCATCGCCTCGAGCAGGACGACAAGTTACAACCCCCGGGGAAACGGGCAGGTAGAGAGGGAGAACGGAACGGTCTGGAAGACCGTCCTGCTGGCCCTACGGTCCAGGAATCTCCCAGTCTCCCGCTGGCAGGAAGTCCTCCCAGTGGCCCTCCACGCCATCCGGTCGCTGCTCTGTACAACCACAAATCAGACACCTCATGAACGTCTCCTTGTTTTCCCCAGGATGTCCTCCTCCGGGACCTCGCTCCCAACCTGGCTAGCGACATCCGGACCCATTTGCTTCGGAAACATGTGAGGGCACACAAGTCGGACCCGTTGGTCAAGAGGGTCCACCTGCTGCATGCCAACCCCCAGTACGCCTACGTAGCGTTCCCTGACGGCCGGCAGGACACAGTCTCCCTTCGGGACCTGGCGCCCGCTGGAGCCCCACCCGTGCCCGAACCATTGCCCCCACCGCCACCCTCCCCGCAGCACCTGACTGGAGGGTCAGTACTCCCGCCACTCCTGCCTAGGCCCGACCACACACCTATGCCCCCCTACAGGCGCTTTCCCCCCCTGTCCTCCTTTTGCCCCAGCAGCGCTGCCTCGGGGTGACGAAGCTGCCAGGGAGGACGACATCATGCTCCCGGAGTCGCAACCGCCGGGACCCTCATCAGAATCACCGCCGAGGCCCAGACGCTCCAGAAGGACGACCAGGCCACCCGATCGACTGATTGCTGCACTATGAACACTTTGTAAATTCCCTCGACATCACGGTACCTCCATACCTGGTCATACCATGCAAAGGGTGACTATTAACGCTGGCCACCACCCCCGCCGGGCTCTTTTTTAACAGGGGGTGAATGTGGTAGTACCAGGTATTGCGGTACCTAAGAGGTGGATGACCATTGGTTAGTCCCAGGAGTCTACCATTGGCTGTTGTACATAGCTCCGCCCTGAGAGGCGGAGTATAAGAACCGGTGCCGTCCCAGCAGCCTTCACTTTCTGTATCGAAGCTGCTGGGGAAGAGTTCTAGCAGATTAAAGCCTTCAGTTATGAATCACTTCGTCTTGAGAGTAATTGATTGCGCATCAGTGCACACTTCCCCCTCACCCTCCCTTCACAATGTCCAAGTGCATTTCTCAATAAACTGTTGCAGACAAAAGATTAATACCAAATAAAGCTAAACTAACAGATACTATCAACCGAATATTAAAACTGAGTATCAGACCAATAATCAGTTATAATAAAGGAGATTTATCACAAGCCAGCCATACACGGAAGACTTTGTAATCGCTATGCTCGGAATAAGTCTGTTGCACACCAGAGACTGTTTATTCTGTGCATGCTCAGGCGTGTAATGATTTGGATCAATTTATCATAAACCTACCATGGAGGCACTCTTTTTCTTTATCAATAAAATCAATTGTAATAGGATTCTGTGTGTGCACAGACGAGTTACTGCATCAACAAGAGCCCTGCGTATCACAAGAAAGAGATTTGCTGCAATCTCTCTTACTGAAACGCAAGTGTGCTGGATGTTTGCTGGCAGACAGGTCAGATTTAGAGGAAGAGGCACAAAGGTATAAAGGCTCTTTGTAGCCAAACTTGTGCACATAATGCAGCAAACCTTCTCCTGATTATCCAGACAGTGGGTTTTTCACATTGGTCTGGGTCTGTGCATGGGTTCCTTCATCAATATTCAGCCGTGGTTCGCAAGGGTGCACTCATATCAGTTGGCGAAATGACAGAGTTATATGAAGAAATTTCTAATTTGATTTTTGTTATTTGTTTTCTATCCCTCTTCTCGCAAAAGAATAATAAAGATAATATTGATACAGCATACAGTGGATTACTGAATAGACAAAGAGAAGTCTCCATTTTGTTTTGTTTGTGGGTGTTTTATTACCTGTCCCTAATTTCCCCTGGGTGGGTAATGGTGAGCAGGCATCCATAGTTGTCCCTGAAGTTTGCAGCCCAAAGTATCATAAAGTCATGGAGGTCCACAGCGCAGAAAAGGCCCTTTGGCTTCTCGCATCTGCACCAGTCAATAACAACCATCTAGCTATTCTGATCCTATTTTCCAGCATTTGGCCCATAGCCTTGTATTCCTGGGAATCGCAAGTGCACATCTAAATATTTCTTAAATGTTATGAGGGTCTCTGCCTCCACCACCCTTTCAGGCAGCGAGTTCCAGACTCTCACCATCCTCTGAGTGAAAAGGTTTTTGCTCACATCAACTCCAAACCTCCTGCCCCTTACCTTAAATCTATGTCCCCTGGTCACTGATCGCCCCACCAAGGGGAAGGGTTTCTTCCTCTCTACTCTATCTACGCCCCTCATAATTTAATACATTTTAATCATGTCCCCACTCAGATTCCTCTGCTCCAAGGAAAACAATCCCAATCTGTCCAATCTCTCTTCATAACTAAACTCTTCAGCCGTACCGTTTAAAGCGTTACCACCACCCCCCCCCCCCCCACCCCCCCAGCAATGTGATTGACTCTTAAATTCCCTGTGAAATGGCCTAGCAAGCCACTCAGTTTCATCAAATTGCTACAAAGTCAATAAAAAGGAAATAAACCGGATGGACCAGCCGGCATCGACCTTGGCACTGTAAATGACAATGGCAAACCCAACCCTGTTGACCTTGCAAAGGCCTCCTTACTAATATCGGGGGTTGGTGCCAAAATTGGGAGAGCTGTCTCAGAGACTAGTCAAGCAACAGCCTGACATAGTCATACTCACGGAATCATACCTTACAGACAATGTCCCAGTCACCAACCACTATCACCATCTCTGGGTATGTCCTGTCCCACTGGCAGGACAGACCCAGCAGAGGTGGCGGCACAGTGGTATACAGTTGGGAGGGAGTTGCCCTGGGAGTCCTCAACATTGATTCTGGACCCCATAAGGTCTCATGGTTTCAGGTGAAATATGGGCAAGGAAGCCTCCTGCACATTACCACGCTCAGCTGATGAATTAGTGCTCCTCATGTTGAACACCACTTGGAGGAAGCCCTGAGGATGGAAAGGCACAGAATGTACTCTGGGAGAGGGTCTTCAATGTCCATCACCAAGAGTGGCACAGTAGCACCACTATTGAGGGAGCTAGCTGAGTCCTAAAGGGTATAGCTGCTAGACCGGGTCTGCGACAGGTGACGAGGGAACCAACAAGAGGAAAACACATACTCGATAGGCCTCATCCTCACCAACTTGCCTGCTGCAGATACATCTGTCCATGACAGTATCAGTAGGAGTGACCATCGCATAGGCCTTGTGGAGATGAAATCCCATCTTCACATTGAGGATATCCTCCATTGTGTTGTGTGGCACTACTATCGTGCTAAATGGAATAGATTCAGAACAGATCTAGCAAGTCAAGACTGGGCTACCATGAGGCGCTGTGGGCCATCAGCAGCAGCAGAATTGTACTCAGCTACAATCTGTAACCTCATAATCCGACATATTCCAAAATTTCTTTGACACGTGAAAGGTTCTAGTAGAAGTGAAAAATTCTAATGTAACGCCCTTATTCAAAAAGGGAGGGAGTCAGAATGTAGGAAATTACAGGCCAGTTAGTTCAACATTTGTTGTTGGGAAATTGTTAGAATCCATTATTAAGGAATTAATATCAGGTAATTTGGAAAGTCAAAATGCAATCCATCAGAGTCATGCATGGTTTTATGAAGTCATGTTTGACTAATTTGCCAGAGATTTTAAAAGTGTGGATTCCAGAACTGCGCACAATACTCTAGCCGTGGCCTAGCCAACGTTTCATACAATTCCAGCATAACCTCCCTGCTCTTAAACTCTATGCCTCAGCTAATAAAGGCAAGTATCTCATATGCCTTCTTAACCACTTTATTCACCTGTCCTGCCACCTTAAGGAACCGGTGTACATGCACAGCAAGGTCACTCTGATCCTCGGTCCCAGGATCCTGCCATTTATCATGTATTCCCTTGCCTTGTTTGTCCTGAACAAGTGCATCAACCCACACTTATCTGGACTGAATTCCATTTGCCACTGATCAGCCCATCTGACCATCTGCCTATACCCTTCTGTAGTCTTAGGCTATGCTCCTCACTCTTTACCACTCCAGCAAGTTCCATATCATCCGCAAACTTACTGATGAACCCTCTAACATTCAAGTCTGAATCATTTATATAAACCACAAGCAGCAGGGGCTCCCAAAACTAATCCTTGTGGGACCCCATTGGGCACAGGCTTCCAGTCGAAAAACATTCCTTGACCCCTTTGCTTCCTGCGACTCGGCCAATTCTGGATCCAATTTGCCAAATGTCCTTGTATCCCACGGGCTCCTCCCTTCGCTATCAGTCTCCTATGTGGAGCCTTATCCAAAGTCTTACTGATGTCCAAGTAGACTATGTCAAATGCATTGCCCTCACCTGGTCACCTCTTCGAAAAATTCTATCAAGTTGGCCAGACATGACCTCCCCTTAACAAAATCACACTGACTGTTCTTATTAATTCTCGCCTCTACATATGCAGATTAATTCTATCTCTCAGATTGCTTTCAATTGTTTCCCCATTGGGTAGGCTGTAGTTCCCTGTTTATTCCTTCCTCAAAAATAGTACCAGCAAGGAACAACAGCAGCCAACCACCAAAGGAGGAACATGGGTTCGAACCAGAGACCTTGTAATCTGCAGTCAGATGCTCTACCACTGAGCTATAGCCCCTCACCTGCCAAAGCACCCAAATCATGAAATATTGTACCGAGTGATTTATGTTATCCTGCCCCAGCGTCAACACTTAGTCTCAGGAACAAAGAATTCCGCTGCATATTTCTCAAGGATCATGAGGTAACCAATTTTCCCCAGCCAATAGCATCCAAGCAGGTTATAACAATATCCCTTTTTACCCTACATTATTTTGACTCTCAAGGACATTGGAATTAGGAGCAGGAGTAGAGCACACACAGCACATCGAGTCTGCTCCACCAATAAACACGGACACAGCTGACCTTGGAATTCAATTCCATTTTCCCGCCCACTCCCCATATGCCTTAACAACTTTAGAGACCAAGGGCGGGACTCTCCCCTACCCGGCGGGGCGGGGGGGTCCCGGCGGGATGGAGTGGCATGAACCACACCGGCATCGGGCCGCCCCAAAGGTGTGGCTTCCTCCGCACCTTTCGGGGGCCAAGCCCGCACCTTTAGAGGCTAGGCCCGCCCCGTAGTGGTTGGCACCCCGCCGGCTGGCGTGGAAGGCCTTTGGCACCAGGCCAGCCGGGGCCGAAGGTAGTCCGCCGGCCGGCGGGAGTCCGCGCATGCGTGGGAGCATCAGCGGTTGCTGATGTAGCCATCTGGGATGGCCACGTCCCGATTACAAAATGGACCCCCGCAAGGAATGCAGGGAAAATTGGACAATGCTAAGAAACAAGCAGGTGCAAGCTCTGTCTGTTGATTAGAACCTTAAATGCTCAGACAGGACAGAAACTACCAAACGATTTACATACTAATGAGCCATCTCCGGGGACAAAAGGGAAACATTTAGATACACAATGTTAGGACAGACTCCCCGGCGCCAGAAGAAACTAAGACAAAGCAGACTGACAGTCACCAGGACATGCCCAGCGATCAGGGAACCACCCCTCTATTGAAGGAAAATCGATACCGATGATTGGGAACGACCCAATTAGTTGACGCCAAGTTCAAAGCCCGCCCAAAAGAACGCGAAGCCCTTTGCAATATAAGCGGTATCACCCAAAGGATAATCTTCCTCCTTTGGCTTTGGCTCTCAACGAAGAGAGAGACCAGCCTAGCAGCTACAGCAGATCAAGTAAGTTCCAAGTCAACGCACACTACGAGATAGACGCTCCTAGTTGCTACCCTGTAAACAGCTCAACCCAGCAGCCTCAGAACCGAGCAACGGCCATTGTTCCTCTGACTGAGTGGGCGCCCGAAGCTAAGTATAGGCTTTAGTAATAGTGGTAGTTTAGTTTGTAGAGTTTATGCATGAGTACATTTGACTGTGTGTAAATAAATGAGCATTACATTTGAACTTACTAACTGGTGTATCGAGTCATTGATCAGTATTAGGTTCTGAACCTTGTGGCGGTGTCGAAAGATACCTGGCGACTCTTGAGCAAACGTGATTAAATAGAGCCAAATTAAGGACCAACCAAAAGTTTGCAACAGCGCAGGGGGGGGGGGGGTCACCTACACGTCGGCCATCAAGGAGACCTACACGGCCGATGCGTAGTAAAAGAGTGCCCCCACGGCACAGGCCCGCCCGCGAATCGGTGGGCCCCGATCGCGGGCCAGGGCACCCCCCCGGGGCCATATTCCCCCCCCACCAGGATTCCGGAGCCCGCTCGCGCCGCCAGGTCCCGTTGGTAAGGGACCTGGTTCAATTCACGCCGGTGGGACCGCCATAGCAGCAGTGGGACTTCGGCCCATCGCGGGCCGGAGAATCACCGGGGGGGGGGGTGCCCGCTGACCAACGTGGCGCGATTCCCGCCCCTGCTGAATCTCCAGCGGGAGGTCGGAGAATCCCGCCCCAAAAATCTGTCGAGCATCAAATTATGAGTAAACCCCAACTCCTCATTTCTTTGAATGTATCTATACATACCTTCAGATCTGTGCCATTTGTTTTGTAATTCCCCCAGGAAAATTAACAATTTAGTCATTGCTATTAAGTACTGGCTACTTTCTATTGGATCTTATTTCAGTTGTGAACATGAGAGAGCATTGCGACAGATTACATTTTTAGTTCAATCACTTTTCTTAACAATGAGCAATTGAATAATCTAACAGTAATATATTACAGCTATTCCTTTATAATTATATCCAAGTGCTCGGGTAGACAAAATAATGTTTCATGCCAAGTTTGTTTTAAGATAGGTTTTTTTATGAATGCCCTTTTCTTTCCCATTATCTTTTCTGATTATTGCAGTTAGCTGGTTTACTTCATCTTTCTTGTGAGGTTTCCGCATCTTCTGATAACTGACTCAATGAACAGAGCCAGCCTCTCCATGCGCTTCCACTGACTGCTGTGACTTGTTTGGATTCCTCGTGACCGTCAGTCTCATAATCAGTTGCCATTTTTTTAACTGAGCAAATCACACTGTCTGTGTTTGTTCAGCCTTGACGCGTCTCCTCCCCTCATGTCTAAGGTACGGCAGACAGGATGAGCCAGCCTTTCAACACTTGTGTCAAAATAAGCTCAGAACAGGGATTGGAATTGCAATCACTTTTCTTCAGCCAGTTTATCTACAATGGCTGGATTTAAAACCCGAAAAGATTAATTAAAACAGAGCAAAATGCATCACTGCTGTCACACAGCTAGGGTGGCCATAAAGCTGACAATCCAAGGCCTGCCTTTAAGTGGGCTTTAGGTTAAACTGCCCTCCATACGCAGGGAAAAGGAATAAGAGAAGAAAGGCATGTATTTATGATCTTTTATGTTGGGCGAAGGATAAATATTGGCCAGGATATCAGGAAACCTCGCTTGCTCTTCTTCACAGTGTACCGAGGGATCTTTTACATCCACCCGAAAAGGCATAAGCACCTTGGTTCAACATCTCATCCAAAGTATGGCATTCCCACAAACACTGCACTGAAACGTCAGCCTGGATTAGGCGCTCAGATCTCTGAAATGAGACTTGAACCCACAACATGCTGACTCAGACACGAGGGCGCTAATAACTGGTGGCATAGCTGATACCTCGGTGCTCGTTGGTGCTATGTGTCAATTGCTGGGGCAGCCCAGTTTCCCAAAGTATCCTAATACATGGAGGACCCTTATATGAATGTTTTAATCAGCTTCCTGAATCATTCCAGAGCAAAATGGCGGTGGTATGCAACAGCAGGACAAGCATGCATGTGCCACGTACATTATTGGATGTTTGGGAGCCTGCTTTCGGTCTGTAAAGTGAGCAGAACACCACTGAATTTCTAAGCCAGCAAGAAATGGAGAGGAAAAGGGTCACGCCATCGCGGGTTTCAAACTCTGTGTAATTTCATCATCAATACGTCTCCATAAGAGACACAAATAAACAAAGATTGCAAATAGCAGCCGAGTGTTTTTCTTCCTTTCAAGCTGCACGTTTAATTCTATTTTATGGTAAACCTGTTTTTACAAGCATACACCTTCAATTAGGCATTGTAAGGCACATCGCACATTTGGAGGCACTTTGCTTGCATTTACTGGACTGCACTTTAGAAAGACTGAGCACCGCATATTAAGCAGCATGAAACATTGCCTGAGATGGAGCAGAACAGCCTCAATCATCCACAGAAGGAACCATTAGCAGTTTGTCAAGTAAAGTACACAGCAGATATCTGTATTTTGTCAATGTGATGTAAATGTGTATAAAGAAGCAAGATACGTTTAAGGAGGGCGTCAAAATGTTGCAACAGTGGAAAAGTTTTCTTTTAACTCTTCTGGGACTGCAAAGGACCTGGACGTTGCTCGTGGACATTGGTAATTCTACAGAATAAATTAAAAATCTAACATTTACACGCACTTCCTTTCTACAAGACTTTACCAAGCATGCTTCCTGTTTTCACACAATTTTGTGCCAGCTTTTCCCCCTTATAATTCCCACGTCCACATTTTTATTGGGAACTGCAGCCTGAATTTTCATGCCTCTCTCTGTGTTAGAATGGAGGCAGGAGAATTTAAGATGGTGGATGGGACCCAATTCTGGGATTCGCTTCCCCATTCCCATTATGTGGGATTTTTACTGCTGTGGAATAACGGGATGAATAGCGAGCCTAGACGCAGCAGTCCTACACTTGCCTAATCCATTGTCGGGTGGGCATTTCAGATTCCACTATTCTAATGGAGTTGGACTCATGTTAGTAGGAAATATGGTTCATGGCATTTCAGAGGAGGTGTGAACGACAGGGAACTCCAGTCCCAAGTTTTAAATAGTCACCTGCCCCTGGAATTCTTTCATGGGCAGGCTTTGAAATACAAAATCAGAATGTACATTCATTTCCAATAGTAAGATGTTGCGTTGTAATTAAATGTGTTTTACTACAGTGATTAATTAGAGGGCTATGTCCTGCTAACATGGTTTTAAAAAAAAATATATATATTTTATTCAAGATTTTTGGCAAAACATAACAGTACGTAGTGTTTCTTTTACACAACAATAAATCAATATAAATAACAGTGGCCAGTTTTAAACAAATAAATAAATAATATACAAACAAAAACAAAACTGAATGGCAACTGCCTTGTCCAAAATAAATACTCTCCAAAAATACAATCCAACAATCCAATATACAATTACCTATAACAAATACCTATACATATTATACATATACAATAACATCTCTGAGGGTCCGTCCAATTCCTCCCCCCCCCACTCCCCCCCCCCCCTGGGTTGCTGCTGTTGTCTACTTCTTTTCCATTCCCTCTATCTTTCTGTGAGGTAATCGACGAACGGTTGCCACCGCCTGGTGAACCCCTGAGCCGAACCCCTTAACACGAACTTAATCCGTTCTAACTTTATAAACCCTGCCATGTCGTTTATCCAGGTCTCCACACCCGGGGGTTTGGCTTCCTTCCACATTAACAATATCCTGCGCCGGGCTACTAGGGACGCAAAGGCCAACACGTCAGCTTCTCTCGCCTCCTGCACTCCCGGCTCACATTAACAATATCCTGCGCCGGGCTACTAGGGACGCAAAGGCCAACACGTCAGCCTCTCTCGCCTCCTGCACTCCCGGCTCTTCTGCAACCCCAAATATAGCCAACCCCCAGCTTGGTTCGACCCGGCCCCCCACCACCTTCGAAAGCACCTTTGCCACCCCCACCCAGAACCCCTGTAGTGCCGGGCATGACCAGAACATGTGGGTGTGATTCGCTGGGCCTCTCGAGCATCTCGCATACCTATCCTCTACCCCAAAAAATTTACTAAGCCGTGCTCCAGTCATATGCGCCCTGTGTAACACCTTAAATTGTATCAGGCTTAGCCTGGCACACGAGGACGATGAGTTTACACTACGTAGGGCATCAGCCCACAGCCCCTCCTCAATCTCCTCCCCCAGTTCTTCTTACCATTTCCCTTTCAGCTCATCAACCATGATCTCCCCCTCGTCCCTCATTTCCCTGTAGATGTCCGACACCTTACCATCCCCCACCCATGTCTCTGAGATCACTCTATCCTGCACCTCCTGCGTCGGGAGCTGCGGGAATTCCCTCACCTGTTGCCTCGCAAAAGCCCTCAATTGCATGTACCGAAATGCATTCCCTTGGGGCAACCCATATTTTTCCGTCAGCGCTCCCAGACTCGCAAACGTCCCATCTACAAACAGATCTCTCAGTTGTACTACCCCAGCTCTTTGCCATGCTCCAAATCCCCCATCCATTCTCCCCGGAACGAACCTATGATTGTTTCTTATCGGGGACCGTACCGAAGCTCCCGTCCTTCCCCTATGCCATCTCCACTGCGCCCAAATTTTCAATGTAGCCACCACCACCGGGCTTGTGGTGTATTTCTTTGGTGAGAACGGCAACGGTGCCGTCACCATTGCTTGTAGGCTAGTCCCCCTGCAGGACGACCTCTCCAATCTCTTCCACGCTGCTCCCTCCTCTTCTCCCATCCACTTACTCACCATTGAGATATTGGCGGCCCAGTAGTACTCACTTAGGCTCGGTAGTGCCAGCCCCCCCCCTGTTCCTATCGCTCACCATCGGGGCCCTATACAGCAACTGTACCCACCTAATATACCCTTCCCCAAAACCAAATCTCCTCAGCACCTCCCACAAATAATCCCACTCCACTCTATCAAATGCTTTCTCGGCATCCATCGCCACCACTATCTCCGCTTCCCCCTCTGGTGGAGGCATCATCATTACCCCTAGCAGCCTCCGTATATTTGTATTCAGCTGTCTCCCCTTCACAAACCCAGTTTGGCCCTCATGAACCACCCCCGGGACACAATCCTCTATCCTCATTGCCATTACCTTGGCCAGAATCTTAGCATCCACATTCAATAGGGAAATAGGCCTATAGGACCCGCATTGCAGCGGGTCTTTTTCCTTCTTTAGGAGAAGCGATATCGTTGCCTCTGACATAGTCGGGGGCAGCTGCCCCCTTTCCCTCGCCTCATTAAAGGTTCTCATCAGTAGCGGGGCCAGCAAGTCTATATATTTCCTATAGAATTCAACTGGGAATCCGTCTGGTCCCGGGGCCTTCCCCGCCTGCATGCTCCCAATCCCTTTCACTACTTCCTCCGTCTCAATCTGTGCTCCCAGTCCCACCCTCTCCTGCTCCTCCACCTTAGGAAATTCCAGCTGATCCAGAAAGCACATCATTCTCTCCTTCCCATCCGGGGGCTGAGCTTCATATAATCTTTCATAAAATGCCTTGAACACTCCATTCACTCTCTCTGCTCCCCGCTCCATCTCTCCCTCCTCATCTCTCACCCCCCCTATCTCCCTCGCTGCTCCCCTTTTCCTCAGTTGGTGGGCCAGCAACCTGCTCGCCTTCTCCCCGTATTCGTACTGTACACCCTGTGCCTTCCTCCATTGTGCCTCTGCATTACCCATAGTCAACAAGTCAAATTCTACATGTAGCCTTTGCCTTTCCCTGTACAGTCCATCCTCCGGTGCCTCCGCATATTGTCTGTCCACCCTCAGAAGTTCTTTCAACAACCGCTCCCTTTCCCTACCCTCCTGCTTTCCTTTATGTGCCCTAATAGATATCAGCTCCCCTCTAACCACTGCCTTCAGTGCCTCCCAGACCACTCCCACCTGTACCTCCCCATTATCATTGAGTTCCAAGTACCTTTCAATACACCCCTTCACCCTTAAACACACACCCTCATCTGCCAATAATCCCATGTCCATTCTCCAGGGTGGACGCTGTTGTTTTTCTTCCCCTATCTCCAGGTCCACCCAGTGTGGAGCATGATCTGAGATGGCTATAGCCGTGTACTCCGTCCCCGTCACCTTCGGGATCAGTGCCCTTCCCAAAACAAAAAAATCTATTTGTGAATAAACTTTGTGGACACAGGAGAAAAACGAAAACTCCTTAGGTCTACTAAATCTCCAGGGGTCTACTCCTCCCATCTGCTCCATAAAGTCCTTAAGCACCCTAGCTGCCGCCGGCCTCCTTCCGGTCCTGGACCTCGATCTGTCCAGCCCTGGGTCCAGCACCATATTAAAATCTCCACCCATTACCAACTTCCCCACTTCTCGGTCCGGGATGCGTCCTAACATACGCCTCATAAAGTTGGCATCATCCCAGTTTGGGGCATCCACGTTCACTAATACCACCGCCTCCCCTTGCAATTTGCCACTCACCATCACGTATCTGCCCCCACTATCCGCCACTATAGTCTTTGCCTCAAACATTACCCACTTCCCCACTAGTATGGCCACCCCCCTGTTTTTTGCATCTAGCCCCGAATGAAACACCTGCCCCACCCATCCTTTGCGTAGTCTGACCTGGTCTATCAGCTTCAGATGCGTCTCCTGAAGCATAACCACATCTGCCTTAAGTTTCTTTAGGTGTGCGAGTACCCGTGCCCTCTTAATCGGCCCGTTCAGCCCTCTCACATTCCACGTGATCAACCGGGTTGGGGGGCTCTTTACCCCCCCCCTTGACGACTAGCCATCTCCTTTTTCAATCCAGCTCCTCACCTGGTTCCCACGTAGCCGTATCTCCCCCAAGCGGCGCCCCCCCCGCCCCGACCACCCCCCCCCCCCATACCAGCTCCCCCTTCTCCCCAGCAGCAGCAACCCAGTTAACCCCCCCCTCCCCGCTAGATCCCTCACTAGCGTAATTGCACCCCCCCATGTTGCTCCCAGAAGTCAGCAAACTCTGGCCGACCTCGGCTTCCCCCCGTGATCTCGGCTCACACTGTGCGAGGCCCCCTCCTTCCTGCTTCCCTGTTCCCGCCGTGATTACCATAGCGCGGGAACAATGCCCGCGCTTCCCTTTTGGCCCCGCCCCCAATGGCCGGCGCCCTCAGCTCCTCATCCTCCCTCCCCCCCTCCCCCACGACATGGGGAAGAGAGAAAAGTTACAGGGTCGCAGGATTAACAACTTGGGAAGTCATCACTTCCCTCTTTTTCCCCCTTCATCCCACATATTCACCCCCCCACTTTGTCCCAAACGTTCTTTTTCTGGCCCGCTCATTCCAGTTTCTCCTCGACAATAAATGTCCACGCCTCATCTGCCGTTTCGAAGTAGTGGTTTTTGTGCAGCACCGCCTTGGCCCGATTAAAGCTTGCCCACCTTCTCGCCACCTCCGCACTCCAATCTTGATATACACGGATCACCGCGTTCTCCCACCTACTGCTCCGAGTTTTCTTTGCCCATCTGAGGACCATCTCTCTGTCCTTATATCGGAGAATACACCGGGAGAACGTGCCGGGGATGGGGATGGGGAGGTGCGTGCCGGGGAGGGGGATGGGGATGGGGACGGGGGGTCCGTGCCGGGGAGGTGCGTACCGGGGAGGGGGACGGGGGACCGTGCCGGGGAGGGGGATGGGGACGGGGGTCCGTGCCAGGGAGGGGGACGGGGAGGTGCGTGCCGGGGAGGGGAACGGGGGGGGTCCGTGCCGGGGAGGGGGACGGGGGGGGGGGGTCCGTGCCGGGGAGGGGGACGGGGGGACGGGGGGGGTCCGTGCCGGGGAGGGGAGCGGGGAGGTGCGTGCCAGGGAGGGGGGATGCGAGGGCAAGTGAGTTGGTCCACCTGGCCAGGTTCCAGCCTCCAACAGTCGGACCCATGCGGTCCATGCCACCTGGCTGGGGGGAGGAGGGGGTATGGGCAATGATGACATATCGTCGTTCTCCCCCACACCCCCCCCCCTCCCCACCCCACCCACAGGCCGTCATGTTTTCCGGTCAGCCAGCGATGTTGACCGCCGTGGCGGCAGCCGCTAATGTCCATGTTGCCCTGGATGAGGAGGAGGAGCGTGCCAGAGAGGCGGCGCAGGCTGCCGCAGAGGGGCAGGCGGCAGCCGACCAGGCTGGAGGGACACCCGCCCGACAGGACGAGGAGGGGGAGAAGGACGTCGCGGCCCCACGGCAACGGACGCACCCGAGGACGCCCCGTGTGTACCAGCCCCGGCTGTCGTACCAGGACCTGGGAATGCAGGAGGAGACTCCGGATGAGCCGGGAAACCGTGGCACACATCTGCCACCTGCTGGCACACCTGTCACCACGTGGCACTGGCGGGGGACACCCTCTCCCCGTGTCCGTCAAGGTTACGGTGGCCCTGAACTTTTATGCAACGGGGTCATTCCAGGCACCGAGTGGGGACCTGTCCGGCATATCGCAGACATCGGTGCACCGGTGCATCCGGGCAGTGACAGACGCCCTATATGCCATGGCGCACCGCTACATCCGCTTCCCTGTGGACCGGGCCGTGGGCTTCTCTGCAGTGGCCGGGTTCCCTGTGGTCCAGTGCGCGATTGATGGGATGCACGTCGCCGTGCGGCCACCTGCAGATAACAGGGCCGTGTTCACCAATAGGAAGGGGACCTATTCGAATGACATACAGGTGGTCTGCGACCACCGCATGATGATCCTGCACGTCTGTATGAGGGACGCCATCCCCGGCCCGCTCTGCGATGAGCTCCTGGCTCCACATCGTTGGACTATGTCTGACCCATGGCCACAGTACCACCATCCACCCGGACCATCCCTGCATGTGGCTGTGACACTGCAGCGCACGGTCCCGTCCTCTGGGGGGGATGTTGATGGCGGCCCAGGGGGAAGGGGGCAGACTCACCTGGGGCTGAGGTAAGACCACCCCTCACACACACACTTGCGCTCAACATACATGACACCCCCCGCACGCTTTGGACAGAGCACAAAGGCAGCTTCTGTAGGTGTAACATTGACTTTAATAACGAAAGGAGTTCATGCACGTGCACTAGCCCCTAAAACTCATCTGTGCCCTGCACCCGTGCCAACTTACTCAGTGTCTAATTGTTTGGCCTTACGGGCCCTTTGACTATGCCTAGGTGGTTCCCCAGATGGTACAGTAGAACTGGAGGTGGACTCCTGCGATTCCTGCCCTCTGACACGGGATCCCTTTGGCGGCCGTTTCCTGGGGCGTCCTGGCCTAGATGGGCCATGCTGCGGCCCGGGCGACTGGGATGGCGAGCTGCCAGCCTGTCCTGCCCGTTGCCCACCCGATGCACCTGGGACGGAAGGAGGGAGCCCGAGGTGTTGAGGTGTTCCGGGACCTCCCCTACAATGGGACCCGGAACGGGCCCCAGCACCTCCTCCTCCCTCGGGGTGCCCGATGGCCCCCAGGCCTCTACATGGGTGGGGGATGCAAACGGACTGGCCATCCGACGCCCCCCCGGCATCTGGCGCTGCCAGTCCTGGAGGCCCATGCTGGTATCAACAGGGGTCTGCAGGTTTGCAGCCATGGAGCTCAGGGGGTTGGCAAACCCTGTCTGTGACTGAGACGCCGGCTCGCACATGGGCAATGGCGCCGATGCCCTCAGCGATGGCCTGCTGAGACTGGGACATGGCCTGCAGAGACTGGGCCATGGCCTGCAGAGACTGTGCTATGGACTGCTGCGACTGGGCCATGGCCTGCTGATACTGGGCCATGGCCTTCAGAGACTGTGCCACGGAGTTGAGCCCCTCTGCCATCTGCCGCTGGCTCATGGCCTCCTGTGAGAGGGCAGCCATGTCCTGGGCCACAGACTCCGCCTGCACGGAAAGCCCCAGGCCTCGCAAACCGCTCCCCATGTCTGACACCGTCGCACCCATTGCCTCCACCGCGGACGTCACCCGTGCGGTGTCAGCCTGGGTGGCACGCATGACCGGCACCACTGCCAGCTCCTGGACGCGGGTGGACTCCTCCACCTGCGACTGCAGCCGTCGCAAGCCGGCCGTCACCCTCTTCGCTCGTCTCCGGTTCGGTGGTTGCATCGGACCTGTGGGTGGGTGTGGTAACTCCAGGAACCCGGGATCCATCTGGGCGGCAGATGTTCGCATGCGCCGGGCTGCCCTCCGACCGCCCGGCCCCTCTGCTGCTCCTACCTCCACCTGCTGTACCGGGACGGCTGTGTTGTGCGCACCAGTGAGTGTACCAGACGCCTCATCACTAAAGTGCCCAACCGAGGTGAGCGTCTCTGCGATGGTGGAGGGTGTTGGTGACAGCAGTGGCGTTGTGTCGTGCGCATCGTCCGACTCTGAGTCCATGGCACTTTGGGGTGGCAGTTCGTCTCCACACATCCAATCTGTGTCACTGTCCGGTATTTCAGTTTCCTGGGTAGGGGTGTCCTGGGTTGTGGTTTCGTGGCTCGGCTGTGACGGGGGCCTGTGGCTGCCCCTCTCGTCGCTGGGTGGCACACGCCTGCGTCGCCGCACCCTCATGAGACGGGGGCGCCGTCACCCAGTTGCTCCAGGTCTCTCCGTCTCCCATGGTCTCCGAGGGGCATCGTGCGGGCGTCGCATGCCAGAGGGTCCGTGTCTCCCGTGGTCTCCGAGGGGCATCGTGCGGGCGTCGCATGCCAGAGGGTCCGGGTCTCCCGTGGTCTCCAAGGGGCATCGTGCGGGCGTCGCATGCCAGAGGGTCCGGGTCTCCCGTGGTCTCCGAGGGGCATCGTGCGGGTGTCGCATGCCAGAGGGTCCAGGTCTTTCCGTCTCCCGTGGTCTCCGAGGGGCATCATGCGGGCGTCGCATGCCAGACGGTCCGGGTCTCCCGTGGTCTCCGAGGGGCATCGTGCGGACGTCGCATGCCAGAGGGTCCGGCTCTCTCCGTCTCCCGTGGTCTCCGAGGGGCATCATGCGGGCGGTCTGCATCTGCGGGGATGGGTGTCTCGACGTTTGCTCCTGCGATACACAATGAAGGATGCATGGTTAGACACGCAGGCAGTGATCAGGTGATATGGGGGAGGGGGGATATGGGGGAGGGGGGATATGGGGGAGGGGGGATATTGGGGACGGGCTGTCGGTGGCTCACTTGCTGGTGGGCCCCCGACCTCTGCATCAGCAACCTCCCGGTCCTCAGGTCCGCCAGCCAGTTCCAGGGCCCTTTCCTCATGTTCGGTCAGTGGCCTCTCATCAGCTGGGCCTCCTCCAGTCCTCACATGCTCCCTGGTGTTGTGTGTGCGCTTCTCCTGTGGGAGGTGGTGGCAGGGGTAAAAGGCAACAGTGTTAGACAGGTATATGAATGCACGCCATTGGTTGCGCGTGTATTGCAGAGGTTAAGGTTAGGGCTGGATTCACTTGGGGATATGGGGGAGGGGGGGATATAGGGGATATGGGGGAGGTGGGATATGGGGGATATGGGGAGGGGGGATATGGGGGAGGGGGGATATGGGGGATCTGGGGAGGGGATATGGGGGATATGGGGGAGGGGCGATATGGGGGATATGGGGAGGGGGATATGGGGGATATGGGGGAGGGGGGATATGGGGATATGGGAGAGGGGGGATATGGGGGATATGGGGGAGGAGGGATATGGGGGATATGGGGAGGGGGGATATGGGGGGGATATGGGGAGGGGAATATGCGGGAGGGGGATATGGGGATATGGTGGAGGGGGTATATGGGGGTTATGGGGGAGGGGGGATATGGGGGAGGGGGGATATGGGGGTTATGGGGGAGGGGGGATATGGGGGAGGGGGGATATGGGGGTGGGGGAGGGGGTTATGGGGAGGGGGATATGGGGAGGGGGATATTGGGGATATGGGGCAGGGGGTATATGGGGGAGGGGGGATATGGGCGATATGGATATCGGGCAGGGCGGGGGCTCACCCTTGCTGCCCTGACGAGGTTGTTCACCTTCTTGTGGCACTAGGTGCCTGTCCGTGGTGTCAGGGCCACAGCGCTGACAGCCTCTGCCACCTCCCTCCACAAACGCCGGCTGTGGCGTGGGGTGACTCTGCGGCCGTGTCCGGGATACAGGGCCTCCCTCCTCTGCTCCACTGTGTCCAGGAGCGCCTCAATGTCGCGGGACTGGAACCTCGGGGCTGAGCGGCGGGCGGCCATCCGGTCGGGTTTTCTGGTCGGGTGGGGGGAGCAGCGCGTCTTATGAGCCGTCACGCCTTGCGGCGTGCATGACGCCGCACGGCGTGAACCACGTGAGCCAGCGCGGATAGCATCACGTCGCTGCTAGCCCATTCCGGTCCAGAGACTTTGCGACGTTTGGGGCGGCGCGATGCAGGTGGGATTTGCGCTGTTTTGGGCACCGGTCAGCGGACATCACGCTGATATTGGAGAATCCCGCCCAAGGTTTGTGAGAAATTACTACAATTTGGGAGACAATATGAAATAAGTGTGGAAATTGATGGCTGGTTCTTGGAGTTTGTATAAATGCTTTGATGACAAAGGAAGCAGCAGGGGGAAAGAGTAATTTAAAAGAAGATTTGAAAGTGTGACTTTTGAAAGTGGAATTTGAAATCAATCATGTGTAAGTTGTATTTCAGTAAGACAAGGTGGTTCATGGTATAAGAACCATCTGGGGGGATTTTGAGGAGAAATCCACAGGCATTCACTTGTGTCCAGAGAGGAGTGTGTCTTACCACAGTCATCTTGTGTGCTTACAAGGGACTGTAATTATTAATGAGACCATTATAGCTTCACGTTTACTTTGTAATCCATGTTAATCTTAAATTTTGTGTATAATTGTGAAACTAAGGGGAGAGTAAAGGAGTAGTGTATCATAATCCATTTTTTTGCTATTCCCCAATAGATTTTGTTTATTTTCTTTGTCTTAATTTTGCACTCATATTGCTTTTCATCTTATATCATATTAAAACCCCATGTTTCACTCCTTCCTAACTTTGCATTGTACAATTAGTTCTTGACAGATCCAGTCATTATACATTCCACTAAATATGACTGAACAGGTAGACTCGCAGATAATACATTATGTCAAACTCAGTTATGTTCAGCCTAAAGTATGCCAAGTTTGCACTATGATTGCAAGTTATTTTAATCCATGATTTAAAAATAGCCAACACATTGTTGTAGCTCTCATTAGGAGAACAGATAACATAGATGATCCAATTTTCTCTCTGGGGTAAGGATTGCAAAACCGGCAACGGCACCTTATAGTAATATCACTCGGGTTGAAAGGAAGATGTCTTAATTTTATCTGTCAAATACATTTTCTGTTGCGTGTTCAGCAGAGTTAAAATGGTGCAGGTCAAACAGCAGCAAGCTTGAAAACAAAACAAGTCATTTTTCCAACTATCATTGTCGCAAATCTGAGTCCCAAACCTTCACAACCTTGTAGTCTCGTTTCTACCCTTCCAAACTGAGATTCGCCTGCAAGGTTTCTAACTAGATCTGAAAGTGATCATCTCTGTTAACTGCATGAACGCATCAAAAAAATGTGTTGATTTAACGGCACATATTTTATGGATTGATATCGAAGATTCAAAATGAACTAAAGATGCAATAGTACAAAAGGTAAAAATCCATGACATCCGGGCAACATTTTCCATCTCTCGTTCTCCACAGGGCATTAAGTGCCAATCACAATCTGGGTCTGGGGTCTCAGAATGGTCTGGCCCTTTCCTGAGGACGTTAATAAATGTTTTCACAGCAATCCTGCAGCTTTCATGTTCAATTGCCTCTGCTGTGTGCTGCAAAATATTAGATTTGATTTCAGAACTTGCTATGGCGGGTTTTGAACTCATCACTCTCGGGCTTGCAAGTCTTGCACCATGATCACCAGGCCACCTTGTCCCAGTTCAACTCACACAGTTTTTTTAAAAGTGGATCGGCAAACAGGCTGAGCACCAAACCCATAGCAGCAGAGTTCAGCTGAGTCGATCTGGGCCATGAACTTAACGGGAGATTTTCCCACAATGTGAAACTTTAATGCCTCGTATATTATTCACTGAATCAGCAGGCGAGCTAAGTTACTTCACGCTGTGCTTTGAATAAGATTGTGCCTCTTGATGCAATGCGTATGACACTTTAGACCGATAGGATGCTAATTTACAGCCTTGTGTGGTGAACACTTCATCTCAATTGTGCCATGAGCTTCCCTACATGGCAGGTAGTACATCAATGGGCAAGTCAGCATGTGATGATCCAATGCATCTCCCCTGCCAAACGAATACTCTGAGTGAGCTCCAGGAACAGTCTAGGAATTGTTGCAGGAAGAGTGAATGAGAAAGAAAATTTTGATGTGAAAGATATCTGTTAACAAATGTCTCCGTATAAACTAAAGAGCAAGAAAAGTCCTTGTTTCTTAAAGCAACATCCTTACCAACAATTAGCTACCATTTAACAAGAGCAATTGTATTTCTATAACATATTTGACATCATAATGCAACCCCCAAGGTGATTGACAGGAGCGTTAGAACGCAAAATCTGACACCAAGCCATATAACGGGTTGTTAGGACAGATGACCAAAAGCTTGGTCTGTTACAAACATGAAGATTCTAAAATTATGTTTTGGGACTATCCCTTTAATTTAAGGTAAAATGGTGGGACGGAGGTTGTAGTTCCGCATAGTTTGTTAAATCAATAACTTCACGAGGGACTTTCAACAAACTGTGAAATTTAGGAACTGAACATGCAAGTTCTCATTAATGCACCTACTCTGCCCAAGGTCCAGGGTAATCCCCGTGATGCTCCACATGACCGCGTCATCACATAGCCATATGACGGCCTGGTCTACATCCTCCCCATTTAGTTTGGACCCCCGGCAGTGTGAAATGTAACGTGTACTCATACAACAATTGTGATGTCACAAGGGGCCTGGAACTAAAGGGGCGGCATTTCCGATACTCGCCTCTCCGCATTCTAGATCGCGTACTTACCTCACTCAACATGGCCGCTGAGAACAGCCAGGCCTTACACCAGCTGACCGCCGACAATCACAGAAGGAACTGGTGACCTTCAATCCGGAAGGACGTCCACGTCAAACTTGGAGATGAAGTTCAGTTGCAAACCAGATCATCGAGCAATAGTAATGTGGAAGCTTTAAGGTGGGAGTGAGAAGGACGTTGGATTCCTTTGTGAATTACTTGCTGTGTGCTTTGCGGGTTACGACCAGTACCGGGCAACGAACCCGCTTTGGAACCTGACTATGGACTGTCTGAAAAGCTGCCTCGGTAACCTGAACCCTCTTCTGTTTATATAAGCAAGAACTTGGCTACATGCCTTCACATGTGTTAATCAACAAATTGTTTATTGATTTGACTTGGTCTTCTGGTTGCCTATGTTGTGTCTCTGAACCAGGGCTTTTTGAACTAAGCTGATCTGGAGAGTCCACAACAGGACAAAGCAGTGCTGGTGTGCACTGTATACGGAGCTCCAGGGCCTCTGGTGAACAACCCATTAAGAAAGAATTGAAATCAGGAACAATGCAGTATAAAGATGATTTCTTGAGGTATGGCTTTGTTAATTGTGCCAGTGCAAATCGGGATGCAAAACCCATGTGTGTTATATGCAGGGAAGTATTGGCAAATGAAAATTTAAAACCCGCTAAACTTCAAGCCTCTTGATTGTTTTCAAAGGATGCAGTGAGAACTTAAATCGTCAGCTGAAGTCCTTAGCAGAAATGTTGGGCGTCATTCTCCGCCGGCGGGAGTCTCCATTTTGCCGGCGCCCGGGGGTTTCCCGACGGCATGGGGCTGCCCCACAATGGGAAACCCCATTGACCGGCCGGTGTTACGGAGACTCCCGCCGGCCGGTCGGGGCAGAAATCTGGCGGGGCGGGTAGGAGAATTTTGCCCGTTATATTGTATGACAAAGCACAATTTGCCTCTCATATGGTAGCTTGCTGTGTAGCTAAAGAGAAAATGCCCCACACTGTGGCAGAGAGATTAATCCTCCCTGCGACATTAGACATGGTTCGCACGGTCCTAGAGAAGAGGTTAGCTGAAAAACTGAACTGTATCCCAGTTAGTGATAACACATGGCTCGCCAAATTTGAGATATTGCTGCGAATAGAGAAGCCCAGCTGTGCAGAAGCAGCCGCCAACCGAGGAAGCGAGGGAAACGCGGCGGTCTGAAGGTGAGACTAAAACAACGCGGTTTCAAGTCTCCTCTCCCCAGGATACTCCTGGCAAACGTCCAGGTGATCAAAACCAAACTGGACGAGCTTAATGCTAGACTTACCTCTCAAAGGGAAAAAAAAGACAGCTGTGTGCTCTGTTTCATGGAGACATGGCTCACCCTTGCCTCACCGGACTATGCCATACAACCTGACAACTTCTCAATACACCAGATTGTCTGCAGGGCGTCATTGGGCAAAGCGAAGGGTGGAGGGGTTTTCCTTCTCATCAACTCCTCCTGGTGCTCGGACGTGGCAACTCTGGCAAACTACTGCTTCCCGGACCTGGAATACCTGACCGTGAAGTGCCCATACTACCTTCCACGGGAGCTCACTTCTGCCCTCATTACGGCAGTCTACATCCCATCCCAGGCGGAAGTGAAGAAGACGCTTGATGAATTGTACACCGTTATAAATAACCGTGAAACAGAATACTCGGATGCCTAGGTCATTGTGGCTGGGGACTTCAACCAGGCCAACGTCAAGAGTGTACTGCCAAAATTCCACCAACACATCTGTCCTACCAGGGCACCAACATCCTTGACCACTGCTACACAAACATGAAGGGGGCCTGCCAATCCATCCCTCGACCGGACTTTGGAAAATCAGATTATAAGACAGTGCTCCTCCCAGCGTACAAACAGAAACTTAAGTGGGAGAATCTGGTTAAGGAGGTCATGCAATGCTGGTCCGAGGCAACAGAAGAGCTCCTACATGACTGCTTGGAATCAGTGGACTCGCCCATATTCAAGAACTCAGCGGTCAACCTAAATGGGTATGCCACCCCGTCACAGACTTCATCAGCAAGTGAGTCGACGATTGTGTGCCAAAGAAGGTAGTAGGTATGTTCCCCAACCAGAAACCATGGTTTAATCAGGAAATCCACTCCCTACTGAAGGCCAGGTCTGAGGCTTTCAAGACAGGTGGCCCTGATCTATACAAGAAATCCACAAAGCCATCAGGGATTCCAAGAGACAATATCAGACTAAGCTAGAGTCACAAACTAACAGCAAGGACACTCGTCGGTTGTGGCAAGGCCTAAACAACTTAAATGGCTACAAAGCAAAGACGAGTTGAATTTTTACAGATGCACCATTGAAAGCATCCTATCTGGCTGTATCACAGCCTGGTAAGACAACTGCTCGGCCCAAGACCACAAGAAACTACAGAGAGTCATGAACACAGCCCAGTCCATCACGTGAAACTGCCTCTCATCCATTGACTCTGTCCACACCTTCCCCTGCCTTTGGAAAGTGGGCAGCATAATCAAAGACTCCTCCCACCTGAAGTATTCTCTCTTCCAACTTCTTCCACCGGGCAGCAGATACAAAAATCTGAGAACACGCACGAACAGGTTTGAAAACAGCTTCTACCTCGCTGTTACCAGACTCCTGAATGACCCACTTATGGACTGATCTGATCTCCTCACACATCTTCTCTAATAAGTAGCACTATGCTCCGTATGCTTCACCCAATGTCTGTGTCTATGTATTTACATTATGTATTTCTCGTATGTCTTATGCTTTTTCATGTATGGAACGATCTGTCTGGACTGTACGCAGAACAATACTTTTCACTGTACCTCGTACACGTGACGATAAGCCAAATGCAATCCAATATTTCTCGTTTGAAGACAGCACAGGAGGTCTCAATACAACTGGATGAAAGTACAAACATTTCAGATGGTGCAACCGTGCTAGTTTACGTTAGGTATGTTTGGCACAATGAATTTGTTGAGGGTTTGCTGTGCTGCCTGACATTACCAACCAACATGACTGGTGCAGAGAATTTTGAAGCATTGAATAGTTTCATGGTTGGAAAGTGTAGGCTTGAGTGGGTTCTTTGCAGAGCAATCACAAGCGATGGAGCAGTCAACATGACTGGGATAAACAGCAGAGTTATAATGAGGATTAAGGAGTCAGCTGGTCAGAACATTGTTTGGATTCATTGTTTTATTCACCGTGAGGCATTGGCATCAAAAGGAATTCCATCCCATCTTGAAGTGGTGTTGAAGGGAATTGTGAAAGTTGTGAATTTCATTAAATGCAGCACACTCAATACCAGGCTTTTTAAGGCTTCGATTTCCAATTTGGGGGATGAGCACACACATTTACTGTTCCACACAGAGGTATTTTGGTTGTTAAGAGCTTGTGTGCTTGTCAGAGTTTACGAACTGAGGTATCGAATCCATGCTTTCCTCCTTGAGAAATCATCCCCGCTGGCTGATTCGTTTGGTGATGAAACTTGGATGCTGACGATGTCTTACTTTCCAGGCATCTTTTCAATTCTAAAAGAACTGAACCTCAAATTGCACGGGAAGGATGATGACTGCTTTCGGCACTGTGAAGAAATCGATGCTTTTCAAAAGTCATTGAAAGTTTGGCAAGTGCGAGTACAAAGCCAAAATTACTACATGTTCCCCACATTGCTACGACACTTCGAAGAAAACAGTTTTATAAGGCAACTGTCAATAGTTTGCGCTGATCAAAAGTTTTTGTCGCTACTTTCCAGAGGAGAAGTTTCAACTTTTGAGAGAGAAGCAGTGGGTGAAAGATACTTTTTTTTGTTTTGAGATCCCAGAGTCAACTATTGTCTTACAGCTGACTCCAAATGAAGACCCTGAACTTCAGCTGTGACAGCACATTAAAAACATGCCACAAGTCCATGAAGCTGTCAGCATTCTGGAGTAGCATCTCCGAGGAATATCCAGTGCTGGGGAAAACAAGCATTTTGTTGCTCCTCACAATGACCTATATGTGCGAGGTTGGATTTTCCACCCTCACAAAGATGAAGACGGCGCAAAGAAACCGGCTGAACTCTGCACCTGATATGTGCATTGCCCTTTCCTCCTATGAATCTGATTGGAGTGAGATCGTGAGGACCAAGCAGGCTCACCTGTCATATTAAATGTAAGCAAAAATGGTGTGTTGCGAATGGGGTCGGCGTGGGTCCCGAAGGTCAGATAGTGTGGGTCCTGAATGTCGGCTGGCGTGGGTCCCAAAGACCGGCTGACATGGGTCCCAAAGATCAGCTGGTGTGGAGAAAAAGATTTGAAAAACACTGCTCTAAACCCCACCTGTACCAATACCCACGCCCTTGCAACATCACACCATGTACAACTAAGGATGTACAAACAGAACAATGAAATGACAGAAGTGTACAACAGTCTGTACAAACAATGAACCACCAGTTTGGCTCTTGCATTTGCTGCATAGTCTGTTATGTGCCCATTATGTGCCCTTGAACAATGGAACTCTAAATTGGCCCTTGCAACTAATGCATAATGTGTTGTGCGTCCATTAAGTGCATTCCTCGCCCTTCTTTCAGGGTAAGTTTTGGGGAAGGGTAAAAGCAAAACAGGCAGAATGACTTTGGTCAGTCCAGATAGTTTAAGATGTGACTAAATCCGAATACCTAGTGATGGGTCTGCTCAAGCTTCCGGATCATAGATACCAACAGGTGCAGCTGGGTCTGTCCTATCAGTAATGTCAATTGTGGTAGACATGCAAGGCACATTGCTTGTGCGGTGTGAAGGCCTTAGTTTTGCCACGCAGGGCTCCAATGGCATCCGGGTTGAGCGAAGCGTGTGGGACCTGATGTCCAGGAAAAGTGGTTGATCTGAGAAATCAGCTGCCGGAAGTGGCTCAGCTACTGGCAAGTGCTTTCTGCAGAGAAAGAGAGAAAATGAGAGCACTTAACTGACGTTGATGTGGTCCAAGAGCTGTCAATCATAGCTAGATGTGTATAAACATTGTTGTTAGTTTCACAGCAGGCTACTTGAAATCCACTCAAGTGTGAAGGGAAATGAAATTAAACAACCCAGACAGCTGGATGTGTGTGCAAACTGTCAATCACAGCCTAGTGAAATCAATTTCACACTGATGTGAATGAAAGTCTTGCAAATCATAGACCTGAGGGGTTAAACCCAGCTGATGCGGTTTTCCCTTTCTAGGAATTTACAGGTGCTGTTTTCTCTGACTGAGCCAGCAGGTGCATTGCACAGGTGAGTTTTAAAGCAGTGATAAAATAGTGATTAAAGCAGTGCTGGAGCAGCATGGTGGCATGGTGGTTAGCACTGCTGCCTCACAGCGCCAGGGGCCCGGGTTCAATTCTGGCCTCGGGTGACTGTCTGTGTGGACTTTGCACTTCCTCCCCGTGTCTGCGTGTGTTTCCTCTGGGTGCTCCGGTTTCCTCCCGCAGTCCAAAGATCTGCAAGTTAGGTGGATTGGTCATGGTAATTGCCCCTTAGGTTAGGTGAGGTTATGGGGATAGGGTGGAGGAGTGGGCTTCGATAGGGTGCTCCGTCAGAGGGTCAGTGCAGACTCAATGGGCAGAATGGCCTCCTTCCGCACTGTAGAAATTCTATGTTTTCTTTCACTGTCCCTGTCTGGACTGCTGTATAATTTTCAGACAGGGATCTCTGTCAACAGGAGCTTCCAGGCAGAAATCACTCTTATGGAGAGTGGGTTTCTGGTGGGGGTTTCTCTTAAGTGGGGGAGGTTTCTGGTGGGATCACTGATGGAGGGGCTCTCATATGGGGGTCTTTGGTGGGGGCCTCTGCAATGGGGTCTCTGGTAGTGGGTTGGTGGGGGGTTCACTTCATGCTCATTCTTTGGGGGAGGGTGACCCAGAAGATCCCGCTTGGGGGGGGGGGGAAGGTGGGGGGGGGGGGGGGGAAAGGTGGGGGGGGGGGGCAGTGGCAGAGTTGCACTGCAGCAGGAGGGGCCCAGCCACTGTACCTCGCTATCGGGCCACCCCCTCAAAATGGCTGCCCAATGGTGGGATTAACAACGGACACCCTCACAATACCCGTCAGGCATGAAATTGCATGGCAAGGGATAGTGAATCGGCCTTTGGAATCTTGCTGCCCGTGCTAGCGCAAATCAGTGGCGATTCATCTCCAGTGGGAGAACACGGAGACACTTCATGGGGTCCAGAGCCGATGTTGAGGACTCCCAGGGCAACTCCCTCCCGACTGTCGGCTCTATACCAACTGTGCCACCGCCAGCTCTGCCAGGTCTGTCCTGTTGGTGGGCCATGACATGCCCAGGGATGGTGATGGTGGTGTCTGGGACATTATACCCCATGATTCTGTCAGTATGGCTATGTCAGGCTGTTGCTTGCCTAGTATGTGAGGCAACTCACTCAATTTTGGTACAAGCCCCCAGATGTTAGTAAGGAGGGCTTTGCAGGGTCAACATGGCTGGGTTTGTCATTGTCGTTTCAAGTGATTGTCTGGCTATGATTCGATTACGATTCGATAAGTAAGAATTGAACCCGGCTGAATCTGCTAAGCATCTTTTCTGGATTGGCCATGATAAATGAGCGTTGTCCGCCTTGTTGCAATGACAAAGCAGTACAAGTTACCAACTCCCATTTATCTGCCACCTTTAAGATTCCAAGTCTCTTCACAGAGGCATAATCAGACTAAAATAGAAGCTGAAATAAAGCAAGAGCTATTAGGGATACCAAAGAATACAATCCAAACATTGACCGAAAGGAATGCACATACCCCTGAATAATGGCAGATATTAACTCAAATGTGTCCATTTATTGTGGTTTTAACTTGCTACGGAACTGAATAGTCCTTAGAGTATTGAAAATTATAGCTCCATGTTCATTACTGCCAAATTTTATTGCATTTCAACATCACCAGTTGTCCACATTCCACCAATTTACATTTTTCGCTCTGTAGGCAAGCCACCTCCAGGGGCGAACATATTTTCCAGTGAAGGTCAAAGTATAATTCCATTAACAGAAGATTTATAAACAAATCACCCCTGGTTATGCAGGGTCAAAATTATTTGACGTTTATGATGTAAAAACTATGGAACTTGCTTTTTCTTTCCATATTTCTGACAGCGTCTGGGATATTGTGCTCCACTTGTTGCTCAGCGTGAAGGCGGCAAGCAGTTCTGTCAATAAGCCTGATGCTGCTGTTCCACAACACTGCATCTAGCTTGTTGAAGGGCTGGCATTGCTACACGACATGAGCGGCTGAAGGTGCTTAAAACTGATCTGCTGAAAAGAGACATCAGTTCCCCCACTGCCAAATGCTTCAATAACCCCAAAACCCTACCACCGACTCTGTCGTTATCATCGGCCAGAATACTGTTTAGTGAAAAGAGCACGAAAGTGTGAGACATATTGTGGGTGTAAATTCTTCCGTTGATAATTTTAGCAACATAAGTTGGGTTTTAAACCAGGAAACCACCTTTGTACTCACGCAAAGTAAAATTATAGCTGCCACCCCTCCAGAGTTACCTGGAGTTAACGGGAATTAAATCATTAATCTCCCGAGCACTGCTGCAAAGCTACCCAAGAGAAAAATAATAGGGACTTTTATGAAAGTGTCTTTGTTTTCCAGTCTCTTTGCACACTTTCATTTATTAGATATTCTGATTGTGTGAAATTCAGAAATGGACGTTTGACACAATCAAGTATCATCCAATCAGACAATGAAGAAGCTGCTTGGTTTCCAATTGGTGGGGATAGTGGTGAATCGTAGAATCCCTACAGTGCAGAAGGAGGCCATTCAGTCCAAGAATTAAGTTTGTTATAACCTGCCTGCTTACCATTGGCTGGGGACTAATGACAATCCCACAATCCTTTGGGAGTATGAGCTTCCCCAATGAGGGGGGCGGAGAAACCATTAGTAAACTCCATGTATAAATAAAGCTGGCCAGTTTGGAACCAGCAGGAAGGAGTGTGCAGCAAGGGAAGTTACTGCTACTGTTATATATATATGTTATTGTAAAGAAATGTTATTACTTTGTATCCTTAAAACTCATGCTGGATTCTTCGTGGCCCTTACAAAAAGGACTGCCACTGCAAAAACTGATGTTGTAGGCGATCAATGGCGGAGGTGTGAGGGGAGAATGATTGGAGGCACGCTATCATGTGATAAAGCCTCCAAGAATACCCACCCAGAAGCAACCTGAATTCTTGGGCTGAGGGCAGATAAAGAGATCTTTGGCATGGTAAAGTAGCTGTTAGGATACAAAGCAAGCCACACGATATAATGAATGAAGTAACCAAAATGGTTTGAATCAACCTTGAGACACACTATCAACATCTGGGGGAGGGGTCACCATTGACCAGAAACTGAACCGGACAAGCCACCTAAATACTGACTCACCGCCTTGTCATAATATCCACTCATGTATATAATGAGATGCAGACAGGCAGTGATTGACACACAGGATGACCAGTAAGCACACAACACAGTGCAGCCAATCACCAGACAGGACACTACCACTATAAAGCCAGAGGGCACTAGGTTTCCCGCTCTCTCGGGACCCAACCACTGAGACAGTCAGAGTCCACGAGCTAGCAAGTGCAAACACCATGTGGTAGCGAGTAAGTCTGGTCAGGCTACTACAAGGTCTCCAGTCAGTTCAGTATAGTGTCGACCCACAGTTGAATATGTATATCAGTTCTATCGTTGAATAAAACAGTGTTGGATCTTCTCCAGTGTTAGACGTCTGTTTCTAGCTTCCCTGCATCGAGTGGAGTCCACATCGAACCTACCTGCCTGACACATCACGCCTGAGTCCACCATCTACAAGTGAGGAGTGTGATGGAATACCCCCCACTTGCCTCATAGAATTTAGGATCATCATAGAATTTACAGAGCAGAAGGAGGCCATTCGGCCCACCGAGTCTGCACCGGCTCTTTGAACGAGCACCCTACATAAGCCCACATCGCTGCCCTATCCCCATAACCCAGTACCCCACCCAACACTAAGGGCAATTTTGAACACTTAAGGGCAATTTAGCATGGCCAATCCATCTAACCTGCACATCTTTGGACTGTGGGAGGAAACTGGAGCACCCGGAGGAAACCCACGCACACACGGGGAGAACGTGCAGACTCCACACAGGCAGTGAACCAAGCCGGGAATCAAACCTGGGACCCTGGAGCTGTGAAGCAATTGTGCTAACCACCATGCTACCGTGCTGCCTGGATGAGTGCAGCTCCTACAGCATTCAAGAAGCTCAATGCCATCCAGGAAAAAGCTGTCTGTTTGATTAGTACCACGTCCACAAACAATCCATCTCTCCATGGCCTTGCCAACAACCCCCTCCCTCCCCATCCTCCCCCCTCCCCCCCCCCCACCCCCCATTATCTGCAAGCCCCACAAGCTAACTACTCTTCTCTAATTCTGGTCTCTTGACCATCCCTGATTGTAATCATGCTCCGTGGTTGGCTGTGCTTCAGTTGTCCTGGCCCGAAGCTCTGGAATTCCTTCCTTACGCCTGTTTGCTTCTCCACCCAACTTTCCTCTTTTAAGATGCTCCTTAAACCTTCCTCTTTGACCACACTTCCATCATTTGACCTAATGGGATAATTTTCCAGCCGTGTCCTCCGCGGGAATCGTCATGGGTGGGACGGACAATTTGACGGACCATTGACAGGTCTGTTAACCGCGGGTTGGAAATTCAGGTCTTGAGGCGGGCAGGACCAGGAGGTCCCGCCCAATGTCTTCTCATGGGACTCGTGTCATACCTTTTCCTCATGATCCTGTGAAGTGCCTTAGGATTTTTTTGATTAGCTATATAAATATAAATCGTTACTGTTGTGTGCCAGGAGGAGCAGGAATAGTTTCCCTCCTTCCCCAAAGCTTGGATCCTTCCCATGCCTGCCTCAGGACCCCCTCCCCCACACCACTATCAGTTCTCAGCCATTCTGGAATAAAATCCACTTTTAGTAACCTACTTGAGGGGGTAGGTTTAGCTCAGTTGGCTGGACGGCTGTTTGGTGATGCAGAGCGACGCCAACTGCGTGGGTTCAATTCCTGTACTGGTTGAGGTTATTCGTGAAGGCCTTGCCTTCTCGCCTGAGGTGTGGTGATCCTCTGGTTAAATCACCACCAGTTAGCTCTCCCCCCTCAAAGGGGAAAGCAGCCTATGGTCATATTGACATCCCGGTTTGTGCAGTTCACCCCTCTCATTCAACTCATGCGCAAGACCTAATTATAGGTTGATCTTGATCCCATCCATTTATAGAATCATAGAATCTCTACAGTGCTGAAGGAGGCCATTCGGCCAATCAGGTCTGCACCGACCCTTCGAATGAGCACTCTGCCCATTGACAAGTGTCCACCCTGCCCTCCCCCCGTTATCCCATAACTTAACCCACACATTCATGGACATTAAGGGGCAATTTAGCATGGCCAATCCACTAACCTGCACATCTTTGGACTGTGGGAGGAAACCGGAGCACCAGGAGGAAACCCACGCACACACGGGGAGAACGTGCAGACCCCACACAGACAGTCACCCAAGGCCAGAATTGAACCGAGGATCCTGGCGCTGTGAGGCAGTAGCACTAACCACTGTGCCACCGTGCCGTAGAGGTATTCCTCGGTATTTATATATTAAGTGGTCACCAAATACAAGTTTTGAAAGCACATATCTTTGTATATTTGGTGGATTGACCATATTTATGGAAGGCCCTGCAAAGTTGTCATTGGTTAGAATAAATTACTGGGTAAAATTTCATAACTTTGTTTGCATATTCTGTAGATTAGATGTCTGAATTATTTCTTTGTCTGATGGTAATGCTGAAAATATGCAAAAACAGAGGAGAATCCCAAAAATATATTCATAATGATTAGCACATTTAACTCTGACGGACCATCTAAAATTATCAATGCTTTCACACGGTTGAGTAAAACATACCATAAATTATATATTTTTTATTGATCAAAAACCCATGTGGAGACCAACAAGGCTTAAGTCTAACAATGATCAGAGAGGATGGCACAAATCCAAACGTTTCGTAAGTAGTTTACATTCTCTTTTCCATTGCACTGATGTCGAACCCCAAGCACCTTCTAAGGAGCCATGAGTGTTCACAACAAAACCTTTGAAGTAATGATTCCATACCCAGCTGTGAGCGTATTGATTTGCCTGGCTTGAGAAGCCTATCGAAACATTGCCCGGAAGGAAAGTTCACAGTGCCTCTGAGCCCAATTTTATTTCAGTTGAATTTTCATTGCCCGTCATCATGGTTGAGAACACACATCTCTCCACCGTTGCCCCCCTTCCCCAACCCTGCCATTACCCCCACCCATCGCCCAAGCCCACAAAATTGTGGATAATGGAAATGATTGTTCACTGGGAGGCTTCAAATGTTGGCCTTGCATTTATGGGTACATCCCTTGGGTGGGAATTGAAGACAAGTAGAGCCCAAATAACATGGTGTTCATTTAGAGAGAGGACTGTGTCATTCATGAGCTGTACAATAAAGGACTATTGCACATGAGGCTCGAACCATAAAAATGATGGAGGGTAACTGTGAAGACAGTGAAATGGATAATAGGTAAGAGAGATCCCAGTATAGTAGAAATAAATCAGGGGTATTAAATGGCTGCTCTGACCCTTAAAGCGCATCCCTCCCTGGAAAACATAAAGTGTGTGACAAATTTAGTTGGCACTGCATCTGTGTTGTGAAGCAAATAGTTATGTATTGATGTGAAATATTGTGAGTTGGAGTGAAGGAAAATCTATAGTTTTATTATTATTGGGATTCCTGTTCGGAAGGAAGGGCCCATACTTTACAAAATAAAACAATTAAGGGGCTATTTAGCATGGCCAATCCACCAATCCTGCACATCTTTGGGCTGTGGGGGTGAGACCCATTCAGACACGGGGACAATGTGCAAACTCCACACAAACAGTGATCCGGGGCCAGGATCAAACCCGTGTCCTCGGTGCCAGGAGGCAGCAGTGCTAACCACTGCACCACCCTGTTGCCCTTGAAAGGGCCCATGCTTATTGGGATTTCCACTAAACTCACAGTGGCTGAGTGGGAGAAAGGCCAAGGATATTCCCAATGTACATAACCCTGTGTCAGAATGCCACAACCAAAAAATATGTTACATTTTGCAGTAATTCATCTGTTCAGGTCACTCCTTTACATATAGCAATGTACCACCAACAGCAAGTGTGACGAATAGTTCGCAAATTTTTGTCACCGCTGGTTGGCGGAGGAATGTTGGCCAGGGTAATGGGGGAACACCTTCCTTTTTTTCAGATAGCTCCATGTGATCCAATACACTCAGCTGAACTGGGATTTGGAATCATTCAAATTGAATGGTACGACCCAGTGCTCTGGCATTAGGGACGGCACAGTAGCACAGTGGTTAGCACTGTTTCCTCACAGTGCCAGGGTCCCAGGTTCGATTTCTGGCTTGGGTGACTGTCTGTGCGGAGTCTGCATGTTCTCCCGTGTCTGCGTGGGTTTCCTCCAGGTGCTCCGGTTCCCCCCCGAAAGACGTGCTGTTAGGTGAATTGGACATTCTGAATTCTCCCTCTGTGTACCCGAACAGGCGGCGGAGTGTGGTGACTCGGGGCTTTTCACAGTATCCTCATTGCAGTTTTAATGTAAGCCGACTTGTGACAATAAAGATTCTTATTATTATTATTAAAGCATTGAAATGTCAGCTGACTTTGAGGGCGGGATTCTCCGACCCCCCCCCCCCGTTATATTGGGTTACTTTTGGTTTGATGGATGAAGGCAATCTGTTCCCTTCATAAACACAGGCACACAGACATTGATTCATTTTATGCACGAGTGCAAATAAACCACCCGACGCGTGGGAATAAAACAAAATCATTTTCAAAAGAAATTGCCCAGGAGACAACGATTTAGTGTGAGAAAACACCGGTGTCACACTTAGGGCCTCTGAAGGCTCATCAGTCCATCAGCATTATCAGCAGAGGTGTTACTTTACACTTCAACTTTTGTGCGTTTATTCCACCACATTTTGCATGGATCTGATTGTACTTAATGTATATGTTACTTGTTTTATCCAATAGCCCCCCTTATTGTCGTAAGGAGGCAGGAAACGCAGAGTTAAATAGAATTGGACGACAATAGAGGATTTTAGGCGGTAATTCAATTTTTGCTTTAAGTGACCTCCTTCACTTACAGTCACTTATTTAGACCGCAAAATTGGGTTAGTACCTCATAATTTACTCCTCCATATTATGAACAAAATGGTTTGATGGTGGCATTAAGTAGCATATTTGTTTGAAATTCTGTTTTTTTTTAACTGAAGTGCTAACACACTTAAAGCAAATAAGCGAACTCCTTTACTGGAATAAAGGAGGGAGGAATTTGTACCCAACGCACTAACTTGTTTGTATGCTAATATTGCCTGGTATTATTTCACCCTTGAGGCATTTTATAATCAAACGAAATTAGCTTGTCTGCTGAAAACCAATTTCATTCCTTCAAGAAAGTTAAACACTCAAGGAGTGTTAGTTGACAGATTTATGTATCTGCTGTTCAAAGAGCAGAGTCTTCCCATTCATTATTTAGTTCAAATCAATGTAGTATTTGGCGTCATTTCTTGCTTCAATGCACCACATGTTGAATAGGGACAACTGACCACTGGTTTCTTTGTGCATATTCACTGTCATTGCTCGCCCTCATCCAAACGGATCAGTAGCTGAATGAGCTGGATTTTTACACTCGCCAATCAGTCATGAAGTGTGGCGTGACGATGCCCGCTCAGCAATCCAACATCATCCTGTCCGTCTCTTACATTCAGAAGATGAGTGGCTGTCGAAATCGGAAGCCCGCCCATCCTTCTGAAGAAACCCATTCGCCCAGCTATTGAGCTTGTTAAAAAGCCAAGCCAGTACAATTTTATTGCCCACTCTTACGTGTTGCTGTTCACATCAGAGAGGAGTGCGTTAGGTCATGTTGTGGCCCAAGGGCAGATGAAAAGGCCTGCCAACAGTGTAAAGCTCCTGGATTGTATAGAAATGATGACAAAGGACAAAAAATTAAACAGTTTACTTGGAGTTCTTTAGCAGCTCTTATTTACGAGCCGGTTACTCCTGTGCTGCCACCATGTCACTTTTTGTGTGCATGTCACCACAATATACACACAGTTTACAAACGGAATCATGGCTGCATGTAGCAGCAGACCTGCTGCTGAAGGTGCAGCGTTTGACTTTAGTAGGCTTTATTTGTCTATTTTTTATAGTCTGGATAACAAATAAGGAGTCGAGAAGGAAGGGGGCTTTTAGATTGGTAGCCAGAACAAACATCTGGATCATAACTGAACCCCTCTTCCTTTGACAACCCTGCTCTAGGCGCCTGGTTGTAAAGGGGATTCCATGCCCAATGCTAATTGTCCAGTGTCGTAAACCGCTGATGTTATCTGCAAGGGTATCCCAACTTGGAACATTAATTCATGGGGATGTATAATTTTGCTTTTGGAATGGTGAGGAGTCAAGTAACACCCCAATGAATATAAGCAGTCATTGTGTAACACTTATTAAAGACTATTACATTAAAAACACAAATGCACATGAACAGGACTACATTACTTTAAGACAATTAAGTATATGAATTACGAAACACACACACAGTTTACATACCCCTTGTTCCAAAATAGATCTACGATCCCCGAAGCCTGTCCACTAACATGTTCCACTGAGGAGTGTGTAGCTGTGTTGGTGGGGGGTGGGGATGACAACTGTGCCACGACTATAACAGTTGCACCCTCTGATCTCTCCTCCAAGGTGTTCTCCTTGGAGTCAGGAGAGGGAGCAAAACTTGCATTTATCTTGTGATTTTCACATTCAAGAATGTCAGCCTTTGAAGTACTTTTTGAAATGCACTCCCCTTTGTTATATAGGGAAAGCAAACACCAATTTTGCACAGCAACCCCCGCCCCATAAACAGCAATTCACTAAACAGTGTTTGTGATGCTGCTTGAGTGATAGATATTGCCCAGAACACCTGGGATAACTCTCCTGCTCTTCTTCAAAATAGTGCCCTGGGATCTTTGACATCCGCCTGAACAGAGAGGGTTTAAACTAGCATGGCAGGGGGGTGGGCACGGGAGCAATAGGTCAGAAGGTGAGAGCATTGAGGGAGAACTAGGGAATAGGGACAGTGTGGCTCTGAGGCAGAGCAGACAGGGAGAAGTTGCTGAACACAGCGGGTCTGGTGGCCTGAAGTGCATATGTTTTAATGCAAGGAGCATTACGGGTAAGGCAGATGAACTTAGAGCTTGGATTAGTACTTGGAACTATGATGTTGTTGCCATTACAGAGACCTGGTTGAGGGAAGGGCAGGATTGGCAGCTAAACGTTCCAGGATTTAGATGTTTCAGGCGGGATAGAGGGGGATGTAAAAGGGGAGGTGGTGTTGCGCTACATGTTCGGGAGAATATCACAGCTGTACTGCAAGAGGACACCTCAGAGGGCAGTGAGGCTATATGGGTAGAGATCAGGAATAAGAAGGGTGCAGTCACAATGTTGGGGGTATACTACAGGCCTCCCAACAGCCAGAGGGAGATAGAGGAGCAGATAGGTAGACAGATTTTGGAAAAGAGTAAAAACAACAGGGTTGTGGTGATGGGATACTTCAACTTCCCCAATATTGACTGGGACTCACTTAGTGCCAGGGGCTTAGACGGGGCGGAGTTTGTAAGGAGCATCCAGGAGGGCTTCTTAAAACAATATGTAGACAGTCCAACTAGGGAAGGGGCGGTACTGGACCTGGTATTGGGGAATGAGCCCGGCCAGGTGGTAGATGTTTCAGTAGGGGAGCATTTCGGTAACAGTGACCACAATTCAGTAAGTTTTAAAGTACTGGTGGACAAGGATAAGAGTGGTCCGAGGATGAATGTGCTAAATTGGGGGAAGGCTAATTATAACAATATTAGGCGGGAACTGAAGAACATAGATTGGGGGCGGATGTTTGAGGGCAAATCAACATCTGACATGTGGGAGGCTTTCAAGTGGCAGTTGAAAGGAATACAGGACCGGCATGTTCCTGTGAGGAAGAAAGATAAATACGGCAATTTTCGGGAACCTTGGATGACGAGTGATATTGTAGGCCTCGTCAAAAAGAAAAAGGAGGCATTTGTCAGGGCTAAAAGGCTGGGAACAGACGAAGCCTGCCTGGAATATAAGGAAAGTAGGAAGGAACTTAAGCAAGGAGTCAGGAGGGCTAGAGGGGGTCACGAAAAGTCATTGGCAAATAGGGTTAAGGAAAATCCCAAGGCTTTTTACACGTACATAAAAAGCAAGAGGGTAGCCAGGGAAAGGGTTGGCCCACTGAAGGATAGGCAAGGGAATCTATGTGTGGAGCCAGAGGAAATGGGCGAGGTACTAAATGAATACTTTGCCTCAGTATTCACCAAAGAGAAGGAATTGGTAGATGTTGAGTCTGGAGAAGGGGGTGTAGATAGCCTGGGTCACATTGTGATCCAAAAAGACGAGGTGTTGGGTGTCTTAAAAAATATTAAGGTAGATAAGTCCCCAGGGCCTGATGGGATCTACCCCAGAATACTGAAGGAGGCTGGAGAGGAAATTGCTGAGGCCTTGACAGAAATCTTTGGATCCTCGCTGTCTTCAGGGGATGTCCCGGAGGACTGGAGAATAGCCAATGTTGTTCCTCTGTTTAAGAAGGGTAGCAAGGATAATCCCGGGAACTACAGGCCGGTGAGCCTTACTTCAGTGGTAGGGAAATTACTGGAGAGAATTCTTCGAGACAGGATCTACTCCCATTTGGAAGCAAATGGACGTATTAGTGAGAGGCAGCACGGTTTTGTGAAGGGGAGGTCGTGTCTCACTAACTTGATAGAGTTTTTCGAGGAGGTCACTAAGATGATTGATGTAGGTAGGGCAGTAGATGTTGTCTATATGGACTTCAGTAAGGCCTTTGACAAGGTCCCTCATGGTAGACTATTACAAAAGGTGAAGTCACACGGGATCAGGGGTGAGCTGGCAAGGTGGATACAGAACTGGCTAGGCCATAGAAGGCAGAGAGTAGCAATGGAGGGATGCTTTTCTAATTGGAGGGCTGTGACCAGTGGTGTTCCACAGGGATCAGTGCTGGGACCTTTGCTCTTTGTAGTATATATAAATGATTTGGAGGAAAATGTAACTGGTCTGATTAGTAAGTTTGCAGACGACACAAAGGTTGGTGGAATTGCGGATAGCAATGAGGACTGTCGGAGGATACAGCAGGATTTAGATTGTCTGGAGACTTGGGCGGAGAGATGGCAGATGGAGTTTAATCCGGACAAATGTGAGGTAATGCATTTTGGAAGGGCTAATGCAGGTAGGGAATATACAGTGAATGGTAGAACCCTCAAGAGTATTGAAAGTCAAAGAGATCTAGGAGTACAGGTCCACAGGTCATTGAAAGGGGCAACACAGGTGGAGAAGGTAGTCAAGAAGGCATACGGCATGCTTGCCTTCATTGGCCGGGGCATTGAGTATAAGAATTGGCAAGTCATGTTGCAGCTGTATAGAACCTTAGTTAGGCCACACTTGGAGTATAGTGTTCAATTCTGGTCGCCACACTACCAGAAGGATGTGGAGGCTTTAGAGAGGGTGCAGAAGAGATTTACCAGAATGTTGCCTGGTATGGAGGGCATTAGCTATGAGGAGCGGTTGAATAAACTCGGTTTGTTCTCACTGGAACGAAGGAGGTTGAGGGGAGACCTGATAGAGGTCTACAAAATTATGAGGGGCATAGACAGAGTGGATAGTCAGAGGCTTTTCCCCAGGGTAGAGGGGTCAATTACTAGGGGGCATAGGTTTAAGGTGAGAGGGGCAAGGTTTAGAGTAGATGTACGAGGCACGTTTTTTACGCAGAGGGTAGTGGGTGCCTGGAACTCGCTACCGGAGGAGGTGGTGGAAGCAGGGACGATAGTGACATTTAAGGGGCATCTTGACAAATATATGAATAGGATGGGAATAGAAGGATACGGACCCAGGAAGTGTAGAAGATTGTAGTTTAGTCGGGCAGCATGGTCGGCACGGGCTTGGAGGGCCGAAGGGCCTGTTCCTGTGCTGTACATTTCTTTGTTCTTGTTCAGATGCAGCCTCAGCTCACCATGTCATCTGAAAGACAACTCCTCCAACCATGCAGGTCACCCTCAGGAATGCACTGGAGCATCGGACATTTCTTGCTCAAGTCCCGGAGTGGGGTTCAATCCTGGAGAACCTTGTGACCGAGGGGCAGGAGGAATACCAGCTGAGCCACAGCTAAGAGCGGTAGAAGACAGAGAAAGATTGAATAGTCTTTTGACAGGTTCCTGAATAATCACAGAAGATGGAATTCCCAGCATAAGAAAGCACATGGACTTAGGTCCATCTACTCTGGAAGCACTTTAAATTTGGTCCCAGTTGCTATTTAATAAATAAAAGCTGAACACTGATGCTCATTATTTCCCAGAGCTGGCAATCCTGGCAGATGTTGTTTATTAAGGAGATCTAAATATTAGACAAGGCTGGACGTTACATCTCTGATGTTAGAAAGCAGAGTGTTGCCTGAATTGACTAACAATGCATTTTTTTTCTTGTGGAAACTATTTTAAATGTGCAATGTATCACATGAACTGTAACCTGCAGAGATTAGGACTGCACAAGGAAGGACCAGTGGCTACATACGCACTGATCAATCTGGAAGTAATGAGTGTCCCGGATACAATAACAGATTGTATTACAGTGAGCAGGCTGCAGTGGCAGGACATGCAAGCCAGAAGGCTGAATGAAAGTCAATACTCTTGAGATGGGTCCCAGCTGGGAAAAGGGCAAATCTGGTAAAGTGGGATTATACACGGGGATACTCGACTTGAAGAGTGATGAAGGACAGATGGCTGTGGGCACTGACGGAGAGGAGAGTGCCCTGGCAGGGTCTTGTGTCATCTGTTATGTCCTCATTTGTGACCACTGACAAGTGTGGAGATTCAAAGCAAATCAGGAAGTTTTAACTTATCTTCTTTATGGACAACAAAGACAGTTTGAATCTAAGATGGCAAATACCCACATTTTGTGATCTAAAAGCTGTTTGAATTGCCAATGGTTCACCATTTCACTGCAACTTTATTTGGAGAACATTTTGTTTTAAATATTTTTATTCAAATAAGGATATATATAACATACAAACAAACAATCAATAACAAAATAAAGAAAATACAATCTCCTAATTTGAGATTTATTTTCATTAAACATTTCCCTTTTCCCCTTCCTCCCCAACCGATCTCTCCTACCCTCCCCCCCCCCCCCCCCCCTCTCTTTACCAACTGGCAACAAACAGATCTGTAAATAGAGACAAGAACAGCTTCCATCTCAAGTTTAAATAATTCCACACGATCCCCCAACCATGTCGATATTTCTGGTGGATCTTCTGACTTCCATTTCAATAAAATTCTCCTCCGGGCGATCAATGTGGCAAAGGCTTCCACGTCGGCTCTTTTCCCTCCTATTACTGCTGGTATTTCCGACATTACAAAAATTGCCTCGAGAGGTCCCGGTAATATTTCCATCTCCACAATTTTTGTTAATGTTTTAAATACCGAGATTGAAACCCCACTAATCGTGGATATGACCAGAACATGTGGACATGATTAGCTGGTCCTGCTTTACACCTCTCACATCTATCTTCTACCTCTGTGAAGAATTTGCTCATTCTTTCCTGAGTCATATGGGCCCTATGTACTATCTTGAATTGTATTAAGCTTATTCTAGCACATGAAGATGTAGTGTTGACCCTGTGCGTAATTTCACTCCATAGTCCCCATTACAATTCCATATCCAAATCTTCCTCCCACTTTTGTTTTATTTCCTTAATCGGGGTTTTCTTTGTGTCCATCAGCCATTTATAAATGTTAGTAATTTCCCCAACTCAGCTGGCAAGAGCAATTTATCAAAGAGGTCCTGTGGTAGTCAGAGAAAGAGGACAATTCCTTTTTCACCAAATGTTGTAATTGAAGATATTTAAACTTCTCCCTCGGCATTTTGTGTTTCTCTCTCAACTCTTCAAAGTTCTCGAATCCACCTCTAAGAAAAGATCTTTTACCTGTCTCTTTATGCCACTGTTTAAATGTTGTATCCATTCTTGCCGGGGTGAATTGGTGGTTTCCATAATAGGGGCCAGCACTGACATGTTTCCAGGACCAAAATGTCATCTCAATTGGCTCCAGATTTTTAAGAATGTTGCCACCATCGGACTTTCTGTAAACCTCCCCGGGGTAAATGGCAGTGGGGCCACAGCTAAAGCTAATTGGAGCTAGATCGCTGAACATTTTTACATTGGCAAAAAATAATGGGCCGGATTTTACGTGTGTGTGTGTATGATTTTGTGTGAGTGTGTTTATTGGTATATATCAGTGTGTAAGTGTGCATATGAGTTTGCGTGTGTGTGTATTTAAGTTTGTGTGAGTGTGTGCATGAGTATGTGTGAGTGTGTGTGAGTATGTGTGTGAGTATGTGTGAGTGTGTGTATGAATATTTGAGTGTGTGTGCAAGTGTGCATATGAGTTTGTGTGAGTTTGTGCACATGAGTGTTTGTGTGAGTGTGTGCGTAAGTATGGGAGAGTGTGTATGAGTTTGCATGAGTATGCATGTGAGTACATGTGAGCGTATGTATGAGTATGTGTGACTGTGTGTGTATGATTATGTGTGAGTATGTGTGTGTGTCTGAGTATATGTATGAGTATATGTGAGTATGTGTATGAGTATATGAGTGTGTGTCTTGGGAGTGTCCCTTTAAGAAATGTTTTTGTCGTATCACATGGCTTCAGTGATGTCATTGTGTGGACGGAGCTGGGCTGTGGCTCTGGGTTTTTACTTTCGTTTTTTGAGTTGAGCTGGACTGTGGCTCGGAGTTTTATCTTCACTTTGAGTTTGAACTGGTTTGTTCTACACAGCTTCAAAAGAAGTGCCTCTGTATCTTCATTTTAAAAGTTGTTTCCAGATTACCTGACAGATTAAAAGAAATAATTGCTTTCTGGAAGTTATTCAAACCTGCTGTTTTGGAAAGGAAACAAGAGCATCCAAACCAGGACCTGAGTGCTGTGTGCTGGGCGACACCTTTGAAAAGGGTTTTCTGGTTTATGGGATCTTGTTATTAAATTAGAACAGTTAAAGGGGGAATTTATTAAGGGTTATACATAGAGTACTGTGGCTGAGTGGGGTATTTATATTGGCAGTTGATAAAAATGCTTACTGTATGTGTTTATAAAAATGTTAACTAAATTCATAGAATAAAGCTTGTTTGTGATTAAAAGTGCTTAAGGCCTCTGTTGAATAACACCTGAAAGACAGGCCCTTGTGCTCCTCATAAACAAAATAAATAAACAGTTGGAGGCAGGTAAACTCCATGATATACTTTGGAATTTTCTAAACCCTGGCCCATAACATGTGTGTGTGAGTTTGTGTTTGAGTATATGTGAGTGTGTGTGCGAGTGTGTATATTAGTTTGTTTGGTTGTGTGTGAGTATATGTATGGGTATGGAAGATAAAAGTAAGGATATAATGTTGGAATTGTATAAAACACTGGTGAGGCGACAGCCGGAGGAGTGTGTGCAGTTCTGGTCACCACATCACAGGAAGGATGTAATTGCTCTGGAGAGAGTGCAGAAGAGATTTACAAGGATGTTGCCAGGTCTAGAAAAATATAGCTATGAGGAGAGATTAGACGGGTTGGGGTTATTTTCCTTGGATCAAAAAAGACTGTGGAGTGACTTAATTGAGGTGCACAAAATTATGAGGGGAAGGGATGGATTGGACAGAATAAAATTGTTTCCCTTGGTAGAGAATTCTAGAACCAGGGGACATAGATTCAAATAGCAAAAGGCATAGAGGGAACAGGAGGAAGAACATTTTTACGTAGAGGGTAGTGGGAGTCTGGAATTCACTGCCCAAGTTGGTGGCGGAGGCAGAGACCCTGGGCGGGATTCTCCGACCCCCCGCCGGGTCGGAGAATCGCCAGGGACTGGCGTGAATCCCGCCCCCGCCGGTTGCCGAATTCTCCAGCACCGGATATTCGGCAGGGGTGGGAATCGCGCCACGCTGGTTGGCGGCCCCCCCCCCCCCCCGGTGATTCTCCGGCCGCGATGGGCCGGAGTCCTGCTGCTGGAATGCCTGTCCCGCCAGCGAGGATCAAACCACCTCTCTTACCGGCGGGACAAGGCGGCGTGGGCGGGCTCCGAGGTCCTGGGGGGTGCCCCCACGGTGGCCTGGCCCGTGATCGGGGCCCACCGACTCGCGGGCGGGTCTGTGCCGTGGTGGCACTCTTTTCCTTCCGCCTTCGCCATAGTCTCCACTATGGCAGAGGCGGAAGAAGAGACCCCCTCCATTGCGCATGTGTGAGGATGCCGTGAGCGGCCGCTGACGCTCCCACACATGCGCTGCCCGGCAAAGTCATTTCCGCGCCAGCTGGTGGGGCACCAAAGGCCTTTCCTGCCAGCTGGCAGGGCGGAAATCAGTCCGGTGCGGGCCTAGCCCCTCAAGGTGAGGGCTCGGCCCCTCAAGATGCGGAGGATTCCGCACCTTTGGGACGGCGCGATGCCGGACTGATTCACGCCATTTTTGGCGCCGGTCGGCGGACATCGCGGCGATTGCGGAGAATCCAGCCCCCTGAACTGTTTGGAAAAAGTACCTGGATCTGCACCTTAAGTGCTGGAAGCTACAGGGCTATGGACCGGGTGCAGGAAGGTGGGATTAGAAAGGGCACATGCATGTCCTCGGGCTGGCATGGACAAGATGGGCCGAATGGGCTCCTTCTCTGCTGTAAGCTTTCTATGATTCTATGGTAAAGTGTACGCATGAGTGTGTATGAGTATAGGTGAGTGTATGTTTGAGTGTAGGAGCGTGTGTACAAATACATGTGAGTGTGTGTGGGAGTGTGTGTATGAGTGTGTGTGTATGTGTGAGTGTGTGTGTGAGTATGTATGAGAGTGTTGGAGTGTGTCTGTTTGAGTGTATGAGTAGGCGTGAGTGTGTGAAAGTGTTTTGCATACATGTGAGTATGTATATGAGTGTGTGTATGAGAATTGGTATGTGTATGAGTATGTGAGCGTGTGTGTGTATGAGTGTGGGTATGTGACAGTGTATGAGTATGTTTGTGTGCATGAGAGTGTATATGAGTTTGTGTATATGAGAATGTGTGCGTATAAGTACACGTGAGTGTGTGTATGAGTACATGGTAAGTGTGTGAGTATGTGTGAGTACGTTTGAGTGCCTATGTCAATGTATGAGTATGTGTGAGTGTGTATGGGTTTGTGTGAGTGTGTGTGCGTGTATGAGTACGTATGCGTGTGCGTATGAGTACGTATGCGTGTGTGTATAAGTATGTATGAGTGTGTGCATGAGTACGTATGAGTGTGTGCGTGTGTATGCGTACCTGGTGAGTGTGTGTATGTGTAAGAGTTTGTGCGTATGAGTGAATGTGTATGAGTATTGGTGTGTGTATGAGTGTGTGTTGACTGTGTGTATGAGAATGTATTTGTGCATGAAAGTGTATATGAGTTTATGTGCGTATGAGAATGTTTGTGTATGAATACATGTGACTGTGTGTATGAGTACATGTGAGTGTGTCTGAATGTGTTTGAGTACATTTGAGTGCCTGTGGGCGTTTGATTATGACTATGTGTGACTGTGTCTGAATGAGTCTGAGAGTGTGCGTATGAGTATGTGTGTGTGAGTATGGGTGCATGTGAATGTGTGTGTGTATGAGTACATGGGAGTGTATGGGTGTGTGTATGAGTAGATGTGAGTGTGTGTGTATGAGTATGTATGTGTGTGTATGAGTGTGTGAATATGAGTACATGTGAGTGTGTATATGTATGAATACGTGTGTCTATGTGCACATGTGAGTGTGCGTATGAGTACATATGAATGTGCCTGTTTATGAGTACTTGTGAATGTGTGTGTATGTATACATGTGAGTGTGTGTATAAGTATGTATGTGTGCATGTGTGTGTGTGAGGAGTGTGTATGAATACATGTGAGGTGTATGAGTACATGTGAGTGTGTGTGTCTGAGTACGTGGGTGCACATGTGAGTATGTGAGGAGTGTGTGTATGAATACATGTGAGTGAGTGCATGAGTGCATGTGAGTGTGTGTGTATGAGTACATGTGTGTACGTGTGTACATGTGAGTGTGTGAGGAGTGTGTATGACTACATGTGTGTGCATGAATACATGTGAGTCTGAGTACATAATAATACTAGCTCATTGTCACAAGTAGGCTTCAATGAAGTTACTGTGAAAATCCCCTAGTCGCCACATTCCGGCACCTGTTCGGGGAGGCTGGTACGGGAATTAAACCCACGCTGCTGGCATTGTTCTACATTGTTAGCCAGCTATTTAGTCCACTGTGCTAAGCCAGCCCCAAAAACATACACACACATGTGAATGTGTGTATGAGTATATGTGAGTGTATGTGTGAGTACATGTGAGTGTGTGTGTGTGTATGAGTACATGTGAGTGTGTGTGTGAGTAATGTGAGTGTGTGTGTATGAGTACATGTGAGTGTGTGTATGAGTACATGTGAGTGTGTTGAATGAATACATGTGAGTGTGGTGTATGAGTACATGTGAGTGTGAGTGTATGAGTACATGTGAGTGTGGTGTATGAGTACATGTGAGTGTGTTGTATGAGCACATGTGAGTGTGAGTGTGTGTATGAGTACATGTGAGTGTGTTGTATGAGTACATGTGAGTGTGAGTGTGTGTGTGTGAGTACGTGTGAGTGTGAGTGTGTGTGTATGAGTACGTGTGAGTGTGTTGTATGAGTACATGTGAGTGTGAGTGTGTGTGTATGAGTACTTGTGAGTGTGTTGTATGAGTACATGTGACTGTGTTGTATGAGTACATGTGACTGTGTTGTATGAGTACATGTGAGTGTGAGTGTGTGTGTATGAGTACATGTGAGTGTGTTGTATGAGTACATGTGAGTGTGAGTGTGTGTATGAGTACGTGTGAGTGTGTTGTATGAGTACATGTGACTGTGTTGTATGAGTACATGTGAGTGTGAGTGTGTGTGTATGAGTACATGTGAGTGTGTTGTATGAGTACATGTGAGTGTGAGTGTGTGTGTATGAGTACGTGTGAGTGTGGGTGTGTGTGTATGAGTACATGTGAGTGTGTTGTATGAGTACATGTGAGTGTGAGTGTATCAGTACAACTGAGTGTGTTGTATGAGTACATGTGAGTGTGAGTGTATGAGTACATGTGACTGTGTTGTATGAGTACATGAGAGTGTGGGTGTGTGTGTATGAGTACATGTAAGTGTGTGTGTATGAGTACATGTGAGTGTGGGTGTGTGTGTATGAGTACATGTACGTGTGTGTGTATGAGTACATGTGAGTGTGAGTGTGTGTATGAGTACGTGTGAGTGTGAGTGTGTGTGTATGAGTACGTGTGAGTGTGTTGTATGAGTACATGTGAGTGTGAGTGTGTGTGTATGAGTACGTGTGAGTGTGTTGTATGAGTACATGTGACTGTGTTGTATGAGTACATGTGAGTGTGAGTGTGTGTGTATGAGTACATGTGAGTGTGTTGTATGAGTACATGTGAGTGTGAGTGTGTGTGTATGAGTACGTGTGAGTGTGGGTGTGTGTGTATGAGTACATGTGAGTGTGTTGTATGAGTACATGTGAGTGTGAGTGTATCAGTACAACTGAGTGTGTTGTATGAGTACATGTGAGTGTATGAGTACATGTGACTGTGTTGTATGAGTACATGAGAGTGTGGGTGTGTGTGTATGAGTACATGTAAGTGTGTGTGTATGAGTACATGTGAGTGTGGGTGTATGTGTATGAGTACATGTACGTGTGTGTGTATGAGTACATGTGAGTGTGAGTGTGTGTGTATGAGTACGTGTGAGTGTGAGTGTGTGTGTATGAGTACGTGTGAGTGTGTGTGTATGAGTACGTGTGAGTGTGGGTGTGAGTGTATGAGTACATGTGAGTGTGAGTGTGTGTGTATGAGTACATGTGAGTGTGAGTGTGTGTGTATGAGTACGTGTGAGTGTGGGTGTGAGTGTATGAGTACATGTGACTGTGTTGTATGAGTACATGTGAGTGTGAGTGTGTGTGTATGAGTACATGTAAGTGTGTGTGTATGAGTATATGTGAGTGTGAGTGTGTGTGTATGAGTACGTGTGAGTGTGGGTGTGAGTGTATGAGTACATGTGAGTGTGTTGTATGAGTACATGTGAGTGTGAGTGTGTGTGTATGAGTACATGTAAGTGTGTGTGTATGAGTACGTGTGAGTGTGTGTGTGTATGAGTACGTGTGAGTGTGGGTGTGTGTGTATGAGTACGTGTGAGTGTGTTGTATGAGTACATGTGAGTGTGAGTGTATGAGTACATGTGAGTGTGTGTGTATGAGTACGTGTGAGTGTGAGTGTGTGTGTATGAGTACATGTGAGTGTGTTGTATGAGTACATGTGAGTGTGTGTGTATGAGTGAGTGTGAGTGTGTGTGTATGAGTACGTGTGAGTGTGGGTGTGTGTGTATGAGTACATGTGAGTGTGTGTGTATGAGTACATGTGAGTGTGTGTGTATGAGTACGTGTGAGTGTGAGTGTGTGTGTATGAGTACGTGTGAGTGTGAGTGTGTGTGTATGAGTATGTGTGAGTGTGAGTGTGTGTGTATGAGTACGTGTGAGTGTGAGTGTGTGTGTATGAGTACATGTGAGTGTGTGTGTATGAGTACGTGTGAGTGTGGGTGTGTGTGTGTGAGTACGTGTGAGTGTGAGTGTGAGTGTATGAGTACATGTGAGTGTGTGTGTATGAGTACATGTGAGTGTGTTGTATGAGTACATGTGAGTGTGGGTGTGTGTATGAGTACATGTGACTGTGTTGTATGAGTACATGTGAGTGTGAGTGTGTGTGTATGAGTACATGTAAGTGTGTGTATGAGTACATGTGACTGTGTTGTATGAGCACATGTGAGTGTGGGTGTGTGTGTATGAGTACATGTAAGTGTGTGTGTATGAGTATGTGTGAGTGTGTGTGTGTGTATGAGTACGTGTGAGTGTGGGTGTGTGTGTATGAGTACATGTGAGTGTGAGTGTGAGTGTATGAGTACATGTGAGTGTGTTGTATGAGTACATGTGAGTGTGAGTGTATGAGTACATGTGAGTGTGTGTGTATGAGTACATGTGAGTGTGAGTGTGTGTGTATGAGTATGTGTGAGTGTGAGTGTGTGTGTATGAGTACATGTAAGTGTGTGTGTATGAGTACATGTGAGTGTGAGTGTGTGTGTATGAGTACATGTAAGTGTGTGTGTATGAGTACGTGTGAGTGTGAGTGTGTGTGTATGAGTACATGTAAGTGTGTGTGTATGAGTACGTGTGAGTGTGAGTGTGTGTGTATGAGTACGTGTGAGTGTGTGTGTATGAGTACATGTAAGTGTGTGTGTATGAGTACGTGTGATTGTGTGTGTGTGTGTATGAGTACGTGTGAGTGTGGGTGTGTGTGTATGAGTACGTGTGAGTGTGGGTGTGTGTGTATGAGTACGTATGAGTGTGTGTGTATGAGTACATGTGAGTGTGAGTGTATGAGTACATGTGAGTGTGTTGTATGAGTACATGTGAGTGTGAGTGTATCAGTACAAGTGAGTGTGTTGTATGAGTACATGTGAGTGTATGAGTACATGTGACTGTGTTGTATGAGTACATGTGAGTGTGAGTGTGTGTGTATGAGTACATGTAAGTGTGTGTGTATGAGTACGTGTGAGTGTGTGTGTGTGTGTATGAGTACGTGTGAGTGTGGGTGTGTGTGTATGAGTACGTATGAGTGTGTGTGTATGAGTACATGTGAGTGTGTTGTATGAGTACATGTGAGTGTGAGTGTATCAGTACAAGTGAGTGTGTTGTATGAGTACATGTGAGTGTGAGTGTATGAGTACATGTGACTGTGTTGTATGAGTACATGTGAGTGTGAGTGTGTGTGTATGAGTACATGTAAGTGTGTGTGTATGAGTACGTGTGAGTGTGGGTGTGTGTGTATGAGTACGTGTGAGTGTGGGTGTGTGTGTATGAGTACGTGTGAGTGTGTGTGTGTGTGTGTGACCAGATGGATGTAGCAGTTTCCACTTCCTGAAGGGAATTTGGGAACTAATTAAGATCCTACACTAATTCCACAGATTTCATGATCTCATACAGCAGCACAATTTGCCATGTTTATTGTGTGGTAGTTCAAGTTTGGGATGTGAAATGTCTGCCCCATCCAATAACTGTCTCACCAAACTGAAAGTTCCACACCCTTGCCAACATACGATGTACATACATGACTTCCGATCATGTATGATAACTGAGCATCAGCCATAACCTTATTGAATGACAGGGCGGGCTCAAGGGACTATGTAGTCTACTCTTGATACTATGCTTCCCGTCATTTACAGATCATTACTATCTCCGTTCACGTGGCAATTTCTCACAAATCTACATCTGGAGCCATCGGAAATCAAAGCCAAAATTGTCGTGAAGTCAGGAGGTCAGACAGCATTATGTGAGAGAAGAAGATAGGACCGACATTACATTAAAACCAAATGTTACAGATCTTAGAAATAGAACCAGGTAATGGGGGCGAGGACAACAAAATTAAATTAGTCGGTGATGCGATGGAGTGCAGATGATTCAATAGCAGAAGTGGTAATGGTGTGACAAAAGGAAATATTACTGGCAGAAATAAATATATATCTGAGACAGAGGGTGGGTAAATGGTTATAGCAGAAGAGGATGGCAGCATAGGTATTCTATTAGGTCAGAGAAGGTCCAATCATCCAGGAATATGTGGGGAGAAAGAGAACAGTCTCCTCTGTCAGCCATGTACCAATAGGGGATCCCCATGCCACCGCCAAGTAGCAACCTACAATCACCCTCAGAAAAAAAAGAAAGACTTGCATTTATATTGCGTTTTCCTGGCACCCAGATGTCTCAAAGTGCTTTACAGTCAAATAAATACTTTTGAGGAGCCATCACTGTTGCAATGTAAGAAACACAGCAGTTAATTTGCACACACCAAACTTTTTATGGTGTTGATCCCAGGGTAGAGGGGTCAATTACTAGGGGGCATAGGTTTAAGGTGCGAAGGGCAAGGTTCAGAGGAGATGTACGTGGCAAGTTTTTTACACAGAGGGTAGTGGGCCTGGAACTCGCTGCCGGAGAAGGTGGTGGAAGCAGGGACGATAGTGACGTTTAAGGGGCATCTTGATAAATACATGAACAGGATGGGAATAGAGGGATACGGACCCCGGAAGTGTAGAAGATTTTAGTTTAGACGGGCAGCATGGCTGGCGCAGGCTTGGGGGGCCGAAGGGCCTGTTCCTGTGCTGCACTTTTCTTTGTTCTTTGTTCTTTTATAGAGGGTGACACAGTGGTTAGCACTGCTGCCTCACAGCACCAGGGTCCCGGGTTCAATTCCGGCCTCGGGTGACTGTCAGTGTGGAGTTTGCACTTTCTCCCCGTGTCTGCGTGGGTTTCCTCCGGGTGTTCCGGTTTCCTCCCACAGTCCAAATATGCAGGTTAGGTGGACTGACCATGCTAAATTGCCCCTTAGTGTCCAAAAGGTTAGGTGGGGTTCCGGGGATAGGGTGGAGGCGTGGGCTTAAGTAAGGTGCTCTTTCCAAGGGCTGGGTCAGACTCGATGGCCCAAATGGCCTCCTTCTGCACTGTAAACAAATTGGTCCAGACAACAGGGTTAATTCTTTGCTCTCAGCAGTTTTGCTCTTATTATATTTTTCCTCGGTGACCTGCTCTTCTTCAAGATAGTGGTGGCATCTTTTACATCCACCAGGTAAATGGGATCTCAGTTTAACATCTCATGCAAAAGATAGCACCTCTGATAATGCAGTAAAACTTCAGTACTGCACAAGAGTGTCAGCCTCAGTTTTTTCCATTGTCCCTGGAGTGGGGTTTGAATCCTGTGATTTAGAGGTGAAACTGTTACCAACTGTACCCCAGCAATGCGGGCGTGGTAACTAAACCAGTTGCAGATTCACAACCGAAGATATCATCCAACACCAGCGATTGATAGTTGTACAATAATTGGATATGTTTTGATTCGATAGGTGCCACCAGTAGTAATTATGGGTTAATAATGGATCGGTAAATCCTCTGTCTTATGTTCACTTAGAGTAAATGAGCACTGCCCATTGTGAAGCCACAGCTCTACACATCCTCAGTCACCGAGGAAAAATATAATTAGAGCAAAGCTGCTAAGAGCAAAGCTCATCATTTCAGACCTCGGGGACTCATTAATAATCAAGAAATTTGATGTTTCCTTTGATTAACCTTTTGCTAAATTAAATCTGTTAGTCTTGACACTGATCGGTGGCTTGTAAAGTGTTTCTGACATCAGAAGTATTTCACTTTGACAATATCGCTGCGAACATGAATACTATTCTCGGCGGCATAAATGTGTCTGGCTGACAACCAAAAATTGCATTTCCAACCCAAAAGTAAATACGTTTATTACACGGGCCGCCAAGTAGTGCATCAGCTCAATTAAAAACTCCATTATTGTATCACAGAAAACATAGTTACAAATTAAAGTTCCTTCAGCATAAAGGTTTGGAATTGGAATTCTTTCCACGCACACAAGCTGATGCCACATAACATTTGCGAGCCTTATTAATATTTCAGGAACAAATTATTATAAATTTGAAACGCCTGAGGAGACTTTCAGCTTTGATTCCCCGGTCCGCCAGCTGCGTTTTCCTGGACCGCGCGCCTTCGCCGGCAGCTGGATTCTCCGTTCCCGCCACCTGCCAATGCCGTTTCCCATCGTGGCCACCACACGTTGCCGGCAAAACAGAGAATCCCGCTGGCAGACAATCCAGCTCTTTGTTTTTTTTAGCACAGTGGGTTGATTATGAACGCCTGGTAGGAATTGGAATAGTGACATTCCAGGGTGAGATAAATCCTCGAAGGGGAAAAACAAATGAGACGGTTCCGGGCAAGAGCAGTGGAGTGGGTTTCACTGGGCGGGAAGTGCACAGGACTATGCTTCTGGCCAGCAATGCGACAGAATCCATGAGGAAAGGCATCATCACTCTCAGAAGCAGGATGCGGAGAAGGGGGGAATCAGAAATCAGTGCCCCATTGCATTTTGCAGAGCACTTGGAAAACAGTGACGGGATCAGACGGAGTCAGCATGGATTTATGAAAAGGGAGTCACGCTTGACAAATCTATTGGAATTCTTCAAGGATGTAACTGGTAGAGTTGATAAAGGGGAGCCAGTGGATGTGGTTTATTTGGATTTTCAGAAGGCTTTCGACATAAGAGATTAGGGTGTAAAACTGAAGTGCGTTGGATTAGGGGAAGTGTACTGAGATGGATAGAAAACTTGTTGGCAGACAGGAAACAAAGAGTAGAAATAAAACGGATCCTTTTCCAAACGGCAGGCAGTGACTAGTGGGGTGTCGCAGGGATCAGTGCTAGGACCCCAGCTATTCACAACGTATATTAATTGTTTCATGAGGGAACTAAAGATAATGGGCAGGATTTACTGGCTTCATCACGCCTGACTTAGTGACGCAACAAGGCCGTTGAATCTTGTGAGAGGCCTCATGTCAGATTTGCGATCTGCAGCGGACGTCTTGGGACGTCTTGCCAGATTTAACCGGACCTCGTGGGACATTGAGACCGGGATCTTGGCCTCACTTGGCGTGATCCAAATATGTCTGCGCCGTATTCTCCCGGGCGCCGTGAGATAACCGGCCTCCCCAATGTGTTCCCCACTCAGTTCAAGGGCAATTAGGGATGGGTAACAAATGCCAGCCTTGCCAGTGATGCCCACAACCCATGAAAGAATTTTACATATATATTTTTCTAGATCTGAAAATTTGTCATTCATGGTGAAGCCTCAGAGCAGACAGAGATCAGCCGCGGGATTCTCCGGTCTGCCAGCCCGGAAACCCGCAGGCATGGGTGTGCTGCTGGCGGACAGGAGGATCCCGCCAGTGCAGAATTCCGCTGCAGAACTTTAGCTGTCAGCTCTTGGTCACGGATTGCCACTTGCTTGTATGGCACTTGAAGCACTTGTCATTGAGGAGAAAGGCATGGGTGAACTAGGCCATAGGTGGTACCAGGGCAGAGTGGTTGGGGGACATCAGGCAAGGATCAAATGTCTTGCTTGGTACAGATGTTTGCCCTTTACTTTTTGGGGACCTGAATTCAACGGTACAAAGGGATTATTGGTCTGTCAAAGCTTCGTTCTTCACAAAAGAAGCTGGGAACAAAATCTTACCGTCTAATTCGCATCTGTATTGCCAGCAATAGTGTGCAAAAAGGCTTTGCCAATCGTCCTGTGTTTTATCCCTGGTGTAATGATGGGTTTTCAGAGACTTCATTAGTGAACAGCAAAGGATTTATTTTCCAGGATCTACAAGAGCAGCAGCATATCTGCAGCCGTTCCTGGAATGCCCCTGCCTGAGAGCACTCCCCCCTCCTGGGGTGATTCCCTACTCTGGCCGGGATTCTCCATTCCCCCCCCCCCCCCCCCCGTTAAGATCGGGAACCCCGATTGGGCAAAATCTGAATTTGCAGTAGGCGGCAAACTGATTGCAAGTCTCTGTGCCCGCCCTTCCAGCCATAGCTGGTTTCCCGATGTCCTGGCTAAGCTTCCAGAGCTCCATAGAGCTCATTTGCATGTCACTGGCAGGCAGGGCCATTCACAAGCCAAGTAAGATGCTTGGCTCCACCCCTCACCCTGCCCTAGAGTCCCACTGGCGTGAATTGATGCAAGTATTGGCATGGACCTGGCAGCTTGCTGTCCATGGATGGCAAAATGCTAAGTACCCTCCCAAATATTGCCACCAGGGTGTCGAGGTGGGTCCTTCCTGGGGGGTGGGGGTCAGAGGGGCTTGTGTTGAGCTGGTGGGGCTCAGATCAGTGGTCTTCCTTGGAATGGGTCAGCATGTAAAAATTAAAGTTTTCCTTTAATAAAGGGAAAATGTGCTCATCTGTACCCCTATACATTTAGACAGTCACTCATTATCTCATAAATACACACACCTCATAATAAAGTGGAAGTGTTCTTATCTGCACTCCTAATCCTTTAAACAATTGGTCAGTAGATAAGAAATACAGTTTTCTCATACAGATGTGAAAGTGAGCCCATCTATACCACGAAACCCTTTAAAAGGTCTGTCAATATGCCACATTTAAAGGTCTGTGAGATGTAAAAGTAAAGTGGTGGAAACATTTGAAATGGTTTTTATACTGTTAATTTCATTGCCTTTTGAAATATTGAAGGTAGTGTGCATGGTTAGGAGGCTGGATGCTTTGAACTGGATTGTTTACATTGAAATTCACATTCCATTTACTGCTGAAAGCATTGTGATTCACAGCTGGCTGGAATCTCAAAGGGTACAATCAGATTGTTTATTCTTCTAACTCTGCAGAGATCCATTAAGTCAGGGTAGCAGCTATTTCTCTAACCACAATTTTATTTTGTGAGTCTGAGTGCTTCATAGAAAGTGAAGGGGCAACCACCATAATTGTTCTTTCCTTGAGGGAAGGGGGTTGGGGGCTGATGAGGTGGTCTGGGAGGGTGAGATGGGGGAATGGGGTGGCTGAAGGGAAGGTTTGGGGGAGTTGCGGGGGACTGAAAAGGTGGGGTCCTTAGCGGCAATTAGGGTGGGTTGATGCCTTGCCTGTGATTCGGGGTGGGGGGAGGCTGTTGCAACTAATTGAGATCGGAGCGCCCTTTGAGGTGCGGGGCCTGTCCGAGAGCTATGTGCTGCCCCTCGCAATTGCATCGAGAACTCCGTCGTACCATAGAGTGGCATGGAGAAACCTATTTCCCAAAATTCTTCTTCCAAGTGCCATGGAATGGCAGATCAGGGGCGCTCCTTTTTTATATAAATTTAGAATACCCGATTATTTTTTTCCAATTAAGGGGCAATTTAGCGTGGCAATTCCACTTACTCTGCACATCTTTGGGTTGTGGGGACAAAACTACCAGACACTGGGAGAATGTGCAAATTCCACACGGACAGTGACCCATGGCCAGGATCAAATCCTGGTCCTCAGCACTGTGAGGCAGCAGTGCTAAACACTGCGCCACAGTGCCACCCAATAGGGGCGCTCTTAGCGCCAACAGGGGCCAGTCATGATTCTCCGCTGTCGGGAGCACGAAAGCTCCGGAACAGAGAATCCCGGTCGCTGAGTCCCTATTGGTCACCTAGGCCAGATGACCCCTACACTGCTGTGTTGCCCTTAAAGGGACAATCACCACAACTGGTCCCTCTGCTGTTCTGAATCTAGGCACTTGATACAAGCGATCAGTGGTAACTCAGTGAGGGAGTCTCCTTTTTACACAGGTCAATACTTCACTTTTCATCAGTCAAATCAATGTCACGAGCAGCAGGGTGGTGCAGTGGTTAGCACTTCTACCTTATGGCTCCAAGGACCTGGGTTCGATCCTGGCCCCAGGTCACTGTCCGTGTGAGTTTGCACATTCTCCTCATGTCTGTGTGGGTCTCAGCCCCACAACCCAAAGATGAACAGGGGAGGTGGATTTGCCACGCTACATTTCATCTTAATTGGAAACATTTTTTAAAAGCCAATCAATTTCACCAGGTTTATAATAACTCTGGAGCAGAAGCCACCAACTACTTCTGACCTGCATAAATCTGACAGCTGGCCCCTGATAGGTGCTTTACTACTGAGGCTTAATCAAACCCATATCAGTAAAATGATCTAAATCAGCTCAGAATTGCATAATCCAATCAGCTTCGACTTCTAACATTGCTGCTTTTTCCAATCAATACCAAGATGCTTCTTCCCACACTGTACTTTGCAGTTGCAATGTTAAGAAAGTCAGAGATTCAACATCAAGTAGAACTCTGCACAATATTCCCATACACTACTTCACGTTCTGTACATGCCCCGTTTCCAATAAACGGAAGCCAAAAATAATAGAACTGAGGAAGAAAGACTTGCATTTATATGGCATCTTACGCAACCTCAGGACTTCCCAGAGAGCTTTACAGCCAATGAAGTGGTTTTGAGGTGCTGTTGTAATGTAGGAAATGTGGTGCACAGCAAGCTCCCACGAACAGCCTGTGATGATGAGCAGGCCAGCCGCCGGTTCCGGCTGGACTTCACTTTCTGTTCACTTACACACAAAGAAAAGTTGGGCAATGATCAGCCAGTTTTCTTCCTGGCAGTCAAACTTAAAATCCACCCCACTGCGCCCTCCGCCACAATGTCGCTGTAGGCTCTGAGCGGCCAGTAGAGCAAATGCCTGAAGTCGCTGTCAGCATTTTGTATGTGCAAGAAAATAATAATTCGCCTACTAAATTCGGTGAAGTCGACAATTTGCTCTCAAACGACCGGATGTACAAGCTAATTCTAAAAAGCACTCACCTCCCTTCATAACCATTTCCTAACTCCTCAAATCTCGTTCATTTTATAAGCGCCTTGTAATTCGAGATTACAAGAGAGAATTTTTAAAAACTCTTTACGAAGGAAAACGCTGCCAAACTCTGTCTGATAGAGCATGACTAATGCCTACATTCTCTCTCCTGAAGGCATGCTTCACAAACACTCTCGCCCTCTCTCAGATAGTCTAGACAGCAGGTTCATGAATGTGGAACATTACAATCAAATCCAATCCTCAATTGCAGTAATTTCGCCCTAATCCCTGATGATTGGAGTATTACCATCGAGCTATGCACTAATGACGCTGTGCCGAAAATAGAGTTGTCTCCCCGACAGTCCATTTTTCAATCAGACTATTTCTCTTCTTCAATATAGCCCTGCGAGGTTTTCTGGGCTTTGGCTCAGATTTTGACCGATGCTCTTTGTCTGCTATTGCAAATATTATAACCAGGTTGATCCGGCCTGCTCCCATGACTGCAACATTGCCAAAGACGTCAAACCGATGTTCAGTGTTGTCAGTAGGAGTTTATCCAGTTGCGTGGAAATGAGCAGCATCTGAACAGAGCGCTGAAAAACGTGACAGCAGCCCAGAGTGACAGAGACAGAGAGAGTGAGAGAGAGTCAGGGAGAGACAGAGGGTCAGAGACAAGACGAGGCAGGTTAAGACGTACGAGCATACAGAATGGGATCAGAATGAGTGGCAGAGTGGTTAGCACTTGATGCACTATCAATTGCCACAAAGACAAGAGTAGTGGAATAATCGAGGCTTTATTGAGCAAAGATGTTGTGCCTCCTGTAGCTGGAACCAGAATGGCTGCAGCACCGGCGAGCACACACATTTATACACCACCTACTGGGCGGAGCCAGCAGGCAGGGATTTACCCATGTACCTCTAGTATATATGTCTTAGCGTAATACATATAATACAGCTAGTGGTGACTACCACATTCACCCCCTGTTAAAAAAGAGTCCGGCGAGATTGGGGGAAAAAAAATTTTACAAGTTCAGTCTGTCAGGGGCCTTGACCCTCCTCTGCGATCGCCTCAGTCCTGGTGGTGATGTGGGCACCGACTTGGTCACCTGTAACTCCGGGAACGTGTTGTCCTCATCTTCGTCTCCCCTGAGTGGAACCATTGGGAGGACGAATCCTCCTAGGGCGGGGGCTGCGGTGAGGTTCGCTGGGGGGGGGGGAATGTGAGTGGCGCAGGGGTGAATGAGGCAACCGGAGGGGGGGCGAGGGGGTGTCGGGTCGGGGGCCTTGGGTGGGGATCCAGCGGGTGCCAGGTCCCGGAGGGAGACTGTGTCCTGGCGCCCGTCGGGGTGCGCCACAGAGGCGGACTGCAGTTTCGCGTGTAGGAGGTGGACCCTTTCAACCAAAATGTCCGACTTATAGGTCCGCACATGTTTGCGAAAGAGGACGGGTCCAGGAACTGTCAGCCATGTTGAGAGCGAGACCCCAGAGGTGGACTTCCTGGGGAAGGCAAAGAGACGTTCATGGGGGGTTTCGTTAGTCGCGGTGCAGAGGAGCGATTGGATGGAGTGGAGTGCGTCGGGGAGGACCTCCTGCCAGCGAGAGACCGGGAGATTTTTAGACTGCAGGTCCAGCAGGACAGCCTTCCAGACCGTCCCGGTCTCCCTCTCCACCTGTCCGTTTCCCTGGGGGTTGTAGCTGGTCGTCCTGCTCGAGGCAATGCCCTTGCTGAGCAGGAACTGATGCAGATTATCACTCATAAAGGAGGATCCCTGATTGCTGTGGACATAGGTGGGGAAACCGAACAGAGTGAAGATGCTGTGCAGGGCTTTAATGACCGTGGCAGAAGTCATATCGGGGCATGGGATGGCGAAAGGGAACCGGGAGTACTCATCTACCATATTCAGAAAGTACGTGTTGCGGTTGGTGGAGAGGAGGGGCCCTTTGAAGTCCATGCTGAGGCGCCCAAAGGGGTGGGAGGCCTTCACCAGGTGCGCTCGATCTGGCCGGAAGAAGTGCGGCTTGCACTCTGCGCAGACCTGGCAGCCTCTGGTGACAGTCCTGACCTCCTCAATGGAGTAGAGCAGGTTGCGGGCCATGATGAAATGGAAGAACCGGGTGACCCCCGGGTGGCAGAGGCCATCGTGGAGAGCCCAGAGTCGGTCCACTTGTGCGCTGGCACATGTACCGTGGGACAGGGCATCAGGGGGCTCATTGAGCTTCCCCGGGCACACAAAATCTCGTAATTATAGGTGGAGAGCTCAATCCTCCACCTCAAGATCTTATAGTTTTTGATCTTGACCCGCTGTGTATTATTGAACATGAATGCAACCGACCGTTGGTCAGTGAGGAGAGTGAATCTCCTGCCGGCCAGGTAATGCCTCCAATGCCGCATAGCTTCCACAATGGCTTGAGCCTCCTTTTCGACAGAGAAGTGCCGAATTTTGGAGGCATGGAGTTTCATAATATACACCAGTATATCATGGTGCAGCCACACACTGATGGACACATAGTGGGACCAATAAACATACACAACACCGCAGCCAATCACCAGTGAGAGCACACGCACTATAAAGACAGGGGACATCAGAGTTCCCGCTCATTCGAGTAGCAGCTAGCTAGGAGCACAGAGCTCACAGCCTGCAACACAGACATTCACCATGTGCTGAGTGCATCAACTGGTTAGGACAAGGCAAAGGTCTTTAGTTAAAGCTGGTATCGTATTTACCCACGGTTCAAGTATGTTTAAATAGTTAACCTTTTAATAAAATAGTGTTGCATTACTTCAAGTGTTGGTGATCTGTATGTGATCCAGATCACCCAACACATCATGATACCAGGAGTGGTTGCATACTAGCACTTCTTAGACCTACCTGCAAGTGATCTGCCTTCCGCCAGCATTCCGTCATCCTGCAACATGGACAAGATCAGCCCGCCGCCGCCGCTCCGCATCGCCGGCAACCTCAGGGCCACCTGGAAGATTTTCAAGCAGCATATCCAGCTCTTCCTCGAAGATACGGACAGGGAGGGCGCCTCGGACACCAGAAAGATTGCTCTTCTCCTCCCCACGGCAGGGGACCATGCCATCCATATTTTCAACTCTCTCACCTTTGCAGATGACGAAGACAAGACGAAGTTCAAGACGGTTCTTCTCAAATTTAACACTCACTGCAGCGTAGAGGTGAATGAAAGTTTCGAACGCTGCGTGTTCCAGCAGCGTTTGCAGGGTAAGGACGAGCCTTTCCAATCCTTTCTCACGCACCTCCGCATCCTTGCGCAATCTTGCAGCTACGGGCCCACGTCTGACTCCATGATACGCGACCAGATCGTTTTCAGTGTTCAGTCGGATCCCCTACGTCAGCAGCTCCTCAAAGTAAAGCAACTCACCCTAGCGACCGCCATCGAGACCTGTGTCCTACATGAAAATGCCACCAGTCGGTACTCCCATATACAAGCGGCTAAAACGGCGCGGCAAGGTCCCCACGAGGCAGAACGGGTCCAAGTGATTGAACACCTCCAGGCCCTCAGCCTGGATGAGGGCGACCATTTTGCGCGCTTTTCGTGGACTCCCACGCTTGTACGCACCAAACGAGGGGACGGCGACATGGAGGAACGTAATGCGCAGGCGCGCACCACGCAGGACCGCACTGCGCATGCGCGGAGGCGCAGCGAACGTGCTGACGTGCGGCAACTGTGGCTCCGCCCATTTAAAGCGGCAATGCCCTGCAAAATCTCGACAATGCCCATGATGTGGAAGACTTGGCCACTATGCTGCCTGCTGTCGAGCAGCTCAGCCTTCCAATTCATATCGCTTCAGCCAGCCTCGCAGGAATGTTCTGGCAATTCAACCCACGGTCACCGAGTCCGATTCCGACCTCCCACACAGCAGTGACACCGAGGACCTGAAGGCGCCTTTTCGAGTCGGTGTCGTAACGAAAAACAGGTTGTCCACGAAGCAAAGACATCAGCCGCTGTCGGTATACAGCATCGATCCAGACGATGAGTGGTGTGCCACCCTGACGGTCAACCGGTCCCAAATACGATTCCGCCTGGACACTGGTGCCTCCGCCAATCTCATGGCGTGGTCTGCTTTCCAAAGCCTTCATGTCAAACCAACCATTCCCCCATCGGCCTGCCAGCTATTGGGCTACAATGCCAACATCATTCCTGCTACCGGCTCATGCCGACTCGAAGTGACGCACAAGTCACGAAAAGCCATCCTTCCTTTCGAGATCGTGGGCTCCTTGAAGGACTCTCTGCTTGGCGCACAGGCGTGCAAATTGCTAAACCTTGTTCAAAGAGTTCACTCTCTCTCTCCTGATGACACGTCTGCCTTCCAGGATGCTGACTTCCGGGCGCAACTCAACGCCATCATCGACCAGCACCGCAACGTCTTCGAAGGCATGGGCACGCTCCCATATACTTACAAGATAATACTCAAACAGAACGCCACGCCTGTGGTGCATGCACCTCGCAGAGTCCCAGCACCCCTCAAGGACCGCCTCAAGCAGCAGCTGCAGGACCTCCAAGGCCAAGGCGTGATCTCCAGAGTTACGGAACCAACCGACTGGGTCAGTTCCATGGTGTGCGTAAAGAAGCCTTCCGGCAAGCTCAGAATCTGCATTGATCCAAAGGATCTGAATCGCAACATAATGAGGGAGCATTACCCAATCCCCAAGCGCGAAGAGATCACATGCGAGATGGCTCGGACCAAGCTCTTCACCAAACTTGACGCCTCTAAAGGATTCTGGCAAATTCAACTGGACAGATCCAGCAGGAAACTGTGTACCTTTAACACCCCCTTTGGCAGATATTGTTACAACACGATGCCGTTTGGGGTCATACCGGCGTCAGAAGTATTCCACAGGATCATGGAACAAATGATGGAAGGCATTGAAGGTGTTTGCGTCTATGTTGACGACATAATCATTTGGTCCACCACCCCGCAGGAGCATATCAGTCGCCTCCAGTGCATGTTCAAACGCATACGGGAGCAGGGCCTACGCCTCAACAGAGCCAAATGCTCCTTCGGCCAGACGGAACTCAAGTTCCTAGGGGACCACATCTCCCAGTTGGGTGTATCGCTGGATGCGGACAAGGTGGCTGCCATCACAGCCATGAAAACGCCAGAGGACAAGAAGGCGGTCCTCCGATTTCTGGACATGGTCAATTTCCTAGGGCAGTTCATCCCTAACCTCGCCTCTAATACCACAGCTCTCAGGACCTTGGTCAGGAAGACGACAGACTTCCAATGGCTTCCTGCCCACGAGAGCGAATGGACAGATCTTATAACCAACCTTACCACGGCCCCGGTATTGGCCTTTTTTGATCCAGCGAAAGAGACAAAAATTTCGACCGATGCCAGCCAATCTGGCATTGGGGCAGTGCTCCTGCAACGCGATGAGGCCTCATCATGGGCCCCCGTTGCATATGCGTCACGCGCCATGGCCCCCATGGAACAGCGCTACGCGCAGATAGAAAAGGAGTGCCTGGGCCTGTTGACCGGTGTCGTCAAATTTCATGATTATGTGTACGGCCTTCCCCAATTCACCGTCAAGACCGACCATCGCCCGCTGGTAAATATAATACAAATAGACTTGAACGACATGACACCTCGCCTCCAGCGCATTCTGCTCAAACTCCAGCGATATGACTTTCAGCTCGTATACACCCCGGGCAAAGACCTGATCATAGCCGATGCTCTGTCCAGGGCAGTCAACACCCCAGTCATCTACCGGCCACGGATGAACGCCTCGTCCAAATTCACCGCGAGACTGCGGCTGACCCCCTGCGACAGCGTGTCATGCGCCACCTAGCAGACGGTTGGCTCAAGGGCCAATGCCCGCAGTGCTACAACATCAGAGACGATCTGGCGGTAGTCGATGGTGTCCTCCTGAAGCTGGACCGCAATGTTATCCCGCACAGCATGCGCCAGCTCATCTTGGAATAGCTACACGAGGGCCATCTTGGCGTGGAGAAGTGCTGCCGATGGGCCCGAGAGGCAGTGTTCTGGCCCGGCATCAATGGCGACATCGCCAACACAGTGCTCAACTGCCCCACCTGTCAGCGGTCCCAGCCGACCCAACCACGTGAGACCCTACAGCCCCATGAGTTGGTCACATCCCCTTGGTCCAAGGTCGGCATCGACCTGATCCACGCACTGGGCAGGGACTATGTTCTGATTGTAGACTATTTTTCAAACTACCCGGAGGTGGTACGTTTGCACGACATCACATCGTCTGCAGTCATCCGTGCCTGTACGGACACCTTTGCTGGTCACGGCATCCCACTCACTGTGATGTTGGACAATGGCCCCTGCTTCGCAAGCCAGGAATGGTCCAACTTTGCCAGGAGGTCCAACTTTGTGCATGTGACATCCAGTCCCCTGCACCCCCAATCCAATGGCAAAGCGGAGAAGGGCGTCCACGTAGTCAAACGGCTCCTCTGCAAGGCTGCCGATGTGGGATCCGACTTCTACCTCGCCCTGCTGGCCTATCGCTCGGCCCCACTGTCCACTGGCCTGTCGCCAGCCCAGCTGCTCATGGGTCGCACCCTGAGGATGACGGTGCCGTCCATTCATGTCCCAGACCTCGACCACGTTCCGGTCCTTCAACGAATGCAACTGTCTCGTGCACAGCACAAGGCGGCTCATGACGCCCGTGCAGCTGATCTCCCTGCTCTGGCTCCAGATGACAACGTTCGCATCCATCTTCCGGATGGTGGCTGGTCTGCAACTGCTGTGGTTCTTCGGCAGGTGGCTCCCCGCTCGTTCCTGGTTCGTCTACCGGATGGACCCATTCTGCGCCGTAATCGGTGTGCCCTTCGTCTCGTTCCGCGCTCGCTACGTGATCCTCCGCCAGTGACACGCCCTCCTGTTGTCCCTGACCTGGACTATGCAGAGATTTCAGTTATTCTACATCCTCCTCACTCTGACACAGTCCAGCCCGCTCCTCAGTTGGAGGCTCCTGACCCACCCTTGAGGAGGTCAACCAGAATTCGTCGCCCACCTCAGAGACTTAATTTGTGAACTTTGCACTAATTGGCTCTCTGGTCTGTTCTGTTCTTCCATTTAATCGTTCAAGTGGTTTGCAGATAGTGTTCATCTCGTGATTTGTGTGACACACTGTTTTTTTCTGCACCAGGCACCTTCCCATGTAAATAGCTTAGTTTTATGTTCATAGTCCTGTAAATATTTCGCACACACGTAGTCAGGAACATTCACCACACACTATTTATTGTCACGTAGGCACATTTTTTTATATAAAAGGGGGATGTCATAATATACGCCAGTATATCATGGTGCAGACACACGCTGATGGACACACAGTGGGCCCAATCAACACACACAACACCGCAGCCAATCACCAGTTAGAGCACACTATAAAGACAGGGAACATCAGAGTTCCCGCTCATTCGAGTAGCAGCTAGCTAGGAGCACAGAGCTCACAGCCTGCAACACAGACATTCACCATGTGCTGAAAGCATCAACTGGTTAGGACAAGGCAAAGGTCTTTAGTTAAAGCTGGTATTGTATTTACCCACAGTTCAAGTATGTTTAAATAGTTAACCTTTTAATAAAATAGTGTTGCACTACTTCAAGAGTTGGTGACCTGTATGTGATCCAGCACATCATGGAGGGTGCGGGAAAAGAAGGCCACGGGCTTGCCCGCCTGGTTGAGGGTGGTGGCCAGAGCTATGTCCGCTGCATCGCTCTCGACCTGGAAGGGGAGGGACTCATCGACCGCATGCATCGGGGCCTTGGCGATGTCTGCCTTGATGCGGTTGAAGGCCTGGCGGGCCTCAGCCGTCAGGGGGAAAACTGTGGACTGAATGAGTGGGCGGGCCTTGTCCACATAGTTAGGGACCCACTGGGCATAGTAGGAGAAAAACCCCAGGCATCATTTCAGGGCCTTGGGGCAGTCGGGGAGGGGGAGTTCCATGAGGGGGTGCCCGCGGTCGGGGTCGGGCCCTAGAACTCCATTTTCCACGACATCGCCAAGGATGGCTAAGCGGTTGGTGCGGAACACGCATTTCTCCTTATTGTATGTGAGATTAAGGAACTTGGGGGTCTGGAGAAATTTTAGGAGGTTAGCGCCATGGTCCTGCTGATCATGGCCGCAGATGGTGACTTTGTCTAGGTATGGGAAGGTGGCCCACAGACCGTACTAGTCAACCATTCGGTCCATCTCACGTTGGAAGACCGAGACCCCATTGGTGACGCCGAAGGGAACGCTAAGGAAATGATAGAGGCAGCCATCTGCTTTGAACGCAGTGTATTGGCGGTTCTCAGGGTGGATGGGGAGCTAGTGATAGGCGGACTTCAGGTCCACTGTGGAAAAGACCCGATACTGTGCAATCTGATTGACCATGTCAGATATGCGTGGGAGGGTGTACGCGTCGAGCTGCGTGTACCAATTGATGGTCTGACTGTAGTCAATGACCATCCTGTGCTTCTCCCCAGTCTTTACTACTACCACTTGGGCTTTTCAGGGGCTGTTGCTGGCCTCGATGATACCTTCCCGCAGCAGCCGCTGGACCTCCGACCTGATGAAGGTCCTGTCCTGGGCACTGTACTGTCTGCTCCTGGTGGTGACAGGTTTGCAATCCGGGGTGAGGTTTGCAAACAAGGAAGGTGGATCGACCTTAAGGGTCATGAGGCTGCATACGGTGAGGGGGGGTTGGGGTCTGCCGAATTTTAAGGTTAAGCTTTGGAGATGGCACTGGAAGTCAAGGCCGAGTAACAGGACAGCGCAGAGGTGGGGGAGGACGTAGAGCCGGAAGTTGCTAAACTTTACGCCTTGGACGGTGAGGGTCGCAATGCAGTACCCCCGGATTTCCATGGAATGGGATCCGGAGGCCAGCGAGATTTTCTGGGTAACGGGGTGTACCGCAAGGGAGCAACACCTTACCGTTGTGGGGTGGATGAAGCTCTCTGTGCTCCCGGAGTCAAAAAGGCAGGACGTCTTGTGCCCATTGATTTTCACATTGTCGTTGCTGTCGCGAGGTTGCGGGGCCGGGACTGGTACAGGGTGATCAAGGCGATCTGCAGATGCTGGGAGGCCCTGGGCTGGTCAGCGGTGGTGGGGGTAGCGGCAGGCGATGAACGGCCAGACGAGCTTCCAGACGAGCAGGGGTCCTGAGGGGCCGTCCAAAATGGCGGCGAAGATGGTGGCGCCCACAGGGCGCACATGACGGGCGACATTAAAGATGGCGGCGCACACGGGCCACACGTTGCCTGCGGGGAAGAAGATGGCAGTGGCCACAGGCCACACGTGGCTTGCGAGGAGAAAATGGCGGCATCCCTGGGTTGCACTTGGAGGGTGTAGGAACGCTGGGCCTAGAAACAGCGGCGACCGACCGGGCCTGGCACACAGAAACAAATTGTCCCTTCTTTCCGTATCCATTGCAGGTTGCGCTCTGCACCGGGCAGCGCTGCCGGGGGTATTTGTTCTGCCATCAAAAATAGCATTTGGGCACCCCGTGGTTGGCTGGCTGCCGGGCGGCACAGGCTTGCGGTGAGCTGGAGTCGGCAGCTGGTGGGGCCCACGATGCCCATGGGGGTGCCGTGCGGTCGGGGGCGTACGACTTGACGTTACGGGAGGCCACTGTTAACGAGTTCGCGAGCTGCCTGGTTCCTGCAAGATGAAGCGTACCCCCCTCCAATAGGCGCTGGCGGACATACGCAGACCTCATGCCCGTAACAAAGGCGTCACTGATTAAAAGTTCTGTGTGCTGGACTGCCGAAACTGCCTGGCAGTCACAGTTCCTCCCTAGGATGTGCAGGGCACGTCAGAAATCGTCTAGGGTCTCCCCGGGGAGTTGCTGTCTCGTGGATGGGGGGTGCCTGGCATTTAGTTGATTGACTGGCCGAATGTAATGTCCCTTCAGGAGCTCCATTGATTCAGTCGGAGTAAGTGGACGCATCCGGATGAGAGGAAAAATGTCCGGGCTCACCCGTGAATAAAGAACTTGGAGCTTATGCGGGTCCGAGGGTTCCTCAGCGGATGTTCGGGGGTAGCTTTCGAAGCAGGCTAGCCAGTGGTCAAAAGCGGACAGGGCAGGGGGTGTGAGCTTATATAGGGTAAAAGCAAATTACTGCGGACGCTGGAATCTGAAACCAAAGAGAAAATGCTGGTCTGGCAGCATCTGTAGGGAGAGAAAAGAGCTAACATTTCGAGTCCGATGACTCTTTGTCAAAGCTAACAGACAGAGAAAGTGGGAAATATTTATACTGTGGAGTGAGAATGAAAGATGAGTCATAGCCACAGAAACCCAGGGAAACCGGGTGCTAACGGCCACAGAAACCAAGGGGAAAGACTGCTAATGGCAGTCCCCAGAGAGAACAAAAGGTGTGAAAGGTCAAACAGCAGAGAAACTAACATCAGAGGGTGAACTGTAGATGTGGGGGGAGGGGAAGGGGGAAGCAAAGGGGAGAAGGAGTAAGGAAAGGTGGATAAGATTGGGGGGGGCATTAAATATATATTAAGAAAGACAAGAAAGAAAGAAATGGTAAGAGACAGTTGAAATGAAATGGGATGAAAACAAATGGGTCGAGGTGGGGTACAGCTGATCATCTGAAGTTGTTGAATTCGATGTTGAGACCGGATGGCCTAACCGGAAGATGAGATGTTGTTCCTCCAATTTGCGTTGAGCTTCACTGGAACATTGCAGCAGGCCAAGAACAGACATGTGGGTGTGGGAGCAGGGTCTTTTGTTCAAATGGCAAGCAACAGGAAGGTCAGGGTCCTGAATGCACACCGACCGAAGGTGCTCAGCAAAGCGATCACCCAGTCTGAGTTTGGTCTCTCCGATATAGAGGAGACCACATTGGGAGCAGCGAATGCAGTCGACCAAATTGGAAGAGATGCAAGTGAAACGCTGCTTAACCTGGAATGAGTGTTTTGGGCCTGGGATGTTAAGCATGGAAGAGGTAAAGAGGCAGGTGTTACACCTTCTGCGATTGCATGGGAAGGTGCCATGGGTGATGGGAGAGGTACTGGGTATGGTGGAGGAGTGGACTAGATTATCTCGGGGGGAACGGTCTCTGTGGAATGCTGACAGAGGGAGTGAAGGGCAGATGTGTTTGGTGGTGGCATCACGCTGGAGTTGGCGAAAATGGCGGAGGATTATGCTTTGCATACGGAGGCTGGTGGGATGAAATTTGAGGACGAGGGGGACTCTATCCTTGTTCTAGGAGGGAGGGGAGGGGGCGAGGGTAGTGGCCCGGGAGATGGACCACACACTGTTGAGGGCCCTGTCCACAACTGTAGATGGGAAATCACGATTGAGGAAGAAGGAACAATGGAGACAGAAAGATCAAGGAAGGGAAGGGAAGTGTCTGAGATGGACCAGGTGAAAGTGATGGAGGGGTGGAAACTGGAAGCGAAGTTGATGAATTTTTCCAGGTCCGGGTGAGAGCATGAAGCGGCACCAAAATAGTCATCAATGTATCGGTAAAGGAGTTGTGGGAGGGGACCCGGGTAGGCCTGGAACAAGGAATCCTCCACATACCCCATAAAAAGGCAAGCGTAGCTAGGACCCATGCGGGTACCCATTGCTACACCTTTGATTTCGGGAAAATGGGATGAGTTAAAGGAGAAGTTATTGAGAGATAGAACGAGTTCAGCCAGGCGGAGGAGAGTGGTGGTGGATGGGAATTGTGTAGAGAGATTGCACATCCATGGTGAATAGAATGCCGTTAGGGCCCACGAACTGGCAGCTGTCAATATGACGCAGGGCATCGGAGGAATCCCGGATGTAGGTGGGGAGGGAATGGACCAGAGGAGTGAGGATGGAGTCAAGATAAAAGGAAATAAGTTCGGTGGGGCAGGAGCATGCTGACACAATGAGCCTGCCGGGACAGTCCTTTTTGTGGATTTTGGGAAGTAAGTAAAAGCGGGCTGTCCGGGGTTGGGAGCCTATGAGGTTGGAAGCTGTGGGGGGGGGGGGGGAAGGCATCCAGAGGAAATGGGGTCGTTAACGATGTTGGAGATAATGGCTCGATGTTCGGTGGTCTGGTCATGGTCCAGGGGGAGGAAGGAGGAAGTATCTGAGAGTTGGCGCTCAGCCTCTGCGAGGTAGAGGTCAGTGCGCGAGACGACAACAGCAGCCCCTTTGTCGGCAGGTTTGATGACAAAGTCGGGGTTAGACCTGACGGAGTGAAGAGCAGAAAGTTCGGAAGGAGAGATGTTGGAATGGGTGAGGAGGGCAGAAACATTAATGTCCCGTTGACAGTTCTCAATGAAAAGATCAAGGGCAGGTAATTGTCCCGGCAGGGGAGGGGGAGGGGGTCCACTTGGAGGCAGATTTTCCAGCTCTTTCGATCCAGGCTTATGTAGGGTGCAGACTTGATGGGCCAAATGGCCTCCATCTGCACTGTAGGAATTCTCTAATTCTACGTAGTCCATTTGGCCGTTCCAACTTGCTCTCCCCTTCGACAAGATTATGGCTGATCTATTTGGGTTTCATATTCTACATTCCCATCGACATTGGGAGAGACTATCGAAAAAATGCACCCGCGATATCAAATGAATGTTGAAGCCCATGATTGCCAATGTAAAATACAAATTCGAACACTAACATTAATTATGTTATTTGTGTTTATTAGGCTGTACTGGAATGGCTCAGAAATTGATTCAAAATATATTTATAAAAGTGTCATGTAACTAACAAGTGGATGTAATCTCAATTTGGCCAAGAAAATGAGAAGCGTTCATAGTGCTGATTTGATCCCAGGCACAGTGTGTGCCCACCTCCTGGGGTTACATCTTGGGGCACTCGCAGATCCCAGCTGTTTTTGAGGGAGAGCAGTAGCTGGAGGGATGGTTCCTCGGGGATAAAGGGTACCCACTCAGGAGGTGGCTGATGATGATGCCAGTGCGGAGATCCCAAACACCCACTGAGACTCGCTACAACGAGACTCATGTTTCAATGCGCGCACTGGTCGAGGAGGTAATTGGACTGGTCAAGGTGCAGTTCGATGCCTAGAACGGTCAGGGGGAGCCATCCAATTCAGCCCCCAGAGTGTGTTCCACGTCCTAATGGTCTGCTGTGCTCTGCATCATCTGGCACTGCAGCGGGGAGGGCAGCTGTACCAGGAGGAGATGGCATACAGCGGTTAGCTGTGTTTCTACACAGTGCCAGGGTCCCAGATTCGATTCCCGGCTTGGGTCACTGTCTGTGTGGAGTGTACACATTCTCCCCGTGCCTGCATGGGTTTCCTCCGGGTGCTCCGGTTTCCACCCAGAGTCCAAAGATGTGCAGGTTAGGTGGATTGGTCATACTAAATTGCCCCAAAGTGTCCAAAAGGTTAGGTGGGGTTGCTGGGTTACGGGGATAGATTGCAGATGTGGGCTTAGGTAAAGTGCTCTTTCAGGGGCCAGTGTAGCCCCAATGGGCAGAATGGCCTCCTTCTGCACTGTAAATTCTGTGATAACTCTTATGATTCTATAGGGAGTACCACATCGGCTCAGATGAGGAGGAGGTTGAGAAGGGCAGTGAGAGACAACCCGAGCGAGGAGGAGAAAGGACCTTGTGTGATAGCCGGTCCTCGCATGGGATGCAGGGTAAGGGCGCCCTCATTGACTCTTAGGTTGGGAACAACCAGGACAAGGGTGTGAAGACCTCTCACAACATGGGGTCTGACATCCACTCACTTCTGTATCCCTACAGGAGGTCATCATCATGGTGGCAACATTCATAGAATCATAGAATATACAGTGCAGAAGGAGGCCATTCGGCCCATCGAGTCTGCACAGGCCCTTCGAAAGAGCACCCTACTTAAGCCCACACCTCCACCCTATCCCCGTAACCCCACCTAACCTTTTGGACACTAAGGGCAATTTAGCATGTCCAATTCACCGAAACTGCACATCTTTGGACGGTGGGAGGAAACTGGAGCCCCCGGAGGAAACCCACGCAGACACGGTGAGAACGTGCAGGCTCCGCACAGACAGTGACCCAAGCCGGGAATCGAACCTGGGACCCTGGAGCTGTGAAGCGACACTGCTAACCACTGAGCTACCGTGCCGACCATGAGCAGGACGCTAAAGTGATTGGCCGGACAGTACAGGAGTGTGATGATGACTTGCAGTGAGGACAGAGCGATGTTCCTCTTATCCTTTGTGAAATGTCTGACTCTTGCCCGACAGAGCTGAGCCCGACCTGCCACTGAACAGGTTGATCTGTGAGGGGGGTCAGAGAGGCTGAATGATACATCTCAGCTTTTACTACCTCCGCCAAGATCAGGGGTCCTGGTGTTATTCTCCATGTACTGACCGGGTGGACAGGTACACTACACATTTTCAGCCCTTGCCATCCTCGTCACTTACAATACTGTCAGACGTGAGAGGCCTGAATGTTAATGTTGGGGGAGGGGGTTGAATCTTCCATGGACGGGTGGTTGGGGAGGGGGACTGAGGGCCTGTACCAGCCGCTGTGCAGCTTTACTGCATCATCGGTGTGGGAGGTGGGAGAGGCAGAGAGAGTACTGCATAGGGAGGAAGCGCTGTGTTAGCCTGGGGGCCTGCGGAGCCATGACATGACATTGTGGAGAATCTGTATGGTCAACAAAGTGATTTCTAATACAAGTGCATTATGACAATGGTAACGTATCACTACTAGTGCCTAGGTTCACCCGTGCCCACTAAGTGCCGATTGCAGCGCTGCCCTCCTCAGTGTGCGGGGCTGGAGGTGTGTCGCTCACAGGGAGGAAGTGTCAGATGGGCTGGACACCTCCAGGACTTCCTGGGTGGAAGCCCCCAGGCTGTGCTCCTGCCTATCCTCTTCCGTTCGGGTGCCTGGGGGCTCCTCCATGGGATGGAAGGGCAGCGGGAGTGAGATCCACAAACCTCTGGCGCTGACACTCATGGACTCCCACTAGTGCTTGCACCATATAGTTGAAGCCCTGCCCCATGGAGCTCATGCCCTCAGCCATGGAGGTGAACACTGGAGCAGACATCCCCCGCTATGGATTTCATGCCCTTCGCCAAGGTCTCCATTGTGGAGACAGATGTGACGCCTCTTCAGGCTTGTCTCAGATGTCTACCTCGGAGTTGCATTGGTCTATGATCTTCAGAATGCACGAGGATGGTGCGGGCTGGTCGACTGATTGACCTGCAAAGGAAGCGCGATGATATGAGTGTATCACAGGGCAGACTGATAGAAGGAAATGACCTCATGTGAGGCTTGCACCATGGCTGCACGTGTTGAGGGTTTTCAGTTTTGTCTGGTACCCCCACCTCGCCCTCTGTACAGGTGTGGTCCTGCGCCTCACCGGTGAGCTCAAGGGCTCTCTCCTCAAAGGGTGTGAGGCATCTCAGCTCAGGCATGACTCCAGCCGGCTGTGCCCACTCGCACTGCTTGTGCTCAGGTTTGTCTTGCAATGAGGCAGGTGGGGAGAGTGTAGGCAGGATTCCTGCCAGAGGGGCAGCACGGTGGCGCAGTGAGTAGCATTACTGCCTCACGGCGCCGAGGTCCCAGGTTCAATCCCGGCTCTGGGTCACTGTCCGTGTGGAGTTTGCACATAGAACATAGAACATTACAGCGCAGTACAGCCCCTTCGACCCTCGATGTTGTGCCGACCTGTGAAACCACTCTAAAGCCCATCTACACTATTCCCTTATCGTCCATATGTCCATCCAATGACCATTTGAATGCCCTTAGTGTTGGTGAGTCCACTACTGTTGCAGGCAGGGCATTCCACGCCCTTACTACTCTCCGAGTAAAGAACCTACCTCTGACATCTGTCCTATATCTATCTCCCCTCAATTTAAAGCTATGTCCCCTCGTGCTAGACAGCACCATCCGAGGAAAAAGGTTCTCACTGTCCACCCTATCTAATCATCTTGTATTCCTCAATTAAGTCACCTCTTAACCTTCTTCTCTCTAACGAAAACAGCCTCAAGTCCCTCAGCCTTCCCTCATAAGATCTTCCCTCCATACCAGGCAACATTCTGGTAAATCTCCTCTGCACGCTTTCCAATGCTCCCACATCCTTCCTATAATGCGGCGACCAGAATTGCACGCAATACTCCAAATGCGGCCATGTTTGCATGGGTTTCACTCCACAACCCAAAGATGTGCAGGGTAGGTGGATTGGCTGCGCTAAATTGCCCCTTAATTGGAAAAAATGAAGTGGGTACACTAAATTTATTTTAAAAAAGGATTCCTGCCAGGTAAGATGGCAATTGTTATAACCCCCATGAGACCAATAGATATCCACATGGGACTCATGGAGTACGCTGATGACGAAGGTCCAACAGCAGGCTCATTAATTCCCCGAGATAGAAGGCGGCTCAGGAAGGAGCCGGCACCTTAGGTGTGTCCAGACTGGGACTTGAAGTGACTGTTGTTTAGTTGCTGTATTTCCCAGCTGTGAGTAGCAAATAATCTATTTTTGACTCCTTTTCGAGACCGCGAGCTGGTCTGACTGCCCCATGGCTTTGATCTACACTGCCCAGTTGTCACATAATAGCAAGCCATCGTTTTCGCAGTACACGGACTGTCCATAGCTGCAAAGTGGCCACTTGTCACCCAGCTCCTGTGAACAAATAAAAAACAAACAAAGCAAAGAACCAATTCATCATCTTTAAATCACAAAGTCTGCTCCTGAAGCAACACAGAAGGAATCAGAACCATTTTAATATCCTGCCCGGTATAGGTCAACACAAGCAGGGCAAGAGAGAAGGGTGGCTAAAGATTTTAAATAGGTTTAAAGGAGACAACCGCGATCGGCGTAGCATCGACTGAACAAACCCAGGTATAATTTACATTCCAGTTTCAATTTCACATCAGAGTAATTCATTTTGTGAGATGTTGCAGATATTTCTGAAGGACATGATTCTAATTAATGCAATGATACAAATGCATGCCCTCCTTTCTTTTCAATCCTGGGGCAGCATTCTGCAATATAATCAATAAAATTCCTTCTGTCTGTCTGTCTAATTTAATTGACAATCACAACCTTCGCCCTCTGTTACGTTCAGACAAACTCAGGTGGGGCTTGTAACTAGTGACCAATCAGTTGCCACTGGTTTTCAACTCCAATGAAATTAAAGATGACCTCTCAATCGATTAGAGTCAAACCTGGGATCAATTTCAACCGATCTTAGTACCTCAGACGCAATAATAATTAAAATTTATGAGGAGGATAGTCAATATATTCTAAGTTCATTTTCTTTAAAAAAACATCAAACTTAATTGTCGATTCCATATGGGAGTTAAAATCGGCCCGAAATGAATGAAGTTGAAATACAAAACCATTTTTATTCTCCTTTTGTCAATATTTTCCTGATTGAGAATTTTCAGGGCTCCATCCCAATAAGGTTTCTCAATGTTGTGTGAAGTATTGCAATTGTTCCCACTCTCTTTCTTTTTATTTATTTATTCATAAATTTAGAGTACACAATTCTTTTTTTTCCAATTAAGGGGCAATTCAGCATGGCTGACCCACCTACCCTGCACATCTTTGGGCTTGTGGGGATGAGACCCACGCAGACACGGGGAGAATGTGCAAACTCCACACGGAGAGTGACCCGGGGCCGGGGTCGAACCCGGGTCCTCGACGGCGTGAGGCAGCAGTGCTAAACACTGCGCCACCGTGCCACCTTACCTGATCTCTTTCTTCACCAAAACCCAAACTCCCCCAATGCCCAAGTGAACGTATAAAATGGACTCAACTGACGATGTGACAAGGCACACCCTCAACTTTTAAATCTTCTTACGTCGTGTGTTTTCCATTGAACACCAATCTCTTTACTGCTTGAGAGAGCTCATTGAAAAGCCTAAGGGATTATGATTGTTTCAGCTTTGCATCCAACCTTGACAGTACGTCAGCTCAAGAGAAGCTGCATCTTGTGTGATTTATCACTTAACTTCTTGAAAGTTTTGCCGGATTAAATTTTGAAACAAAAAATAAATGGTCAGATTGTCTGCAAATCCAGTTATCTGGATGCCACAAGGTGAGTCCATTTAAACTCCCACACAGTGAAATGCTCAGAGGGTGAAATCGACAGATTTCAGATTGAACTGCAAGGAGAAAAATACAACCTATAATATCAAGGCTGAGAGGAGATGGGACGAGCTCGCCCAAGCACTGTGACAAAGGGTTGCCATTACCACATAGAATGGAAATAAAGTTGTATTCTTGTTTCCCTGACAGACATCCCGAACAGGGAGGGAGGCCTGCTCTGTGAGCTAGAAAATAGAAAAACTGCAGCCGAGGAGGTAACCCTGCCTGCTCAGCAGAAACTGGGCTGACGGACGGTTAAAATTGTAGTGGGGCTGAGCCAGCTGAGGTCGCTGCCTCTTCCCGCATATTCTGATGTTAACCTGCTCTCCTGAGCAAGCGGGATTCTCACCAGAAAAAGGTGGGACTTCTTCAAATACACAGATTGGAATCTTTATAATATAATAATCTTTATTGTCACAAGTAGGCTTACCTGAACACAGCAATGAAATTACTGTGAAAATCCCCCAGTCGCCACACTCTGGCCCCTGATCAGGTACTCAGAGGGAGAATTCAGAATGTCCAAATTATCGAACAGTGCGTCTTTCGGGACTTCTGGGAGGAAACCGGTGCACCCGGAGGAAACCCACGCAGACACGGGGAGAACGTGCAGACTCCACACAGACAGTGACCCGAACCGGAAAACGAACCTGGGTCCCTGGAGCTGTGAAGCTGCTAACCACTGTGCTATCTGTTGGTGCAATTGAGGTCGATTGGAGGCCTATCAGTGTACGTATCAAGGCTTCCATCAGGCCAATCAATGATTCAGGACTGTTAAAAGACGAGGAAGAAAAATGTTTAAACTCCAGGTTTCCATCGCGTAGTTAGGCCTCGATCCCTTGCCCAAAGCTTGGAGCCTTCCCATGGTCGCAAGGCCCTCGCAAACCCCTTCATTGAAACTTAACTGACTGACAGGAAACTGTTTCCTTGATCCCGGGTGTAATATCTTGCACAGGGCCTATGGGGTGGGAATGATTGTCTTTCCCGAGGTCCTTGTGGAATATGAGCTCCCCCACTAGGGGCGGCGCATTTCTATTAACCTTTGTCTAAAAGGCCGGCCAGTAAGGACCAACCAGAATAGGAACACAGTAGGGATCTACCGGGCTGTGTGTATATCGTGTTGAAAGTAAAACTGAGTTCTTTACTTCCCTTGGTGTGGACTCCCTGATGTGGAGATGCCGGCGTTGGACTGGGGTGAGCACAGTAAGAGGTCTTACAACACCAGGTTAAAGTCCAACAGGCTTGTTTCGAATCACTAGCCTTCGGAGCACTGCTCCTTCCTCAGGTGAATCACGTGAGGAAGGAGCTGTGCTCCAAAAGCTAGTGATCCGAAACGAACCTGTTGGACTTTAACCTGGTGTTGGAAGACTTCCTACAAAACCTGACAGTGGCGTCCCGCCAGAACACTAGCCAGTCAGCTACCATCTCCTATCAGTTTTGGATAGGAGCCTGTCTGGGAATACGTCGATGAGGACCTGAGAGCCAAAACCTGCTGCAGGCTCATGCTCCTGATACCAGGCTGTCTTTGTTGCCTTCCCTCAACCTCCATCTGCCTGCCGGTTGAATCTGACTTGAAGATAATGGGAGCCAAATTAGCCCAATAGCTATTTTCTCCTCCCTCTCAGTCTCTTGCCTTAGGATCTTTCATACCTGACTATTAGCACCTTCCGAGCACTATCAGGTCGGTAATGCTGAGGAGTTGCAGTCTCGGTGCTTGTCTTATACTTCAGTGCATGACGTAGTAAAACGAGTGCACAGAGGGAACATAGTACACGCACATTCACTGTTGATGCGTGAATTTGTCTAATTGGAAATGACTACCCTCTTTCAGGAGGCAAGAACATCCACAAATGGAGCAATAGAAGTAGCTTTCTCATTCGTTCATGGGATGTGAGCCCCATCTCTAAATGACCCTGCGAACCAATTAAATTTCCCTCGCTTAAATCCTTTCTGCCTTTCATCGCATCCTTGAAGACTGCCCCCCTCAAATAATGGGTCATTATTTACTTGAGGAGATTGCAACACGAGACAAATCCTCCAATCTCATCAATGGAGGTCACATCAGAGTATAACTTACTTTATGACTCGGAGGACTCCAATCATGGTGGAGCTGTGCCAGTGCATGGAGTCATTTGAGACATTTGTCATTTGGAGTCCCGTCACAACTCGCTGCGGAAATCTCTCAACATGATGCCGGCTGCCGCAAAATTTTGGCTCGAGGCATAAGTAACCGAAACAGGAGGCAAATTGGATTCAGTTCAACTCCGCACAAACTGAAACTAAACCAATCATGCCTCAGTGAGACTTCAGAGACAATCTATATAATCAGTGCAAGAACAGGGAGGCTTCAATGCTCTGTACTTACTTTTGTGATTGTGGAGTTGACGAGCTTCACATGAAAGTGGCCTGATTTAACCAATTCACCGCTAGTGAACACATTGGTACCAATGTGCTGTTTATTTTGACTGTTAACTCTTACGCCCAATGCAGCGGAGAGGGACATTTCAGTGCCTCCTCAACATTTATGACAAAGGTTAGGGATTGCCATATAAAACTGGAATCCTGTGTGATATTCTTTTTCCTTTTTTAGTCCATGGCACGAAGACTAGTATTTTGTATCTTTTTCTTGAGGTAGTTTTCCTCTTGGAATTGTTTCAACTGATTATTTAGCACAGTTAAAGAGCCTAGGGCATACCTGTTTTTAATGAGTAAGTACCACAACATATTGAATCACTGAGCCATCTGACACCTTGAGGCTCAAGGTCTAGAACTGAGATGAGGAAGAATTAGTTCTCGCAGAGGGTGGTGAATTTGTGGAATTCACTGCTCCATATTCCGGTGGAATCTGAGTCATTAAATGGTTTCAAGAAGGAGATAGATATATTTCTGATTTTAAAAACGGGTGGTGGATTTGAGACCAGGGAGAGATCAGCCACGATCTGATTGAATGGTGGAGCAGGCTTGAACGGCTGAATTGCCTACTTCAGCTCCTAATTCCTACGTTCCTATGTCCTCAGCTCTTTTGGTGCACTTCCACTGTTACTCTGGTTTTCAACATGTGTCTTCAGAACTCCCTTCTTCAAAAGGTGGTGGAAGCAGAGCCTTTGAATATTTTTAAGGCAGAGGTAGAAAGATTCTTGACAAGCAAGGGGTGAAGGGTCATCAGGGTAGGTTGGATTCAGGCATTCAGGCTATGATCAGATCAACAAAGATCTTATTGAATGGTGTAGCAGGCTTGACAGGCAAAGTGGCCTACTCCTGATCCTAATTTGTGCGTTCATATGTACTGTGAACCGACTAAGACATCACACTGTATATTTTTAGAACATATGTCTAGATATCATCATGGCCATTTCCAAATTTTTAGGAACTGGACAAAGATCTTTTAAAATGGCTGAATCTATATCTACCTGCGACCCTCAAACAAAAAGGAGCGTTCTGGCAGTATCAGTGAAACTCACGCCTCGTTATCTCTGAAGAGACAGTAATGACACCCTTGTGGGCGGCTAAGGCCAAATCCGAAGAGAACTATACAAAGGCCAAGTGCTTTTCCTAGTCCAATTTGGCCAGTCAAAGTTTCCTAAGGCAAAGGACCACACAATATTCCTTTCAATTCTTAATGGGTGGTTTTTTTTTTATAAGTATATTTATTTATTGAAGTTTTATAGTACAATAACAATATAACAATCAACCAATGAAGATGTAAGGGTACAAAGTCAAAAAGTTTGAAATAATTCCCCAATAAAAAACACACACTGAAACCTAAATACTATAACTAAACCCCCTAACAGCTGACGGTGTCTAGATCCTTAAAAAAGGAAATAAAAGGTTGACTTCCCCATTGACCCTCAGATGGTATATTTCATTTTTACTAACTGCAGGAACATCATTAAACTACCAGGCCAGGCAGGAGCGTGGCAGGTGAGAGACCACCAGCTAAGCAACATTCGCCTCCAGGCTACCAGTGAGGCAAAGGTGACGATGTCCGCCCCTACCCCAGAGTGAAACGCTGGTGAGTCTGAGACATCAAATATGGCTACGAATGGACATGGCTCTAGAACCACCCGAAGAATCTCCAATATAGTGTCGAAGAAGGAAACCCAGAGGCTGGCAAGTTTGGGGCAGGACCAAAACGTATGAGTGTGGTTAGCTGGGGCAAACGAATAACGATCACACTTGCCTTCCACGTTTGGGAAAAACCCGCTAATCCTTTCCTTGGTCAAGTGTGTCCCATGCAACGCCTTGAACTGAATCAAACTCAAACGGGCACAGATGGAGTTGACCCCGTCGAGGGCCTGCCTCCAAGCTTCATCAATAAGCACGGGATCCAGTTCCCTCTTCCATCTCGCTCTCACCCCATCTGCCGGGAGAATATAGCCATATAGTTCTGAGATAGGCCCCTCACCAGGTTGAGCCAAGGATAAAACCTCTTCAGCAAGGAGGAGGGCGGAGCTAAAGAAGACAAGGAAAAGTGCTGCCGAAACTGTTTCAAAATTCTAAAGGAGGTGACCACCACTGGATTTGAGGAAATTCTAGCAGGAGGGAAGGGCAATGGTGCAGTAATTATGGCCTGAAGAGTAGAGGTAGTGCACGAGCGAGCCACTCTACTTCCCCAAATAGAATCGGGGTCACTAATCTGCAGCAAAACCTTTTGGATGTTAGCAGCCCAATACAAGATTTGGGACACACGCCTCCCGCTCGCCTATCTCTTTGGAGCAGAATACTGCGGGTTTGGGGATTCTTACTGGCCCAAATGAAAGCAGAAATCAATTTGTTAACCTTCATAAAAAAGTATTTGGGCGAAAAAATGGGGAGACATCGAAAGAAAAAGAAAAAACCTGGGAAATACACTCATTTTAATCATTTGGATCCTACCCGCCAGAGATAGAGGGAGGTTGTTCCATCACTTTAGATCCACTTCGAAACTATTAATCAGGCTTCAGTTGGTTAATTCATGAAGTGAGGCCCGATTATGGGCCACCTGGATCCCCAAATAGCAGAAACTGGTATTGGATAGGCACTAAGGTCATAAGTTAAGCTGAGAGCCACATGTATTAAGCATCTTCATTGTGCTGTCTATGCAGGGAGTTGGGTTCATCCTGTGGTGAAGTACGTCATCCACAGGAAGCGATACCCGATGCTCCACCCCATCATGACAAATACCCCTCCATTGGCCAGAAGCCCTCTGAGCTAAGAGAGAGGCTCTATTGCCAAGGCAAACAAAAATGGGGAAAGAGCGCAGCCCTGTCTGATGCCCCTACCTGAGCGGAGGTAATCTGAGTGTAGAGTGTTCATGCGAACAGTTGTATTAGGGGCAACGTGCAACAAACGAGTTCAGGAGGCAAATTCATGGCTGAATTCAAATCTCCCAAGAATCTCGAACAGATAGAACATAGAACATAGAACATAGAACGATACAGCGCAGTACAGGCCCTTCGGCACACGATGTTGCACCGAAACAAAAGCCATCTAACCTAAGATATTCCCAATCCACCCTGTCAAACGGTATATAGCATCCAGAGAGACTACAACCTCAGGCTTGTGTGCTGGGGAGGGGAAAAGAATAATGTTTAATAGGCGACGTATATTGGTCGACAATTGTCGGCCCTTCACAAAGCCTGTTTGAGTGCCAGGATCTTAGGCAACAACTTAAAGTCCTTGGGCTTTCTCTGTAAATTCTCCGGAAAGAGTTCTGTGTGGTAACGAGCGGGTATTGCCACGAGCTTCCCGGTGCTCAGCCCAGTGAGGCCGGCAACGCAATTCAACATTAATTGGTCCACTTCACGAGGCCTCACGGGCTTCTCATCGCAAATGAAGGCTCGCCAGCTGATTCGCTGGAACCGCGCTCGCCAGCCCCTGCTAACAAGGTCGAGCAACACTTAAGCTGCACTTGCTCAGCCAACCCCAGCCAGTTAGCAATAAAGGCGACCAGGAGGCCAGCCCCAAGATTCGGGGATGCAGACCTGGGGCAGCTCCTAGATGTGATGGAGGCCAGGAGGGATGTTCTGTTCTCCCGAGGGTCTCAGAGAGTCAGCCACAAGGTAGAGCGGGGAGTGTGACCAGGAGGACTAGCCTTCAGTGCCGTAAAAAGGTCAACAACCTACATCGGGCAGCACGAGTGAGTAGATACCAACGCCCCCCACTGGTGGACAGGCTTGGGGGGCATAATCTGGTGAGCAGCACACCGCTGATGATGCACATCAGGTGGAGGCAGGAACCCCCAGGCGAGACAGCAGCCAGAGTTTGTTTTTTATCTTTTCACGGCATGTGGGCATCGTTGGCTAAGCCAGTACCCCTAATTGCCCTTGCAGAAGGCGGTAGTTAGTTGCCTTCTTGAACCGCTGCAGTCCATGTGGTGTAGGTACACCCACAGTGCTGTTAGGGAGGGAGTTCCAGGAATTTGACCCAGAGACAGTGAAGGAATGCCGATATATTTTCAAGTCAGGATGATGAGTAACTTGGAAGGGATCCTCCAGGTGATGGGGTTCCCAGGAGTCTGCTGCCCTGTCCTTCTAGGTGGTGGTGGGCATGGGATTGGAAGGTGCTGCCTAACCTTGGTGAGTTCCTGAATGCATCTTGTAGATGGTTAGCAGTGCTGCTGCTGTACGTCGATGATGGAGAGAGTGAATATTTGTGCATGGGGAGCCAATCAAGTGGGGCTGCTTTGTCCTCGATGGTGTCAAGATATTTGAGTGTTGTTGGAGCTGCACCTATCCAGGCAAGTGGAGAGTATTCTATCACACTCCTGACTTGTACCTTGTAGATGGTGGACAGACTTTGGGGGGGTCAGGAGATGTGTTACTTGCTACAGAATCCCAAGCCTCTGACCTGCTCTTGTAGCCACAGTATTTATACAAGTGCACAAATAAGCTAACCCTCTGAGTTCATCCTAACTCCTTTGAGTTTGCTGTGGGTTATTAACAGAAAATTGGATTGCACACAAACTGAGGGGTTGGGAAATATGCCACTGCTCATAAAGCGGGAAGCAAATCAAAAAACAAACATTCTGTTATGGACGAATGGTGGGAGAAGAAATTTGTGCAGTTTAAATTAACTCCCCTCCTGTCCATAGCAAGTGTATATGTTTGTATTCTGGAATTCCCTCTGGTCACTGTAATATGGAACCTTTGCTGATCCCAAATAGGGTCATTGAGGGTGTTAGAGCGAGGGTCAGAATCCCTCCACTTCAGGCATTCTTATGTCCCAGCCTGCCAGAGATCTGGTGGTGAATCAGTAGCAAGTAACAGGCATGCAGATCCATCTGGCATTGAATGTGGGGTCCATGTTAGGCAGAGATGCATCCTATCCACTGAGGATTGTGCTGATATGCTGGGAATACTTACGAAGGGAACTGATGGAAGTATTCTTTGGAACTTTCTTTGGGTTCGGGTGCAAGGTGACAACTGCTCCTCACTGCGCCTCCACAAGTTGTCACAACTTAAGCTCTTTGCGCTATGGGTACTTGAGCTGAGCTCCCGGTAATCCAGGTGGCCGATCAGTGGCATGCGAGGAAAGAGATCTTGCCCCGACCCTCCAAATTCAGTGCCAGAGATCCCCAGTGGGCACAGTCCTGGCATAATCCTGTCGACTTCATTTGGAGAGCCCTTACTTTAAACAGTCACTACATCCACCTTCTTGCAAATTGATGAGGGTCGGTTTGCTCAGTTGGCGGGATGGCTGGTTCGTGATGTGGAATGACACCAACAGCGCAGGTTCAATTCCCGTACCGGCTGAGGTTATTCATGAAGGCTCCATCTTCTCAACCTTGCCCCTTGCCTGAGGTGTGGTGACCCTCAGGTCAAATCACCACCAGTCAGCTCTCTCTCAAAAGGGGAGAGCAGCCTTTGGCCCTCGGGGACTGTGGTGACTTTCAATTTCACATGAAACCCTTAAAACAAAGTAGTCTATGGGGATTGTCCTATGGGGTAATACTATTTGTAAACTATTTCGCTCCTGTGGAGGTTCAGGTCAAAGAATTCACGTGGAGCACTACAAATGGAGAATCACACTGTATCCAAGCTGACCTGGAAATATTTTAAATGTGGAAAAGTGTTCCATTTCACAACACTCGCAACCACATCATAGGTTTCATTATGGGATTAGATTATAGTCTCTTAGACCTGTGGGGAAATATGGATTCTCCAGGTGTCAGCCAGGAGTCTCTAGGAATGTATGTAAATCATCAGTTCCCATCAGGAATGTCTCAGAGCAGGTGAAAGTTTAAAGGGATATCAGCATCTGAACTCAGGACATGTTTACGTTAGTTGACCTGATGATGCATAGAAACTGTTTTCCCCTGGATGGAGAATCTCGGGATCAAATTCCCAGGATTAGAGGGTAGCTATTTAAGATTGAAATGAGATGCATTTACTCAGAGACTTGTAAATCTTTGAAATTGTCAGCCCTATAGGGCTGTGGATACTCATTTGCTCACCATAATAAATCAAATCAAAAACTATTTTCAAGACGGGGATTGATGGATTTCTGAGCACTGAGGTAGTTAAGGGATATGAGATAGAAGACCAGTCATGATTTTACTGAATGGCAAAGTAGCTTGTGGGGCCCTATGGTCTACCCCAGCTCCTTCCCCATTATGTTCTTATGATGTCATCTACTGTGGGCACCAGAAGACATTGTCTGCTTCATAACCAACCACAATTAAACTACCATTTCATTCAATTCACTTTTAGTTGCTGAATCGTTTGCCCTATTCTCGTGTGTCTTTTATCATGGACATGGTAAATCATAGAGATATTGGGGGTGGGTACATTTAACTTTGCAATCGTGTAAAATGGGCAATATCCGATCAGCAGTCTTTTTCAATCTAATTCACTTTCACTATCTGAGGTATAAAATGTGGCAGGTCAGGTTTAACCCATAAAATGCTGCCACCCAAAGTCAAAATTGTCCACATTTTGTTGGTGATAATTGGAGACATGCCCACGTTGTAAAGATTGTTTGTTGTCTCACTGAGAGGTCTGGACGTTTAGATGGTTGAACTTAAAACATTTATTGGTAAACCATAACTACATACATATTTGAAGTACTGTCATGCATGGGCTCTGTCTCCACGTTGGCTCCTTCCAGACTCTTCTCCAAAAGGGTCTACTAGCAGGTGACTAGCTGAATCGTACCATGATCAGCACTGGTCTGCAGTCCATGTTAAACCTTGCTCTTCCGAACACCCTGAGACTACAATGGCATACTTCCAACCCTTAAAGGCATATTGTAACACTCATTGTCATTCCAGTGGTCCAAGCAAAGCAGATGCATCCATCGTATATCCTTGTGTCGCAAAGTGATGCACAGGCCCCTTAAAAGATTTGGAAAATGGACATTGTGACCATTGTTAACCCAAGAGGTTTGCTTTCCCCTCGACACTTTCCGTTAAGGCCACACATGGACGCACATTGCTTGGCACAGGCTGCTCCTGGCTGCCTGAGGAAATAAACCTGCCCGGAAAATTCACCTCAAGGTGGCAATGGCCTTCAAATGAAACATTCTTACTTCGTATGGGAAATAACGGGCTGGATTCTCCGATTGCCGACGCCAGAATCGGGTTCGGCGATTGGCCGGAGAATCCCTTTTTACGCCGAAATCGGGACGGCGCCGTTTTTCTGATGCTCCGCCCCTCAAAAACTTGTATTCGAGGAGTACGCCGCACGCCATTGGGACGGCCTCAGGACATCACCTGAGGCCCTCCCCCGATGCTCCGCCCCCGATGGGCCATCTTCCCGACGCCGTTGGTCATGTATCCTCTCAACTTTCATAAACCAGCGGCACCACAGTCGGAGTGGGGGAGCTGTTCCACTGGTGGGGGGGGGGCTTCGGTGGGGGCTGGGGGAACTGGTGGGGAGTGGTCCAGGGGTGGCGAGGGGGGGGGTTACAGGGGGACAGCTTTTGGCAGGCCGGGTCCGCGCGAGGCCGGCACCATGTCGTACGGCGCGGCCGCCGCCGTGCAGATGAGCGGCCACGGACCGGGCCATTCTGCGTCCGTATCAGCGGGGGAATTACGTGGCACGGCTGCTAGCCCACCACTGGACGGAGCATCGGTGCGGGGGCGGCGAGGCTGACTTTTTGGTCGTAAGACCAGACACATCCTCCAGTCGGAGCCGCAGAATCGGAGAATCCAGCCCAACAACTCAGACTTTTATGAATAAGTACAATTATCATTCACAACAAATGGGCTGCTTTGACGTAACAGAAGCCATATCGCTCTGCTCTGAGCTCTGAACGATTGACTAAATCTGTACTTGGGAGTCTTGGTGAAACTTCATCAAATATTACAGTGCCAGATGGCAGCCCGTTTCACAGCTTTCCAGTTTCCCTCCCAAAATGGCTTTAATTAAGATAGATGCATGCCAAGTAATGACCAAATCCATCAAGAAACGCATTAACGACTTTATAGTTTTCAGTTTATTAAACCAGAAACAATAGCAGCAGATGGCAAATAATAAAAGGAAAAACAACACATGAGTGGTACAAATCTCACCCTCCTGAATGGAAACAAAACCATTCCCACTTGATGGCCCTATTTAAAGAGTGAGACTGCATTCCGCAGTCAGCCTCCATTGCTGAGTTTCGCATGTCAAATAAAGGAGATTTCTTGATATCCTTGTCTGACTGAAATAGCTTAATAATTCACGCATTTTCATGTTACGTTTACGCAGAACGCCATGAAGAAAGGTCTTCGGAGAAATTACACTTAACTTGGGTTTGTTTTATTTGTTCCTAAGATGCGGGCAACATTGGCAAGGCCAGCATTTCGTACCCACCCCTAATTGCCTTAAGCAGAAGCAGGGGGTTAACAAATCCAATGACAGGGGTACCAATTACCTGAGCTGCTTTGGCCAGGAAAAAGTCCAGCTTCCTGAGAGTTGCTATGGCTGCATTTATCCCAACAAGTGGTGAATATTCCATCACTCCTACGTTAAGCCTTGGTAAGGCTTGACACCTGTCAGAGTCTCAAGACTGAAGTTTTAGTTTACAATATTAAACAACATGAACAACATCTGTACATTTGGATGCTGACATGGAACAGTTTTTTTAAAAGGCCTTAAGTTCACCTGGGAACTGATTTTAAACGGGCCTCTTCCATTGGTAATTGTGGGTCGTAATGTGTCAAAATTTCAGAAGAGTTTAGAAGTTGTTTCATTCTCTTGAAATCATTTTGCAAGTCCACGTTCCATAACTTCTGTCTCAACAGCTATCTCAAAGGCTCCTCGGCCTCTGCTGAATTTGGTAGGAACTTGCCAATTTAGTTGAACATCCCGAGGAATCTTTGGTATTTCCTGAGTTGTGGAAATTCTCTGATTACTTTTCTGTGTTTGTGGATCAACTGTGATTCCAGTGGCGTGTACGATGCGACCTAAAAACTTGATCTTAGGTTTGGCAAACTCACATTTTCATCTAATAATAGAACCAGAAGGTTCTAGAAAGTCTCGGCAGATCTGGCAGCATCTGTGGAGAGAGAAGCAGATTTAACATTTCAACTCTGTATCCTGTATGACCCTCAGGATTGCTTTGAATCTGCAATCATGTTCTTCTCTCGTGAAGTCATATATGAGTATGTTGTCCACATGGTGTATTACTCCTTCCGTGCCTTCTAGAGTGTGAGACATTGTTCTCTGGAAAATTTCTGGAGCCGACACTTTTCCAAAGGACAATCTATTAAAACAATAATGACCAGATGGTGTTATAAATACGGTCAGAGGCAGCACGGTGGCGCAGTGGGTTAGCCCAGTTGCCTCATGGCGCCGAGGTCCCAGGTTTGATCCCGGCTCTGGGTCACTGTCCGTGTGGAGTTTGCACATTCTCCCCGTATTTGTGTGGGTTTCGCCCCACGCAAAAAATGGCCTATTTTTTTTAAATTTAGAGTTCCCAATTCATTTTTCTTCCAATTAAGGGGCAATTTAGCGTGGCCAATTCACCTACCCTGTGCACCTTTGGGTTGTGGGGGTGAGACCCATGCAGACACGGGGAGAATGTGCAAACTCCACATGGACAGTGACCCGAGGCCAGGATTGAATTTGGGTCCTCGGCGCCATTAGGCAGCACTGTGCCACCATGCCACCCGAAATGGCCTATTTTCACACAGTTGTGGCAAGTGTTTGAATTGGAAATGAACAGAGCTAAGATTGAGTGCCAAGAGTGCAGCATTAATAGGAATTTACATTAGGCAGATAAGGGAAGTGATTTAAAGTTAATTGTTGTATTTCAAAAGGAACATATACAATTGGCAGATTGTAAATGAGTGAGGCAAAGTAGTAAGTTTACTTCTATAAAAATAGTAGCTCTTCAGTAACATGAAAGATTGATAAATTCTGGGGAAAGGAATTTCTTAAGGTCTGTAGAAACAATAGAGTGGAAGATCTAAAGAGGAAAAACAATTTTTTTTTAAAAATTGAAGGCTGTTAGCATGATTGTGGCTATGAAATCTTGGCAAGACAATGTGTCCTGGAAACAGACCTGGGTGGAAACTAGCTGCCACCACCACAGAGAAAGATGTTTGCGTCTGTAAGGAAGTTGAGACAAGGTATTTCTTCCCAGTATCAAATGAGAGAGGAGAACACACCTGTGTAAGATGTCTCGAGAAAAGCAGGGAATTCTGTGGTAATATTACTGGAATTCCTTTTGTCGATTGGAATTCTATGAGGACTGTTGCCACCAACAGAGAGGTCTAGCTCTGAGATTACCTGAAGCCAAAATGTTATGGGAAATATTTGTAGATGTACTGTCTAAAGATCCTCTTGTGTCTTTAAGTTGTGATTTTCTTTTTTCCTTTTTTAAAAATAAATGTTTATGTTTAACGTTTCGAATCTTCACAAGTGGTCTGAAATTTACTTCTCCCAACTTCAGATACCTCCTCATAACATACAAATTGCAAAATCATTGGAATAATAATAATCTATAATAATAATAATCTTTATTATCACAAATAGGCTTACATTGCAATGAAGTTACTGTGAAAAGTCTCGAGTCGCCACATTCCGCCGCCTGTTCGGGTACACTGAGGAAGAATTCAGAATGTCCAAATTGCCGAACAGCACGTGTTACGGGACTTGTGGGAGGAAACTGGAGCACCCGGAGGAACCCCATGCAGACACAGGGAGAACGTGCAGACTCCGCATAGACCGTGACCTAGCCGGAATCGAACCTGGGATCCTGGCGCTGTGAAGGTTACTGTGCTGCCCAACGCTAATTACGGCCCCAGTCTATGATTCTATTGTGAATCGCCTCATCCTTTAAGATTCCATAATTGCAGTTCCGTGATAGAGATCATCGGTGAATGAATCCATGCTTTTGCCTCGTCTACACATTTTTATATTAAATTTTGCACTCATTGTTATGAAATTCCAACAGATGTTGAAATAAGAGTCAAAAGCTTTCAGGAGCCTTCTAATAATAATAATAATCGCTAATTGTCACAAGTAGGCTTCAATGAAGTTATTGTTAAAAGCCCCTAGTCACCACATTCCGGCGTCTGTTCGGGGTGGCCGGTACGGGAATTGAACCCGCACTGCTGGCCTTGCTCTGCATTACAAGCCAGCTGTTCAGCCCATTGTGCTAAACCAGCCCCTAAATCTGCCATGTGAATTCGTTCTGGGGGTGGTTGTGTGGATCAGAGAATAACGAGTCTTGTAAACTAAACAGAATGATTTATTTAACACTACATTTAGATTCGACACTTATCCCTAAGAACCAACAGTTGATTAAACACACAAACTATATTCATCTAACATCTAACTCATTAACTACTCTCAAGCTCTCTCACTATCTTCAGTATTCCTAGCTCAGCTCCTGCCCCTGCCCCTGCTCCTGCTCCAACCTTTTGCTCCACAAGGCTCTGCCATCTCACTTATATACCTCTGAGACTAGCTCCCTCTAGTGGTTCACTGTGTCCATATATTAACCCTTGGTTTACTGACATATATGACAATACCACATCCCCCCTTTTTTCTAAAGAAAAAATTATCAAGCTACTTTGTTCTATCGTTTACCTGAGATGCAGTATAAACGGGTAGCGTGGTAGCACAGTGGGTAGCACTGTTGCTTCACAGCTCCAGGGTCCCAGGTTCGATTCCCGGCTTGGATCGCTGTTTGTGCGGAGTCTGCACATTCTCCCCGTGTCTGCGTGGGTTTCCTCCGGGTGCTCCAGTTTCCTCCCACAAGTCACGAAAGACGTGCTTGTTAGGTGAATTGGACATTCTGAATTCTCCCTCTGTGTACCTGAACAGGCGCTGGAATGTGGCGATTAGGGGATTTTCACTGTAACTTCATTGCAGTGTTAATGTAAGCCTACTTGTGACAATAAAAATTCTTAAAATTAAAACCATATACTCATTGTCCTGTACTAACACTGATAACTACACCTACACAAACCCTCTCTCCAAACCCTGTCTATGCAATAACGATAGAGAATAAGAAAAATACACATTATCAGAGTTATGTCAGTTACATGTGTTCGATGCATGGACTAACAATGTTATTTTACTTTTATAAACTTTTTACAGTCCAAAATTTCTGAGTGTGGACTCAGTCTTCACTGTGTTTTTGTTACGGTTGGTTTCAGACAATGCTCGGCACAACATCGAGGGCCGAAGGGCCTGTTCTGTGCTGTACTGTTCTATGTTCTATGTTACAGTGCCAAGTTATCAGTCCAAGCAATTAAAAGTTCTATTTGGTCGGAACCATTATTTGTGACGCCTCGGTCTCTTTCCATGCCTTTGTTGACACTTTTGTGCTGTCCTCAAGACCTGCTTGGAGTTTGTTCCATGTCCAAGAAGCAGCATGGCTCTCCTATCATCATCAGTATCCTCAGAATCCTTTGAGTTCCTCTTGAACTCATGACGTTCCACGAATTCTTCAACTTCCCGCATGCTGTGCCTGCCACCTGTGCTCCCACGTGACCTGTGCACTGGTGCACTTTGCTTCTGAGCCTTCAGACTGTGCAGCTGAGATCCATCAGTCTCACTTATACTCTGCACAACTGGCTCGCAGTGATCGCTACTTCACTAGATGCAAGCGATTGACGTAGACTTTCCCAGTCTTTTTTGTGTTGTCCATCACACTTTGTTTCCTCACTGTTGTCTTTTTTACTACACACACTCGACAGATGTTCCCAGTCTTCTTCTTCATCCGTCGACGTATCTGTTGCATATACTCTTCGGACCAGATCCAATGCTGTACAAGCTTGCACACCTATTACCGATATCTGCTCATCGTTGACCTCCTCAAATTCTAGAGGCATTTCCATGTCTCCATATCTCTCCAGCATACAACATGTGCCTTCCGTGACGGCCTTGCTCCCAGTGTAGTCCACCAGTCAACATCTAGACTTCCTTATGCTTGGTGTTTTATTTGCTTTCAGCAACGGCTTCCACACAATCATATTCGCTTCAGCACCTGTATCAATGTGAAATGGCGTGGCTATGCCATTCAGATTGAGATTCACAGTCCATTCCTGATTGTTCTTTTATTGGAGAGGCATAGTGGATTCCACTTCCGGGGATCAACCGTGGTGACTGTCGCTATCATGAGGGTGTCCTCTTCGTCGAGCTGCTCACGTTCACTGTCTATGGTCAAATTATCAAACTCGTTACCATCTTTCTGGACACTTCTGATCTTCCGATTATCAGCGTAAGACTTCCTAAATCTGTTGAAAACGGCACTGTGCTGCAAAGTGATCAAACCTGTTGCAGTTCCTGCTCTGTCTGTGCAGCGCCGGACATTTTTTTCACACGTGGGCGGTTCCACAGCGTGTGCACGTCATGACGGTCATGACGCCATCATCAAAATGGTGTTCTGCCGGTGCGCGCAGTTTGCTATGCTGCGCCACAACCTCAATGGTGTCGGCCACATTTCCTGTCTTCGCGCCCTTTTCAGTCGCTACAAACCCGGCACATTCGGTCGATGCCTGTTCACTAGCCTTGCACATGTTAATCGCTTCTAGCAATGTTAACAGCGGTTCACTGAGCACTTTTTCACGCAGACAGCTCATTTAGTATGCCAAGCACTACTTGATCCCAAATCATGGAATCCGATGCTGAGGCAAAATTGCATGACTGCGCTCTCAGTTTTAACGCCGTAATGAATGCATCAAATGACGACCCACTTTATTGCAGCCTTTTTCGTAACACTTACCGTTCATATGTTTCGGTTACTTGCGTTTTGCAGTGCCAATCAAATTTTTGCAAGATCACACTGTAATTTGTTTTGTCCTCATCCGCCTCAAATCCAACCAAGGATTAAACAGCTCTGGAGCTTGTGTTCCAGCCAGATTTAAGAGGAGCGCTATTTTCCTAAAATCTGAAGCATTTTCGAGTGCTGATGCTGAAAGAAAAACGCCAAACTGCTGTTTGAAGAACGCTCAGTTTTGACACAATTTACTGTCCGTTCTGAGATTGTCCGGTTTCTGCAGGCGCTCCATCTTGCTCCATGGAGCTTCTGCAGACGCTCCATCTTGCTCCATGGAGCTTCTGCAGACTCTCCATCTTGCTCCATGGAGCTTCTGCAGACTCTCCATCTTGCTCCATGGAGCTTCTGCAGACGCTCCATCTTGATCCATGGAGTTTCTGCAGACTCTCCATCTTGCTCCATGGAGCTTCTGCAGACTCTCCATCTTGCTCCATGGAGTTTCTGCAGGCTCTCCATCTTGCTCTATGGAGTTTCTGCAGACTCTCCATCTTGCTCCATGGAGCTTCTGCAGACTCTCCATCTTGCTCCATGGAGCTTCTGCAGACTCTCCATCTTGCTCCATGGAGCTTCTGCAGACGCTCCATCTTGCTCCATGGAGTTTCTGCAGGCTCTCCATCTTGCTCCATGGAGCTTCTGCAGACTCTCCATCTTGCTCCATGGAGCTTCTGCAGACTCTCCATCTTGCTCCATGGAGCTTCTGCAGACGCTCCATCTTGCTCCATGGAGCTTCTGCAGACTCTCCATCTTGCTCCATGGAGCTTCTGCAGACTCTCCATCTTGCTCCATGGAGCTTCTGCAGACTCTCCATCTTGCTCCATGGAGCTTCTGCAGACTCTCCATCTTGCTCCATGGAGCTTCTGCAGACTCTCCATCTTGATCCATGGAGTTTCTGCAGACTCTCCATCTTGCTCCATGGAGCTTCTGCAGACGCTCCATCTTGCTCCATGGAGTTTCTGCAGACTCTCCATCTTGCTCCATGTAGCTTCTGCAGACTCTCCATCTTGCTCCATGGAGCTTCTGCAGACGCTCCATCTTGCTCCATGGAGTTTCTGCAGGCTCTCCATCTTGCTCCATGGAGCTTCTGCAGACTCTCCATCTTGCTCCATGGAGCTTCTGCAGACTCTCCATCTTGCTCCATGGAGCTTCTGCAGACTCTCCATCTTGCTCCATGGAGCTTCTGCAGACGCTCCATCTTGCTCCATGGAGCTTCTGCAGACTCTCCATCTTGCTCCATGGAGCTTCTGCAGACTCTCCATCTTGCTCCATGGAGCTTCTGCAGACTCTCCATCTTGCTCCATGGAGCTTCTGCAGACGCTCCATCTTGCTCCATGGAGCTTCTGCAGACTCTCCATCTTGCTCCATGGAGCTTCTGCAGACTCTCCATCTTGCTCCATGGAGCTTCTGCAGACTCTCCATCTTGCTCCATGGAGCTTCTGCAGACTCTCCATCTTGCTCCATGGAGTTTCTGCAGACGCTCCATCTTGCTCCATGGAGCTTCTGCAGACTCTCCATCTTGCTCCATGGAGCTTCTGCAGACTCTCCATCTTGCTCCATGGAGCTTCTGCAGACTCTCCATCTTGCTCCATGGAGCTTCTGCAGACTCTCCATCTTGCTCCATGGAGTTTCTGCAGACGCTCCATCTTGCTCCATGGAGCTTCTGCAGACTCTCCATCTTGCTCCATGGAGTTTCTGCAGACTCTCCATCTTGCTCCATGGATCTCCCTGAGATGCAGAGGCGTGATTGCTTTGTTCAATCGTCGGGTATTTTTTCCGTTATGGGGTCCTCACTAATCTACCTATTCTAGTTTTTAGGGACAAACACCTGGTGCCATGTGTTGTTCTCTGCCTTGCTCTATCCAGATGGCTTTGATGTGTAGTTGATCAGTCTAGAAACTAAACAAAACTATTTATTTAACACTACTCTTGGATTCGACACTTATCCCTAAGAACCAACAGTTGATTAAACACACAAACTATATTCATCTAACTCATTAACTACTCTCAAGCTCTCTCACTACCTTCAGTACTCCTAGCTTAGCTCAGCTCCTGCTCCAACCTTCTGCCCCACAAGGCTCTGCCCTCACTCTTATATACCTCTGAGACTAGCTCCCTCTCGTGGCTCTCTGTGTCCACATATCAACCCTGACATATATGATAATACCACCGGCACTTCCTTTTGTATTCCCCAGTGAAACAAGATTTGTCTCCCTACTTAATGGTGATGGAGAGTGTGCTTTAATTGCTCTCCTAATATCTCCTTTTTTGACTTGTCATCCGTTTTTATCTGATAGTGAGCCTGTGAAAAGGCTTCGGACATTTTCTAGGTTAAAGGTCTCATATAAATGCGAGTTATTGGCATTGAAGGACAACAAACTACATTTCTGTGCACAAGTCCTGTAGTAAATCCACGACAGTCTTACTCTAAGTTGAAAGCGCAACCAACTGAACCAAGCTGTCAAAAAGATTTTGTTATAATCTGGTATACAACAAAAAAAAAACATTGTTTGTTATCAACATCTGACTCGAGTGAAGATTGTCTACATTATCCAGTGCCTGACTGGGATCTTATATTGCTCTCTGAAGGGAACTCACAATATGCAATTAAATTTTAAATATGTTACCGTAAAACTGGATCAGACAATTAGCATCTAAATGGAGATTTTGCAAATATGCATTACATGTATTGGGAAGTTTTTTGTGTGGCATGTTTTCAAAAGACTCTACCAACTACCACAGTGGCAATGCTAATTTGAAAGCAGGATTACGATCTCACTAATATTGCTGCCAAATCCCAGGGTGCGATGCTTGCTGAATTTTCTGTAATTTTCCATAATTACTTCCCTCCAAGTTTCACCAGCTTATCACTTTTAAAATCAAAAAGCCAAAATGATCACAGAGCATGAATGTTCTGGGTATCTCCGGTCTGTATTGAGTTAGCCCCCACTCACTTGTGGGTATGGCAATTGGACACAAAGGGCCTGTTCAGGAGACTCAAATTAGGCGCGCAATGGAAATAAGGTAAGACTCTCAAGTGGGGCAAAGGGCCTGTTTCTCTGCCGCAAAATTCTGTGATTTTATAGCAAAAGGACATTAGAAGCAAAGAAGGCCAGTCGTGGCCTTGAGCATGCTCGGGACTTCAAATAGGTCCTGACTGACCCCTTCCTGAACTCCATTTACCTGCCTTAGCTCCTTATCCCTGGACATCCTTGCCCTGCAAACATTTATCAGTCTCAGTCTTGAATGTTCCGACTGTCTCCGCATTCACGGAACTTTGGGATGGTGAATTCCAGATTTCTGCTTACCCTGAAGGAGGGGGGTTTAGACAAGACTGTTTGTGTGGAGAAAAGCTCTGGCGTTTTCTTGATAAGCCAATTGGCTTGTTTCCATGCTGCAACATTTGGTTACATTTGGTTACCATGCTGCAATAATTCCCACAGTAAGATCTGGGCAAGGTCAAACACAACTGTGGTACCCTTTCTGAAAAGTCAATCCACCTGCAAACACCCACTGCATGGGTTCACCCACAAAGAATGGACCATTGGCTGATGCAGTAGGGAATCCATAGAAATGTATCCCAACAAATCCCAGTGGGTTGGGTTTTCCGTTCAGTAGCGTTGGTTTTTCCAGAACAATTCAGCCAAAATTGCCACAACGCATGCAAAGTATTGCAGAAATTTTAGTGAAAACCACTAGTGCAACGTAGTGTCCCACCATCCTTTGCTCCCTGCCCATGCAATTAACTCTGTCTCCAGGGTGAATTCATTACCATTGGGAGCTCCCACCAATTGTGCTTGTTTTCAGCCAGTTGAGGAGGCTCCAAAAATTATTTGTTTGTGAGTAAAAACATTTTCAGCTTATTAATCAAACTGCAGGATTTCGCCACTTTTAAATGGATCAAGGAATAATTTTTAGATGCAAAATTTTTAAAATGGTTTTAAAATGTTGCTCTTTTGCACCGGAATTGGCAGGTTTTGTGTTCGGTGATCTGCAAATGGGTTTGAGCGGATGTTTGAGACAAGAAGCAATTTGCAAAGCTCCCGCAACTTTGAGCAAAATTTGTACCCTGATCACCCATTGCGCCAATAAACAGGAACTCTATCACAATGTGTTCACGAGCAAAGAGCAGGAGATCACATATGCAGGCTAGGTGAATTAGGTGGATAGGCCATGCTAAAATTGTTCCTTAGTGTCCAAAGATGTTTACGAAAAGTGTGGTTGCGGGGATAGGGTGGGGTATTGAACCTACGTAGGGTGCTCTTTCAAAGGATCGGTGCACCCTCAATGGGCCAAATGGCCTCCTTCTGCACTGTAAGTATTCTATTCTAAGAAAAGTTGACACCAAATTTGTAAACATAATTTCTCAAGCACAATCTCTTCAGATTTTCCGATATGAGGTTTGGAATTGTTGAAATGAGTGAGGACTTACTTCTTTCTATCTTGGGCTAATTGCAGAAAGTCACGAGCTTTGTGTTTTGTGAGGACGTGTACACATTGCAATCAGAATGATCATGGCCTAAATTGTTTCATGCCCCAGTACCCCTTGGGGCATGCAGTGATGCTATACAAGAATGGAGAGGCCCAAGGACGGAGATAATATCATCCAGTGCCCTTTTTTTAATGATTCCAGGTGGTGCCAGTCAGATGCCCCAATGCAGCTTGAGAGTTGAGGCCACTGGGTGCCTGAGACTACAGGTAAGTCCAGGTGTTGGGGTGCGGGGGAACACTTTTTGATTTGATTTATTATTGTCACATGTATTAGTATACAGTGAAAAGTATTGTTTCTTGCATGCTGTACAAACAATGCAGACCGTACATAGGGAAGGAAGGGGAGACTGCAGAATATAATGTTACAGTTATAGCAAGGTGTAGAGAAAAGATCAACTTAATACGAGGTAGGTCCATTCAAAAGTCTGATGGCAGCAGGGAAGAAGCTGTTCTTGGGAGGCAATTCAGAGACTTGGTTGAGTGAGGTGTAAGGTTGGGTGAGTTCTGATCTGAAATTGCTTCATGGAGCCTGGAGGAGCAATCATGATCTGCCAGACTCCACAGATACCAAATTCCTGCAGGTTTTGGGATGTATTTGTGAACACCCTCCAGCAGGCAGATGGCTAGACTGCTCTCCGCCTGACATACACATTAGGGTCTGAAATGGGTGAGGACTGGGGAGCCTCATTTGTGAGACTTTCTTTATTTTTCTTTAATAAATTTAGAGTGCCCAATTATTTTTTTTTCCAATTAAGGGGCAATTTAGCGTGGCCAATCCACCAACCCTGCACATCTTTGGGTTGTGGGGGTGAAACCCATGCAGACACAGGGAGGATGTGCAAACTCCACACGGACAGTGACCCAGGGCCGGGATTCGAACCCAGGTCCTCAGCGCCTTAGTCCCAGTGCTAACCACTGTGCCACCGTGCTGCCCACCACTTGTGAGACTTAATTGTGAAATGAGACCGGTGCCTCATTTCGGGTGGGCACCAGAGATAGCTGAAGTCCAAATACCAATGCAGGTCAGGTACAGGCCTCTGCCTACCTAAATTATTCCATCTGTTTTAGGCCTATTAAATGGGAAAATCAATGTTTCAATTTTCGTTAAAAAAAACACTTGCATTTGCACAGCACCACGCTGTGTCAGCGAAGACACCAAAGCATTTCACAGCCTGTGAATTGTATTTGAAAGTCTTCCTTGGTGTGATGTAGGCAAACACAACCACCAATCTGTAGGGTCCCACAAACAGCAATAAGATGAATCCCTGACTTATTATCACCCTGTTTACACTATCAGATAAAAATCCATCCCAAAGTTTCGATTTACATCCAAATTTATGCCTTGTCAGAATTTGGGCCTTGCCAGGAAAGGGGGGGGGGGGGGGGTTGAGACTTTTAATAATCTCAAAATACTCTCATGACCGTTTGAGGCATGAGATAGCTGGACTGAGTAGAGTAAGCTGTGTTAACCGACCACATTCGGAGCCATGGTAAAGTTGGTACAATTGGCCTCAGTCCCCTCTCGCTTTGGGAAGAGAGAATTCTTCCAGGGCTCCTGACTGCCATCTAGCAGCCCCTACTGGAGGTGCAGGTACGTGGAGGTCAGGCGAGGACAGGATCAAAACTGACTCTGCTGCCTAGCACCTTTGGAAGAGAAGCTGCACTCAGGAAAGGAGGGAAAAAGTTCATCTCTTGTTCATACATCATCTGTCACTAAAATGCAATAAGTTCACTGCTTTGATAAATCGCAGTTGAATACAGTTTCAAAGATTGTTTTGTTTTGTTCTGAGTTATGCACCAGGGGGCTGAAAAGAATATTGCGCACGTTGAATCTATTTTGTGAATTGCAGTGTATCTGTGACCCACCTACTCCCAGTCATGTAACAGATTCAACTTCGTTTGCGATAGGAGCAAGGTCTGGAGGTATCCGTTCTTCGTCTCACTCGGGTCTTATCCGGAAAGGTAAAAGGAACTAACATACTCACAAGTGCCATTAGAATTCCTCCCTCCATCCACAACTTGTGTGTAATAAAACTGCAAACTCTTTCCTAATGCAATCTGCTACAATCGTGTTTGTTTCAAAGGATGCATAATGCGAGCTGCTACTTAAAGGGTTATCCCAGAGGAAGTGGGGCAACATTAAATTCAGGTAGTCTGCACTCACTGGTTTATCGAAGCCAATTTGTTTATCTTACTGTTTCAGCTTCCTGAGCGACCTCACTCTGACATTGAGTGTCAGAAAATGTGTCCCACTTGATCCTAAAAGCCAAGCGGACACGCAGCGGATTGTCAACAGGATGGCAAAGCAGAAGCTGCAGTTCGAACCCTCCCCTGACCCTTGCCCGAGTAAATCAGGGAGGCGGAGAGGACGCTTCCGAAAGATCTCTGAGGATTGTCAGTGGCCCTGGAAGTAAAGGTCATGTGTTCAACAACCTTGGCTTCCTGCTCAGGATAAACTGGAGACGAATGGGACATTGTGACAAGTGAGACTGTGTGTGTGTGTTTGTGTGCGTGTTTGTGCTTTTGTGTGTGTTTTTTTACATGTTTGCGTGTATGTGTGGGTTTGTGCATGTGTGTGTTTTTGAGTGCTTGTGTGTGTTTTAGTGTGCGTTTTTGTGTGTGTTTTGAGTATGTTTTTGTGTGTGTGTGTTTGTTTTTGTGTGCGGGTTTGTGTGTATGTGTTTTTGTGTGCGTGTGTATGCATGTATGAGTGTATGTCTGTGTGTGCATGTATGTGTGTGAGTGTGTTTGAGTGTATGTTTATGTGAGTGTATGTCTGTGTGTGTGTCTGTGTTTTAGTGTATATGTGTGCGTGTTTGAGTGTATGCCTGTGTGTGTTTGAGTGTATGTATGTGTTTGAGTATATGTTTGTGTGTATGTGTAATAATCCACAGGAGGCAGGGGTTCCGTCACCACACCAGTATTTATTTGCAATAACTATATACAAGAGCAGCTCCAAACAGTGCTGCTAGCATTCCAGTCAACTTAAAACTGCCTCACAAAGCCTACACATGTGCTTACATGGGCCCCCTCAATGAGCTAACATTGGAGGGAGCTCATACTCCAATTGGCCAACCAATAATGCCAATTGGAGGTCATTACACCCCCCCCCCCCCCCCAAGGTCCGAGGAATTCCTGCCAGCTGGCATTCCTCTGAGCTTCTTCCTGCTCCTCATGTCCGGGTCGGTCACCTCTTGTGTCATCCGCCGGGTTGTTCTCCAACGTGGGTGGGGTGTACCTTATAGGTGCCCGTCTTTTCCTTGACGACCTCCTTGGAAGGTGTTCTTCCTCCTCCTCGGTGAGAGGTGTCGCGGCAGCCTTGTCGTACATCTCCATCTCCGACTCTGACGACTGGATGACGGGATCTGGAGAAATTGCTCGGGGCTGGGGATCTTTCCCGTCTGGGCTATCCCAGCTTGAGGCGGTCCTGCTTCGACTGCCTCCAGGTGTGGTTCCGCTGCCCTTATTTGGTCTAGGTGTTTCTTCAGCACCTTACCTCCTATCGAAACTTCATAGGATTTGGGCCCTGTTTGGGACTCGACCGTGCCTTTGACCCACGTTGGTCCATTCCCATAATTCTTGACCCAAACCGGTGCCCCCACCTGGAAATGTCTCTGCTGCCGACTATTATCATGCCCCCTGCGTTGGACCTCCTGTTATTTCTCCACTTTCCCTGTTAAATTTGGGAAAAGGAGACTCAGCCTCGTTCGCAGCCGCCTTCCCATTATGAGTTCAGCTGGCGGTATGCCCGTTGTGGAATGGGGTGTGGTCCTGTAATCAAACAGCCAGTGGGAGAGCTTTGTGTCCATTGACCGAATATGTTGTGCGTCCACTGGTAGGGTGTTCAAAAAATTTAGAGTCATTACTGTCTCCTCTACTTTCGGTATTAGCGGCGGGGTGTCTGGGAGGGGAGGTCTGCTCAAAGCACCTGCATTTGCTACTCGCATTCCTGGTCTGTGCTCCAGAACGTATCGATACGCCGCCAGTAGCAACGCCCAGCGTTGGATTCTAGCTGATACAATCGGGGGTATTGACTTGTCTTCTTTTAATAACCCTAATAACGGCTTCTGGACCGTCACTATGGTGAATTTCCGCCCGTACAGATACTGGTGAAATTTGTTTACTGCAAATATCACCGCCAGTCCTTCCTTCTCGATTTTGACGTATTTTCTCTCAGCCATCGCCAAGGTCCTCGAAGCATAGGCTATTGGCCGTTCTTCCCACTTCGTTGTGTAGAATCTGTACCTACGCAAAATGAGGGGTGGTTTTGGATCATAGTGCTCTTCCACCAATTTCGTTAATTCTTGGAAAGGTATCGTGTCCGGCGTATCGGGATAAATGAGACTACGTATAATGGCGAAGGCTGAGGGTCTGCACGCCGACAGCAGGATAACCCGTTTCCTTTCGTCCTTCATTACCTCATTGGCCTGGAAGAAGTAACACATTCTCTCCACATACTGGGACCAGTCCTCAATAGTCGGGTCGAATGCATCTCACCTCCCAAAAAATGGCATTTTTGAAATAGCAAGGCTTACCCTCCGAGTGCGGCAGCTGGTCTCCGCAAGGTTCTTTGTTTACCTCGTCGCCACTGTAATAATCCACAGGAGGCAGGGGTTCCGTCACCACACCAGTATTGATTTGCAATAACTTCTATCCAAGAGCAGCTCCGAACAGTGCTGCTCGCATTCCAGTCAACTTAAGACTGGTTCATAAAGCCTACACAGGTGCTTATATGGGCCCCCACAATGAGCTATCGTTGAGGGAGCTCATACCCCAATTGGCCAATCAATAATGCCAATTGGAGGTTATTACAGTGTGTGAGTGTGTTTGAGTGTATGTTTGTGTGTTTGAGTGCATGTGTGTGTGTTTGAGTGTATGTGTGTGTTTGAGTGTATGTGTGGTGTGTGTTTGAGTGTATATTTGTGTGTGTGTTTGAGTATGTCTGTGCGTGTGTTTGAGTGTATGTGTGTGTTTGAGTGTATGTGTGGTGTGTGTTTGAGTGCATTTTTGTGTGTTTGTGTGTGTGTTTGAGTGTATGTTTGTGTGTGTGTGTGTTTGAGTGTATGTTTGTGTGCGTGTTTGTGTGTGTGTTTGAGTATGTCTGTGTGTGTGTTTGAGTGTATGTTTGTGTGTGTGTGTTTGAGTGTATGTCTGTGTGTGTGTGTTTGAGTGTATGTTTGTGTGTTTGAGTGTATGTTTGTGTGTGTGTGTTTGAGTGTATGTCTGAGTGTGTGTTTGAGTGTATTTCTGTGTGTGTTTGAGTGTATGTCTGTGTGTGTGCTTGAGTGTATGTCTGTGTTTGAGTGTATGTTTGTGTGTATGTTTGTGTGTGTGTATTTGAGTGTATGTCTGTGTGTGTTTGAGTGTATGTCTGTGTGTGTGCTTGAGTGTATGTTTGTGCGTGTGTGTTTTAGTGTATGTGTGTGTTTGAGTGTATGTTTGTATGTGTGTGTTTGAGTGTATGTCTGTGTGTGTGTTTGAGTGTATGTTTGTATGTGTGTGTTTGAGTGTATGTCTGTGTGTGTGTGTTTGAGTGTATGTTTGTGTGTGTGTTTGAGAGTATGTCTGTGTGTTTGAGTGTATGTGTGTATTTGAGTGTATGTTTGTGTGTATGTTTGTGTGTCTGTGTTTGAGTGTATGTGTGTTTGAGTGTATGTTTGTGTGTGTGTTTGAGTGTATGTCTGTGTGTGTTTGAGTGTATGTCTGTGTGTGTGCTTGAGTGTATGTCTGTGTTTGGGTGTATGTTTGTGTGTGTGTTTGTGTGTATGTTTGTGTGTGTGTTTGTGTGTATGTTTGTGTGTGTGTATTTGAGTGTATGTCTGTGTGTGTTTGAGTGTATGTCTGTGTGTGTGTGCTTGAGTGTATGTTTGTGTGTGTGTGTTTTAGTGTATGTGTGTGTTTGAGTGTATGTTTGTATGTGTGTGTTTGAGTGTATGTCTGTGTGTGTGTGCTTGAGTGTATGTTTGTGTGTGTGTGTTTTAGTGTATGTGTGTGAGTGTATGTTTGTATGTGTGTTTGAGTGTATGTCTGTGTGTATGTGTTTGAGTATGTATGTGTGTGTGTGTGTTTGAGTGTATGTCTGTGTGTGTGTTTGAGTGTATGTCTGTGTTTGAGTGTATGTGTGGTGTGTGTTTGAGTGCATTTTTGTGTGTTTGAGTGTGTGTTTGAGTGTATGTCTGTGTTTGAGTGTATGTTTGTGTGTATGTGTGTGTGTTTGAGTATGTCTGTGAGTGTGTTTGAGTGTATGTTTGTGTGTGTTTGAGTGTATGTCTGTGTGCGTGTGTGTTTGAGTGTATGTTTGTGTGTTTGAGTGTATGTTTGTGTGTGTGTGTTTGAGTGTATGTCTGTGTGTGTGTTTGAGTGTGTGTTTGAGTGTATGTCTGTGTATGTTTGAGTGTATGTCTGTGTGTGTGCTTGAGTGTATGTCTGTGTTTGAGTGTATGTTTGTGTGTATGTTTGTGTGTGTGTATTTGAGTGTATGTCTGTGTGTGTTTGAGTGTATGTCTGTGTGTGTGTGCTTGAGTGTATGTTTGTGTGTGTGTGTTTTAGTGTATGTGTGTGTTTGAGTGTATGTTTGTATGTGTGTGTTTGAGTGTATGTCTGTGTGTGTGTGTTTGAGTGTATGTTTGTGTGTGTGTGTTTGAGTGTGTGTCTGTGTGTTTGAGTGTATGTGTGTATTTGAGTGTATGTTTGTGTGTATGTTTGTGTGTCTGTGTTTGAGTGTATGTGTGTTTGAGTGTCTGTTTGTGTGTGTGTTTGAGTGTGTGTTTAAGTGTATGTCTGTGTGTGTTTGAGTGTATGTCTGTGTGTGTGCTTGAGTGTATGTCTGTGTTTGGGTGTATGTTTGTGTGTGTGTTTGTGTGTATGTTTGTGTGTGTGTATTTGAGTGTATGTCTGTATGTGTTTGAGTGTATGCCTGTGTGTGTGTGCTTGAGTGTATGTTTGTGTGTGTGTGTTTTAGTGTATGTGTGTGAGTGTATGTTTGTATGTGTGTGTTTGAGTGTATGTCTGTGTGTGTGTGCTTGAGTGTATGTTTGTGTGTGTGTGTTTTAGTGTATGTGTGTGTTTGAGTGTATGTTTGTATGTGTGTTTGAGTGTATGTCTGTGTGTATGTGTTTGAGTATGTGTGTGTGTGTTTGAGTGTATGTCTGTGTGTGTGTTTGAGTGTATGTCTGTGTTTGAGTGTATGTCTGTGTGTGTGTTTGAGTGTATGTCTGTGTTTGAGTGTATGTGTGGTGTGTGTTTGAGTGCATTTTTGTGTGTTTGTGTGTATGTTTGAGTGTATGTCTGTGTTTGAGTGTATGTTTGTGTATATGTGTGTGTGTGTGTTTGAGTATGCCTGTGTGTGTGTTTGAGTGTATGTTTGTGTGTGTGTTTGAGTGTATGTCTGTGTGTGTGTGTGTTTGAGTGTATGTTTGTGTGTGTGTGTTTGAGTGTATGTCTGTGTGTGTGTTTGAGTGTATGTCTCTGTGTGTTTGAGTGTATGTTTGTGTGTGTGTGTTTTAGTGTATGTGTGTGTTTGAGTGTATGTTTGTATGTGTGTGTTTGAGTGTATGTCTGTGTGTGTGTGTTTGAGTGTATGGCTGTGTGTGTGCTTGAGTGTATGTTTGTGTGTGTGTGTTTTAGTGTATGTGTGTGTTTGAGTGTATGTTTGTATGTGTGTGTTTGAGTGTTTGTTTGTGTGTGTGTTTGAGTGTATGACTGTGTGTGTGCTTGAGTGTATGTGTGTGTGTGTTTTAGTGTATGTGTGTGTTTGAGTATGTTTGTGTGTGTGTTTTAGTGTATGTGTGTGTTTGAGGGTATGTTTGTGTGTGTGTGTTTGAGTGTATGTCTGTGTGTTTGAGTGTATGACTGTGTGTGTGTGCTTGAGAGTATGTTTGTGTGTATGTGTGTGGTTTTAGTGTATGTGTGCGTTTGAGTGTATGTCTGTGTGTGTGTGTGTTTGAGTGTATGTCTGTGTGTGTGTTTGAGTGTATGTCTGTGTGTGTGCGTTTGAGTGTATGTCTGTGTGTGTGTGTTTGAGTGTATGTTTGTGTCTGTGTGTTTGAGTGTATGTCTGTGTGTGTGTGTTTGAGTGTATGTCTGTGTGTGTGTGTGTGTGTTTGAGTGTATGTCTGTGTGTGTGTGTTTGAGTGTATGTCTGTGTGTGTGTGTTTGAGTGTATGTCTGTGTGTGTGCGTTTGAGTGTATGTCTGTGTGTGTGTGTTTGAGTGTATGTCTGTGTGTGTGTGTTTGAGTGTATGTCTGTGTGTGTGTGTTTGAGTGTATGTTTGTGTCTGTGTGTTTGAGTGTGTGCATTTGTGATATGTGCAAGGGCTGGAGGTATCTGTTCTTCGTCTCACTCGGGTCTTATCTGGAAAGGTAAAATGAACTAACATACTCACAAGTGCCATTACAATTCCTCCCTCCATCCACAACTTGTGTGTAATAAAACTGCAAACTCTTTCCGAATGCAATCTGCTTCGGACAACTTAAAATCCTTTTATTGTATGGAACAAAATTTTAAATTATTCTGTGATTCAAATTGATGGAATTATAGAATGATACACAGAAGCACAGTAGCACAGTGGTTAGCACTGTTGCTTCACAGCATCAGGGACCTGGGTTCGGTTCCCGGCTTGGGTCACTGTCTGTGCAGAGTCTGCATGTTCTCCCCATGTCTGCGTGGGTTTCCTCTGGGTGCTCCGGTTTCCTCCCACAAGTCCCAAAAGATGTGCTGTTAGGTAATTTGTACATTCAGAATTCTCCCTCAGTGTACCCGAACAGGCGACTAGAGGATTTTCACAGTAACTTCATTGCATTGTTAATGTAAGCTACTTGTGACACTAATAAAGATGATTATTATTACAGCACAGAAGGAGGCCATTCATCCCATTGTACCCTGCTGGCTTTTTGCTGGGTTTATCAAATGAATCCCACTTTCTTGTTCTTTCCCTTTAGGTGATTAAGCCAGTTAATTTTAATTAATTGACTGGGAATTAAGGGTAGATTCCAGCCATGGTTACAATCTAGCCTCTCAGGAGATTGACAGGAAGCAAATCGTTAGAAAGTATTACAAAGCAATAGGCCATTCGGCCTAACATGACAATGCTGATGTTTTATGCCTCACGCCAGTCCCCTCCAAAACCTCTTCAACTAACCCGATCTGTACCTTTCTTCCTTTTCCATCGATGCTATTCACCTCCCTCTGAAAGCAAGGTCCACATTCTAATCACTCTCTGGGTGAAAAGCTTTCTATTTATTAGTGACTGTCTCGTATTTGTGGGGCTAAATATAATGCAGCCCAGCCACAGCAGGAAACATGGTGGCCAGACCCACTTTATCGCAGGGGAAGCCGCCCAAAGGTGGGCAAACCTCCTGCGAGTAAGTCAGAAGCGGCAAGGGGCCCATGTGAGGAACTCGGCCACTCATGGAAGGTTGTCAGTTAGGCTCAGTAGTGAGCCAAGTGGCACCAATTATCCCTGAACACATGGGAGTTCAGCGGTGGCTCCGCGACTATATGTGAGTGGTCCAGTTTCCCAGTGCCTCGAGGAGGCCACCCGGCCAGCCCTGTCTGGAATCCCTGTTGCCTTCCAATGGGTGTGGTTCTTTCCAAGGCACTTGATTGGCAATTGTGCCAACTGGTGGACCCGGCATCGAGCGGGGGCTAGGCCGCTAAAAATCAACCCCCCCCGCCCTTGCCTCCGACCACCCTTCTCCCCCCCTCCCCTGCGTTTTCCTCCCACCCCCCCCCCCCCCCCCCCCCTCGCCCCATCCCACCCCCACTCAGCAGGGTCCTGGGTTCCTCAGCAATCCTAGGCCTCTCCCTGGGTGCACTACTGCTCCCGGTGGCACCGCCTGGAATGGAGAACTGCCGGCCTCTGATTGGGAGGCAGGATCTGGCAGCTCTCAGTGGGCAGGTTCTACCCCACCCAGGATCCTGAATCCCAGGGATGGCCCAACACTGGCCAGATCAGACAGGCACTTAATCCAGCCAGACCTCACCCTCAGACACAATGCGGGTTTCCCACCTGTCCTCCAACCCATGGACTGCATCTACATCAATGATATTTTCAGGTGGTAGACCAAACAAGCAACCTATCCCCCCAGGTGTTCTCTGTATTGTCTTACAGGGAGCAAAAGCTGGGGGTGAAAGGGTCAACTCACCAACTAATCTACCCTTTGTGCCTGAAAGGGTCTCCGCCTCCCACTTCTTGGCAGTCTGGCCGGAGAAACCCATCAGAAACTGTTTCTGCAAACCCTGGTGCACCGACCCATAAGGCCACTGAACTGTGAGCTGGACTGAGGAGTAAGTTTCGTTTCCTGCTTTTCGAGAACTGGCAAGATACAAGAACATGGTAGCTTCTCGACTCGTTCATGAGCTTTTTCACGAGCATCCATGAAGCGCCGTTGGGTGATTGAAATTCTCTGCTGCTTGATTTTCATTATGCTCTGGAACACATTTGCTGGTGATGACCATTAAACATTCATTAACTTCAATTAGCATATTTGTTACCTTAACGGCATGCAATTATCCCACTCCAAATCAGTGGGAATATTACTCATACAGCCCCACACAATAAACAAGGAGCATTTGGCATGCTGTGTAGTTACCTAATGAGAGGCCCAGCCTGATAATCTACTCAATGTAATTGGTGAAGGATTAGCATACTGGAAATGAGAATGCCGGATAAAGATCCTAATTCCCAAATCCTTGAGATTTTACAGATAACCAACTGCGTACCAATGCAATAGATGTATCAAGACTAGCATTTTTATTTATTTCAGTACTTCTCAAGATATATGTGAGACGCTAGCATGATCACATTTATTGCAAGTCTCCTTTATGTTACCAACTTATTTTGTTACAATTTGGTGCATTTTTGGGGTGGGTGTGGTACTGAGTTGGATGGGAGGCAATTTCAATTTCCCCGCTCCCCCCCCAACTCTCCCCTCACCCATCACCTCTGTGGTGACTTGAATGTGTAATAGCTTGAACTATTTATCTCCTGGGCCACTTTAGCATGTGGCAGAGCCCCACTCCCACATTGCCCCACTTACAGGTGTCAGGAGTGGCACCATAACCAGTGGGCAGGAGTAGTAATTGAAACAAGAAAGTAAGGATGCCCAAAACCCAAGGGAACAATCCCCCATCATAACTTTGAGATATGGGGGGGGGGGGGGGGGGGTGGATAGGGGATGGGGGGGAATGCAGGCAATAAGAGGGAGGGGAAAGGCTGGGGCCAACGGTGTGCAGGTAAGGGAGGTTGGCCATGATCAATGCGTGGGGTTGCTGAGATAGGGCAGGGGAATGGGCCTAGGTAGGGTGCTCTTTCGGAAAGCCGGTGTGAGGTACCCTCAATAATGATGCTTAGAGATTAAACTGTAAAGAAGGCTTTATTAGACTAATAACTATGCTACAGCTAGGGACGAGAGCTGACTGCTACACAGACCATGAGGCAGGCCTTTATGTGTGGCTCCCAGATGGGCGGAGCCAGAGGCGGAGTCCCCAGGGTTCCAAGCCCGGTCTTAAAGGGGACATTCTCATCCAAATCATAATGATTTTAATGATTTGGATGAGAATTTAGGAGGCATGGTTAGTAAGTTTGCAGATAACACCAAGATTGGTGGCACAGTGGATAGTGAAGAAGGTTATCTAGGATTGCAACGGGATCTTGATCAATTAGGCCAGTGGGCCGACGAATGGCAGATGGAGTTTAATTTAGATAAATGTGAGGTGATGCATTTTGCCAGATCGAATCAGGCCAGGACCTACTCAGTTAATGGTATGGCGTTGGGGAGAGTTATAGAACAAAGAGATCTAGGAGTACAGGTTCATAGCTCCTTGAAGGTGGAGTCGCAGGTGGACAGGGTGGTGAAGAAGGCATTCGGCATGCTTGGTTTCATTGGTCAGAACATTGAATACAGGAGTTGGGACGTCTTGTTGAAGTTGTACAAGACATTGGTACGGCCACACTTGGAATACTGTGTGCAGTTCTGGTCACCCTATTATAGAAAGGATATTATTAAACTGGAAAGAGTGCAGAAAAGATTTACTAGGATGTTGCCGGGACTTGATGGTTTGAGTTATAAGGAGAGGCTGGATAGACTGGGACTTTTTTCCTTGGAGCGTAGGAGGCTTAGGGGTGATCTTATAGAGGTCTATAAAATAATGAGGGGCATAGATAAGGTAGATAGTCAACATCTTTTCCCAAAGGTAGGGGAGTCTAAAACTAGAGGGCATAGGTTTAAGGTGAGAGGGGAGAGATTCAGAAGGGCCCAGAGGGGCAATTTCTTCACTCAGAGGGTAGTGAGTCTCTGGAATGGGCTGCCAGAGGTAGTAGTAGAGGCGGGTACAATTGTGTCTTTTAAAAAACATTTAGATAGTTACATGGGTAAGATGGGTATAGAGGGTTATGGGCCAAGTGCGGGCAACTGGGACTAGCTTAATGGTAAAAACTGGGCGGCATGGACTGGTTGGGCCGAAGGGCCTGTTTCCATGCTGTAAACTTCTATGATTCTATGATTCTATGACATCACCTTACATGATGATCAGGCAGTAACCGTTCATCACATTCACCCCCTGTTTAAAAAGGAGTCCGGCGGGGGTGAAGTGCCATCATAGGTCCAACCGTCTCGGTGGCCGGATCGTCCTCCTCAATTCGGGCGGTGGTGCGGCGGGCACGGACGTCCCGGTTGAGGGCACATCCGGGAGCACAGCGGTCGGAGCTTCGGTCCGGGTTGGGGCAGAGGAACTAGGCAGGCCTGGGGGTAGCGGAGCCGGCGCCGGCGGGGTGTGTAAAGGGGGGGCACAAGGGGGAGCGCACGGTAGGAGCTCACCAACGGGTGGTAGGGCCGGAAGGGAGTGTGTTGTAGGGGGCGACGGGTTCTGCAGGGGAGCAGCGCGGGAAGGGGCGTCGATGGTGGAGGATCCAGTGGGCGCCAGATCCCGGAGGGAAACCGTATCTTGCCTGCCGTCGGAGTACTCCACGTAGGCGTAACTGGGGTTGGCGTGGAGCAGTCGGACCTTTTCAACTAGGGGGTCTGTTTTATGGCTCCTCGCGTGCCTCCGGAGAAGAACAGGTCCCGGAGCCGTCAGCCAAGGTGGAAGCGAGACCCCGGAGGTAGACTTCCTGGGGAAGAGAAACAATCGGTCGTGAGGGGTCTCATTCGTGGCCGTGCAGAGGAGTGACCTAATGGAGTGTAGGGCATCGGGTAGGACCTCCTGCCAGCGGGTGGTTGGGAGATTTCTCGACCGCAGGGCCAGAAGGACAGCCTTCCACACGGTCGCGTTCTCCCTCTCCACCTGCCCGTTTCCCCGTGGGTTATAACTGGTCGTTCTGCTCGAGGCGATGCCTTTGCTGAGCAGATACTGATGCAGTTCATCGCTCACAAACGATGTACCCCGGTCGCTGTGGATTTAAGCAGGGAAACCGAACAGGGTGAAGATGCTGTGCAGTGCCTTAATCACCGTGGCTGAGGTCATGTCGGTGCAGGGAATGGCAAATGGGAAACGGGAGAACTCATCGATCACGGTGAGGAAATAGGCATAACGGTTGGTGGACGGGAGGGGCCCCTTGAAGTCCACGCTCAGTCGCTCAAAGGGGCCCGAGGCCTTCACGAGCCGAACCTTGTCTGGCCGATAGAAGTGCGGTTTGCACTCCGCACAGACCTGGCAGCCCCTGACCATGGCCTTGACCTCCTTGGTTGAGTAAGGTAGGTTGCAGGACTTGATGAAATGGACGAGCCGGGTAACCCCCAGGTGGCAGAGGTCATTGTGGATGGCTTGCAGGTGGTCCTCCTGCGCGTTGGCGCATGTGCCGCGGGACAGGGCAGCTGGGGGCTTGTTGAGCTCCCCTGGACGATACTTGATATCGTACGAGTAGGTGGAGAGTTCGATCCTCCACCTCAAAGTTTTATCGTTTTTTATTTTGCCCCGTTGCGTGTTATCGAACATATAGGCGACCGACCGTTGGTCGGTGACGAGGGTAAACCTCCTACCGGCTAGGTAGTGTCTCCAGCGCCGCACAGCCTCCACAATGGCTTGTGCCTCCTTTTCGACTGCAGAGTGTCGAACCTCGGAGGCGGTGAGGGTTCGGGAGAAGAACGCTACTGGTCTGCCTCCTTGATTGGGGGTAGCAGCCAGGGCGATGTCTGATGCATCGCTCTCTACCTGGAAAGGGATGGTTTCGTCCACCGCGTGCATGGCGGCCTTGATGATGTCGGCCTTGATGCGGTTGAAGGCCAATTGAGCCTCAGCCGAGAGGGGAAAAGTGGTGGTCTTTAGGAGTGGGCGGGCTTTGTCCGCATACTTGGGGACCCACTGGGCGTAATAGGAGAAAAGCCCCAAGCACCATTTGAGGGCCTTGAGGCTGCGGGGGAGAGGGAGTTCCTTAAGAGGGCGCATGCGGTTGGGGTCGGGACCTAGGACCCCGTCTTCCACGACATAGCCGAGGATGGCCAGCCGGGTGGTGTGGAAAACGCATTTGCCCTCGTTATAGGTCAGGTTAAGGGCTCGGGCGGTCTGGAGGAACTTTTTGAGGTTAGCGTCATGGTCCTGCTGATCATGGCCGCAGATGGTGACATTGTCCAAGTACGGGTATGTATCCCGCAAACCGTACTGGTCCACCATTTGGTCCATCGCCCTTTGAAAGACGGAGACCCCATTTGTGACACCAAAGGGGACCCTGAGGAAGTGGAAGAGCCGGCCGGCTGCTTCGAAGGCAGTATTGGGGCGGTCTTTTGGTCGGATGGGGAGCTGGTGGTCGGCAGATTTGAGGTCGACTGTGGAAAAGACTCGGTATTGGGCGATCCGATTTACCATTTCCGCGATGCGAGGAAGGGGGTACGCATCAAGCTGCGTGAATCGGTTTATGGTCTGGCTATAATCCACGACCATCCATTTCTTCTCCCCGGACCGGACTACCACCACTTGCGCTCTCCAAGGGCTGTTGCTAGCCTCGATGACCCCCTCTCCCAGTAAACGCTGGACCTCTGACTTGATAAAAGCCATATCTTGGGCACTGTAGCGCCGGCTCCTGGTGGCGACGGGCTTACAGTCAGGAGTGAGGTTAGCGAATAGCGAGGGGGGTGCGACTTTCAGTGTCGCAAGGCAGCACACCGTGAGGGGGGGCAAGGGTCCGCCGAACTTCAGTGTCAGGCTTCGGTGGCTGCACTGGAAATCCAGTCCGAGCAGCAGGGGGGCACAGAGGTGAGGGAGGATATAAAATTTGAAACGGGTGTATTTGGCACCCTGGATTGAGAGATCCGCAATACAGTACCCCGTGATTTGTACCGAGTGGGACCCAGATGCGAGGGCTATGGTTTGGAATGCGGGATTGGTGCGTAGGGAGAAGCGCCTTACCGTTTCAGGGTGGATAAAGCTCTCCGTGCTCCCGGAGTCGAAGAGGCATGCAGTGTCGTGCCCGTTGACCTGGACCTGCATCATGGAGTTCTGCAGGTGTTTTGGCCGAGTTTGATCGAGGGTGATCGCACCCAGTCGCGGGTAGTCGGAGGCGTCAGCCGAATCGGACTTGTAAAATGGCCGCTGCCGTCGGTCGCACGTGTCGGGTCGAGAAGATGGCCGCCGACCAGATGGCCGCTCCCATGATTCGCATGAGGCTGATGACGCATCAGAAGAGGGCGTGTCGGGTCGGTGCGCAGCAGCATTGCGAGGCCTACGGGCCTGAGAGCCTGATTTTCGGGCCGGCTGTTCTTTGTATTTCTGGCCCCAGGGTCTGGCCAGGCAGACCCTCGCAAAGTGCCCTTTCTTCCCGCAGTCGCTGCAGATCGCGGAGCGGGCTGGGCAGCGTGGGCGTGGGTGCTGGCCCTGCCCACAGAAGTAGCATGGTGTGCCCTCATGGTGAGCGGGTCGCCGCGTGGCGCAGGCCTGTAATACGGTTGAGTCTGAGGAAGTCCGGGGGGGGCTGGCAGAGTCCGCGGGGTAAGTACCCAAGTTATGTCGGGCCACCTCTAGCGAGGAGGCGAGCGTTAGCGTCTCCTGGAGGTCTTTTGCCCCGTTTTCGAGCAGCCGCTGCCGGATGTAGGTTGAGCGAATTCCGGACACGAAAGCATCTCTGATATGCAGGTTCATATGGACTTCCCCTGTCACATCCTGATGGTCACAGTCCCTGGCAGGCGCAGTGAGTTTTTCAACAAACTCGTCGAGCGATTCCCCCGAGCGCTGCCGGCAGGTAGAGAGCAGATGCCGGGCGTGCACCTCATTGACGGGTTTGACAAACCGCTTGCGGAGCAACTCAATCGCCGCATCATAAGTCGTCGCCTTTTCGAGCGTGGCGGAGATTCTGTGACTCGCCCGGGCGTGGAGTAGACGCAGCTTGCGTGGCCCTAGGATGGGAATCTCTGCGGAGTCCAGGTAGGCCTCGAAGCACCGCAGCCAGTATTTAAAAATTTCCTTTGCCTCCGGCGTTCGTGCTTCCAGATTGAGCTTCTCTGGTTTTAGGCCTGCGTCCATTCTGAATCTAGTTTAGTCTAATAAATTGAGGTACCCTCAATAATGATGCTTAGAGATTAAACTGTAAAGAAGGCTTTATTAGACTAATAACTATGCTACAGCTAGGGATGAGAGCTGACTGCTACACAGACCATGAGGCAGGCCTTTATGTGTGGCTCCCAGATGGGCGGAGCCAGAGGCGGAGTCCCCAGGGTTCCAAGCCCGGTCTTAAAGGGGACATCACCTTACATGATGATAAGGCAGTAACCGTTCATCACACGGTGCAGATTCGATGAGCCGAAAGGCCTCCTTCGGCACTGTAGGGATTCTATGGAGTCTATGGTGAGCCCCCTATAAAAGCCCTGGGTGAGCATGAGATCCTGACCTGCAAGGAATTCTTAGACATAAATTAAAATATTTACTTTGGCATACCTTCTTTTGTTTGTCCAGTTTTGGTGCCAGATGGATTTCCGAAACGTCCGAGTTAAAATTGCGAGGTGGCGTTGATGACACCATCAGGTTCGGGACTCTAGAATCTATTGCAGATGAGTTAGGATATTGGGGGAGGGGGTGAGTGTATGAATCAGGAAGAGGCACAGATTGCTCTGCCGTTTCAAATGGGTTAAAATCTAAGCTGTAGACAGATATAAAAATGTAATGGTTAATTCAGGTAATGTTGCGTTCCAGTGCCCCTGAGGAACACACAGCTCTGTGGTCATGGGTTTGAGGGCCAAAGTGATGAAGCTGAGCATTTGGAAGTCAGAGTAGCCAATTGGCTGCCCCTTCGCGCCTTTCCGATCACCATTCTCAATCTCAGCCGCTTGTTCCTTTTTTGTTTGCACACAAGGGTCACCCTCTGACTCTTGCACAAAGGCGCCAGGAAAGTGTCTGACCTTCCTTTGTGAATTGGAAATGACTTGGATCGCGTCCGTTAGCCAGCAGCTCAATACCTATACCTGGAAACATCAACAGACGAATACAATCCTCCCAAGTTAACCTCCTAGAACATGGAGTAATCAATCCAGACAGGAAACATAGCACCGCAACATGCTGAATTAGTGACAGAATCCACTGGCTGATCTTTACCAAGCAGTTAAAGTAATAGCTGTATTTTGGATAACAAATTCCTGGGAGTAATTACAATCCCAAATTATACCAAATTCGATTGATTTTTTGTTTAAATACTCAAACGAATTTGGCATTCTTATTACCCTTGATTATAATGAGAGCGTGATGGGGAAGCTTTTTAAATCAGCATTGTTAAATTGTCCTGGACCGTATGGATTGGGGCAGTCATAGGGGCCAATCTCTGAACCTTGTGAATGCAACCTTTAGGATCGAGTAACATTCGTGGATATAAACATGACCGGCTTGTGTTGGAGACCACATTGTGAACTTGGCAATAATCCTGCCAGTAGCTGTGATGAATAACTATCGAAGTTCGTGGGGCGGGATCTTCCGTTTGTTCGCACCGGCGGGATCATCCCGACCTGCCCGACGGCGCACCCCCACCGCAGGTTTCCCGGCAACGTGGGCCGGATCCAATGGGAAATCCCATTGACAGCAGCGGGACCAGAAGGTCCCACCTCTGGCCAACGGCAGACTGCCTCAGGTCAGGGAATCTCGCCCGTGCTCTTTGCAGCTCTGGTATTGAAATGAAATGAAATGAAATCGCTTATTGGCACAAGTAGGCTTCAAATTAAGTTACTGTGAAAAGCCCCTAGTCGCCACATTCCGGCGCCCGTTCGGAGAGGCTGGTACGGGAATTGAACCGTGCTGCTGGCCTGCCTTGGTCTGCTTTCAAAGCCAGCAATTTAGCCCAGTGTGCTAAACCAGCCCCTGCAGCATTTACGTTCTCTGACATTGGAAGCGTATTTGGGAACTTCACATAACCCAGTGTAAAAGCAGCTAATTGGTGCAGCTAATTCCCATTCCCCGCCCCTCCTGCACAGACCTAATCTTGCTGATTAGATCTGATGGCAGTTTACTGATCAGCTGCCCTCCAGTGCAGGAGAGAGGAAGAGATGGAACTAATTGGCAAGAATCTTCAAAATAAAGTATTAATACTGAGGAAAAAGCAGTCCATCTTTCACAGATGCACTCATGCGTCTCACAGATTTCATTAAAAAGCCTTCCAGTTCACCATGTTATTATAGGACCTTCATCTCCCGGTCCTTGCGCATCATGGGGTGATTTTCAGCCTGCGTTTGCCATCAGAGAGAACGCCAATGTGGGCACAACATCCGGAGAGAATTGGGAAACGCGATTCTCTCCGGTGAGATCGCGTTCCCCAATTTTCCCCACCCTTCGCCGGTGATGTAACAAGGTTCCCGCTCACAAAAGGGCAAGAACCGCATTGTAACAAATTTGAATAAATTAGAATATTATTGAGGGGCCTTCTTGCCACATGATTCGCCCCCTCACTGAATAGTCATACCTCACCGACATGATGCCGTGTCGGCAAGGTTTACAACAGGTTTGGCAAAGCGAGATTCAGTCGAGAGAATCCGTCTAGGGCTCAAAGGTAAGTATAGCCCCTGGAAGGGGAGGGACATAGAATCTCTCCAATGCAGAGTAGGCCATTTGGCCCATCAAGTCTGCGGCAGCCCTTGCAAAGAGCACCCAACTTAAGCCAACACCTCCACCCTATCCCCGTAACTCAGTAACCCCACCTAATCTTTTTGGCATTAAGGGGCAATTTATCAAGGCCAATCCATCTAACCTGCACATCTTTGGACATGCCCGGCAGTGCCCTGGTACAGATCAGCACTGCCAGGTTGCCATAGTGCCAACTTAACAAAACCAACCGGTGCCAAGGTGCAGTGCCAGGGGCGGTGCCAGGGGCAGGCCCTCATGGGAGCCCAATAGGTTGGGTGGGGGTGGGGGATTGCTGTTATGTGCGGGGGAGAGGGCAACCAGTGAGGAGGGAATTTACAGGCACGGCGAGGGGAGTGGGCAGTGAGCTTGGGGGTGCGGGGGCGGTTTATTGTCGGCAATACCTCCGCGGTGGCCGGGGTGGTTGTCTGGGCGTGGGGAGGAAGGGGGTGCCCCCGATATCTCCGTGGCGGGGGGGGGGGGGGGGGGGGGGGGCTGCAGGCCCTTCAGTTTCAATTCTGATCAGAGCACCCTTTAAAGGTGGCGACCCAATCACTGTGGTGTCGGTTGCTGGCATAACAAGCCCCGGCCCATCCAGAGTGACCGCATCAACCATGCCCCCTCATTTTTGTTCTTTAAAGAGTCTCAACATCTGGAGGGAAGACTGACCTGAGCAGCTGGAGAGCTACACGTGCGTTTTCAGTCTGAGCCAGACACTTTGACAAAATATGGTTAAGATTCCGCCTCAATGTTTTCTGATTCCCAATGGGATATCCCTCATGCATCCCTCATGATAATTCCAAAGTTTCACTGCCTAGTAACCCATTATGAGAAGATGACAGCTGCAAATGAATTCCGCAACACGGCACCTCTCCCTCAGCAGAATTAAAGTAGGTGTATTCCTGGACACATTCAATCCTCTCAAACGCAGCCGAGTGTATGGTTCCCTCGTGTCATGCTCTGAAAGTCAGAGGCTTGCTTTAATTAGTAACACTGGTCTCCTTTAGGACTTGGCCTGACTAAGGGAAAAGAAATGAGCGCAGATCGCAGTAGAATGATGCAATCCAGATTCATCCTCCCTGCTGAGTGCCAAAACAAAGCAAACGCTTTCTGACAGAAACTACCTCAGAAAATGGTGTTTATTTATCATTTTAATAATAATTAATGTTTTTCAGTAAATGTATATTTGTGGAATCCCCTCCGGCTCTGTGATGGGTAATGTGAGGCGTGCAGGTCGCCGTCTTCTTCGTACATCTCTTGCATTTAACAATGTGGCTGCTTTGTTTCTCACCTAAATCTTGGTGTTAACCCTTAAGGTTCCCCCCTCTTACTTCTTTGTTGTTGTCTCCTCCAGACCAGGGTAGGAAGGCCATGAGGGGGAGGCACTGGCATAGTGGTGTTGTTGCTAGACCATTAATCCACTGACCCAGAGTAATGCTCTGGGGACCTAGGTTCGAATCCCACCACGGAAGGTGGGGAAATTTGAATTCCATTTTAAAAATCTGGAATTATAAGTCTAACGATGACCATGAAACCATTGTCAATTGTCATAAAAACTCATCTGATTCACTAATGTCCTTCAGGGAAGGTAATCTGCCGTCCTTGCCTGGTCTGGCCTACATGTGACTCCAGACCCACAATAATGTGGTTGACTCTTAAAATGTCACTCAGTTCGAGGGCACTTAGGGACGGGCAACAAATGCTGGCCTTGACTGCGACGTCCACATCCCAAGAACGAATAATAAATAAAAAGGTGGCGCACCTTTGGCGGCACGGTAGCACAGTGGTTAGCACCGTTGCTTTACAGCTCCAGGGTCCCAGGTTCGATTCCTGGCTTGGATCACTGTCTACACGTCCTCCCCGTGTCTGTGTGCGTTTCCTCCGGGTGCTCCGGTTTCCTCCCACAGTCCAAAGATGTGCAGGTTAAGTGGATTGGCCATGCTAAATTGCCCTCAGCGTCCAAAAAGGTTAGGTGGGGTTACTGGGTTACGGGGATAGGATGGGGGTGTGGGCTTAAGTAGGGTGCTCTTTCCCAGGGCCGGTGCAGACTCAATGGGCCAAATGGCCTCCGTCTGCACTGTAAATTCTTTGATTCTATGAACTTCTGATGAGAGGTCCTAACTCAGATTGTTTCTCCACAGGTGCTGCCAGGCCTGTCGAGTATTTCCCTCAGTTCTTTCTCTTTCGATAAGCCCAGGGACTTCGGATAGCGAAGGCTGACTGGAAATGGAGCTGTAATTTGGTAGAATTTTCTTGGCAAGGGAGTGGCAGTCGTGATTTTGCAATCAAAGGGGGGGGCTTAGCTGGGGATAGGGGAGCGTGTGAAATGGGGTTCCCACCTCCGGCAACATATCTGACAGGTGAGGATGTCAGATGGGGGCAACCGCCAGGAAGGATGCTGAGAGGCAGAGGTGAACATGCCTCCCTTTGGAAGATGGTTAGTGTAGTGGCCTTATCTTCTCATTGGAAGGGGCAGCCGATGGGGCCACCACGCCGACGCGTGAACTGATTGACAGCACGTTTGTATGCTTCTACGGCAGTAATTCCTCCTTTCGTCGGCACTACCTGGGACATGCCAGGATAATCAATGCCCACTTATCCTGATTGCCTGCACCGACCGAGATGTTTCGTGATCATCTCTGCAGCCTTGGCAGCATTGCACGGCAACGGTCACGGGGAGCTGTTTTCTCAGCTCTGAGCCGGCGGGTGGACAGAAGCAAAGCTGTGCCAACAGCAGCATTTCTGGCTTGCCGCTTCTTCAGAACTGAAAGAAATGAAACAGATGTTTCGATGCTCACGACCTGTCACATCTCTAACCTCGTCCCGTTCCGATGACAAGTAAACATTACCTCTGTTTGTCTCTCCCTGCATGACCAGCTGAGTATTTGCAGCATTTTGTCTTTCTAGTTCTGATTTCCAGCGGCCACAAGGATCCTGCTTTCATTTTTAATCGAATCAGAGCTCCAGAAAGGATTGGGAGTAGGAAGCAAAGTCAGAGGGAGATTAACACTGGTAATTACCTACAACACCCTTCGAAGTAAAAGGAAAGATCAGCCAATGACCGAATGTTGCAGCGCACAATGATGGGGTGCAGATTAATTTGTCCTTAATCTAGGACAAAAGTTCGGCGCAACATCGTGGGCCGAAGGGCCTGATCTGTGCTGTATTTTCTATGTTCTATGTTCACACAAGGTCAGCAATTAAAGGTGTAGGGGGAACAAAGGACGTGTGAGTAGCTCCAGCAGTGGGTGGCAATGCAAGCAGACATTGAAAACAGCCTGCAGACCCAGACTGAAATTAAAACAACAAATGCTGACAACAACTGGTAAGGTCCACTGATCCTTGGTCGGGCTGCTACACCAAGGTTTCCAGCAGTTTGTTCTGAGAAAGGGACTCCATCCCGAGCATCAGTCTGCCTCGCCCAGCCTCTGAACCTCCCTACATCCCACCATTAGCAGCTTCAAGCTAAAGTGTATCGATTTTGTAGGCATCTAGGTGATGGTGCATTTGCCCCATCGCGTCAAGGATGAGGCTGTTTGCACTGTTGTATGCCAGTGGCACCCAAAGTCTTGCCCCCACCCCCACCCCCCCCCAAAAAGAAATGCCCCCTTTCTTAAAACAAGGACGAACTAAAAAACCAAAGCAAAATGCTGCGGATGCTGGAAATCTGAAATGAAGTCAGAAAACGCCTGAAACGCTTGTGCCAAACTGCAGGTGGCAGCAACAGTATAGCTGAATATTCAGATCATCGGCAAACAGCATCGCGCGTTTTTCAGTCGAGTTTAGCTGGCCGATGTCTGTGCCAAGTACAGAGGGTCCTCTGTGTAACCTGACCGAACGTTCCCAATAGGACTCTCTGGTTTACGGTTTATTTTAAAGGGATATTCAGTGAATTGTTTTCCTAAGGGGACAGCACAATGGGATTCCCCTGTATTCTTTATTTTTCTCACTTCTATGTGAGGTACAATTTTCACAGGACAAATTCCCCAGGGGCTTGCACTACTTTTCAGTTGAACCCCTCCCCGTAATAAGCAATAACTTTTCACAAACAAAGCTCTTCTGTGTGTTCCATTTTGCGTTCGCTGCAAAACCGACCCTTCGACGCCCAGACTTTTGACTTATTAGCTGCATATTTAATACACACGTTTATCTCATTCCTTAGTTTGTCCGTAGGGTTTGCAGCGCACTCGGTTAAGTGGACGGCTTGTGATAAACCAAAACCAAAGCAACTTCCAAATTCCGCGGTTTGTTTGGCAACACACCAACCATCGTCAGCACTTGGCTAACTCTTCAGCCTAGCCAAACGTCCCTTGGGTTGGAAGTGCTGCTGAAGTCTCAATGTGCGTTCTGTCCATAGTGCAGCTCACAGGAGAATACATTGGGCCAGAGAGCACCGGGTTTTTCAGGTACGACTCAGCTTTCGATGGCACAAAATATAACCTTTCCCTCAAACTGACACGTGCATTAGGCCTGTAGCATTTGCAGACAAGGGAACTAATGCTGGACGGTGGCCCCTGCTCAGTGAGGCACATTGGTTAGCACTGCAGCCTCAGAGCGCCAGGGGCCCTGGCAAAATTCCGACCTTGGGTCACTGTCAGTGTAGGGTTTACACATTCTCCCCGTGTCTGCGTGGGTTTCCTCCGGGTGCTCCGGTTTCCTCCCAAAATCTAAAGATGTGCATGTTAGGTGGACTGGTCATTCTGTATGTCCCTTAGGGTCAAAACAGGTGGGGTTACAGGAATGGGATGGGGGAGTGGACTTAGGTGGGGTGCTCTTTCGGAGGGCCAGTGCAAACTCGATGGGCCAAATGGTCTCCTTCTGCGCTGTTGCGATTCTACGAATATCGATTTGGCCTGACGCAATCAGCACCCTGCTCATTAGGAGGTCAAACCCTCAAAATCAAGAGATCCTCAGTGTGGTATTTTTAAAGGATAGGCTTGCCAACCACAAAGGTACAAACAAAAGCTTTATTGGAAAGGTGTTTGTTGTGTTATGTACTCTGGGATAACACAGGCTGCAACTCGGTGCAGCTTTGACCAAAAGATACTCCAGACTTTGAAGTAAGTTCAATGTGATTTATTGAACCATTAGCACAGTTCCCTATGAGTTCGACTCTCCTGCTAATCTTGCTATAGTAACACAGTCTAACTAACCAGTCTGTTCTAAGCCACGTGGTGGGTGTGATGCTTCTGATCTGCCCCTGTCCTACTCTCTAAGTGTCGCCTGTGGAAAGAGACAGAGCATGTGTGCCCTGTCCTTATATATGGGTTGTGTAATGCCCCCTTGTGGTAGTGTCACATGGGTGTCTTGACTGTCCACTGGTTGTGTCCTATTCTATGTGTTCATTAGCGGTATGTCTGCATGTCATGATGTCTCTGGTGCTCCCTCTAGTGTTTACTTAGTCATAGTGTATTTACATTAACCCCTTGTGTATTTAAAGTAATGCATATCACCACATCCCGCCTTTTTTCGTGTTACACATTTTCTGTGCAGTGTAAAGAAAAATGTCAAAAACAGGTAAATAAGTGATGACATGTACAAGTTATGATGACTGTGATGACTATACAAGATCAAAGAATAGTTATGATGACATTGAGGATTATACAATACCAAATAATAGTTATGAGTCCAAAGTTCATGAATTTTCACGGTCCAATGGCTTTCTTGCGCTGTTATGGAAGTGTCGATGTTGATGTTGTCATTCCCTTGTGAACGCCGTCAGGGTCCTGGTGTTTACGTAACCAGGAAGTCATCAGGAGGTGTTCAAATGGCCAAATCACTTCATTGTCTGAGGTGGACCTTTTTTTCTATGCTTGTGGTAGTAATTCTTGATGACATCTTTCCTGAAAGCTGGTTTGCTTGTCCGTAGTGTAGCAAATGTGAATTGGTAAGATGCGTTGACATGCCATGGTATGTTTGCATTCACGCCATAGTTCTGGGCTGAGCAGTAACATTGTCCTTCATGGGCAGAGTTGTACCATGTCGTACCAGTTGTTGTTCTATTGTTGTTGTCATTGTTGTTATTGACGTGCTTGGTGTTGTGTTTGTTGCCTCTGGTACGCTTCTTGTTGTAGTCTTTGTTGTTGTTTTTGTAGGTTTTGTTGTTGTGTTTGTTGCACTCAGTGACCACACCAAGTGGAGAATTCGAGTCCTTCACAAAGTTGCTTGTGTCAGTGTCCTTTGTGGCATCTGCTGTTTCATTGAGCCGTCTTTGATTCCTCGGCGCTCCCCGTCTGGAGACATGTCCAGTTCACTTGAATCATCTTTGGCTTGTCGATGCTCCCCATCTGGAGCCCTTTCTGGTTCACCTGAATCACCTTTGGTTTCTTGATGCTCCCCATCTGGAGTCATTTCAGGTTCTTGTGGAGAGGCTCGAGTAGATGAGGTTTGAATTAACGTGGTGTCACTGGAGTCACTAGTAGCCTCACTTTGATTGTCGAGTGCCTCTGTACACACTAGCTGAGATTTGTCAGTCTCGCTGAGATGTCGCACATCTTGTATGGGAATTGTGAAGCCTTTGCCACTTGTCGCACATACAGTGGGTAGACATCAATGTCTTCTTGTCGGTTAGATGAGCTGGGTAGACTGTCAGAGTCTTCTTCTGGTGGCTCAAATAATCTGGGTAGACTGTCATAGACTTTTTGGTGTTCACGTGAGCATGGTAGACTGTCATAGTCGTCTTGCTGTACACTTGAGCGTGGCAGACTTGCATCGTCTGCTGCTAGTTGCTCAGATAAGGTTGCTAGACCTTCAGGATCTTGTTCATGCAAGGACTGCGCTCTGGAGTCTTGCGTTGCTTCCATCGTGGAGTCTGTCAACGAGCTCACTGTGGAGGCTTGTATCGCTCTCTCTGTGGAGTCTGGCATCATTCCCTGTGCGAAGTCGGGGACTCTTCGTGGTGAGTGGACCACTCTCTGTGTGGAGTCGGAGACTCTTTGTGGTGCGTGGACCACTCCCTTGGCGTCAGGCTGCTCTCTGTGGGCTTGTACCGCTCTCTGTCTCTTGGCATTAGGCCGCAGCAGAATCCTGTACTCATGGGTCGGGATGTCGTCTATGCTGGGCTGAGGATCCTCAAATCTGAAGAACTCGTCCATCACTGTGTCGGATTATTCACTGTACAACACATCTCGTTGCAGTTCGGATTTGGTACTGAGGTCGCCACGTCCAATGATGAAATCATCGTCTGAGGCGTAGTCTTCAAGGACTAAATCATCTCTTAGGGCGGTGCTAACTGCTTGTTGCAGGTTCTGCGGAGGTTACTTTCAGCTACTGGTCGAAGTTCAGGCATTGTGCTGTCGTTCCAGGTGAAAGAATTGTGTTTTCTGGCTTAAAATTTTTTTTTCACTATTTTCGGACATTTCCCCTTTAAGTGGGCGTGGTACTCTGATGTCACAACGCTTGTGACGTAGAGCGTAGGAATGGATTGCGCATGCGCAGATCGCTTTTCCTTCACTGTGCACTCTTTTCGCAACTGCACATGCGCGGCTTCTCACGCATGCGCAAAACACTGTTTTGCCGGTTCGTGTCTTTTCGGGAACTGCACGTGTGCAGGTCCTTGCGCAAGATGGCTGCCAATCAGAATTGGCGTTTGCTTCTGTTGCAAGCCTACCTTTGCCTCGTGGTGAGTGTAGGCGCCAGTTTTACCGATTTCTGTTGTGTTCACCTCGCAGTAGTTTTCAAACTTGCCCAGGACTGTCTGGAAGTCTCTCTTGTCCTGCCCTTTGGAGTACTTGAAGGAGTTGAAGATTTCTGTTGCACTTTAACCGCAATGGTGAGTAGAAGATCTATCTTCTCAGCATCGGCCATGCCATCTAGGTCGGATGCTACCATGTAAATCTCAAATCTCTGCTTGAATGCACACCAATTTGCACTGAGATTGCCGTGGTATCTGAGCTGCTGAGGAACCAGAATCTCGAACCTCTTGCCTGGGTGCTGTCGCTGGTAGTCACGGTTCTTGCTGAGTTGAACTATATAGATTCAACAGGCACTACTGGTACCATGTTGTGTTTTGTACTCTGGGATAACACAGGCTGCAACTTGATGCAGCTTTGACCAAAAGATACTCCAGACTTTGAAGTACGTTCAATGTGATTTATTGAACCATTAGCACAGTTCTCTATGAGTTCGACTCTCCTGCTAATCTTGCTATAGTAACTCAGTCTAACTAACCAGTCTGCTCTAAGCCACATGGTGGGTGTGATGCTTCTGATCTGCCCCTGTCCTACTCTCTAAGTGTCGCCTGTGGAAAGAGACAGAGCATGTGTGCCCTGTCCTTATATATGGGTTGTGTAATGCCCCCTTATGGTCATGTCACCTCTGGGTGACTTGACTGCCCATTGGTTGTGTCCTATTCGATGTGTTCTTAGCTGTATGTCTGCATGTCATGATGTCTCTGGTGCTCCCTCTAGTGTTTACTTAGTCATAGTGTATTTACATTAACCCCTTGTGTATTCACAGTGATGCATATCACCACAGTGTTTACTCTACAGGCTGTTAGGATAGACTGCCCATTTGCCTGTGCAAACAGCCGATGCCATCATCCATATGTCACATTATCGTACTCTTAAAGTGACCTTGTTCTAACCAGGAACAAACATGAAAATACAACACATTGCTCCCTCTTTACATTAGAGATACCGGCAATTAAATAATATAACATTAACAATCAGAATTTACAGCATGAACAATTAATAAACACAGCTGTCAATAAGTTAGATGCTTTGGAGGATGTCAATTTCCATGTGGTTGTCGGTGAACCTCAGGCACTTGCTTTTTCGTGCTGACTGCAACCTCTGGAGGTTTTGGTTTAGATTGGATGTCGCCTGTTCTTGCCTCAATTGGAGTCGACATAGTATTCGGAGGTTGGCTCCGTATTGAAGTGTCCTCAACTGGGGTACTGTCTTCCACAGTTGTTTCGGGTATTGTCGGGTTCTCAGGAACGTTTAGGTCTTCACTTGTCACAGTTTGTTGCGGACTCTCAGTTTACCCTGTCTCTGGCAAACTAGTTCTAGTCGTTAAAAGTTGATTAGCGTGTCTCCTCCACACTGCATTGTCCCGGGTTTGAACAGTGGAGGAGACCAGTCCTGTCTGTGATAAGATGATGCAGACTTCCACTTCTCAATGGTGGTATAGCTTCTTGCCGATGCCTCCTGACCTTCGCGCTGTTCTCGTGTCACAAAACCTGACTTTGCTGTTTTCTCTCAACAATTTCTCTTGTCGTAGGTGGCTTCAACAAATCAAACGCTGTGCGTAACGGACGTTTTACCATGAGTAATACCAGAGATGTTTGGGTTGTCGAATGTGTTGTATTCCTGTATGTCATCAGGAATTGGCTTAGTCATTTAGACAATGATCCTTGCTCACGGGTTACCTTCAATGAATGCTTCATTATCTGAACAAACCTTTCAGCCAGCCCAATTGTGGCAGGATGATAAGGAGCAGATCGGATGTGTTGGATTCCATTCTCCTTTAGATAATTTGTGAATTCTTGTGAAATGAACTGTGGCCCATTGCCGCTTTCGAATTGCTCAGGGTGACCGAATCTTGGAAAAATCTCACCCAGTCTTTCTGTTGTTCTCTCCGAGGATGTAGTCTTCATAATGGTGACTTCAGGCCATTTCGAGTGTGCATTGACCACAAGGAAAAATATTCGTCCTTCGAATAACATAGCCTACATGAACTCTTTGTCATAGCTCGTCTGGCCATTCCCATGGGTAGGTATAATGCCGCAAGTGGCGGCAGGTTTCGAACTTTGCACAAGCCGAACATATGCCCGCCTTCTCCTCAATTTTGACATCGAGCCTTAGCCACCAAAAATAGCTCCTGGCTATCTCCTTCATCCCTATTATCCCACAATGACGTTCATGAAGTTGGTTTAGAACATGTTTCCTGAACAATGGTGGAATGATGACCCTCATTCCCCAGAGGAGGCAACCGGACAGTTCGAATCCTTGGGTAACATATGGCTTCCCGCGGTCTTGCCATGAAGTACCATGCCCATAACTTCAGACAGCAGTGGATTATTTCTGATATACTTCTTAACTTGTCCCACAGTTTCAGAAGTGCTATTGACTTCGTCACAACAGAAAGAATTACCATTCAAACTATCCATTGACGGCTCGTTAGGTAAAGATAAACTCGAGAGTCCATCCGTGTGCCCATGGGGATTTGATTGATCTTTCATCGTGTTTGTCTGCGCTGACAACAGCAATGCCCAGCTCAGCATTCGGCTCGCTGCTCAAGATGGAAGACTGATGTGCGCGGCCCAAGTATCGTTGTCAGTGGTCGATGATCTATTCGTAACGTAACTTTTCTTCCATTTAGGTATTGGTGAAAACAATTGACTCCAAAAATTATGCCTAAAGCTTCTGTTTCTGTCTGTGCACTTCTGCTTTCTTCAAAAATCTTGATGCAAATGCTAATGGTTTCTCTTGGCCATTGGGCATTAAGTGAGAAACCACTGCTCCCACCCCATAAAATGATACATCGCAAGCCAGTTGCCTGGGAAACTTCGGATCAAAGTGTGTCAGGACTTCTTTCCAACCAGAAACAAGCATGAATATACAGACCAGACCATTCATACTCAGGGTGTCAATTATCTATAGGCAGGAACTCCTGTTAGATTTCCTTCCATCCCCTGCAAAGTCTAACTTCCTGTCTGGGACAGGATAAGGTGAAGGTGACGTTTACTGAGGCTGAACACAAGGGGAACATTAAGCATAAGAACCCAAAAATATGAGAGGAAATTGGCATAATATACATCTATGTATACAATGGAGTGCAGACAGGCAGTGATTGACACACAGGATGACCAGTAAGCACACAGAACAGAGCAGCCAATCACCAGACAGGACACGACCATTATAAAGCCAGACGGCACCAGTTTCCCCGCTCTCTCGGGACCCAGCCTCTGAGACAGTCAGAGTTAGTGAGCTGGCCAGTGCAAACACCATGTGGTAGCTAGTAAGTCTGGTTAGGCTAGTATCAGGTCTCCAGTCAAGTCAGCATAGTGTCAACCCACAGTTGAACATGTATAATAGTTTAGATGTTAAATAAAATCGTGTTGCATCTTATCAAGTGTTGGAGGTCTGTCTCTCGCTACACTGCATCAAGTGCAGTCCACATCGACCCAGCCTACTCAACGCATCAGAAATATGAAGAAGCTTTAAAACGTCATGTAAAACTGACAGAACAGGATGTGGGGATAGTATGGGAAAGAGGCATTGAAGTGAATGATCAGCCATGATCATATTGAATAGTGAAGCAGGCTCGATGGGCTGAATGGCCTACTCCTGCTCCTATGACTTGTACAAATATTTATGTGAGGAACGAAAACCTCACCCTCGAGACACGCGCATCGTTATTCCTAAAATTTTAAAGCTAAACAAGACCTTTAAAATAGTTAATAATAATCTTAATTAGTGTCATAAGTAGGCTTACGTTAACACTGCAATTACGTTACTGTGAAAAGCCCCTTGTCGCCACATTCCGGTGCCTGTTCGGGTACACGGAGGGAGAATTCAGAATGTCCAAATTATCGAACAGCACGTCTTTCGGGACTTGTGTGAGGAAACCGGAGCACCCGGAGGAAACCCACGCAGACACGGGGAGATGGTGCAGACTCCACACAAGACAGTGACCCAAGCTGGGAATCGAACCTGAAACCCTGGAGCTGTGAAGCAACAGTGCAAGCCACTCTGCTACCGTGCTTGAACCTCTATCTGTCCTGACCCCCAACCAAAAGAAGTTAGTTGGCAGTTTTAGGAAAACTCACAACTCATTATCTCCGAGCATCCACTAATGACCACCTGTGGACTGTACAGCCCAATTTCAGAGAGGGTGGCACGAAGGCGTTTAATAATCCAGGCTGGCCAGAAGAAAATGGGCTGTCTGCTGAGAGAAAAGGCCCCATGACCTTCCTTTCAATTCCTAATGGATGAGACATTTAACAGCTTTTGGAACCTAGTCAATGGATACACATCCTTTGTCAAAGATGGACACGGGGTGGGAGTCATGTGACAGGGGCCTCTGGCTTGTAGGACAAGGAATATTGCCTTGCTGAACTGAAAAGATCAGTCTGCTACTTTAACATCTGCCTAGCAGGCCAGACTGAAGGGATTCGGCAGGTGCCAATTTCACGCCAAATCGCAAGACCCCAGCACCTCGACAGCGGCGTCAATGAGTTCCGGAACGCACGTACAGTAAACACCATTTGCATATCACTAGTGGGCCCGACCCGGTATTCACTGGGGCCTCCGCGATTCTCCGCCTCTGATGGGCCAAGTTCCTGACGGCGAGGTTCATTTGTGCTTTTTCAAATCGTGAAACTGCCGTGGCGGCAGCTGAGTGAGAGAGAGGGGGTACGGAAGGTTTCCAACATCGCCACAGGCTTCTGACGTTTGTGCTGCAGGCCGAGGAGCTTCTGCCAAGGTCGGGGGGAGTAGTGGAGTGTGGCCAGGAGATGGGCTGTGGGGTCGGGGTGGACGGACACGGAACACCATTGCCACAGCCGGCAAGGCAGCCATGCAGCTGCGCACGCCGCTAACAGCCCGCTTTGAACCTAGTGCCACGGGTCGTATATGTGTTCTCCCAGGGCACCCCCTGGGTGCCCTCTGGTCCCAGCTGACCCATCAGCTGTATGGGCACGCTCCTGCACAACTAGTGCCACCTTGTTGGCTGGGATGGTGTGTGTGGGGAGTGCAATGTGTATGTGCAGCTGCAGCTTGTCAGCCTCCCGAGTGTCAATCACGGACCCGGTGTATCCTGCACCGTTTCTCATTGGAATCGACTGTGTTCCACGCGGCACCGGTGCTAGCCCCTCAACAGTAGCGGAATCGGCCGAGGTGCGACGGCGGTTTTTCTGTTGTAAAAGTCCACGGATTCTGCATTCGCGTCAATGTCTCAGGAACGGAGAATCCCGCCCTGGAGTCTGATGTATTCCCATTGTAATAAAATGTGCCATCCCAGGCCAGAGTACTGGGGCTTGGTAGAAATGCCGATAGATCTAACAGGGCTCCATATGAGTAATCTCCCGAAGGACGTCCCAATAGGTCGAGCAGCATGACAGGCAGCGGCTCTTGCTGCAGTAATGTACCCTTTGGAGGGGAAGGCACTATGTGTGTCTGAGCTGGACAAAATTCTCAGAGAGCTTCCGGAGTTTTGTCCTTTCGGGAACAGTGTCCCCACCCACCCACCTGTTCAAAAATGCGAAACAGTCTGTTGTACTGTTCCCAGACCACAGGGGCCACCCCAATCTTAATGTTGGAGGGAAATCTAAACCTCGAGTCCTCGCTGAAGGCCAAAGCCCTGCTGACCAGTGGAGTTGGAGACAGATCTGCGTTTGCACCCATTCACCTAGAGTGTGGCCTTGTTTCAGGCCCTGTCACTGTAGGAATTGTCCCGGAATTACCAGTGGCAGGAGTCGATTTCCTCCCCCAAAACTATTTGACTGGCAGTAAGGTGTTAGCCACCAAATGAAAAGAGGCCAAAGTCAGCCAGCAAAAATCTGCAGGAGTGCAGAGAGCTGGGGAAGGTTTGGAGGCCCAAAACGTTGAAAGAAAGCCCATAATCATTGAGCAAGAACTGCGTGAATGTCAAACTCAGGCCAGCAAAGTTAAAAGAGATCCAGGAAGGGCCAATAAGATTTTAAGTAAACTTACAAAATATATCAGAATGAAACAGTGGCCAAAAAAGCCCTGAAGCATTGAAAGAGATAGTGAGGGAGATGCCCCAAGCAGTCGAAGAGCCTGAAGAAAGGCAAGTTATTAAACCAGGAAAGACCAAGGTTAAGAAATTGCCTGAAGTGCGGACGGAAGAGATCTTTCTGAATTTAAATAGAGGTAAAGGAAGTCCCCAAACTGATGGGCAGATACAGAATGAGATGACTCCCTCGTTCCAAACGCCACAACAGAATGTAGCTGAAGCTGCACCTTCACTTGAGGGTAAAAATATCCGAGAGGACAAGGAACAGGTGAGGAGAGCCCCCCTCCCAATTTGAAGGCACCAGCTAAGAAGCCACTGATTGGTCTAGCCCGCAGCTTTATGGCAAATCTAAATGGGGACCAGGAATGTTTCCAAATTGGCCCAGAAAGAATGAGGGTGATGCTTCACTTAATTGAAAAGCACAGGGAGGTACAGCGAATGCGGACCACCCACCAGAGGCATGGTGCCAACCGCCCATCAGAGAGAGTCCGCCCAGATTGCATTCCATACCCACCCACCATAGTGCAGTTGGCAGGACAACCTGACAGCGTACCTGTCTCCACCTGCTGTAGATCATCAACTGTTGAAGTGTTCTACAATGAGTGACCCAGAAGCCTGTTTACTAGTTAATCCCACTGAGTTGTGAGGATTTGCGCTGGTGGAGGGTGCGGGTGACAGATGTGACACCTCTTCCATGGTGATGCCTGAGATATCACCCTCCGAGCTGCTGGGACCTGTGGTTTCCAGGGAGCGAGGATGGTCTGGGCTGGTTGTCTGACTGCCCTGCAAGAGAAGGGAGATTGTATTAGTGCATCACGGCGACTAAATGATGCAAGACGTTTACTCACGTAAGGTTTGTGGAATGATTGTGTGTCCTTCTCACTTTCGCTCGGTGCCCCACTGCACCATCAGCACAGGTGCGGTCATTCTCCTCCCTGGTCAGCTCAAGGGCTCGTTCCTCACATGGGGCGAGGTTGAGGCGCTCTTGCAACACTCCAAGTGGCTGTGTCCTCTCACGCCGGTTGTGGTTGATTTTGTCCTGTGGGGTTACAGATGGGGAGCGTGTCGGCGGGAGTCCTGCCAGTTCAGATGGTTGAGGAGTGGCATGTGTGGGACTGGAGTGGGAGCAGGGGTATGAGGAGCTGAGTGGAGTCTGTGGGGGGGGGGGGGGGGGGGGGGGCAACATGATTATTGGGGGGAGGGAAAGAGGGCCTCAAGACACATGAGGTGGCTGGGTGAGCAATCACATTGGAGGTGCGAGGGGTGTTAAGGCGTGCAACGAGAGACTGGAGACAGCATTTTTACCTTGGCCACACGAAGAAAGGCATTTATTATTTTCCAGCGCTGCTGCCCTGTCCTCTTCTGGATGGAGTTGGTTCTCACTCATGCTGCAATAGCCTCCCAGGCGGGGGAGGTCACCTTGCCAGTGAGACACTTTCTGGACCTCCCGCCTCTGCTGGACTCCATCCAGAGGTCTTTTGATGGCTCCCTCCGTGAATCTTGGAGCAGGCTTCCGGACTGTCATCTCACCTCCAATGGATCTGGAACAAGCGGTGAGGAGTATTGTGGAGGCGTTTATGTGGAGCTACCCAGTGATTAAGTTTCTCCGGGACCAGCGAATCAGTAAGAGGTCGTCAAAAGTGCGACGTGATTCACAAGGAGAAAAAAAACTTTTGTTGAAAAGGCACGTAATTCTGTGAGGAATCCCGCCAACGGCGTGCTTCTCCGCACTGTTTTCCACAACAGACCTGACACTTTACCGTTTTTTGGGAAGGTTGGACCTGGAGATCCACATAGTCAGAAACACGTTAGCACGACAGAATACCCAATTTGGGAACTGGTGACCACTCCCAAGCCCAGAGTAATCAAAGTAAGTTTGATTAAATTCAACCCAGGAAGGTACGGGACATAAAGTGGACAGACACAGGCCCATTCCTTTTTTTTCCAAAAATATTTTATTGAAGCATTTGTAATTTTCACAATTTGACATGCTGACATTTCTAAAACAACCGCGCGGGCCGACGCACAAAAAAAACCCCATGAAGAACAACAAACAATAAAACACGTCCCCCACTTCTCCCGCCCTGTCCCCAATTATCCGTGTACTAAGTTTCCTGTCCTTATCTAACATCGCAATGCCTCCTGTTTTCCTCCCCCCCCCCCTTTCCATTTCCCCCCTTACTGCTGACGTTCAATTTTTGCTGAAGAAATCGATGAACGGCTGCCAATTCCGGGCGAATCCCTGTATTGAGCCTCTCAGAGCGAACTTGATTTTCTCCAGAGTGAGGGACCCTACCATATCGCTGACCCACATTCCTGACTTCGGACGCTCCAAATCCCTCCATCTCAGGAAGATCCGTCTCCGGGCCTCCAGGGAGGAGAAGGCCAGGATATCGGCCTCCCTCCCCCCTTTTGCCCCCGGATCCTCCGACACCCCAAATACTGCCAATTCTGGTCTCGGAGTTACCCTGGGCGTCATTCTCTGACCCCCCGCCAGGTCGGAGAATGGCCGTTGGTCGCCGTGAATCCTGCCCCCGCCGAAGTCTCCGGTACCGGAGATTGGGCGGGGGCGGTAATCGGGCCGCGCCGGTTGGCGGGACTCCCCGCTCAATTCTCCGGCCCGGATGGGCCGAAGTCCCGCCCAGAAATTGCCTGTCCCGCCGGTGTAAATCAAACTTGGTATTTACCAGCGGGACCAGGCGGCGTGGGCGGGCTCCGGGGTCCTGGGGGGGGGGGGGGGGGGGCGTGGGGCGATCTGACCCCGGGGGGTGCCCCCACGGTGGCCTGGCCCGCGATCGGGGCCCACCAATCCGCGGGCGGGCCTGTGCCGTGGGGGCACTCTTTCCCTTCCGCCTCCGCCACGGCCTCCACCATGGCGGAGGCGGAAGAGACTCTCCCCACTGCGCATGCGCCAGGAAACTGTCGGCGCCCGCTGACGCTCCCGCGCATGCGCCGGGAAACTGTCAGTGGCCGCTGACGCTCCTGCGCATGCGCCGCATTTCCGCGCCAGCTGGCGGGGCAACAAACGCCATTTCCGCCGGGCTGGAGAATCGCTGTAACCGCGTCACGCTGCCCCGACACCGGCGCGCAATTCTCCAAGATGTGGAGAATCGGCGCCATTAATGTGGCAGACGGGAACTGAAAATTTACCCCAGTGTATTTGTTTATAGTATCGTTTTATGTTGCCCTCTTCTAATACCCCATCCAGCCCTGTTACTTCATCCAGCCCTGTTACTTCATCCAGCCCTGTTACTTACTTAATTTGTTTATCTATTTTGGCTACTACTGAACGATCTGGCCTGTTTTTTACCTGATTAACTATGAATTTTTCAATGTAAGTGACACTGCATAACGTGCTTCTTGAATAGAGACAACCATCGTGATTATTAATCTGGAGTAAGAATATTCTTAGCACGAGGTTAAGCAAATAGGATTTAGCATTTAGCCGTGGAACATTTCAGTCCATTTTGATCAAAGGCAGGAGGCTGTCTCTACTCAATTAGCTTCTTCACCAACCCTTCTCTCTGGCTGGATTTCCTTCAGAGATGACTTCTATTATAAAATCACCTTTCAATGGAGGTTGATGACAAAAGTCGCAAAATGCTTAACCCTTCCAAAATGAGTTCATTTAATGAGGCCCTCGCATCCCCATTCTCCGACAGTAGTCATTACACTGACTTTTTTTTTAACACTAAGTGCCCCGGAGGTTTTGCACTTATTAAAATGCTTGAAGTTCCCTTTAATGACTTACTCAAGATGACCTCTTATAACCCTGATTGGTGTCACGGCTTACAACCTTGTTTGAAGTATCCAATTAATATACTTTGGGCTACTGTGGGTAACTCAATCCTTTATCTTTTTTTAAATGTGGAATATTTTGAAGAGTACCTTCACATGTGAGGAGAGACTTGAGAACACAAATAGCCTGATTGGCAGCCTTTAGAAGCCCTCATTAACCAATTTTATGGCTGTGCCTTTGTTGGAATAATCACCATAAAAACACACTGCCGGGCAGACTAACTGAACAGCCTAGAAAACACATGCTGCAAGGAGAATGCATTGCATTACAAGAAGGAAAGGTCGCAAATGGCTCAGAGATAAAGACCTGCATAGTGTGGATTTGAGCCAAATAAAAATAGAAAATGCTGGAAATACTCAGCAGGTCAGGCAGCATCTGAGGGGCTGGATTTGCAATTGCCAATGGGGGTGGGGGGCAGGAATGGGGGCGGGTATGATGTCAAAATTGCATTGCTGGGGGCAGCACTGGATCGTGCCACCTCTGGGACAGTTCGTAATTTTCAAAGGGCCTTCGGTGGTGGGGGGGGTGGTGGGGTGGGGGGGGGGGGGATGGCAGGGGTGGCAGGAGGCAGCGCAGCAAACCCACTCGCCGCCAATTACTGGCCCCTTAAGTTCCTTCAGGAGCTTGTTAAGGGCCCTTTTCTGAATGGGATTTCAATCTTTTTCTGGACAAAACTGACCATTTTGGTGCAGTTTTGTGTGCAGGCATCAGGATTGCCATGGGGCAAAATGAAGTTCATTTCCATGTTTTTTTCTTTGTGAAATTAGAGGGGACAACGAGCACCTGGTCAAGTGTTGTGCATCAACTGCCATCTTTACTTGGCAAGACAGTGGAAGCCTCCAAAATGGCTGCCACCTGCCTTTTTGCCAGTGGCACCAGAGTTCACGCTGAGTTCACCTCTTGACCAATCAGCCCATTGTCATGATATTTAGATCAGCATATCATGGTACAATCAAACACACACTGATGGACATGCAGTAGGACCAATCAACACACACACAACATCGCAGCCAATCACCAGTGAGAGAACACACACTATAAAAACAGGGGACACTACAGTTCCCGTTCATTCCAGCAGCAGCCAGCTCAGAGCACCGGGCTCAGAGCCTGCCACTCAGACATTCACCATGTGCTGAGTGCCTCACCCAGATAGTAATAGGACAGGGTCCACAGATTAGCTGGTAATGCACGTACCCAAGTTAGCAGTGTGCTGTTATAGTTAAGTGGTTAATAAAATTGAGTTACACCATCTCCAGCCGTGTTGGATCGTTTGTACATCAGAACACCCGACACGACACCCATCTACATTTAAAAAATAGCGCCGCAAGAGTGAAACAGTCCAGGCGGCACGGTGGGGCAGTGATTAGCATTGCTGCCTCCGGCGCTGAGGACCCGAGTTCGATCCCGGCTCTGGGTAACTGTCCGTGTGGCGTTTGCACATTCTCCCCGTGTCTGCGTGAGTTTCACCCCCACAACCCAAAAGATCTGCAGGTTAAGTGGAGTGGCCACGCTAAATTGCCCCTTAATTAGAAAAAAAATAATTGGGTGCTCTAAATTTATTTAAAAGAAAGAGTGGCACAGTTCAGGGGTGGAATCAGGACCTGGCCAGGATCTATCAGGCTACTGCTCCCACTCGGAACATCTGGCCTAAACTTTCAGCTCAATGACCTTCCATCAGAACTTTTTACTTCATGTTTTTCACACACTCAAAATGACCTAAAGTGTTTCACAGAAAATGAATTGCTTTTGGAAATGTAGCTGTGATTTTTGGTAAACATGGCAACCAAGAACACCAAGTAGATAAATGGCTGATTTGTGTTGGTGCTGTTAGTGGATGGATAAATATTACTCAGGACACCAGAAGATCTCTGATAATTGCAGTAGAATTATTTATATCCACCGGGGACAAGCAAATCTCTTTTTAATATCCCATAAATATGGCACCTCCGACCATGCTGCATTTCATCAGTACTGTGCTTTATTTTTGATCATTCAAGGAATGTGGACGCCACTGGCTAAGCAAACATTTATTGCCCATCCCTAATTGTCCTTGAGTAGGTGGTGGTGAGCTGCCTTCTTGAACCACTGCAGTCTCTCTGTTGTAGGTACACCCACAGTGCTGTTTAGAGAGGGTTTCCAGGATTTTGAAACAACGACAGTGAGGGAATGGCCGACATATTTCCAAGTCAGGACGGTGAGTGGCTTGGAGGAGAACCTCCAGGTGGTTGATGTTCCCAAGTGTCTGTTGCCCTTATCCTTCTAATTGGTAGCAGCCATGGGTTTGAGTGTCTAAGGAGCCTTGATGAGTTCCTGCAGTGCATCTTGTAGATGGCGTACACAGCTGCCATGGTTTGTCAGGGGTGGAGGGTTTGAATGTTTGTGGAAGGGATAGCAATCAAGCGAGGCTGCTTTGTCCTGGAGGGTGTCGAGCTTCTTGAGTGTTGTTGGAGCTGCGCTCATCCAGGCAAGTGGAGAGTATTCCATCACACTCCTGACTTGTGCATTGTAGATGGTGGACAGGCTTTAAGGGGTCAGGAGGTGAGTTACTCACCTCAGAATTCTTGGCCTCTGACCTCTTGTAGCCACAGTGTTTCTATGGCTAGCCCAGTTCAGTTTCCGGTCAATGGTAACCCCCAGAATGCAGATATAATGAAGTGCCAGCCTAGACCACATGTTCAAGCCAAGTATTGACGCTTGAATTCGTGACCTTGTAACTTGCTGATAAATTACATAAAATTACACAGACTTTACAGTAGGGAAATAGGCCATTTCATGGAATCATAGAATTTACAGTGCAGAAGGAGCACCCCACTTAAGCCCTCCGCCCTATCCCTGTGACCCAGCAACCCCACTCAACCTCTTGGGACGCTGAGGGCAATTTATCATGGCCAATCCACCTAACCTGCAAATCTTTGGGCTGTGGGAGGAACCGGAGGAAACCCACGCAGACACAGGGAGAACGTGCAGACTCTGCACAGACAGTGACCCAAGTCGGGAATCGTACCTGGGACCCTGGAGCTGTGAAGCAACTGTGCTAACCACTGTGCTACCGTGCTGCCCCAAAGATTTTATAGTGGTGTTTAGATTCAGACAAGCCTCCTCCCACCTTACTTAACCACATTCGACGAATCCTTCATTCTTCTTCTTCCCGCATGAAACTATCTAGCCTCTCCTCACCGCCCCCCCCCCCCCCTTAAATAGATTGATGCTATCCACCTTAACTGCACCTTGTGGTAATGAGTTCCATATTGTCACCAGTCTGAGTGAAGTTGTTTTCCCCTTGAACCAACTGACTTGACGGCAATTTCAGCTACAGGTATTTAACGTGTTCAAACAAAATTCCTTTGTGCTATTTTAGAAGCAGCGTTGACACGTTGAGAATGGATGCGTTGTACGCATCCAAAGTAGTAGAGAAAGTGAAATTCAGGCAAAATGAATTAAGCACTTCCATTTCACATTTCCCAGCGCAGATTGTGAGGCCTGGGAACGTTTTCTGAGGAGGCTTATTTCAGTTGAGGTGGTTAAATATCTGCTCTCAGGATGACCCCCCGACCGAGGCAAAAGACTAATTTCCTCTGTGTCAAAGCACCCTTCCATCCCTCCCGTCCCACCCAACCCCTCCGCTCTCCCTCCCTCCCTCCTGGCGTTACCCACCAAGCCCCACACATTTTTATATTACAAACATCACTACCCTCAACATGGGGCTGCAAAAAAGATACAAAACTCTACATTTGCACAATGAACTCCACAGTGTGGGTAGTAAAAACATAACAACCCCGCGCAAAAACATACCCCCCCCCCCGGCGCCCTCCCAGATTACAAACCTCCAGTCCATGAACCCAACCCAAGGTTCACAGCTCCAGGGTCCCAGGTTTGATTCCCAGCTTAGGTCACTGTCTGTGCAGAGTCTGAATATTCCCCACATGTCTGCTTAGGTTTCCTCCCACAGTCCAAAGATGTGCAGGTTAGGTGGATTGGCCCTGCTAAATTGCCCTTAGTGTCCAAAAGAGGTTAGGTGGGGTTACGGGGATAGGGTGGAGGCGTGGGCTTGAGTAGGTGGCTCTTTCCGACAGCCGGTGCAGACGCGGTGGGCCTAATGGCCTCCTTCTGCACTGTAAGTTCTATGAAAATCTATGAAATGGGGATGTGGGATGGGCCGAGGAGGGGGAGAAAGAAAATGGTCAAGGTTTGCATTCTTGATTGTTGTCCGGACAGTGTCAGTGACCAGTGAGAAAATAACTGCGCTCTGTGATGCCTTAGGCAAATGGTTGTTGGTGAGATGTTGGTGTGCAACTGATACTGGTGTGACTGTGCAGCATGCACTGCAAGTCAACACTTTTCAAAGCGGAAGGGAGAAAACTGGAGGACCAAAATCAAGGCACAATCTCTACTATGTCCTTTAAGCCTCCAATGAAAAGGAAAGTACTTCTTGCTCATACACAAAGTTAGCTATTAAGCATGGCTCCGAGCAACTCGCCGGGGTCATTGATAAGGTTAGCGTTTGTCATGGTGAATCTATTGATACTAGTGAGTAAGGCCATCTCTTTTCAAACTTGTCCTCTGACATAGGCCTTGACCTCTTCAACTTGATTACTCAATGGAGCAACATTGTTGTGAAAAATGTAACATTTCTGAGAAGGGAATCAAAACCAAATTCTAATCAAAGCAAATGCTGCCTTTAAATCAAAGACTATTTTGACATACTAACATGATCTGGTTGATGCATTAAACTTTTTTGCACAATTAGCACCTCGAATTTCTATGGGACTTTTAAGGAAGAAAGATTTCTATTTATATAAAGCCTTTACAGGCAACAAATTAATTTGAAGCACGGAGATTTTTATTAGAAAGACTTGCATTTTATACACTTTTCAGCAGTACCAGATGTCTCAAAGTGCTTTACCGCCAATTAAATACATTTGAAATGCATTATGCGCAGAAACATAAATACATTTTATACCCCATAAAATTCCATCCACTGCAATAAGATTAAAAATAGGGGGGCAGCATGGTGGTGTAGTGGTTAGCATTGCTGCCTCATGGCGCTGAGGTCCCAGGTTCGATCCTGGCTCTGGGTCACTGTCCGTGTGGAGTTTGCACATTCTCCCCGTGTCTGCGTGGGTTTCACCCCCACAACCCAAAGATGTGCAGGGTAGGTGGATTGGCCACGCTAAATTGCCCCTTAATAGGGGCTGTTTAGCACAGGGCTAAATCGCTGGCTTTGAAAGCAGACCAAGGCAGGCCAGCAGCACGGTTCAATTCCCGTACCAGCCTCCCCGAACAGGCACCGGAATGTGGCGACTAGGGGCTTTTCACAGTAACTTCATTGAAGCCTATTTGTGACAATAAGCGATTTTCATTTCATTTCAATTGGAAATAAATGAATTGGGTGCTCTAAACTTATAAAAAAAACAGAGAGAAAAAAGATAGGGTTGCCAACTGCGATTGAATGTATTTCCGGAGGTTTTATCACATGGCTGGCGAACCCACACTCCAGCCATTAGTTGCCCAACATATCCATCCTTGTGACGCACTGCCGTCCTACGCCAATTGGACAGCAAAAGGACTGGTTACCCAATTGTATTTTGCGTGTTTGTCAGTCAAACAGCCTCCCCCGCTCCCCCCCACCCCCTCCCCATTTTCAATATTTTTGCACCTGGTAAAGAGAAATGTTCAAAGGAAGCTGAAAACATTTTTTTAAAAATGTTCCTATGATGTGAAGACAATAATACGTAGGAGCAGAATTAGGCCACTTGGACCATCGAGTCTGCTCCACCATTCAATCTTGGCTGACATGTTTCTCATCCCCATTCTCCTGCCTTCAGGGTTGCACACAATGTCTGGAGATTCCTGGAGGGCTGCCAACCCAAAATAATTAGTTTATCTATTTTGCGTAGCGGTGATTGTTGATTATTAGACTGACTCCCTGCACTTTTTAAATAACGCCACGGGATCTTTAACTTCGACCTGTACATTGGGGCTGACATTTTAGGCTCAGATCGGGCAGGCCAGGAAGTGAGTGGAAGTGGAAATTCATGCCCCTGGCTGGTGCGAGTTCCTGGTACCTTCCTGGCCCTGGCTATTTTTCCAAAGGTGGTAGTGGGGGAGTTGCACGGCCACCCACTGCAAGTGGTTAAGATAATTGAGGGCCTATTAAGGCCCATTGCTGAAGATGACTGGCAGGCTTAGAGGCCTTGCCTGTCTGCCTTCAGCCACAGCCACAAGCTGCCCTGTGGGCAAATCTACCTTTCTCAAAGAGGTTTGGCATGGAAAGCTTTTTGCTGACCTCCTTGGTATGTCTTTCAGTCTCCTGTTGTCATTCGATCTAAACACCCTGAATGGATGATCATGGAATGCGGGGGACATGCTCACTTTGAATGTGCTTTCGTGCGTGTGAAGAATATTGCCTGAATGGGAAATGTGTTCTGAATTTCTTTTTGAACCAGGACGTGGACACCGCTGGGCTGGAGCAGCATTTATTTTGCATCCCTAATTGCCCGTGAACTAAGTGACTTGGGGATTTAAGAGTCAACCACATTGCTGTGGATCTGATCACATGTAAGGATGGTAGATTTCCTTTCCAGCAGGGTGTCACTGAACCGGACACGGTGTCATGTCACGCTGATCATTTGACCCCAGGTTTTTATCAGATTCAAATTTCACCATCTGCTGTGGTGGGATTCGAACCTCAGCATTACTTTGGGCCTCTGGATTACTAGCCCAGTGACAATACCATTGAGCTACCACCCGCCCCTTATGCGGTGAGTGTGAGGTTGGGGAGGGGGGTGGTAATATACATTTTGCAAATTACACGCGTTAGTTTTTTGACGTGAGCTGGGGCTGAGGTGATTTATGGAGTTTCCGGGGGCTAAGAGTTAGTGGGGGTTGTTAACTGGTGTTACTGGGAGTCACGCCGTCCCGGTTGTAAAGTGATTAGACAGGCAGGGAAAAGGAAGCAGGTTATGTTTGTTTTGAATACAGTGGATTCCTTTTTGTCTTCAATATACCATACTTTTAGTTACTTGAGACAGGCCCTCACACATTCAGTCTTGGAGACATTTCCCGTATATAGACTGCACCCTGTCCAAATTTCCTTTCTGTGAGACGCCAGTGTCCACAAGTCAGAAGGTTGTGACTTCAAGCCTCACACAGGATGTAGAATCATGGATCCATGGACACGTGCAGCATGGGAGGAGGCCGTTCAGCCCCATCCATTTTCCACACTAGCTGACAGGAAGCCGCCAGCCTAATCTCACTTTCCTCATCGTGGTCCAAAGTCTTGTGACTTGCAGGACGGCACGGTAGCACAGTGGTTAGCGCCAGGGTCCAAGGTTCGATTCCCGGCTTGGGTCACTGTCTGTGCGGAGTCTACACATTCTCCCCGGGTCTGCGTGGGTTTCCTCCGGGTGCTCCGGTTTCCTCCCACAAGTCCGAAAGACGTGCTTGTTAGGGTGAATTGGACATACTGATTCTTCCTCTGTGTACCTGAACAGGTGCCGGAATGTGGCGACGAGGAGATTTTCACAGTAACTTCTTTGCAGTGTTAATGTAAGCCTACTCGTGACAATGATAAAGATCATTCTTATTATTCATGTGCATAGCCAAGTACTTTTGAAATGCTATGAGGATGTCTGCTTCCTCCATCCTTTCAGGCTGTGAGTTCTAGATGCCCACTGTCCTCTGTGTCATAATATACACACAGGTATATGATGGTGCACAGGAAGGCAGTGATTGACCACAAGGATGCTCAGTGAACACACAGAACACAGCAGCCAATCACCAGACAGGACACGCCCACTATAAAGCCAGAGGGCACTAGTTTTCCCGCTCTCTTGGGATCCAGCCTCTGAGATAGTCAGAGCCCGTGAGCAACAACTAGAACATACACCATGTGGTAGTAAGATAGTCTGGTCCAGGTTAGCCTCAGGTCTCCAGTCAAGTCAGCATAGTGTCTACCCCACAGTTAAAGTATGTATGATAGTTAAGAGTTCAATAAAATCGAGTTGCATGTCTTCAAGTGTTGGAAGCCTGTCTCTCTCTCTGCTGCAGTAAACGCAGTCCTCGCAGACCCGGCACACCCAACACATCACTCTGGGTGAAAGGAAATTCATTCAAACCCCTAAATCCATGTCCGCTGTTATGGATGACGAATGTGATATAAAATAGTTACTTTAGAAATATTAGTTACTGTAATGTAGAGATAGGCCAGTCCTCATTCTGGTGAGTTCACAGACAAAGGATTTCAGACCGCATGGCAAAGCAAGGAGGAGGTGTGTCCACCATAGGAGGAGAAAAGGATGCTGGGTAATAGGGGCCAGAGGAAGGGATTGGAAGTGAGCCAATCAGAATGTCTGACTAGGGTCAGGGAGGGGTATAGGATGACCTATGGGAATCGTGTATGTGAAACTTGATACCATTTGAATTGATTTGCAGAGATCCCTTTGTCTCTTTGTTCATTCGCTTTCCGGGGTGTAGGAGACTAGATGTGTCTTATGCCTCTGTGAAATGAATCAAGCTTGCAAGCTAAATAAAATAACTAATGCTGTACCTGCAAATCCATCTCGACTTTTATTTAGCCCAGACTGACGGGTAAAGAAATTTGGGATTTAACATGGATGTCCGCTGTTATGGGCCCAGAAAGCACAACAGCGCCTTTACTTCCTCAGGAAACCAAGGAAATTCGGCATGTCCACACTGACTCTTACCAACTTTTACAGATGCACCATTGAAAGCATCCTATCTGGCTGCATCACAGCCTGGTATGGCAACTGCTCGGCCCAAAACTGCAAGAAACTTCAGAGAGTCGTGAACACAGCCCAGTCCATCACACAAACCCGCTTCCCATCCATTGACTCCATCTACACCTCCCGCTGCCTGGGGAAAATGGGCAGCATAATCAAAGACCCCCCTCCCCCCAACCCGGCTTACTCACTCTTGCAACTTCTTTCATCGGGCAGGAGATACAAAAGTCTGAGAACACACATGAACAGATTCAAAAACAGCTTCTTCCCCGTTGTTACCAGACTCCTAAACAACCCTCTTATGGACTGACCTGAGTAATACTACACTCCTGTAAGCTTCACCCGATGCAGGTGTCTATGTATTTACATTGTGTACCTTGTTTTGCCCTATTATGTATTTTCTTTATTTTCATGTACTAAATGATCTGTTTGAGCTGCTCGCAGAAAAATACTTTTCACTGTACACGTGACAATAAACAAATCCAATTCAACCAAGGAGAGTAGGGCCTTTCCAACCACTCTTATCAATTTTTGTAGAAGTGCTGGGCATTCTCGTGATATTTTGGCCAACATTCCTTTCGCTGCCAACACCCCCAGAAACAGATTTGCTTATCCCATGTGCTGCTTTGGGATCTTACTGTGTACAAATTACATAGGAATTAGGAGCAGGAGTAGGCCACTTGGCCCTTCGAATCCACCCCGCCATTCAAAAAGATCATGGCTGATCTGATTGTAACTTCAACGCCACATTCCTGCCTACCCCCGATAACCTATCACCACCTTGTTCATCAACAATCTGTCTCGCTCGGCCTTAAAAATGTTCAAAGACTCTACTTCCTCTGCCTTTTGAGGAAGTGAGTCTCAGAGACTCACAACCCTCTGAGAGAAAACATTCTCCTCATCTCTGTCTTAAACAAACAACCACTTATTTTTAAACAGTGACCCCTTGTTCTGGAACATCCTCTCCATATCCACTCTGTCAATGCCCCTCAGGATCTTAAAGGTTTGGTCAAGTCGCCTCTTACTCTTCGAAATACTCATGGATACAAGCCTAACTTCTCCGACTTGTCCTCGTAAGATAACCCATCCCTTCCTGGTATTAGTCTTGTAAGGCTTCTTTGAACTGCTTCTAATGCATTTGCATCTTTCCTTAAATAAGGAGACCAATATTGACAATACTCCATATGTGGTCTCACCATAGCCCTGTACAACTGAAGCATAACTTCCCTACTTTTGTAATTAATTCCGCTCACAATAAATTATAATATTCTATTAGCTTTCCTAATTACTTGCTGTACCTGTATATTAGCCTTTTGTGATTCATGCACTAGGACACCCAGATCCCTCTGCATCTCAGAGCTCTGCAATCTCCCACCATTTAGATAATAAGCTCCTTCCTTATTCTACCCGCCAAAATGGACAATTTCACATTTTCCCACATTATACTCAATTTGCCAGATTTTTGTGCACTCACCTAGCCTATCTATGTGTCTTTGTAGCCTCCTTATGTCCTCTTCCCAACTTACTTTTTTACCTATCTTTGTTACGTCAACAATTTTAGCCACCATACCTTCAGCCCCGTCGTCCAAGCCATTTATATAAACTGTAAAATGTTGCGGTCACAGCACTGATCCCTGTGACACACCGCTCGTCATATCCTGCCACCCAGAAAATGGCCCATTGATGCCTACTCTCTGTTTCCTGAAGCCGGCCAATTTTGAATCCGCTAAATATGTTGCCCCCTACACCAGGGGCATTTATTTTACGCAATAACCTTTGATGTGGCACCTTATCAAATGCCTTCTGGAAATCTAATTACCGTGCAATCCACAGCATATGCGACTCCTCCAAAGGACTAGTCGTTACATTTGGCAACTTAACAACAGTGGCTACATGTCAAAAACAGCTCTTTGGGAATGGAATCCTTTGAGGCATCTTGAGGCATTTAAAAAGCTTCAAATCTCTTATTATCATCAATCACTGAACCAAAGTATAATTTGAACTATTGCTAATATCAGGGTTCTGTTTCAACTCAAATCGAAACCATTTGCAAAATAAATTTGGATTTGCCTTTAACCATCCATCAAGATACAAGCACAGGGTTCCTGCTCATGTCTAATTGCCCTGGTTTGGGAGGTTTTTCTTTGTGCCAGGCTCCTTCCGCAGTGGTGCTCGAACTAATTGTGTGACTCTTGATTTACTTTCAATGATGATTGGAGCTGTTTGGTTTGAGTTTTGCCAGTGCCAAACCACTCATCTTGCCAACTTCATTTTGTGGAGGGCGTGTGCTGCATTTTCTGAAGCTGGGAAAAACAATCTGAAAGCGAATAAAGTAGCACTTATAGGAGAAACGCATTTAAGTACAGAGTTTAAAACAAATGCCTATCTTTTACACAGAAGCTCGAGGATAGGAAACTGTCTTGCACAGAGGCACTAAACGGACAGTTTTGCCTCACCCACCCAGTCTGTGCCCTGCCAATATTCAGTTCCATTCAAGTCCATTACGGGCTCCTGATGTGATACCACTCCTTTTAGTGCCACAAGGTGAATTTCTACTCCTCTGTGTTTTGAACCTGGTGTGCCTCCCTTCTCCACGTTTAAGGGGGGAAAAAATCATCAAGGATTTCAATTTCCCTGCTGTCAGAGGTCACCCCGCAAGGACAAGGAATAAGCTACGCGGCGTCTCGAGCCATTCAGTCAGATCACGGCTGACCTACTACATCAGGTCCAGCGGAGACACGCCAGCTAAGTTCCTCTGCCTCATCACAAGGCTCCCTTTCTCCGTCAGGATGCACTGGGCTCAGGAGGAGCTGAACGATGGAACATCGAGTTACATGAGGCTGCATTTTCAGGTCGCGGTGGGTGTGTGGGCATGGAGGCAGGTGGACATGGTTAACCCAACCCCGGGTTATTTTCCCAGAAGCAGAGGTAGGGGGTTGGAGAGTTGGGGGAGGGGGGGGGGTAGGTCTACCCACCTACAAGTGGCAGGCAGCCAAATTGACCTTGTTCATGATCTATGAAGACTCTTTGTCAGAGGTCAACTGAAATTTTCAAGGCACCCCACCTCCCCACAGAACCCCCCCCCCCCCCCCCCCCCCCCCCCCACCCTCACCTCCATCCTGGGGCGACCTCTCCCTTTCTTTATCTTGAAAGACAGCTTGCTGTTTCTTCGGTTCTGGAGAGCGTTAAGTGTTAATAGCTATTATGCTAATAACTGATTGACATAATCAGTGATCCCAATCATGGAGAAAGTCCTACCAGTACCCGAATCTTTGGACCACATAGAAGTGCCCGGACAAGCAGCACACTGGCAAAACTAATGTCGCAGATTCAACAGATATCGGACTGCTTCAGGCCTCCTGTAGGCCCTTCACCATTCTAATGGCGAGCCCACAATCCAGCCACTAATTGGCCATTTGGAGACAAACCCAATTGAGTGACCATTCCCCACATGGTGCAGGGTTCTGACCACCTATTGATCCTGATGGTGGGGTCCTGAAGACCACAGGTAAAACATCGTCCAGAAATAGGCCAACTGGTTCATACTGGTATTTCTACTGCACATAAATCTTCCAGCTAAGGGTGGAACTTTCCACCAGTGAGATTTTCCGCTCCTGCCGAAGTCAATGGACCTCTAAAAAATAAATTTAGAGTACCCAATTCCTTTTTTTCCAATTCAGGAGAAATTTAGTATACCCAATTCACATACCCTGCATAGCTTTTTGGGTCGTGGGGCTGAGGCCCACGCAGACACGGGGAGAATGTGCAAACTCCACACGGACAGTGACCCGGGGCTGGAATCGAACCCGGGTCCTCGGTGCCGTGAGGCAGCAGTGCTAGCCACTGCGCCACTGTGCCGCCCTTAAAGTCAATGTACCTTTGAATGGATCTCCGTATTTTCCAGTCCCACACCTTCCTTCAGTGACAGGGCCATAAGATTCAGCCCTTTCCCCCACTCTAGGTTCATCAACTCTGGTTGGATTGCTCACGGAACTTTCATCACATGACCTCCCAATCCAACCCCATATCCAACATTCTTTTAACTAATATACAAAATATATAAAGAAAACTAAGCAAGAACCTTTTCTTTTACTATATGCGGTCTTTTTTTTTTCCTGGGTTGCTCACAGCAGCATCTGGCAGCGGGGAGACAGTGGCATTGTGGTAATGTCATAAGATTTAGTAATAATGTCATTGGACCAGCAGCCCAAAGACCCGGAATTATACTCTGGGGTCATTGGTTCAAATCTCACCAAGGCAGTGATTTGTTATGTTGTAGGTGTAACATAAGCGGCTTCCTTGTGGTGCACTTGACAAAGGAAGGTTCAGACGTGGAGATAACTTCAACATGCTTATTAAACTATTTACACTTCTATTACTCAGGTCCGACACTACTGCTAATCCTACTATAGCTACCCAGACTGACTAACCAGTTGCTGCAATCCACGTGGTGGGTGTAATATTGAATCAACCCTGTGTCTGTCTTCACTGACTGTCTCCACTGGAAAGAGGCAGATCATGTGTGTGGTGTCCTTTATATATGGGTTGGTGTAATGCCCCCCTGTGGTCGTGTCACCTCCTTGTGTATCGTGAATGTCCATTGGTCGCCTCCTATCTAACTGATCTATTGGTTGAGTGTGTGTGTGTGATGTTTCTGGTGCTCCCTCTAGTGTCTAGCTAGCTTACATGCATTTACATTGATGCACATGACCACAAGCAGCTGGTGGAATTTAAATTCAATGAACAAATCTGGAATTAAAAGCTAGTCTCGATAATAATCAATTGTTGGGGGGGCAGCATGGTGGCTCTGTGGGTTAGCCCTGCAGTCTCACGGTGCCGAGGTCCCAGGTTCGATCCCGGCTCTGGGTCACTGTCCGTGTGGAGTTTGCACATTCTCCCCGTGTTTGTGTGGGTTTTGCCCCCACAACCCAAAGATGTGCAGGGTAGGTGGATTGGTGACGCTAAATTGCCCCTTAATTGGAAAAAATGAATTGGGTACGTACGCAAAATTTATTTATTTTTAAAAAATCAATTGTTGTAAAAAGCCGAATGCTCATGAGGGAAGGAAATCTGTCATCCTTATCCAGTCTGGCCTACATATGTGGCAGCAATGTGGTTGACTCTAGCTACCCTCCCAAATGGCCCAGCAACCAATAGGTTAAATAGGACTGATGTAGAACTGTAGAAAGGCAACAAATGGAAGCGCTGATCACATCTCACGAAGGAATTTTAAAAATTGGCCGAGATCCCAGGATAATCCAGGAGGGTTGGAAACCCTAACCTAACTCATCTCGCTTTTCTTTCCTTCGCTCTTTAAACCAGTACAACCTGCCGCAACCACTCGAGGTGGCAACAACTTCTGAGCACCCTGAGGGATTCAATCTCTGTCAGAAGCGACTGTGACAAATTTGAGTTAAGTGTTCTGAAACGTTTCTAATCACTTAGCAGAGGTTTTTCGTTAACCAGATCCAAAGAGCAAAATTCGAACATGTTCAAAGTCGTTTGAAGTCTTGCAGTGTGACCCTTAGAAATTCTTATTGGGGATCCATGAATCAGAATTGACGGGACACCAATGGGGTCTAATGCGCTTTAAACTAAACACACATTGGGACATATATTTGATAACCTGATCCTAAAGCATGCTGAAGGATTTATTTTTCCCCAGACACATTATGTAAATGATTGCTTCCTCTTTGCAGTTCAGGCTCCCCTTATACAAACAAAACCTCCTCACTAATGAGGCCCTGGCGATTGAATGACCTATGGCAGCGATGTAAAAAAAAAGACACATTTTTAAATGGGTGAGTAAAAATTTCGAGGGAAGGCAATACTAGTTAGAAACTCCAAAACCATTCAGTAAAACTATTATTGTGATTCACCGATGATATCTGAAAGTTACTGACATCAGCATTAATTATATGAGTTTAGTTAAATTATGGGGTGGATTCTCCGCTGACGATAGCAGGTTTCCCCGATCCGGCGGAGAATCGAGCTTAGGCCTAAAAACGGGATCGGCACTGGCTGATGCTCTGGTCCCCCACCGGGGACAGTAGTGAGCTACATGCACCACGCCGGTGGGAAAGTGCAGGTCATTTGCATACGATTAACAGGCTGGGATCCTGGTTCTACAGCCTCCCCTCCTCCCCCCACCCTGTGATGCTCCAGGCCTCTCACCGGAATTTGTGCAGGTATCTTCAAGAGTGGCCCTGACACGGTGAACCATGCGGTGGGTCAAGGAGGTCAGTGCATAACGGAGATGCCCCCCAAAGACAATCAAAAGGCTCCCCTCCCCCTCAATGTAAATCCTGCACTATCAGACCCCCATCAGACCCCCAACAGAGACCCCGAACAGAGACCCTCTCATCAGAGCATCAACGGAGACCCCCAACAGAGACCCCCAACAGAGACCCCCAGCAGAGACCCCCAAAATAGACCCCCAACAGAGACCCCCTAGAGATCCCTGTCTGAAAGTTGAAGAGCAGTCCAGGCAGTAGAGTGAAAAATCACTGCACGCTCACTTACCCTTTCCTAACATCTGATGCCTCAGACAGAATCATTTAGAGCAACAGCAGTTACAAGTGTCAGGGGCTTCCTTGAAAGCCCAGTAAACCTCAAAGGGCTTGAAATTCCTTGACAGCCTTTGAAATGATGAAAAATGAAAGTCGCTTATTGTCACAAGTAGGCTTCAAATGAAGTTACTGTGAAACACCCCTCGTCACCACATTCCGGCGCCTGTTCGGGGAGGCTGTTACGGGAATGCAAATCTTCCATTCAATTTCATACAGCAATACATTGCATTAGCCAGTGATCGACAGTTTTATTCCTCCAGAGACAGCTGCTTGTTGGATTGTCGATCTATTTTCCCCTTCATGCTTTAATGCATCTCCATTAGCCTGCTTTCAAGCTAACCGCAATGTTTATAAACACTCCTGCTGTTATTGACAGCTCCTCACCACATCAAAAGCAGCTAAGTGCTTTGACTTCCTCTTTTTCACAGCAGAGAGCACTTAGCTGGGGTCAGATCACTCCAACCCGTGCGTGCTGTGATGGGAGTGTGGGGGTGGGGGGGAGAGGTGATCTATTATTTCCATGATGGAGGGCGGAGGATGCCCCTACTTGCCAGTGGAGGGGGTGGGGCAAGATTTGCATTGTGTGAGGGGCGGTGCCAGCCTCCGGATCTTTGTATCGGGCCGCCTGCTCAAAATAGCGGCCAGATACCGGGATTCCAACATGATCCCGCAAACGTCCCACCATGCATAAATTTGCATGGAAAAGGAGAGGGAATCACACCGGGTGGCACTGCCAGGCTGGCAGTGCCAAAGTTCCCGGGTGCCAGGTTGCTCCAGCCAGGGGTCGGGCCTTTCCCTTAAGAGATTGTGGTAGGGGGGGGGGGGGCGGTGTGAGGACCCTGTAAGCGGCAAGGTGGGTGCAGTGTGGGGGCCCCCGGAAACCATAGTGGGCTGGCTGAGGGGGTGGGCCGGAAGATTGGGGCGACATTTAAAATTGGCGTCCCAATCGGTGACTCGTCTTTCTGAAGTGATGAACTGAGTTCATCAGTGCAGGAAACGACGTATAGTGTGACCTCGGCTCGGCGTTCCTCCCCAAGGCCAAAAGAAACGGCAAAGAGCTGTTAAACAGCGGTGTCCTTCTCGGTGCCGGGAAACACCCCACTAAACACACCTGAAACGGGGCTCCATTTTTGTTCCGTTAAATCACGCCCAATGTTACAAAACGGGAATGTTCCAGGGAAGGGACATTTCAAAACTGCCGTCAGCGCCTTTCTGACACCGTGGACAATTTTCGAGGATGCACAGGATTGCAAAGCAATTATCCTTTAATTACTCCAACTATCTATAAATTTAAAAGTTATGAAGACCTAGACAAGATCAGCCGCAGCTGAAAGAGGCTTATGGATGAATATGAAACCTATTAGTTTAATTTATTTTCTGATGCTGACAAGAGACTGAAGATGAATAGTGTTGAACACAGATCTTCCTCTGTGATAAATTTCACTGACCTATTTCCAAGGTTGATGCTAATTTCACACTGTATTAGCTCCAATACTGCTCTCAGGAACAGGCCTGAGAAGGATGACTATCATCAGACCTGCTGCTCAATTTATTTTCAATCTGATTATCTCTGATAAACTTCAATTCCATCTTTAAAGTAGAACCGGGTTTTATATGAGCGTGCTTGTAGAATCATCCATTTGAAGAAATAGCTTCCCGACATCCATCTCAATACCAGATGTTTAGGTTCCACTGACTACTTTTGTATACCGTTTCCTACACTCAAAAACGAACTTTGAAATGATATTGCGAGACATGCAGCCTGCCCATTGTGCCGGGGCTTACTGTAAAACCAACCACATCATACCAGCACTGGAGAAACCTGGGTGTAAACAGCCAATATGAAGGTGACTCAATTGTATTAAACACCAAGCTTTTAACATCAATAATTGATATAAAATTTCTGAAAAGGGTTTTAAGAATTGAAGCTGCACCCTGTCCCTTCCGCAAGTAAAAGTGTGGAGCTAAAATATTCAGGCACTTTTATTCTATAACATGAAATTGAAGTGGCACCACTTCAGCCTGTGTGTGACTGATGGTAAGATTATCTTTAGTTGCTAAATATTCACCACAAGTCTGCGTCACGCACGCTTTCGAATGTCCTTCCCAACGCCATCCATGAACAATGTGTGTGTGTGTATTTTCTTCCTCATGAATTGAGAAATGCAATTTAAAACAACCCAACAACAAAGCCCTTTTATTCAATAAAAGAAAAGGTTAGTTTATTTCACTCTATTGTACTGGAAGTTTACTCACACACACACACAAAGATTAGTTACGAATGAAGATCGGGATTTCGGCGGGAGAACAGCTGGTGATTCAATTTCAGCGGGGGCAGTGCGGAAGTGATTGCTGGGAGGTAAGTCTGTCCTTTAAAAACACTTGTCTTTGCAGGGGCAGGCCAGTAGATTTCGGCGGGAGAACAGCTGGTTTGTCAATTTCAGCGGGGGCAGTGCGGAAGTGATTGCTGGGAGGTAAGTCTGTCCTTTAAAAACACTTGTCTTTGCAGGGGCAGGCCAGTAGATTTTGGCGGGAGAACAGCTGGTTTGTCAATTTCAGCGGGGGCAGTGCGGAAGTGATTGCTGGGAGGTAAGTCTGTCCTTTAAAAACACTTGTCTTTGCAGGGGCAGGCCAGTCGATTTCGGCGGGAGAACAGCTGGTGATTCAATTTCAGCGGGGGCAATGCGGAAGTGATTGCTGGGAGGTAAGTCTGTCCTTTAAAAACACTCACCTGGTCCCGTTTTCGGTCCCTCTTTTCTGTTTTTTTTTTATATTTTAGTATTTAAGGCGGGAACAGGAAGTTCGACCCGCGGACATCTGGGAAGACCCTCACCAATAAATTCTGGTGGAGAGGAAACCCGAGACACTACACGTGTAGTGTCTCCCACCCGCCCTCCTCCTCTAACCTAATAATAAAACCCATTGGTGTGAGGTAAGTACCATATTTTATTATTAACATTAAGAAGGTAAGTAAGTGATTTTTACTCATTTTTACTTTTGTACCTTTTTCAAATTGTGTGTGTGTCGGGGGGAAACTGAAGTGACATCACAGAAAAGCTGTGGCCTGAGTGCCTGGTTGGGATTCTACACTAAATTAAAAAAAAATTGAGCATTGGTAACTAATTAAACATAATTACTTAATTATAATTTAGAGGGACATCTAAGCCAGAGATCGGAGAGTACTATATTTAGCTTTCGCATTTCTATTAGAAATCTAGTGCTAGGAAACAGATAGTTAACAGTAACTTTGAAATTTAAAAAAAAAAAAATATTCAAAAAAAAAAAAAATTTTTAATTTAAATTTTAATTAATTGACGCAATGTCAGTTAGAGGGGTGCTGTGCTCTGACTGTGAGATGTGGCAGGTCCGGGAGGCTTCCAGCGTCCCGGATGTCTTCATCTGCAGGAAGTGCACCCAACTGGAGCTCCTCACAGACCGCATGGTTCGGTTGGAGCAGCAATTGGATGCACTTAGGAGCATGCAGGTGGCGGAAAGCGTCATAGATCGCAGTTATGTAAATGTGGTCACACCCAAGGTGCAAGCAGAGAAATGGGTGACCACCAGAAAGGGCAGGCAGTCAGTGCATGAATCCCCTGTGGTTGTCCCCCTCTCGAACAGATATACCCCTTTGGATACTGTCGGGGGGGATAGCCTATCAGGGGAAAACAGCAGCAGCCAGAGCAGTGGCACCCCAGCTGGCTCTGATGTTCAGAAGGGAGGGTCAAAGCGCAGAAGAGTAATAGTAATAGGGGACTCTATAGTCAGGGGCACAGATAGGCGCTTCTGTGGACGTGAAAGAGACTCCAGGATGGTATGTTGCCTCCCTGGTGCCAGGGTCCAGGATGTCTCCGAACGGGTAGAGGGCATCCTGAAGGGGGAGGGCAAACAGGCAGAGGTCGTTGTACATATTGGTACTAACGACATAGGCAGGAAGGGGCATGAGGTCCTGCAGCAGGAGTTCAGGGAGCTAGGCAGAAAGTTAAAAGACAGGACCTCGAGGGTTGTAATCTCGGGATTACTCCCTGTGCCACGTGCCAGTGAGACTAGAAATAGGAAGATAGAGCAGCTAAACATGTGGCTAAACAGCTGGTGTAGGAGGGAGGGTTTCCATTATCTGGACCACTGGGAGCTCTTCCGGGGCAGGTGTGACCTGTATAAGAAGGACGGGATGCATCTAAACCGGAGAGGCATAAATATCCTGGCCGTGAGGTTTGCTAGTGTCACACGGGAGGGTTTAAACTAGTATGGCAGGGGGGTGGGCACGGGAGCAATAGGTCAGAAGGTGAGAGCATTGAGGGAGAACTAGGGAATAGGGACAGTGTGGCTCTGAGGCAGAGCAGACAGGGAGAAGTTGCTGAACACAGCGGGTCTGGTGGCCTGAAGTGCATATGTTTTAATGCAAGAAGTATTACGGGTAAAGCAGATGAACTTAGAGCTTGGATTAGTACTTGGAACTATGATGTTGTTGCCATTACAGAGACCTGGTTGAGGGAAGGGCAGGATTAGCAGCTAAACGTTCCAGGATTTAGATGTTTCAGGCGGGATAGAGGGGGATGTAAAAGGGGAGGCGGAGTTGCGCTACTGGTTCGGGAGAACATCACAGCTGTACTGCGAGAGGACACCTCAGAGGGCAGGGAGGCTATATGGGTAGAGATCAGGAATAAGAAGGGTGCAGTCACAATGTTGGGGGTTTACTACAGGCCTCCCAACAGCCAGCGGGAGATAGAGGAGCAGATAGGTAGACAGATTTTGGAAAAGAGTAAAAACAACAGTGTTGTGGTGATGGGAGACTTCAACTTTCCCAATATTGACTGGGACTCACTTAGTGCCAGGGGCTGAGACGGGGCAGAGTTTGTAATGAGCATCCAGGAGGGCTTCTTAAAACAATATGTAGACAGTCCAACTAGGGAAGGGGCGGTACTGGACCTGGTATTTGGGAATGAGCCCGGCCAGGTGGTAGATGTTTCAGTAGGGGAGCATTTCGGTAACAGTGACCACAATTCAGTAAGTTTTAAAGTACTGGTGGACAAGGATAAGAGTGGTCCTAGGATGAATGTGCTAAATTGGGGGAAGGCTAATTATAACAATATTAGGCGGGAACTGAAGAACATAGATTGGGGGCGGATGTTTGAGGGCAAATCAACATCTGACATGTGGGAGGCTTTCAAGTGGCAGTTGAAAGGAATTCAGGACCGGCATGTTCCTGTGAGGAAGAAGGATAAATACGGCAATTTTCGGGAACCATGGATGACGAGAGATATTGTAGGCCTCGTCAAAAGGAAAAAGGAGGCATTTGTCAGGGCTAAGAGGCTGGGAACAGACGAAGCCTGCGTGGAATATAAGGAAAGTAGGAAGGAACTTAAGCAAGGAGTCAGGAGGGCTAGAAGGGGTCACGAAAAGTCATTGACAAATAGGGTTAAGGAAAATCCCAAGGCTTTTTACACATACACAAAAAGCAAGAGGGTAGCCAGGGAAAGGGTTGGCCCACTGAAGGATAGGCAAGGGAATCTATGTGTGGAGCCAGAGGAAATGGGCGAGGTACTAAATGAATACTTTGCACAGTATTCACCAAAGAGAAGAAATTGGTAGATGTTGAGTCTGGAGAAGGGTGTGTAGATAGCCTGGGTCACATTGAGATCCAAAAAGACGAGGTGTTGGGTGTCTTAAAAAATATTAAGGTAGATAAGTCCCCAGGGCCTGATGGAATCTACCCCAGAATACTGAAGGAGGCTGGAGAGGAAATTGCTGAGGCCTTGACAGAAATCTTTGGATCCTCGCTGTCTTCAGGGGATGTCCCGGAGGACTGGAGAATAGCCAATGTTGTTCCTCTGTTTAAGAAGGGTAGCAAGGATAATCCCAGGAACTACAGGCCGGTGAGCCTTACTTCAGTGGTAGGGAAACTACTGGAGAGAATTCTTCGAGACAGGATCTACTCCCATTTGGAAGCAAATGGACGTATTAGTGAGAGGCAGCACGGTTTTGTGAAGGGGAGGTCGTGTCTCACTAACTTGATAGAGTTTTTCGAGGAGGTCACTAAGATGATTGATGCAGGTAGGGCAGTGGATGTTGTCTATATGGATTTCAGTAAGGCCTTTGACAAGGTCCCTCATGGTAGACTAGTACAAAAGGTGAAGTCACACGGGATCAGGGGTGAGCTGGCAAGGTGGATACAGAACTGGCTAGGCCATAGAAGGCAGAGAGTAGCAATGGAAGGATGCTTTTCTCATTGGAGGGCTGTGACCAGTGGTGTTCCACAGGGATCAGTGCTGGGACCTTTGCTCTTTGTAGTATATATAAATGATTTGGAGGAAAATGTAACTGGTCTGATTAGTAAGTTTGCAGACGACACAAAGGTTGGTGGAATTGCGGATAGCGATGAGGACTGTCGGAGGATACAGCAGGATTTAGATTGTTTGGAGACTTGGGCAGAGAGATGGCAGATGGAGTTTAATCCGGACAAATGTGAGGTAATGCATTTTGGAAGGTCTAATGCAGGCAGGGAATATACAGTGAATGGTAGAACCCTCAAGAGTATTGAAAGTCAAAGAGATCTAGGAGTACAGGTCCACAGGTCATTGAAAGGGGCAACACAGGTGGAGAAGGTAGTCAAGAAGGCATACGGCATGCTTGCCTTCATTGGCCGGGAAATTGAGTATAAGAATTGGCAAGTCATGTTGCAGCTGTATAGAACCTTAGTTAGGCCACACTTGGAGTATAGTGTTCAATTCTGGTCGCCACACTACCAGAAGGATGTGGAGGCTTTAGAGAGGGTGCAGAAGAGATTTACCAGAATGTTGCCTGGTATGGAGGGCATTAGCTATGAGGAGCGGTTGAATAAACTCAGTTTGTTCTCACTGGAACGAAGAAGGTTGAGGGGAGACCTGATAGAGGTCTACAAAATTATGAGGGGCATAGACAGAGTGGATAGTCAGAGGCTTTTCCCCAGGGTAGAGGGGTCAATTACTAGGGGGCATAGGTTTAAGGTGAGAGGGGCAAGGTTTAGAGTAGATGTACGAGGCAAGTTTTTTACGCAGAGGGTAGTGGGTGCCTGGAACTCGCTATCGGAGGAGGTGGTGGAAGCAGGGACGATAGTGACATTTAAGGGGCATCTTGACAAATACATGAATAGGATGGGAATAGAGGGATACGGACCCAGGAAGTGTAGAAGATTATAGTTTAGTCGGGCAGCATGGTCGGCACGGGCTTGAAGGGCCGAAGGGCCTGTTCCTGTGCTGTACATTTCTTTGTTCTTTGTTCTTTGTTCTTTGTTCAATTGAAGATGTCCCTTGGAAATATAAATCAAGATTAGTCCATATTCGGTGCATGCCTGATATGTTTTGAAGCCAAGAGATTCCGTTGCCTGAAATGAAGGTCTTGGGGTCGTAGAGTTGTCTCTGCAGCTGGGAAAGCTTCCGCTGTCAAATTGCCAGAGGTTGCTTTAACAGTGAGCTCTGTTTAGGGCGGCGCGTGGCGCAGTGGTTAGCACTGGGACTACGGTGCTGAGGACCCGGGTTCGAATCCCGGCCCTGGGTCACTGTCCGTGTGGAGTTTGCACATTCTCCCCATGTCTGCGCGGGTTTCACCCCCACAACCCAAAAGGTGCGCAGGTTAGGTGGATTGGCCACACTAAATTGCTCCTTAATTGGGAAAAAAAAAAATTGGGTACTCTAAATTTATAAAAATAAAACAGTGAGTTCTGTTGATGGAATCAGGTTCACAGGGAGGAAAGAGTTCTCCAGGCATGGCACTTTCTGCCCATTTACTTATGGCTCACCATGAGCTGTTTCTCCCTCTCTCCTTGGGTTGGAGCTTTTGTCTGCTTCTCTTCCCCTACCAGCCTCCCCGAACAGGTGCCGGAATGTGGCGACTAGGGGCGTTTCACAGTCACTTCATTGAAGCCTACTCTTGACAATAAGCGATTTTCATTTCATTTCGAGGTGGATCGGCCTCGAGGCAGCTTGCTGTCCTTTTCCAGGCTTTTTTTCAGGTAAGCTGATATGTAATGTGTACAAAATGCCAAATTATCACGCAAATAAGGACATTTCAAACAGTCCTTCTTCCACTTCGGGGTCTCCGCTTTAGTCCTGGCCAAGGCACAATTTACATTCTTACAGTGAGGTGTCAACAAAACTTCAGCGTCTCCTGGACGAGACCACAGAGAACCAAAATTACATTAAGGATTGTCTTTTGTCCTCTCGGAAAAGGAGCCCCAAATCTGAAAGAGGTGCCCCAGTCTGGTTGGTATCGGGGCTGGGTGATACCCTGGCAATGCTGATGCCACCTAGGCACCTTGGTAATGCCAGCCTGGGCATCCTGGCATTGCCACTTGGGTGCCAGCCTGGCACTTCCAGGGGGCCCAGGTGGCATTTTCCCACGCTGGAAATCGGGCACAAGGCCCTGCCCTATGAGGTGGGGTGCTAGGGCTTGTGAGTTGGGATGTTGGGGGGATCCGGGGGTCGCGTTGGAGGGTCGGGAGATTGGGGCGCCATTTAAAAATGATGCACTGACTGCTTTGGGATATCCAGAGGACAGAAAGGGTGGCGTACAAATGCAAGTGATTTCTTTCTATCTTTGCTCTATTCTATTTTAATAACAGAAAATCAAATCATTTGAACTGTATTTTTCTCAGAAGTTGATTACTATCTCCATTTGCTGACCATTTTTCAAGTGTTCCCTCGAGGTAGGTCACTTTGCGAGTTGTTAATTCGAACTTGGGTATCTCATCTAGAGATCACTTGGACAACTCAACAACATCAGGAGGTCAATATCCAATCACTTCCCGGGAGCAAAGGCCAGAGTTCAAGTTCCCCGTTACCACAGCCAATTTGTTCTTGCAGCAGGAGTCCCACGTTTTCCAGGGGTCAGCCTTGTTTGTTGTTGGGGCTGCTCTCCCTATTCAGGATTGCTTCCTGCCTCTAGGAGGTGCTGGTCATTCAGATGGCATAGCAACCAGGCAAGTGGAGCATGGGGGCATCAGGGCCTGTCAGTCAGGCCCTGGTGAGAGAGGTGGCTGATGAGGCCCTGTGACGCCGTTGGCATGGGGGTTCATCTGTTGGCTAAAGAGTGCCCGAGCCTGCCCTGATCCTGCTGGGAGGCCGCCAGGAGGCAGAGGAGCTGGCACCGCGATTAAGATGTCAGCGGTGATGGGACGAGGCCCTTGGTTCACTTGAGAGGCTCAGTTGGTCTCTGGGGGTTGGGGGTGGGGGGCGGGGAGGGCCATTTGCTACGTTATGCTTCGCTGGCAAACTGGCATGGTGGCGAAACGACGATGGAATCTCCAACCCCCGCCTTCCCTCGTCATTTTACTGGCTCCTTCCGCATCCCAGCCCATTGCCAGGAGGCTGGTAAAATCTAGTCCAGGATAATGAATGACACAGGCATATGTCTACATTCTGCAACCCAGCAAAATCCGAAGCCTCACTGACAGGATTTAGTGAGGCAGAAAATGACCTGGGAGCTGCCACCACCTGGACTGATTTATTGAGCTCCCAAGGATAGATTCCCAGTGTCATCTTCACAGATAATGTGAAGGCAAACTGTTTACCGATGAGGAATTTTGTTTACAGGTAGGATGTCAGATTTGTGTGCAGCTTCTGATGAATCAGTTGTCCGCCTTATAAACTAATGTTTATAAGTGTCCAGATTCTAAACATGGACCTGCGTCCTTGGCGTGTGAGAACAGGACTGACTGAGAGTCGAAAATGACATACAAGCTTTATATCCAAACCCTATGCAGCTAAAACAATGAACAACATTTCTCCAAACCAACCTTCTCCAATGGGTTTCTCTCTATCTACCTTCGCCCCGCACTATTTTTAAAGCTTTTCAGGGTTTTTCCTGGCAGTCCCTATGTATTGGGAGATAAGGGCTCTGTGCAGAGCTTGGCCAGCTTACTACAAGAGCAGGAATAGTTTGGATCTTGCCAGTTGCATCTGCTTGTGCCTGCATGCTGCTCATGTAGCCGCCCTTCACAAAACCAGCTGGTGGACTCATAGAATCCCTACTCTGCAGAAGAAGGCCATTTGGCCCATCGAGTCTGCATCGACCTTCTGAAAGACCACCCTATCTAGCCCCATTACCCCCATCCGATCCTTGTAACCCCACCTGGGGGCAGATTAGCATATCCAATCCACCTAACTCGCACATCTTTGGACTGTGGGAGGAAACCGGAGCACCCGGAGGAAACCCACGCAGACACGGGGAGAACGTGCAAACTCCACAAAGGCAGTCACCCAAGGTCGGATTCGAACCCGGGTCTCTACCGCTGTGAGGCAGCAGTGCTAGCCACTGTGCCACCGTGTCGCCAGTGTCAAGTATAATGGCAACAGGGAATGGTTTTGATAACTGAGGGAGTTCTGAACTGTTGGAGGTGCTGTCTTTAAGTGGGGAGATTAAGCTGATGGCCCATCTGTCCTCTCAGGGGGGAGTAGAGGAATCCTTGGTGCTATTTGGAGAAAAACAAACGTCCCGACGAATATTTATCACCAACCAACATATAAAACAGATGCACTGACCATTTACTCAATTTGTGAATGTGGGAGCTTGCAGTATGCAAGTTGCCTGCATTACAACAGAGTTTACGGATGCGATTTAACGGGGAAAAAACAGAGTCCTGATTTGGGCACATTGGACGGTGTGTTTCATGGCTCCTGCAGCGCCGGGAATGACCCCGCTATCAAACGGGACACTTGTTTTTTTTTCTGTTCTCAGCGAGGAACGCCCTACCGAAGCCGCACTTAGCTTCATTTCCTGCACCGATGAGCTCAGCTTGTGTTTGTGTGGACCAATACTAAAAGGCCCAACGGCGAGGCCTCCCTGGTGTTGCCGTTTGATCCCGGGCCTTGGGAGACTCTGGCGCAGACATATTTATGTGAGGCTAACAGCTCACTTAAATATGCAAATCTGGATCCCACCAAGTGAGGGCGAGATCCAGATCGCAACATCTCAAAAGGATTGGTTAGATCTCGTGAGGCGTCACAAATCTTGTGATTTAAATTTAGATTTATTGTCATGTGTACTGAGGTACAGTGAAAAGCATTGTTCTGCGTACAATCCAGACAAATCGTTCCATACTTGAATAACAGAGGATAAACGATAAATATACAATTTAAATACATATAACATAGACATCCAATGCAGCATACGGAATATAGTGTTACAACTGTCGCGAAGAAGTGTAGAAAGATCAGTTCAGTCTATAAGAGGCCCATTCAGGAGTCTGGTAACAGCGGGGACGAAACTGTTTTTGAATCTATTGGTGCGTGTTCTCAAACATTTGTACCATCTGCCCGATTGAAGAGGTTGGAAGAGAGAACAATCTAGATGGGAGGCCTTCTTTGATTATGCTGCCCTTTTTCCCAAGGCAGCGGGAGGTGCAGACAGAGTCAATGGATGGGAGGCAGGTTTGCATGATGGACTAGGCTGTGCAGCCGACTCTCTGTAGTTTCTTACGGTCTTGAGCTGAGCAGTTGCCTTACCAGGCTGTGATGCAGCCAGATAGGATTCTTTCTATGGTAAATCTATAAAAATTGGTGAGAGTTATTGTGGATATGCCGAATTTCCTTAATTTCCTGAGGAAGTGTATGCGCTGCTGTGTTTTCTTGGTCGTAGAGTCGATGTGGGTGGACCTCGATTGTTGGTGATGTTTACAGCTAGGAATTCAAAGCTGTCAACCATCGCCACCTCGGCACCATTGACACAGACAGGGGCGAGTACGACACTTCGCTTCCTCAAGTCGATGTATAGCTCTTTCGTTTTTCTGGCATTGAGAGAGAAATATTTGTCATTGCGCCATGCCACTCAGAGTTCTCTAGAGAGGCCGCTCGCAAACGGCCTTAGCTCATCCCAAGTCGGACGCGACGAGTCAGTTCGACCGGGACCCACATTTCAATGGCACTTTATGGGTATTAATTGCACCGCATGAAGGGTGCTATCTAAATGCAATTTCCTCTCTCTTAGCTGCATGCAGTTTTGCTTGATGCACAGTTGTAGAGCAAAACAGATAAGAGCTGAGGATGTGAGTCAAGTCCCTTCCTTGAAACCTGTACGATGGCACTATAAATAATTTTTCCACCAGTATTAAATACCTGTCTCCACAGTCACTCCCGTGGCCATAGCTCAGCAGGTGAAAACAATGTGAGGTCAAATCGGGTGCTCTCCTCATGAGGGATGCCTCCATCAGAAGCCTTGATCTTTCGCACATTTGCCATGTTATAACAAGTTCCGTGAGCAACGGACATCCCATCACACAGCTTGCGTGAATTGTGAGCCAGGTGCACCAGGTTTAAAATTTATTTTAATGGTGCTGTTCTTGAAAGATTAATCAAATGAAAGTTTGACTAAGATTATGGGAGGTGTGGCTGACACTGGAGATGTGCTAACTGCTTCGAGAGATTCACTGTGGACAATATTGTCAGCTTGGATTCCTCTTATTGTACATGCTGGAGGGAGGCATTGGTGCTTCATGAGCCTTCACATCCTAAAATGCTGATTTCTCCAAAGTCTTGCTCTCTTTTATCCTCTGGTTTAATTGGGGATTTAAAACAGAGAAAGGTTTAAAAAAAAAACTATCTGTCTGCCCTGAAATCATTCACTTTTGTAATTCATTATTCAAAACAATTCATTCTTAATGACATTTTATAAAGCCTCGCTGAATATATTGTCTGAAGGAACAGCGAAGCTGGCAGGAGGAGTAATTCCAGTCTTTGAAGCAGTGGTGGGCAACTTGTGGCCCCCGCGGGGGCCATATGCGGCCCATCTGGGTTCTGGCCTCGGCCCACGAGGCATTTATTTGATCGTTGCCCACAAGCAGAGTTGCCACATTCCACTGGTTCCATCCACATAGTTTTTTTCCTACCAGTAAGACTGAAGTGATTCGCACGTAAAGCAAGGGCACGTGAAGTGAGGTGCGTGCTGATTGCTTGCAACATCTGGGCGCGACACGGTAGCACAGTGGTTAGCACTGCTGCTTCACATCTCCAGGGTCCCAGGTTCAATTCCTGGCTTAGGTCACTGTCTGTGCGGAGTCATTCTCCCCCTGTCTGCATGGGTTCCTTCCGGGTGCTTGGTTTCCTCACACAGTCCAGATTAGGTGCAGGTTAGGTGGATTGGCCATGCTAAATTGGCCTTAGTGTCCAAAGAAAAAGGTTAGGTGAAGTTACGGGGATAGGGTGGAGATGTGGGCTGAAGTAGGGTTCTCTTTCCAGGGCTGGGGCCGACTCAATGGGCCGAATGATTTGATTTGATTTGATTTATTATTGTCACGTGTATTAGTATACAGTGAAAAGTATTGTTTCTTGCATGCTGTACAAACAATGCATGCCGTGCATAGGGAAGGAAGGAGAGACTGCAAAATATAATGTTACAATTATAGCAAGGTGTAGAGAAAAGATCAACTTAATACGAGGTAGGTCCATTCAAAAGTCTGATGGCAGTAGGGAAGAAGCCGTTCTTGGGTCGGTTGGTACGTGACCTCAAACTTTGGTATCTTTTTCTTGACGGAAGAAGGTGGAAGAGAGTATGTCCGGGGTGTGTGGGGTCCTTAATTACGCTGGCTGCCTTTCTGAGGCAGCGGGAATTATAGAGAGAGTCAATGGATGGGAGGCTGGTTTGCGTGTTGGACTGGGCTACATTCACAACCTTTTGTAGTATCCTGCGGTCTTGGGCAGAGCAGGCTCCATACCAAGCTGTGATACAACCAGAAAGAATGCTTTCTATGGTGCATCTGTAGAGGTTGGTGAGGGTCGTAGCTGACATGCCAAATTTCCTCAGTCTTCTGAGAAAGTAGAGTCGTTGGTAGGCTTTCTTAACTGTAGTGTCGGCATGGGGGGGTGATCTGTACACCTAAAATCTTGAAGCTCTCGACTCTTTCTACTTCATTCCCATTGATGTAGACAGGGGAATGTTCTCCACTACGCATCCTGAAGTCGATGATAATCTTGTTCGTTTTGTTCACATTGAGGGAGAGATTATTGTCGTCGCACCAGTTCACCAGATTTTCTATCTCATTCCTATACTCCTTCTGCACTGTAAATTCTCTGATTCTATGAACTTCAACTGTGAGAGCCGTGTGCTCCCTCTGCGTTCAATCAAAATGTAAACATTTATTTTGTTTTTACCATTTGAAGTTGAGTTTTATTAACGTATGAATGACTCAGCATTTTCTATAGCTTGTTCTGAAATATTTGGCGTGCATTCAATGTATTCAATCTTATTCATGGGATCATGGTCGGTAAACATGCCCGATTTCAATTTGCGGCTCGCTGAGAGGAAAGAGGGCCACTAATGTGGCCCAGTCACCGGCCTAGGTTGCCCGTCCCTGATTTCAAGCACCCAAAACCCTTCTCTTAACAAAATGGGAAAAGTTGGAAGAGTGAGACCATTGTCAGTTAATCCAACCAGGCCAATGGGTTGCTAGTAACAGTGACTCATCCAGTTGGGCGCTCTGTTGCTAATTGTTCACTCTTTTCTTGTTTAAAGAATGAATTATTTAACAATCTGAATTAATAACGTAAATAACGCAATAAAGTGGGAATTTAATGCGCAACAAATTTGACTTGTCAGTTCATTCAAATGAAATGACTTTGAATTAAGAGGCATATATTCTGTTTAAGTTGCCAATTTCCTAATGTCTTATTGCAATAAATTCTTACGTTGTTTTTGCACATTGCAGGTTCACCTCCTTTGAGTGATGGAGCCACGTCAAGACCATTTTGGGATACCAATCTGAAATGGAGTCTCACAAGGGACATAAAACATTGCTCACAAACAGCCACTAGAATTCTAATCCAAGGTTAAGCACAGATATTACATTATTCAGAGAATGGCTCCGTATAGTCATCCCTTGAGAGATATCGGCTTGGGGATTGGGGCAAACATTACTATTCTTCGCTATTAGAGCTGCGGGATCCAGCTCACCAGTTAATAGCCTCTATATATTACAGAGTTAACAGAAGAAAAGGCTTCCAGTTTGCTCCATCGCCCTCTCTCCCGGCCCCTCCTCCTATCTCTGACTCCAGAAATCTGGCTACATATCTTGAAATTAATAAACTAAACAGTGACTCTTTAAGACTTTGTCACAAAAGGTATTTCATTTGAAGAGAAGTCATTGTAATATTTTCTATGCCAGTCGAAAATGCATGAGCAGAATTTAAAATGTACGATGCCCTGAGGTGATTTCAAAAAGGCAGTGTTCATATCAAGAGATTTTGAAATAATTTGATTGAATCTTTCTGGTTGGATGAATGAGATAGAATCACGCACGTGTACAGTTATTGTAACTGCAATACATCTGTTCTGCCTGGCACCATCAGGTATTTTTTAGTACCCTCCACTGGTGAAAGTGGGTCCATAGCAGAGAACACCGTTGGCACGGGTATCTTACTAGCCTGTACCTGCACTGCCGCCATTTTAAGTAGGGACATTACATCAACGGCTCGGCTGGAGTCTGGCTCAAACAGGGTGACTGGCAGCCAGCAAGATGTCCAGGGATTGCAGCTCACTCCTGCTAAGGTGGTGAGGCCTGGCCCTCAAAGTGAACTAGGCCTTCCGCCAGAGGGCTCGGCCTACCGGCTCTCAGACACCATTGCCAGATATCTGCAGAGAGTTAATTCTACCCTGCATATGATATAGGACACAGAAACCGGCCATTCGGTCCCATTTATGCTCCACTCGCGTCTCCTCCCAACCTTCCTCAGCTCAATTTGTCGGTGTAATCCACCATTCCCTTCTCCTCCATATGCCTGAGTAACCGCCCCTTAAAATGGCACCTGTAGTATTCACCTCAGCCACTTCCTGTGATAATGAGTTCCACTTTCTCACCAAAGAGGTTGCTTCTGAATTCCCTCTCCAATTTCTTGGTGACTATCTTCCATCGATGGCCGCTATTATGCTCTACCCCACAAGAGGAAACATTCTCCCTGTATCCACTCTATCAATATTTGAAAGATCACTCATAGGTCATCCCTCAACTTTCTACGTTCAAGAGAAAATAGACTCAGCTTGTCAATTCGCTCCTGTAAACATTCTCTGCACCCTCTCCACTGCCTCGATATCGTTTTTATAACATGGCACCTAGAACTACACACAGTTCTCTAATTGTGGTCTAACCAAGGATCACTACAGATTTTGCAGAACATCACTCAATTTCAATTCTATCCCCCTAAAAAAATAATCTTTATTGTCACAAGTAGGCTTACATTAACACTGTAATGAAGTTACTGTGAAAAGCCCCTAGCCGCCACATTTGGGCGCCTGTTCGGGTACACGGATGGAGAATTCAGAATTCTCAGCTGGTACGGGAATTGAACCTGCACTGCTAGCCTTCTTCTGTATCACAAACCAGCTGTCTAGCCTACAGAGCTAAACCAGCCTGTGAGAACTAAGGCTGAGTGTTTTGTTGCTGTTTTATGGCCTTGCGAACCTATGGTTCAACATCAATGATTGATTTATTTGTATTCTGTGTTTTTCTTGCCCACCGAGACTTGTGTGGTGATATTGTTGACGGACTTGTAATTCAGAGACCGAGGGTAGTGCTTTGGAGACCTGGGTTCGAAACACACCATGGCAGGTGATGGAATTTGAATTCAATTTTTTTTAAATCTGGAAGTAATAGTCTAGCGATGAATATGGAACCATTGCCATAAAAAGCACTCTGGTCCACTAATGCTCTTTTATGGAAATCTGCCATCCTTACCTGACCAGGCCTACATGTAAGTCCAGACCCACAGCAATGTGGTTGACTCTTGAATGGCATAGCAATTAAGCCACTCAGTTGTATCAAACTTCTAAAATGCCCCAAAGGAATGAAATCGGACGGACAACCCGGCATCGACCTAGGCACCGGAAACGACAACGGTAAACCCAGCCTTGTCGACCCTGCACAGTCCTCCTCACTAGCATCTGGGGGCTTGTGCCAAATTTGGGAGAGCTGTCTCACAGAGTGGTCAAGCAACAGCCTGATATAGTCATACTCACAGTATCATAACTTACAAACAATGTCCCAGACACCACTATCACAATTCGTGTCCAGGCGGCAGGACAGAGCCATCAGAGGTGGCGGTGACATAGTGGTATACAGTTAGGAGCGAATTTCCCTGGGATCCCTCAACATCGACTCCGGACCCATGAGCTTACATGACATCAGGTCAAACATGAGCAAGGAAACCTTCTGCTGATTACCACTTAGCTCACACCACCCTCCCTTTCAGCTGTGAATCAGTACTCCTCCATGTTGAATGCCACTTGGAGGAAGCACTGAGGGTAACAAGGGCACAGAATGTACTCTGGGTGGGAACTTCAATGTCCATCACAAGAGCGGCTCAGTAGCATCACTATTGACCGAGCTGGTCAAGTGCTAAAGGACATAGTAGCTAGACTGAATCTGACAGCAGCAGGTAAGGAAACTAACAAGAGGGGGAAACTTGACCTCAACCTCATCAACCTGCCTATCATAGATACTTATGTCCATGACAATATTGGAAGGAGTGACCACCGCTCAGTCCTTGTGGAGACAAAGTCCTATCTTCATATTGAGAATACCTCACCTCCATCATGTTGTGTGGCACTACCATTGTGCTAAATGGGATAGATTTCAAACAGAGCTAGCAGCTCAAGACTGGGCAATTATGAAGTGCTGTGCAACAGCAGAATTGCACTCCCCCATATCCCCCATTCTGCCATTACCACCAAGCCATCAATGAATCAGATCTAAACTCTGATGTCCAACCACATCAAACCGTGAATGGTGGTGGACAATTAAGAAGCTTGCTGGAGTGGAGGCGAAGACTCCACAAATATCCCCATCCTCAATGAAGGGGAAGCCTAGCACATCAGTGCAAAAGATAAGTGTAAAGCAACTGCTACAATCATCAGCCAGAATTGCTGAGTAAATGATCCATGGCATCTACCCAGGAATATGGAAAATTATCCAGGTATGTCCTGCACACAAAAAGCAGGACAAATCCAACGCAGCCAATTACTGCCCCATCAGTCTACTCTGATCATCAGAAAAGTAGTGGAAGGGATCATTATCAGTGCTATCAAGCTCAGTTTGGGTTCTGCCATGGCCATCCAGCTTTTGACCTCATTACATATTTGGTTCAAACATGGACAAAAGAACTGAATGCCAGAGATGAGGTGAGAGTGACTACCCTTGATCACAGAATTCATAGATCATAGAATTTACAGTGCAGAAGGAGGCCATTCGGAAAGAGCACCCTACCCAAGGTCCACACCTCCACCCTATCCCCATAACCCAGTAACCCCACCCAACACTAAGGCCAATTTTGGACATTAAGGGCAATTTATCATGGCCAATCCACCTAACCCGCACATCTTTGGACTGTGGGAGGAAACCGGAGCACCCGGAGGAAACCCACGCACACACAGGGAGGATGTGCAGACTCCGCACAGACAGTGACCCAAGCCGGAATCGAACCTGGGACCCTGGAGCTGTGAAGCAATTGTGCTATCCACAATGCTACCGTGCTGCCCGCAAAAATATGGAACGCTTCACGAATTTGCGTGTCAAATGATATCAAAGCAGCATTTGACTGAATGTGGCATCAAGGAGCTTTAGCAATGGGAATCGGGGAAAGCCCTCCATTGGTTGGAGTCATATCTCAGAAAGGAAGATTGCAGTGGCTGTTGGAAGTCAGTCATTTCAGCTTCAGGTCTTCACTGCAGGAGTTTTCAGCTGTTTCGTCAATAACCTTCTTTCCACCAAAAGCACCGTGGGCAACATGGTAGCATAGTGGTTAGCACTATGGCTTCACAGCACCAGGGTCCCAGGTTTGATTCTTGGCTTGGGTCACTGTCTGTGTGGAGTCTGCACGTTCTCCCCATGTCTGCGTGGGTTTCCTCTGGGTGCTCCGGCTTCCTCCCACAAGTCCTGAAAGACGTGCTTGTTAGGTGAATTGGACATTCTGAATTCTCCCTCTGTGTACCCAAACAGGCGCCGGAGTGTGGCGACTAGGGGCTTTTCACGATAACTTCATTGCAGTGTTAATGTAAGCCTACTTTTGACAATAAAGACTATAAAAAGGTCAGAAGTGGGGATCTTCACTGATTATAGCACAATGTCCAAAACCATTCTTGACTCCTCAGATACTGAAGCAGACCATGTCCAAATGCAGTAGGATCTGTACAATATCCAGGCTTGGGCTGACAAGTGACAAATAACATACATGTTACAGTGGCCATCTCCAACAGGAGAGAATATACAATTGTCCCTTGACATTAAATCACATTGCCACCTCTGAATCACCCATTATCAATAACCTGGGGGTTACCATTGACCAGAAACTGGACTAGCCATATAACCACTGAGGTTACAAGAACAGGTAAGATGCCAGGAATCCTGCAGTGATTAACTCTCCTCCTGACTGCCCAGAGCCTGTCCACATTGACAAGGCACAAGGAGTGCGATGGAATACTCTCCAGTTGGCTGGATACGGGCAGCTGCAACAATACTCAATAAGCTCAACACCATCTAGGGCAAAGCAGCCTTTTTGATTGGCATCCCATCCACAAACATTCACTCCCTCCACCACTGACACATAATAACAGCAGTGTGTGCCATTTACAAGGTGCACTGCAGTAACACACCAGGGCTCCTTAGACAGCATCTTCCAAACCCACAGCCATCACAATCCAGGAGAAGATCCATGGGAACACCACTGGCTGGAAGTTCCCCTCCAAGTCACCCACAATCCTGACTTGGAAATATATCACCATCATTTCCCTGGGTCAAAATCCTGGAACACCCTCCCTAACAGCACGGTGGGTGTACCTACACCACATGGACTGCAGCGATTCAAGAAGGCAGCTCACCACCACCTTCTCAAGGGCAATTAGGGATGGGCAATAAATGCTGGCCTAGCCAGCGACACCCACATGCCGTTAATTAATAAAAATATCTTCCACATAATAAGTTTCCAACCTCTTCTTCCTCCAAAGTGTACGACTTCACATTTAGGATGTGACATGGACTGTATAGATGTAAATTCTTGCATCTATACAGTCCACGTCACATCCTCAGGATATTCCAAGTGCTTTATAACCAATGAATTATTATTGAAGTGGAATCGCTGTTGTTATGAAAGGAAATGTGGCAGCTGAAAGGTGCACAGCAAGCAAAAAATCAAAAAGGCGGCATGGGAGCGCAGTGGCTAGCATTGCTGCCTCACGGCGCTGAGGACCCGGGTTCGATCCCGGCCCCGGGTCACTGTCTGTATGGAGTTGACACGTTTTCCCCGTGTCTGCGTGGGTCTCAACCCCAGAACCCAAAGATGTGCAGGTTAGATGGATTGGCCACGCGAAGTTGCCCCTTAGTTGGGAAAAAAAAATAGTTGGGTACTCAAAATCTATTTTTAAAAAAATTTTTAAACAGAAAATCAATGAATGACGTAGTTATTTATTTTGGTGGTGTTGGTTGAGGGAAGAATATTGTCCAGGACACTGGATAAGACATTGCTCTGTCCAAATAGCACCAAAAGGATTGTTTCTACCCATCTGATGGGACAGAACGCCTCAGTTTAACTTCTCATCTGAAGCTGGCACCTCCACCAATACAGCACTCCCTCAGTTTTACACTGCAGTGTGTTCCCTGATCCTGTATGAGGGGCATGAATGCAGTGTGGCCCACATCCGAATCAAATTCGCATTGCAAGCAGGCCGAGATAGGAAATGGTTCTCTCATCGAAAAGCTTCTGATGAAAATAGAAATGTATTCCTTCCACGTTGCTTAGTTTCACTCTGAACATTGGCTTGCTGTTCTGTGGCGGGGGCAGAGGGGGAGACGGAGGGAAGAGAAGCCGGTGCTAATTAAAAGAGTGCCCGAGCTTCGTAAAGTACATGTCTGGCTGTGAAGTGCTTTTGGAAGCCCAGAGATCACGAAACGCACTAGATAAAGACAAGGCTCCTTTTTCCCTTTCTTCTCTTGGCAAGTAACACAAACACCACGTCTCAGTTTATGGCCTTGCAATCAAGGTCAGGTTTTTATTAATCTAGGCTGCATAGCGACGGAAAACGAGAAGCCTTTTGTGTTTCACCATAGAAAGTAATTGTGGGCTCTGTCAATGGATATCAAACACTTTTATGTTTATTGCCACCTGGTTTTTATAGGCCTTTCTTCGGGATGAATTTCATTTAAGAAAACAGCTGTTAAAATACTAAAATGACTTTATGACACTTGATAGGAAAACCATCAACTGAGGCAAGTTCCTGCAGTAAACGTGTCTAAAAAATTGAAACAGATTCTTTTATAAAGAAAGTGCACGGCCTACTTGGGTGTCTATTGCCTGCCCTGAACTGTGTTTTATGAGGTTCTAACCCCCTAATGAATGTTTTTGACAGGCACTTTAATTTGCTAACTCTCAAACGGAATTAGTCCTTTAAAAAAGTACATTAAGCTGGGGGGTGGGAAACATATTGAAGGATTTAAAGTTAAACAAAGTGCTGTGGGGCAGCACGGTGGCGCAGTAGTAAGCACTGTTGCCTCGCGGCGTCGAGGACTTGGGTACGATCCCGGTTCTGGGTCACTGTCTGTATGGAGTTTGCACATTCTCTCCGTGTTTGCGTGGGTTTCGCCCCCACAACCCACAAGATGTGCAGGGTAGGTGGATTGGCGACGCTAAATTGCCCCTTAATTGGAAAAAATTGGGTACTCGAAATCTATTTAAAAAAACAAAGTAAACCAAATGTGAATGTCGCACCAGGTTTATTCTTTCTCCTTGTTTTACCTCGACTTCATCACTTGTTTTGTATTTTTCAGACAGAAACACGACATTGTAAATAAAAGTTTTTTTCTGAATCAAGGTCATTGTTGGAGCCTGAAACCTTCCAGGTTCTTCCTTTTTTTACCTAACCTATTTCTCCCCCTCCCCTTCTGTCGATTCTCTAACTTATTATTACCGAAGTTATTGCGCAAAGCTAGGACTCATGGGATTGGGGGTAATATGTTGCCATGGATTGACAATTGGTTAATGGACAGGTTTGGCAAGCTGTAACTCGCATATTGCCTCAAAGGTTAGTACTTGGGCCTCAGTTATTTACAATCGTTGTCCGTGACTTAGTAAATGTAATGATGTGGAGATGCCGGCATTGGACTGGGATGGGCACAGGAAGAAGTCTGACAACACCAGGTTAAAGTCCAACAGGTTTGTTTCAAATCACTAGCTTTCGGAGCAGAGCACCTGCCTCAGGTGACTCACCTGATGACGGAGCAGTACTCCGAAAGCTAGTGATTCCAAACAAACCTGTTGGACTTTAACCTGGTGTTGTAAGACTTCTTACGATCGTAAATGTAAAATCACCATAGTCCCAGACGACCATAGGCTGTTTTCCCCTATGAGGGGGAGAATTGACCAGTGGTAATTTAACCTGAGGGCCCCCTCACCTCAGGCAAGGTTGAGAAGGCGGGACCTTCATGAATAACCTCAGCTGGTACGGGAATTGAACCTGCGCTGCTGGTCTTGCTTTGCATTACAGACCAGTTGGAGAGCCAACCGAGATAAACCTCAGAGCTCTACCTTCTCCATCAGCAGTGATCTTATTTGATTGCGTTTTCTTCAACCTACCTGCTGTAAGCAGCAGGTCCCATTCCTTTCTGAGCAGTGACTGCCGCCGTGAGCTTCCCTGCTGCTGGCCAATCAGATTTGGCCAGCCGCTCTGAAGCGTGATTTCCTCCAGCGTGAGCGGCGGAAAGCCTGTCGCCAGCCAATTAAAAAGCTGTGGGGCTGCTGACATCAACATGGATGGGTTCCCTGCCAACTTTTCCGGTGGTGGGATGTGAAATCCTGCCTTCTTGAAACATCCTGCCCTGTGAGTAGACCAAGCCCATATTTCCCGGAGTTTAAGAGAATGAGAGGTGATCTTATTGAAACATACAAAATTCTTACGGGTCTTGACAGGGCGGTCGGTGGGAAGTTCTTTCCCCTGGCTGAGGATTCAGGATCTCAGAATAAGGGATCATCCATTCTGGAATGAACTCGGGAGAAATTTCCTCACGTCAGTGCGGCATGTGGCGCGGTGGTTAGCACTGGGACTGCGGCGCTGAGGACCTGGGTTCGAATCCCGGCCTTGGGTCACTGTCCATGTGGAGTTTGCACATTCTCCCCGTATCTGAGTGGGTCTTGTCATGTTATTCACCCTGGGGTAACACGGACTGCAGCACGATGCAGTTGACTGATAAAGCACACAGCAAACGGAGGCGTTGGTTCAATAGAGTTTATTGAACTCCAGTAACGAAACACACAGCTGCCTGTGGGTTGACTCTCTACTCCTCTAAGTAAACTAACACTATCTAGACCAGGCTAGCTCTGATCCACGTGTAGAGGGTGTTGAATGATTTGTACACCCTGACTGTCACTACAGCTATCACCAGTGGAACGAGGCAGAGTGCTGATGCCTCGTGTGTCTTATAGTTGGAACCACCCCCCCTTGGTGTTCTGACTTGTGATTGGTTGTGTTCTGTTCTGTATATTGATTAGCTCACCTGGGTGTCTGTCACTGCCTGCTTTTACCTCATAATGTGCATGGGTTCATATTATGACATCCCCCCTTTATAAAAAAAAATTGTCGGCTGCTTATACGACATATTTACAAAAAGAACTATTTACACCATAGGTGAGTGATTGGATATGTACATGTAAGGTGTCCAGCGTGCAGAAACATAACAGCATATATACAAGGAACTCTTTCTAAGTCCAGTCGTTGAGGCTGTCGGCATATTCTTGTAGACCGCCTGAGAGGTGGAGGCGGGGACAATGGTGCCTTGACAGGTTGTCATGCAGCCAGATTGGTGGCCTCGTGGAGCGAGGTGTCCGGATAAGGAAGAACGACATCTGGGAACGTGAGATCCGGTGGTGGGCAGGCAAGTTTGCGTAGTGCCCTTCTGTTGTGCCTGACAATGGATCCATCAGCCATGCGAACCACAAACGACCTGGGTGCAGCCTGTCGGACCACAACAGCAGGAGCTGACCAGCCTCCACCAGGCAACTTGATGCGAACAGCATCCTTCGGAGAGAGCACAGGCAGATCAGTAGCATGAGCATCGTATGTCAGCTTCTGTCGGGTTCTGATCTGCTGCATCTTTTGCAGCACTGGAAGGTGATCCAGGTCAGGTACATGAATGGCCGGAACAGTCATCCGCAGGTTACGATTCATCGAGGGCTGTGCCGGAGACATACCACTGGACAGAGGGGTTTTCGTACGCCAGAAGAGCAAGATTAAAATCTGAAGCTGAGTCCGCAGCCTTACAGAGCATCTGCTTCACGACATGGACCCCTTTTCCGACCTTCCCATTCGATTGCGGGTAGTGCGGGCTCGAGGTGATGTGCTGGAAATGATATTGCTTGGTGAAGGCGGACCATCCTTGACTATAGAAACAGGGACCGTTGTCGTTCAGAACCGTGAGCGGGTGCCACGCCTGCCAAATGCCTCCTTGCAGGTCTTTATGACAGTCCTGGGTGTTAAGTCGGACAATTTCACTTCCTCGGGATAGCTGGAGAAGTAATCAATTATCAGGACGTAGTCACGCCCATTGGCGTGAAAAAGGTTCACTCCAACCTGAGACCACGGAGAGGTCATGATCTCGTGCTGCTGGAGCATTTCTTTGGGCTGAGCCGGCTGGAAACGCTGGCAGGTCGCGCAATTTAGGACCATGTTTGATATGTCCTCATTGATGCCGGGCCAATAGACAGCCTGCCAGGCCCTGCGCCTGCACTTCTTGTGTATCTGCGTGAGCACCAAGCTCTGGAGGCTGCGTAGAATGACGATGCGATCCAATTTCAGGAGGATCCCCTCGACCACAGTGAGGTCATCCTTCGCATTATAGTATTGGGGGCATTGCCCTTTCTGCCAGCCATTCGTGAGGTGATGTATGACCCGCTGGAGAAGAGGGTCCTTGGCGGTCTCTCCTCAAATGATGACTAGTCGTTTGTCGGATGTCGGGAGGGTGCTGGCACACAGTTACACCTGTGCCTCAATGCCGTCTACGAAGCCTACCTGCTTGCATGGTGAGGTGATGGCACGTGACAGGGCATCCGCGATGATTAGCTCCTTTCCGGGCGTGAAAACGATTCAAAATCATACCTGCGGAGACGAAGGAGAATGCGCTGGAGCCTGGATGTCATGTCATTTAAGTCCTTGTGTATAATGTGCACTAGGAGTCAGTGGTCCGTCTCTATTGTAAAGGTCGGGAGACCATAGACATGATCGTGGAATTTCATGATGCCCGTGAGCAACCCCAGGCATTCTTTCTCTACTTGAGCATATCGTTGCACAGTGGGGGTCATGGCCCTTGACGCGTAGGCCACTGGAGCTCAGGACGAGGTGCCGTCCTTTTGGAGGAGCACCGCCCCAATGCCGTCCTGACTGGCGACTGTGGAAATTTTAGTCTCCCTCGCAGGGTCCAAAAAAAGCTAGAACAGGAGCAGTGGGTAGCTTCGCCTTCAACTCAAGCTACTCTGCTTGATGTTCGGGTAGCCACTGGAAAGTGGTGGACTTTTTTACCAGGTGCCTAAGAGCCGTGGTGTGTGACGCTATGTTGGGAATGAACTTCCCAAAAAAGTTCACCATACCCAGGAAGTGGAGGACCGCCTTCTTGTCCTCTGGGATCTTCATTGTGTTGATGGCCCTGACTTTGTCCGAGTCCGGTTGTAGTCCCTGCTGGGAGATCTGATCACCCAGAAACTTAATCGATGACTTGCCAAAGGAGCATTTGATTTTATTTAATTTCAGGCCTTTGGCATGTATGCAACTGAAGACCTCTTGCAGACGCGACATATGTTCCTCCGGGGTCGTGGACCAGATGATGACGTGGTCAACATAAACCCGCACACCGTCAACGCCCTCTGGTATTTGCTCCATTATTCGATGAAAGATTTTGGAGGCCGAAACAATACCAAACGGCATGCGGTTGTAGCAATATCTTCCGAAGGGTGTATTAAACGTGCAGAGCTTCCTGCTGGACTTGTCCAGTTGTGTCTGCCAGAAGCCATGCGATGAATCCAGCTTTGTAAAGAATTTGGCATGTGCCATCTCCATCATCAGCTCCTCCCGCTTCAGGATTGGGTAGTGTTCCCTCATAATGTTACGGTTCAGATCCTTGGGATCGATACAAATGCGCAGTTCTCCAGAGGGCTTCTTGACGCAGACCATCGAGCTGACCCAGTCAGTCGGTTCCTTGGATATTATTCCCTGATCCTGGAGCTCCTGCAGATGCGCCTTTAGACATTCCTTGAGGGGCGCCGGCACCCGGCGTGGCGCATGGATGACAGGGGTGACATCAGGCCTGAGCAGAATTTTATCGTGGTAGGGCAGCGTACCCATCCCAGTGAACACATCCGGGTATTGCAATAGTAGCTCCTCAATGTCGGCCTGAAGAGTGCTGTGGGCAGAGGACATGGCATGTACACGCTGGACGAGATGGAGCAGTTTGCATGCCTGGGCACCAAGCAGGGAAGCCTTGCCGGGCTTGACGATCTCAAACCGTAAAGTGGCCTTGATGGTCTTGTTGGCTACATGTAAGTGACAGGACCCGAACGCGGTGATGGCATTCCCATTGTAGTTGAGCAACTGGTAGACCGTTGGAAAAATTGTTGGCTGCCTTTGGATATGAGCAAGATCTGCTTGGGGCACGTCATCACGTCGACGTCGTCGCACATGCGCAGAGCGGTCAGCCGCAACTCACACCTGCGCAGTGTAGTCTTCGGACAGTTTGTTCTCCCGACCGTGGTGCGCATGTTTGGGACCCCTGGAAAAGTGCGCAAAATGGCCACCTTCATCAATGCTCAGGCCCTGCATTCGGGCGATGGCCTGTACACTTTCAGCCTCGTGGGAGGCAAGTTGGTCCTGCTTTGCCGACTTGAGGCGGGAATAGCGACATTTCGCCTGTTCGTGGACCTTGCACGTCTCGACGGCTACCGGCAGGGTCATATTTTTTATTTTTAGGAGCTGCTCCCGCAGGGCGATGGAGTGGACGCCAAACACGATCTGATCCCTGATGAGGGAGTCAGCGGTGTCTCCGTAGTGCAGGATTGCGCTAGAATGTGCAGATGAGTGAGAAAAGACTGGAAAGGCTCATCCTTACCCTGAAGGCGCTGCTGGAAAACATAACGCTCGAAGCTTTCGTTCGTCTCGACCTCACAGTGAGTGTCGAATTTGGCGAGGAGACTTCCGGTTGCGGCTATGCAGAAGCAGAAAGTCGCACATTCAGCAGCTCCCGCTAAAAAAGAACTTTTGGGCCCTTTTCAGGGCCCCCAACGGCACTTTCCGACGTTTCCCAGTGTGGGAAGGAGATTGCAATAGTTCCCCGACAGTATATGGCTTTTGCCAGGAGCGAGGCGACTAAAAAAGTGGTGGTGGACCCAAAGAAGGTGCGAGAGAAGAAGAGCGAAATGGCGGCAGGCAGCGTGGATGCAGTGGGCGCAGGAGCAGCAGGAGGTTATCCAGCGCGGCTTCAGGGAGATTAAAGCGGACCTGCTGGAGCCGATGAAGGCTTCTATTGATAAGCTGCTGGAGACCCAGACGGCCCAGGGGGTGGCGATCTGCAAGGCCGACAAAAGATCTCCGACAATGAGGACGAGATCTTAGGCCTTGCGGTAAACGTGGAGGTGCACGAGGCGCTCCACAAGAAATGGCAGGAACGGTTCGAGGAGATGGAGAATCGGTCGAGGCGGAAGAATTTGCGGATCCTGGGCCTCCCGGAGGGGCTGGAGGGGTCGGACGTGGCTGCCTATGTGGTCACCATGTTGAACACGCTGATGGGAGCGGGGTCCTTCCAGGAGCACCTGGAGCTGGAAGGAGCCCATAGAGTGTTGGCCAGGAGGCCCAAGGCTAACGAGCCTCCGTGGGCGGTGCTGGTGCGGTTTCATCGGTTTGCTGACCGGGAGTGCGTGCTCAGGTGGGCCAAGAAAGAGAGGAGCAGCAGGTGGGAGAACGCGGAGGTTCGAAGATACCAGGACTGGAGTGCGGAGGTGGCGAAGAAGAGGGCCGGGTACAATCGGGCGAAGGCGGTGCTACACAGGAAGGGGGGTGAAGTTTGGCATGTTGCAGCCGGCGCGACTGTGGGTCACCTACAAGGACCGGCACCATTATTTTGAGTCTCCGGAGGAGGCGTGGGCCTTTGTTCAGGCCGAGAAGCTGGACACAAACTGAGGGTCGGGATGGGTGGTCGGGGATTGTTGGTGTGTTACATTTTGAGGGGGGGTTCTTTGCCCTTGTTTCTTTTTGGTTCGGTGAGGGTGGTTAGGGTGGGTTGGGCACTGTTTTGGTCGGGTCTGTCGGGGGGGCTCTTGGAGGGGGGTAAGTAAATGGAACAGGGGTAGATGGCCGGTTGGGGGGATGGGGCCCCGCGGGGGAGGGGGAGGCCCGAGTCGGGGGTGAGGGGACTGGACCTGTAAAAGGAGCTACGTCAGAGGTGGCGGGACCGGGCAGGTGGAAAGCGCGGGCTTTTTCCCGCGCTGAAGACTGGAGGGGACGGGGCCAGGACAGGGAAGCGAGGGTTGTTTCCCGTGCTTGGGATGGAAGGGGGAGGCGGAGAGCCTGTGGATGGGTAATGGAGGAGGAGGGTATGTCACACAATGGGAGGAGTCGAAGGAGAGGCAGGAGTAGCTGGGGTCAGCATGAGTCAGCTGACTTGTGGGAGTGCAATGGGAGGAGTAGAGCAGCTAGGAAGGGTCCTAGCTAGGGGGGGTGGGGGGTGGGGTGGGTGGGTAGGGGGGAACCGGGTTGCTGCTGCTATGGTCAAGGGGGAGCTGGAACGAGTAGAGGGGGTTGGCACGGGGGTCTGCCGCCGTGGGGAACGGGCCGGGTGTGGGGTGCGGGTGCATGGCTGGCCGAGGAGGGTTTATGGTTAGTCGGCGGGGGAGGGGCGCGGGTAGCCCCCTGATCCGGCTGATAACCTGGAATGTAAGGGGACTGAACGGGCCGGTTAAGCGGGCTCGGGTGTTCGCGCACCTGAAGGGGCTGAAGGCGGATGTGGTCATGCTCCAGGAGACACACCTGAAGGTGGCAGACCAGGTAAGATTGAGGAAGGGGTGGGTAGGTCAGGTGTTTCATTCGGGGCTGGATACCAAAAATCGGGGGGTGGCGATTTTGGTGGGAAAGAGGGTGTCATTCGAGGCGTCGAGCATTGTGACAGACAATGGCGGCAGGTACATAATGGTAAGTTGCAAGGGGAGAGGGTGGTGCTGGTCAATTTGTACGCCCCGAACTAGGATGATGCGGGTTTTATGCGGCGTATGTTGGGTCGGGTCCCAGACTTGGAAGTGGGGGGCCTGATAATGGGGGGAGACTTTAACACGGTGTTGGATCCGGCACTGGATCGCTCCAGGTCTAGGACAGGTAGGAAGCCGGCGGCGGCTAAAGTGCTGAGGGAATTTATGGACCAGATGGGAGGGGTGGACCCTTGGAGATTTGCAAGGCCGGGGGCTAGGGAATTTTCATTCTTCTCGCATGTTCATGAGGCTTATTCCCGGATCGACTTTTTTATTATGAGTAGGGCGCTGATAGAGAGAGTAGAGGATACCGAGTATTCGGCGATAGCCATTTCGGATCACGCCCCGCATTGGGTAGACTTAGAGCTGGGGGAGGAGAGGGACCAGCGCCCGTTGTGGCGCTTGGAGGTGGGGCTGTTGGCGGACGGGGAGGTCCGAGGAAGCATAGAGAGATACCTGGAGGCCAACGATAACGGGGAGGTCTGCGTGGGGATGATATGGGAGGCGCTGAATGCGGTGGTTAGGGGAAAGCTGATCTCCATTACGGCCCACAAGGAGAGAAGAGAGCAGAGGGAGAGGGAGAGGCTGGTGGAGGAGATGGTGAGGGTAGACAGGAGGTATGCGGAGCTGCCTGAGGAGGGACTGTTGAGGGAGAGGCGTAGCCTCCAGGCTGAATTCGACCTGTTGACCACCAAGAAGGCAGAGATGCCGTGGAGGAAGGCCCAGGGGGCGATTTATGAGTATGGGAAAAAGGCAAGCCGGATGCTGGCGCATCAGCTTCGGAAGCGGGACGCAGCTTGGGAGATCGCGGGAGTTAAGGATAGGGGAGGGAGTGTGGTGCGGAGTGGGGTTGGCATCAATGGGGTCTTCAGGGACTTTTATGAGGAACTGTATCGGTCCGAGCCCCCAAAGGAGGAGGGAGGGATGGGCCGCTTTCTGGACCAATTGAGGTTCCCGAAGGTGGAGGAGGGACTGGTGGCGGGATTGGGGGCCCCGATTGGGCTGGAGGAGCTGATCAAAGGGATAGGAAGCATGCAGGCTGGGAAGGCACCGGGGCCGGACGGTTTCCCGGTCGAATTTTACAAAAAATATGTCGACCTACTGGGCCCGTTGCTAGTTTGGACCTTCTATGAGGCAAGGGAGGGGGGGGGGGGCTTTGCCCCCGACGATGTCCCGGGCACTGATCTCCTTGATCCTGAAGCGAGACAAGGATCCCCTGCAGTGTGGGTCTTACAGGCTGATTTCGCTATTGAACGTACATGCCAAGGTGCTAGCGAAGGTCTTAGCCACGAGGATTGAGGATTGTGTGCCGCAGGTCATCCACGAAGACCAGACGGGGTTTGTGAAGGGGAGGCAGTTGAACGCGAATGTGCGGAGGCTCCTGAACGATATTATGATGCCGGCGAGGGAGGGGGAGGCAGAGATAGTGGTGGCGATGGATGCTGAGAAGGCCTTAGATAGGGTAGAGTGGGGGTAATTGTGGGAGGTGCTGAAGAGGTTTGGGTTTGGGGAGGGGTTTGTCAGGTGGGTTAGGCTGTTGTACGAGGTCCCGATGGCGAGTGTGGCCACGAACAAGAGGAGGTCTGAGTACTTTCGGTTGCATTGAGGGACAAGGCAGGGGTGTCCCGTCCCCCCTGCTCTTCGCACTGGCGATTGAACCCCTGGCTATGGCACTGAGGGAGTCGAGGAACTGGAGGGGGTTGGTGCGGAGTGGGGAGGAGCATAGGGTGTCGCTCTATGCGGACGACTTGCTCCTATATGTGGCGGACCCGGTGGGGGGAATGTCGGAGGTAATGAAGATCCTCAGGGAGTTCGGGGATTTCTCAGGGTACAAGCTCAATATGGGGAAGAGCGAGTTGTTCGTGGTTCACCCAGGGGACCAGGAGAGGGGGATTGGCGAGCTCCCACTAAAAAGGGCGGAGAGGATCTTCAGGTATTTGGGGGTCCAGGTGGCCAGGAGCTGGGGGGCCCTGCATAGACTTAATTTCACGAGGCTGGTGGAGCAAATGGAGGAGGGGTTCAAGAGGTGGGACGCGTTGCCGCTGTCCTTGGCGGGTAGGGTGCAGTCAGTTAAGATGACAGTGCTCCCAAGGTTTTTGTTCCTGTTCCAGTGCCTCCCCATTCTTATCCCGAAGGCCTTCTTTAGGCCGGTCAACAGGAGCATAACGGGGTTTGTGTGGGCGCGAGGGACTCAGAGGGTGAGAAGGGTGTTCCTGGAGCGGAGTAGGAATAGGCGGGGTGCTGGCGCTGCCCAACCTCTGTGGGTACTACTGGGCCGCCAATGCGGTGATGGTGCGCAAATGGGTGATGGAGGGGGAGCGGGCTGCATGGAAGAGGCTGGAGTCGGCGTCTTGTGAGGTACGAGTCTGGAGGCGCTGGCAACGGTGCCGCTGCCGCTCCCTCCAATGAGGTATACCACGAGCCCGGTAGTGGTGGCTACCCTTAAAATCTGGGGGCAGTGGAGGCGGCACAGGGGGGAAGTTGGGGCATCGGTGTGGACCCCAATACGGGGGAACCACCAGTTTGTCCCAGGGAGAATAGATGGAGGGTTTTCGGGGTGGCATAGGGCTGGGATAGGAAGGTTGGGGGACCTGTTTGTGGACGGGAAGTTCGCGAGCCTGGGGGTGCTGGAGGAGAAGTATGGGCTCCCTCCGGGGAACACCTTCAGATATTTACAGGTAAGGGCGTTTGCCAGCCGGCAGGTGGTGGGATTCCCACGACTACTGCCACACACAGTACAGGACAGGGTGCTCTCGGGGGGGTGGGTTGGAGTGGGGAAGATCTCGGAAACTTACCGGGTGATGCAGGAGGAGGCCTCGGTGGTGGAGGTGAAAGGTAAGTAGGAGGAGGAGTTGGGAGAGGAGATCGAAGAGGGGACGTGGGCAGATGCCCTAGGGAGGGTGAACTCCTCCTCATCGTGCGCGAGGCTCAGCCTCATACAGTTTAAGGTGCTGCACAGGGCACACATGACTGGGACAAGGATGAGCCGGTTTTTTTGGGGTGAGGACAGGTGTGTTAGGTGCTCAGGGAGCCCAGAAAACCACACCCATATGTTCTGGGCATGCCCAGTGCTAGAGGAATTTTGGAAGGGCGAGGCGAGGACGGTGTCGGGGGTGGTAGGATCCAGGATCAAGCCGGGCTGGGGGCTCGCAATATTTGGGGTTGCAGAGGAGCCGGGAGTGCAGGAGGCGAAAGAGGCCGGTATTCTGGCCTTTGCGTCTCTGGTAGCCCGGCGAAGGATTTTTCTTCAGTGGAGGGATGCGATGCCCCCAAGCGTGGAATCCTGGATCAACGATATGGAGGGGTTTATTAAATTGGAGAGGGTGAAATTCGCCATAAGGGGATCGGTACAAGCGTTGTTCAGGCGGTGGCAACCGTTCTTGGACTTCCTGGCAGAACGATAGATAATGGTCAGCAGCAGCAGCAACCCGGGGGGGTGGGGGGGGGGAATTCTATTCTATTTTTGTTATTTGCACTGGGGGATCTGAGGGGGTGTATATATTTGCTATGTTTGATCTGTGTTAATTCGGGGTGTTAATTTATTATTTATGTACAGGGGGAGGGGGGCACGGGGGTTGCTTTACTGTGTTTTTCATTTAATTCTGTTGGGTTCCTTTTCCATTCTGTTGTTGATATTTTGTGAAAACCTCAATAAAAATTATTTTTTTTAAAAAAATTTTGAAAAAAGAATTTGGCGAGGACAGTCTGGAACTTGGTCTTGTCCTCACCGTCGGCAAATGTGAGTGAATTGAAGATTTGGATGGCCTGATCGCCCGCAGTCGACACTAACAGCGCGATTTTTCGGGCTTCGGATGCACTTTCGAGGTCCGAGGCCTCAATGTACAGACTGAATTTCTGCTTGAAGACCCTCCAGTTGGCGCCAAGGTTCCCGGAGATCCGGAGTTGTGGAGGTGCCTTGTTCTTTTCCATGCCGCTGGAAGGCAGTTGCTGGTCGTCAGTGAATTTTCGAAGGTAAATTACTTAGAAGCAGTATTCACTGCTGGTATCATGTCGTGTTATTCACCCTGGGGTAACACGGACTGCAGCACGATGCAGTTGACTGATAAAGCACACAGCAAACGGAGGCGTTGGTTCAATAGTGTTTATTGAACTCCAGTAACGAAACACACAGCTGCCTGTGGGTTGACTCTCTACTCCTCTAAGTAAACTAACACTATCTAGACCAGGCTAGCTCTGATCCATGTGTAGAGGGTGTTGAATGATTTGTACACCCTGACTGTCACTACAGCTATCACCAGTGGAACGAGGCAGAGTGCTGATGCCTCGTGTGTTTTATAGTTGGAAACCCTACTTGGTGTTTTGACTTGTGATTGGTCGTGTTCTGTTCTGTATATTGATTGGCTCACCTGGGTGTCTGTCACTGCCTGCTTTTACCACATGATGTGCATGGGTGCATATTATGACAGGTCTCACCCCCACAACCCAAAGATGTGCAGGGTAGGTGGATTGAAGAAAGAACAAAAGAACAAAGAAAATTACAGCACAGGAACAGGCCCTTTGGCCCTCCCAGCCTGCGCCTAAACCTGTCGCCTATTTTCCAAGGATCTACTTCCCTCTGTTCCCCGCCCGTTCATATATCTAAAGAACAAAGATTGGCCACGTAAAATTGCCCCTTAGTTGGAAAGAAATGAAGTGGGTACTTTAAATTTAAATAAATGTTTGAACATTTACTTCAGGATAGTAGACATAAATGCTAACTATTTCCAACATTTGGGTGCTTTCAAGGAAATTAATATTTTTGCTTTTGACACATGACGTATCTTTGCAAACCAGCCAGTTGTCTGATTAAGTGAGAATCTGCTTATGAAACCCGCATTGTCCTTCAAAGATACTATCATTTGTTCACTTTTGATCAAAGGCTTGCTCCGACTTCATCTCTGACTCATCATGTGTGGCAGCAATCAGGGGCAGTACTTTGCATCTGGCCCAAGGCAGAATTGAGATATAAATATCCACAGCTCGGAAAATAAAAACCTCCCTCCTGCTGGAGCAACATCATTCAGTGTATGGTCCAGAAAAATGATCTGCAAGTATTTTACATTTATAAATCAATGCAGTGAATCCGCTCTCAAGCAGCAGTCCAATCTGACAATGCTGCAGAAAACTAATTGCTTCTTGACGAAGGCTAGCCGTCACAAGGTAAAACATATAGCCACTGTGACAGTAAGGTAATTGGAAACATTAACAGAAGGTGTCCTGAACTTCAACACTCAAACTTGAACAGGAACAATAGACAATTGTCTATATACCATTATATGTATAGTCCTTACAGCAGTAGTGCATTTTAGAGTTCAGTTGATACACTCTCGCAATTTACAACGCCAAACTCTTCATGTGTGTTATTGCTTTAACACCTCCAGCCATTGTTTAATCCTTGTATTATTGATTGGTTACAACCCCATGTATTCACCACTTGAACTGCGGTCGTGTCTACAATGCTGATATAATGAGCTGGATGAGAGGGAGAGGCACCCTCAATGTTAGTAGATATTTTGTGTGTTGAGGAATTAGCTGTAGTTTGTAATGTGCAGAAGCTTCTGATGATGGCAGTTTATAAACCAACAATGCAATTGGTAATGGGACATTTTTTTTAATGCACTTGTGCTCTTTGCAGTCGCAAATGCACGTTGGGTTATTGCCAACTAAAGGCCACTTAAGGGCCTCCTCCTGCCCCTATGGGTATTTTACCCATGGCAAAGGTAGGGCCATGCTGCCTAACAGTCTGAGCTGTGTGGGTTGGAGTCAGGCAAGGCATCCTTTGCGGGTCCCCTCGACACAATGGAGGCACCTCTCTCCCCACTCCAAGGTCAACACCCCCCACCCCACTACTTTAACCCTCCCCCGAACCTCTTGAACCTGGGAACACAATGTCTCCACATGCTTCTGGGTAATTCATAAAGACGCCATTCATTTTGTTGGCAGAGGTTGGGTTCCTGCATATGAATGCATGTCGCTTCTAACAGCTTGGGGATCTCCAAGTTCCTCCTCGCTTCCTCCATGGCAATGCCAATGAGACGTGACTTGCCAACCAATCAGCATCCTGTTCTCCTGTAGCATGAATTGGTGTAATTATTTGAAATTTGGTAAGCTTTCATTTGTCCTAATGAGTGTAAGACAAAAGGCTTCGGAAACATCTCTCCCTTCTCAGCAATATCCATCTTCTCAGTTGATTCATCGGGGGAAGAGGGAAAGCATCAACTATCTTCTACGAAAAGCATCTCTTGGGTTAGTGCGGGTGGGTGACAGATGCCTCGCCGGGGTCAGAGACAGGCGAGGGTGCAGGGAGTTTCTGAGACGTTTCTTAATCTCCCTACAGTGAAGAAGGGAGCCATTCGGCCCATCAAGCCTGCACCGATTCTTTGAAAGGGCTCCCTACAAAGGCCCACACACCCGCCCCATCTCCTGTAAATTCACCTATCCTACACATTCCTGGACACAAAGGGGGAATTTTACCTTGGCCAATAAACTTCTTTGGGCTGTGGGAGGAGACCCGGAGCACGTGGAGGAAACCCACGCATACACCGGGTGAACGTGCAAACACAGTATCCCAAGGCCGGAATGAACCTGGGTCGCTGGCTCTGTGAGACAACAGCATCAACCAAGCTGTAAAGTTCGAGCAGCTCCAGCCAGAGCTGGCAGAGGGCCTAAAGCCCTTGACAAAAGGAAAAAGAAAAACTTGGGCTATCTTTCCACAGCTGCAGAAAACGCTGACATCAACACACTCATTCATGTGCTGTGAATGCACATTTGGTCCACTCTCCTGGGAAAAAACAAACACGTGATTGACTCCCTTCAAACAAAAGGTCGCCAACAGTTCTCACAGCACATGTTAGACACAGTATTGCTTCTACAATAGGTGTTTTAATTTGGCGGTTTTCACATGCATCTGGGAAAGGAATGAGTATTGCACTCCCTCCGACACACCTGAACACCCGACGTTGAAAGGATAACATTGTACCATCAAATGATGCAGCAATTGTCAATGAAATGCGGCCCTCGCAGATTAACTGGTTTAACATTCACGCCAGTGGTTCACTCTGTGACATTCCCGCCAGTCCCTCACTATGGAAACTGTCTTCCCTTTATAGGAATAAACAGCCGAAGACATCGGAGGGGAACCTGGTCTCCCGTTTTTTGGCATAAAATGATTGCTGAGGGGGGGGGGCGGGAACCAGTTTCTGGGCACAATCTCTCATGCCCAATCCGGCTGCCAAATTGGAAGCCAAGGACGTCCAAGATTCCAGTCTGTCTGCTTGAGACAGGCATTAGGCCTCTTGAATATGCTAACCAGGGTCCTAACATCTGACAGAAACTGGTAGAACAATTGCCATGCTTGCCAACTTGTCGCTGGAGTGTAAAACCGGTGCTGTAGATCCTGCAACCGGTTTGAAAATTGCCATGCCATGTACCCTCCAATTGAGATCAATAGACTGGTAAAGTGAGCAGCTTATTTAATAGGTGCCTGACCCCAGAGTGCTCCAGCAATAAGTTAAAACATCCCCATAACCATCCCACTTCAGTAACCAAACCTAGTCCCATCCATTTACCTCAGTTGCAGCTTATTCCAAAACATGGCCGTGAGGAATCACAGAAAAGAACTGGAGACACTGGTTGAAGAATTCAGCTCCATGGCACACCTGGAGTTGGTGCTACAGCAATGCCAGATGGGATCCACTGTCTTTCTGGCTGTTTCTTATCCACATGGGAGAGTTGTTTGGACGGGCATGTCAGGGGCAGTGCCAAGGAACAATTATGCCTCCATCCCTAGTGGAGTTGCGGAGATAGGGCGGGGGAGTGGGCCTGGATGGAGTGCACTTTCGGGGGAGGGGGGTGCAGACTCGAGTGGCCAAGTGGCCTCCTCCTGCACTGCTGGGATTCTATGGATTCTAATCTACGGAGATGGTTCTCCACATGATGGCTGCCAAAGCATCTGGTGCCACTGAGAATATTGAGGATGATGAGACCCTCTCAACTTTCATCCCACCCTCATCCTGCAAATAATGTGCGAGTTGCAGATTGTATGACATAAACTTCCCGTTTTCCACCCACAGTGCCCCCCCACCCCCGAGTCCTTCAATCCAACCACCTTCGTCTGACGTTCGGCTTTCAGACCCCCAAGAACTGCAGCATGCCCAGCATGCCCACCTAGCAGGAGAGCAAGTATGAGCACATTACTGATGAAGGCACCGTCACTTGACCTGGCATTCACAGCCACCAGTTCAACTTGAAAAATGCAGGTACCTTTAGTGAATCATAGAATTTACAGTGCAGAAGGAGGTCATTCGGCCCATCGCATCTGCACCGGCCCTTGGAAAGAACTTAAGCCCACAACTCCACCCTATCCCCGTAACCCAGTAACCCCACCTAACATTTTGTTTTAGACACGAAGGGCAATTTAGCATGGCCAATACATCTCACCTGCACATCATTGAACTATGGGAGGAAACCCACGCAGACACGGGGAGAACGTGCAGACTCCGCACAGACAGTGACCCAAGCCGGGAATCGAACCTGGGACCCTGGAGCTGTGACGCAACTGTGCTAACCACTGTGCTACCGTGCCGCCCTGTTTAGCCCTCTGTCTTTCATTCCGATAGAACATTTTCAGAAGCCACTTAAGTTTATTAAAGTTTCAACATTCAAATTGCCTTCACTTTGAGCCGCATGTTGAAGCTTTTAAAAAGAGAAGCTCTCTGAAGTTTAAAAACAAAATTCCAGAGAGTGTTTTTCCTTCCAGGCTTCGGAACCTGGCTGTTCGGCTCAGATGGGGGTCAGAAGCCCACACTGTGTGGGAAAGAGTCACTCGATGTATTTTTTTTCTAGAGGGGCCAATTATTGATTCAAGGGCAGGTTCACTGCCCATTTAATGAAGACATGCGGGCTCTCAAAGCTGGAAGGCCAATAGGAGGGCTTCCATTGCGAAAAGAGCAGCAGGCTGTGATGGAAGGTAAACAAGAGAGATGACACTTCAAGATGGAGTCACCCTCTCTCCAATCTTTGTCAAATATAATTTATACTTAAAATCCTTGGAGCTCCACCATTGTGAAGGCAGGAACAGAGTGGGCTGGGAGTGGGGAACCCCATGACAGTCAGCCTGTGGCTACTCCTGCGCCCAGTAAGAAGTCTTACGACACCAGGTTAAAGTCCAACAGGTTTGTTTCGATGTCACTAGCTTTCGGAGCGCTGCTCCTTCCTCAGGTGAATGAAGAGGTATGTTCCAGAAACATATATATAGACAGATTCAAAGATGCCAGACAATGCTTGGAATGCGAGCATTAGCAGGTGATTAAATCAGGTTAAAGAGGTGTGAATTGTGTCAAGCCAGGACAGTTGGTAGGATTTCGCAGGCCAGATGGTGGGGGATGAATGTAGTGCGACATGAATCCCAGGTCCCGGTTGAGGCCGCACTCATGTGTGCGGAACTTGGCTCTAAGTTTCTGCTCGGCGATTCTGCGTTGTCGCGCGTCCTGAAGGCCGCCTTGGAGAACGCTTACCCGGAGATCAGAGGCTGAATGCGCTTGACTGCTGAAGTGTTCCCCGACTGGAAGGGAACATTCCTGCCTGGCGATTGTCGCGCGATGAGCAGCAGGGAGGAACTCCAGGCTTGCTTGGCATCCTGACCTCAGTCTACCACTGGGATGCGGCCTCCTGGCACATAAAGGAATCCCTGTTGCCTGGGGGAACCAGGAGCCGACTGGAATTTTAATCGGCCTCAACTGATTCTCAATTCAAATTGTACCGGCGGCCCTGTGGGTGTGTAGCCCCTCAACCCACCTCTGCGAAAGTGGTCGGGCGCAGGATAGGGAAGGGAACGAGCTATTTTTAGCTGAAAGCCAGCCCAGGGTCTCTGCTTCTGCAGCCTCCATCCGAAATTGAAGCCGATGATTACGGCCACATCCTGAATTCAGGACGAGCTTCTTCTTTTTGTCTGGTCGGTGTAATAGTTTCCTCAGACTGAGATGAGACCGGGGGAGGCAATAATTTAAATTATGTTGTTCTCAGCATTCAATTGGATTCCACTTTCCTGCTTGGAGTGCAGATTAAGCATTGGAAGGAGTGGTCTGAATGATCAAAATGGATGTCTGCATCGTTAATCTATTTGACTGAATTACCCTGAAGTAGAATACATAGCATGAGTGGGTTTTCCTCGTGTTCAGTTCAGAGAGTGAATAGATTTGTGGCTTAGCCATTGGAAGACCTTAGCAGCATTTCGGCAGCAGGTTGATTTTATCTCCTCCGAGCATTGCTTCAGAAGTGTATCAAAAGAAAAGATGTTACATGTATTTATACATCTTATCATGCCCTCAAGCACTTTGCAATCGATAGACCATGTTTGCAGTGCAGTCATTTTTTGCTGTGTAGGCAAATACAGAAGGCCTGACTTACAGTGTTATAACCTGCCTACTTACCATTGGCTGGGGACTAATGACAATCCCACAATCCTGTGGGAGTATGAGCTTCCCCAATGAGGGGGCCGGAGAAACCATTAGTAAACTCCTAGTATAAATACAGCTGGCCAGTTTAGGAACCAGCAGGAAGGAGTGCGCAGCAAGGGAAGTTGCTACTGCTGTTATATATATATGTTATTGTAAATAAATGTTATTACTTTGTATCCTTAAAACTCGTGCTGGATTCTTCGTGGCCCTCACAAAACTGGCGACGAAGGTTAAAGTGAATAGCTGTCTACACTGTTGAAGCCACCTCCCTGGATTTTTGTTGGATACAGGTTGGAAGTTGTTTTCTATTATACCATGCCTCTGTACGGACGTTTGGATGTTTTTGATGCTGCGCTGGAAAGCTGGAACCAGTACACACAACGGATGCATTACTATTTCCGGGCAAACAATATCACCGAAAATGAGCGGCAGGTGGTTATATTGTTCACCGCCTGCGGCCCGCATATGTTTGGGGTGATTAGGAGCCTTACGTACCCAGCTGCGCCGGACACCAAAACGTTTGATGAACTTGTGAATAAAGTGGGGCAACATTTTAACCCAATCCCGTCCACGACATTGAGAAGGTGGCCCAAAACTGCTCCATTTGCCAGGAGCACCAGAAGCTTCCGCCAGCCGCGCCCCTACATCAGTGGGAATGGCCAGGGCAGCCTTGGGCATGCTTGCATGCAGATTTCGCCGGCCCTTTTCAAGGATCCATGTTCCTTCTATTAATTGATGCCCAGTCTAAATGGCTAGAGGTGCATAAGATGCAGGGGACAACGTCCTGCGCAACAATTGAAAAGATGCGTTTGTCGTTTAGTACGCATGGCCTCCCCGAGGTGCTGGTCACGGATAACGGCACTCCATTCACGAGTGAGGAGTTTGCGAGGTTCACGAAGATGAACGGCATACGCCATATCTGCACTGCCCCTTACCACCCGGCTTCAAATGGGCAGACATTCAAAAGAGGCCTAAAGAAGCAGTCTTCCGGATCAAAGGACACGAGACTGGCTCGCTTTTTGTTTTCGTACCAGACCACCCCCCATGCGGTGACTGGGGTAGCTCCCGCAGAACTCCTAATGGGCCGGAGACTTCGCACCCACCTTAGTATGGTTTTCCCGGACATTGGCGCAAAAGTACGCCGCACACAAGAACGGCAGGGACATGGATTTTCTCGGCATCGGCCGATTTGGCAGTTTGCGCCCGGTGACCCAGTGTTCGTTTGGAATTTTGCTGGTGGTGCCCAGTGGGTTCCCGGTGTAATCTTTCGCCAAACGGGCCCTATATCTTACCAGGTACAAGCCCAGGGTCATCTCCAGTGCAAACATGTAGACCACGTTCGGTCCAGAAGACCATCCCCTCAAAAGATTCCCCGCCCCCGGAGCTCATTTCTACAGCCGCAGAGACCAGAGACAAGGGAAGGTAGTCCTCACAATCTTCCACTGGTGCCTCGCTCAAAGCCTGCGCAGGTCGTTACAGAACCGAATGGAGATAGAGACGCTGACATGACGGAGGCAGCAGACTCTGACTCCGAGTTGGTGACACAGGACGCATCAGAGGGGGAATCCTCGGGTCCACGGGCCGTGCATGTACAACCGTTGCGCCGTCCATCATGGAAGCGCCGGTCTCCGTCTCGTTACACGCCGCCTGATCCAGCGCCGCGTGCAAATGGTGTCCGGCCTCTGGCAAAACGAGTCCGACGCCCTCCTTCGCCAGGGTCTTCGATGGATTCCTTGGACTTTGGGGGGGAGGGATGTTATAACCTGCCTACTTACCATTGGCTGGGGACTAATGACAATCCCACAATCCTGTAGGAGTATGAGCTTCCCCAATGAGGGGGGGCAGAGAAACCATTAGTAGACTCCTAGTATCAATAAAGCTGGCCAGTTTCGGAACCAGCAGGAAGCAGTGTGCAGCAAGGGAAGTTGCTGCTGCTGTTATATATATATATGTTATTGTAAATAAATGTTATTACTTTGTATCCTTAACTCGTGCTGGATTCTTCGTGGCCCTCACAAAATAGAGCAAATGAGTAAATGACCAGATTGTACATTTTGGGTTGTGCTGGGTGTGTGAGGAACAATAGGGAAGAACACTGGTAGATCTCTTCTGCTATCTTTCAAATAGTAGGATTTATTTTTTGATGTCCAACTGACCAGGCGAATGGGGCCTCAGTTTATCACCTCACCCAAAACGTGAGCCCTCTGACAACGCAGCATTCTCTCTCAGTACTGTATTGAAGCATCAAGCAGAGACAATAATAATTCGCAAGTGGGAATTGAATGCATGTTTGCAGGGTGAAATAAATGAGGAAGGACCACTGAAATGGGACCAATTGGATAGCTCACAATGTGCAGGATGACCAGCTTTCCAGCACTGTGTGGCTCCAGCCTTAAATTAATCGTCTTCTAATTCAGGGACCAAAGTATTAACAGCTGGACGGCACAGTGGTTAGCACTGCTGCCTCACAGCACCAGGGACCTGGGTTCAATTCCAGCCGCAGATGACTGTCTGTGTGGAGTTTGTATGTTCTCCCCGTGTCTGCATGGTTTCCTCCGGGTGCTCCGGTTTCCTGCCACAGTCCAAAGATGTGCAGGTTAGGTGGATCGGGTCATGATAAATTGCCCCTTAGTGTCCAAAGGTTAGTTGGGGTTATGGGATTACAGGGATGGGGTGGGGGAGTGGGCCTAGTTAAGGTGCTCTTTCGGAGGGTCGATGTAGACTCGATGGACCAAATGGCTTCCTCCTGCACTGTAGGGATTCTATGAACCGAGCTGGCTCTCAAATCAAGAGCGATTCCATCATTCAGTCTGTGTTTCTTATTTCATTGACCTATTGGCGTCACTTATGTAACTGACACTAGGTTAGATTCTTGATTATCATCTCTATTCCTATTCATTCACAGGATGTGGGCTCAACTGACAAGGCCCAGTATTTATATGAACTGGCCTCGTTGCTCCCGACTCGGGACATGACAAGGCTGTTAAATCTTGCGAGGGGTCTCTCGTAAAATTTAATGGCCTCGTTTTGCCTCGTGAGATCTAAAGAGATCTCATCAGATGTCGCAATCAGGTTCCCGTCCACAATGGGCAGGATCCAGATTTGCGTATTCAAGTGTTCAGTCAGTCAGGCTCAAATGAATATGTTTACCAAAGTTACCCAACTTTGGGGGGTCTAATGCCCTTTAACACTGGCCTCCACCAACAGAGACCAGGCGCACTGGCACTTGGGGGAGTCTCCTAGGTGATTGGGGGCCCCTGGTTGGTCGGACTCTGGGTAGGGTGGCAGCCTGGCATCTCAATGCCATCTGGGTACCACCTTGGCACCATGGCAGTGCTGTCTGAGTGCCACCCTGGCACCGTGAGGGTGTCCAGGTGACACTGCCAGGCCGGCTGGGGTACTGTCAGAGTGCCAGGCTGACAGTACCAAGGTGTCCGGGCATTTTGCTTGCGTCGGGGATTGGGCCTGGGTGCCCTGCCTTTATGAGGTAGGTTGTGTGGAGCTCAAGGACCCCCTCATTGGTATGTTGGGCGAGTCCGGCGGCTGTAGTGGTGAGCAGAGCGCGTTAGTACAGGAAATGTGACTAAGTGCAGCCTCTGTGGGGCGTTCCTTGCCGCGGCCCAGAAATTAAGCAAAGTACCATTTATTAGCGCGGTAATTCTCGGTGCTATCAGCTAAACATGCTCAACATGAGACCCTGTTTCATTTCCATTAATTCATGCCCAAAATGAAAATCCCAGCAGGTCTGACAGCATCTGTGGAGAGAAAACACCAACGTTTCGAATCTGGATGACTCTTTGTCGAAGCTATTTATTTTTTCAAGTGGTGACATTGTTCATTCCTAATTGCTCTGGAACAGCTGCTGTTGCAGCCATTTTCTCGAATAAAACCGAATGGCTTGCTCGGCCAATTCAGAGTAGTTAAGAGTCAACCATATCTTTGTGAGTATAGTGTCACATATAGGCCAAAAAGGGTGGATGGCAGATTTCCTTCCCTCAAGGACATCAGACAGGTTTTTATGATAATCTGGGAGTTTCAAGGTCACCACTACTGCTCTTAGCTTTTTATTCTAGGTTTATTTAATTCATTGAATTGCTGTGCTGGAATTTGAACTCATGTCTCCTGATCATTAGTCCAGATGTGGTTTGCTTGTCCAGAGATCCAGAAACTGGGCTCAGAGTCATTCCACCAATAGAACGCACGCAGTGCTAATCTGAGGCAGAAACAATGTTCAGTCTATTAAACTTCTTCCTTGTTTCTAATGCTACTAAATTGGAGGTTAATTTTAAATCATTCTCAGCTCTGCTAAGCTTGACATTATTTGGAAGAGACAAGGAAACAAATGTGAGTCACACAGCACGATGCTGAACTGAACAGATTTGAAGCAAAATGCATCCATCACATCATGCCAGCAACTTGGGTGAGTTCAAATTAAGCACAGTTTGTCTGACTAGTGATGAGCAAGGGCAGTGACAATGGTTAGCTGTAAATGAAAACATGGTTTGGAGAAACCTTGGTGATCTTCCAGAAAGAACTCAAAGCGCTCATTGTTGATTGTCATAAGCACCTATCTGGTTCACTAATGCCCTTTAGGGAAGGAATTTGTCCTCACCTGGTCTGGCCTACATGTGGCTCCAGATCCTCAGCAATGTGGTTGACTCTGAAACGCCCTCTGAAATGGCCGAGCGAGCCACTCTCGCACTGGACGCCAAGAGGACACGACTGGTATCTTCTTTGAACAGAAGATCTTTTGTGCAGCCACTTCAACAGGCAATCAGGTCCCTAGAGCTTCACATTGCAATGTGAAGGACAGCTCTTTCTATAAGGCAGCACTCCCTCAGTGGCAGCCTAGAATATGTGCTCACCACCGAAGAAAAGTTGGAGCCAACAAACTTCTGACTCAGGGGCAGAAGCGCTCACATGGAGCCAAGCTATCAATTAAGCTGGATGGGTTTCTGCCAGTTAAGTGCATCCCCTCATGAATGTGAAGTACCTGAGCTTTAAAAAAATCAAAAATAACGGGCGGGATTCTCCCAGCCCTGGGCCGGGCGGGAGAACCCCCGCGACCGGGCCACGACGCCGGCACGTGATTCTCCGCAGAGCGGAGAATCGCCGCCATTGGTGTCGGTGTGGTTGGCACGGCGCCGGTCGGGGGCTGCTTTACGCGGCTGGCCCGCTGATTCACCGGCCCAGATGGGCCGAGCGGCCGTGAAAAAAAAAACGAGTCCCGCCGGCACCGTCCACACCTGCTCGCAGCCGGCGGGAACTCTGCGTGCAAGGATGGGGTGACGGTCTCTGGGGAGGGAGGGGGGCTCCGACGCTGGGGTGGGGGGGGGCCACCGATGCGGCCTGGCCCGCGATCAGGGCCCACCGATCGGCGGGCCGGCCTCTCTGTCCCCCGGCCTCTTTTCCTACACGCCGGCCCCTGTTCTCCTGCGCCATGTTGCGTCGGGGCCGGCGCGTTGAAGGAGGCCACCGCGCCTGCGTGCATTGGCGCTGGTGCCACTACGCATGTGCGCGTTGGCGCCCCTGCGCGGATCCCGCAGCGCCCAGTTCGTGCCGGGACCGGCAGCTGGTGCGGCGTGAACCGCTCCAGCGCCGTGCTGGCCCCCTGTAGGAGCCAGAATTACTCCTGGCAGCGGCCCGTTCACGACGTCGTAAAACGTGACGGCGCTTATGGTGGCGTTGACACTCTGCCGCGGGATGGGAGAATCCCGCCCAACAGTGCTGGAATCTGAAAGAAAAACAACAGCCGTCAGTTAGTTTCTAGATATTCAATAGCTGCTCGGTGGGTTTCGATCTTACGTTGTATTATTGTCCATTCCGTAAGTGGAAACGGGGTGAGAAATTCAATCTTGGGATCGGAGTTTCCTTCAGCATTTTGCAATGATCTTTCGGCTGCTGGTACAGTGACAGTGTATGTACGCACCGTATACATGCCAGGCATTTGCCAGTGGCCTATTCCCCGTGAATCAATCTTTTATTGTGTGTTAGTTTGGATACTTTAGATAGCATGTGAAGAACAACAAGGAACTGAAAATCGCACTAGTCGTTAAAGTTACTTCCAGCAAACTGCATTCCACAAGTTTCGGAGTAAATGTGACACTTTCTTCTTTTGAAAATATAACTGTGACATATGTATTAACGTTCACGGGGAATTTATTATTCCACAATATAGATTTGTAAAGAAACAAAACACTTTCCCAAAGGCACGAAACAACATCCAAGGTATTTCTTCAGCACGATGATTTATGTTTCTGGAGTTCATCCAACACTCCAGGTGAAATGTGAAAAACAGAGGCTACTTATGAGCTACTTATCTGGAATCCTGCTGCCTCTTTTGGTTGCACCTAGATCCATTCTATCCAGGTCAAAGACTTAAGATAGGTCACGGGTTTAAAACTCTGCCAAAGTCAAGACTTGAAGCCAATTTAAAAATAAATATTGAGTACTGTTAAATAACATCAAACAACTTTGTGATTTAACCTCAGTACATTTGGGGGTAAAAGGTAAAGCACATAACATGGAAACAATGCTTTTAACTTTGTACTACTTCAGCAACCTCAAATTATAGCCAGCAAGAGCGCAGTTTGTGGTGTGTGAAATATCCATTTTCTCACGGCCACACAATATATTGGAAAAGTCGCATCACGGTCAAACCGAGACACTCAATGTTTTTTAAACTTTATTGTCACAAGTAGGCTTACATTAGCACTGCAATGAAGTTACAGTGAAAAGCCCCGAGTCGCCTGTTCGGGTACACAGAGCGGGTATTCAGAATGTCCAATTCACCTAACAGCACGTCTTGCGGGACTTGTGGGAGGAAACCGGAGCACCCGGAGGAAACCCACGCAGACACGGGGAGAACGTGCAGACTCCGCACAGATAGTGACCTAAGCCAGGAATCGAACCTGGGACCCTGGCGCTGTGAAGCAACAGTGCTGCCAGGCTGGTGGCAGTGATTACAAACATGTGAACAGATGAAATAGGAGCAGAATTAGGCCATTCAGCCCCTCGAGACTGCTCTGCCATTTCATAAGATGATGGCCGATCTGTTAGTGTTTCAAGTTCTGCGTTCCCACCTGCCCTTGGTAACCTTTGATTCTCTTGCCTAACAAGAATCTATTTATCTCCACCTTCAGAATATTCAATGACCCCGCCGCCACTCTCTTCTGAGGCAGAGAGTTCCAAAGTCGCACAACCCTCCAGGGAAATATTCTCCTCATCTCTGTCCTTCCACGGGCAACCCCTCATTTTAAAACAGTGCTGCCTAGTTCCGGATTCACCCACAAGAGGACTTGTGAATCCCGTAAGAGCCCCAAATCCAGCTCTGCGCCAGGCACTGGACCAATCGAAAGTCACCCAACTTGCTCCACCCGGTGTGATCTTGATTACGCCCTCACTGTGCATGATCCAGATAATTATATTTTAATCAGCCTTTAGACTCAATTCAATACCTGGAAGCCACATGCATGTTAGATCTAAAAACATAGAAACATATCAACCTGGAAACCAAGATAGAGGCCATATTCTCAACTTGCTCTCAGGACGCAGCAGACCAGCTGTGGAACACTGCCCAAGAGATGAGACAATGATACAATGCCACCTATATGCACACCAAGAACAGGAAGCTTGAGAAACTCGGCATCACCACCAGCAGCAACCAAGCCTCCCCCGGTACCACGGTAGAAAACATCGCAGGGAAATCTATTGTCAACAAGTCGGACTACACCCTTCAACCAGACAAAATCAAAGTCCTCAGCAGAAGGCTCAATTTCTGCACCACCACCAAAATGGACCCCATCAGTCTCGCGGCAGACACGGAGGAATTCATCAGGCGAATGAGGCTCCGGGAGTTCTTCCACAGACCACAAGAGGCCGACAGCGAACCCGATGAGACAACCAATGAACCGGAGCAGCAGACCGACAGATCTGCGGTGCGGCAACCGAAGAGGAAAGAGTCGAATTGGACCCCTCCGCAAGGCCGCTTCCCTAGACTCGACATGTATACTCAAGCCGTCAGGAGTCGCGTCAATGTCAGATTCATCAGTCGCATTCACAAGACAGCCCTCCCATCACCGGCCGTTTTCCAGAAGAGGAGATCCTCCCGAGTGAGGGGGAAGTCTCACCTAATATCAATCAATGCTCTTTGGAGCATAAAATGGCAGCGGGGTAATCGGTGTCGACAGGGAACAGCCAAGTCACTGCCATGCTGTGGTGGTATGCATTAGAGGTATTACGGTACCCTGTGATGCCGAGAGGCTATTGGTGGATAGACGCCGGGTCCCGATTGGATCAACCGCCTACTGGCTCCACCCAGTAAGGCGGAGTATAAGAGCCCAGGTTCTCCCAGCAGCCGCATTCTGTAACTGTGCTGCTGGGTAACAAGTCTGCGTAATAAAGCCATCAATTGGCTCCTTCTCATCTCGTCTCATGAGTGATTGATTGTGCTACACACGCTAAATGTTCAGGCCCTGAAGTGCAACTCACCTGGTGCTTCTGGCTGAGAGACAGGGAGGCTTCTACTGCACCACAAGCTTCATTGAACAGGGCAATAACTGATATGTGATATGTGAGACCAGGAACGCGATTCAGGACATCTATAAAGCAGGGCTGGGGCTGAAAGAGGGGGTGCAGAGATCGGGATTGCCAGTCAAAATGGCACCCGATCTGCAAGGAGCTATTCCTGTGGAAATTGACTAAAGCGTGGCCTCGCCATGGGAAAACTGCCCGATGCCCAAATCTTTGGATAGCGGGGTGAATCTCGATGGTGCAGCCGCCTATAAAAACCCCACCAAACGCACCTGAAACTAAACTTCATTTGGAGTCCGCTGAATCGCACCCCAGGTTTCTGGTCTCTCAGGGAGTTGGGGAGCGGATTGATGGTGACGATCAGCCATGATCGTATCCAATGGTGGAGCAGACTCGATGGGCCGTACGCTCCTGCTTCTATTTCTTATAACGTAAAGCAACAAGAGACCAATGTAGGTCGGAGAAAACAAGACACCCATTGTGGGCCCGAGACACCAAAATATTTATTGAACACACAACCTGTATATAGATCTACATGAACACTTTCTAAATCTGTTAATGTTGGACAACTTTATTATTCTTGGACTCAATGTAATTTTTTCCACTTTCTGCAACCTGAAGAGTGCATTTGGAGAAGGCATCATTAACCTTCTGGCCCCAAGGTTTTAAACTGGCACAGGCAGCGGGGTTCACTGATACCTACATTAGCTTTCAATGATCACCAAACGATGAAATACCGGAGATTTATAAGGTCCAAGTGACAGAGCTGGGCTTGCAAGAAGTGCTGAAACCCAGAGGGCTTTTGTGAGCATTGTTTGCTGGAAGCTGGCTTCACATCAAGGGACACATTACTTCTGGTCTGAGTCTGTGCCTGGAATGGAATTATTTGTACAGGCTGACAGCTTGGCATGGCATCACTACAGGCGGGTAAATGATTTTCTGAGTTTTATTTCTACATTGCCGTGTTGTGTTGAATTAGCCCCAGTCTCAGCAATATTTGCTCAGCATCAGAAAGATGAAGGCTCTCAGAGGCCCGAATGAACTTTTAGCTTTGGTCTCGCAGACGCTCACGCCTGCATTAATCTTTGGTCGATCAGTTAATGGCTTGTTTCCAACCTGGAATGCAATAATACCTGCAGCTGGAGAAGACAAAGTGAATGAAATGAATGAATGAAAATCGCTTATTGTCACAAGTAGGCTTCAAATGAAGTTACTGTGAAAAGCCCCTAGTCGCCACATTCCGGCGCCTGTTCGGGGTGGCTGGTACGGGAAAGAAGCGAACCCACTGCTTCACCACCCCGGGTGAGTAGGCGGGATGGTGGTGGGGGGGCTAGCTCCTTTGGGGGTGGGCCCGGCCCATTGGTGGCACCCCAACCCCAAGATGCTACCCCACCTCTATGTGACCCAACCTCTGAACTTCAACACCTAACGCCCATATGCATAACCCCTCCCCAAGATCCCGTTCGCTCCCCCACCAAATATCCCGAACTCATCTCTACATCTGGTGCGCATGTTGTCTTCCCCCCCCCCCCATGCGAGTACTGCATTCTGGCACTGCTGGAACTACTCAGCTTCCAGCCAATCAGATTGGCCAGTAGACCTTGAGACCAGGACATCCTTTTCCTGTGGTGTGGAAGTCCCATATTTACCTCATTAAGGCAGCCCTGTAGTATTATCAGTGCAGGGCAATCTTTTTGTTGACTTTTCTACTGGTGGGACAGGGTGGTAGAACACGAGCAATAAAATTCAACCCTAAGAAATATAGAGAAAGGTTGGAGAGTTGCTATTAGAAGAATCAAGCTCTCATTACTAACAAAAAACAGATTCGACAATATGGAATTATAATGAATTGTGGACTTGACTGATCTCATTTGGAATACAAGTGCATGAACAATTGATCTCATTGCCTCCAGGCTAAAAGGGGGAAAACAATTCAATTTTTGTATTTTCATCTTACTGATTCTATAAGTGCCTCATGCATTAAATCAAGTGTGACATCAAGGTGCCGCAGCAAACTGGAGTCAATGGGAATCAGGGAGAAAACTCTCCGCTGGTTGGAGTCATACCTGTCACAAATGAAGACAGTTGTGGTTGTTGGATATCAATCATCTCAGCCGTGGGACATCACTGCAGGAGTTCCTCAAGGTAGTGTCTTCGGCTCGACCATCTTCAACTGCTTCACCAATGACCTTCCCTCCACCATAGATTGGGTGTGGGGTTGTTTGCAGATGATTGCACAATGATCAGATACTGAAGCAGTCCCAGTGAACATGCATGAAGACCTGGACAACATTCAGACATGGGCTGGTAAATGGCAAGTAACATTTACACCACAGAAGTGCCAAGCAATGACCATCTCCAACAAGAGAGAATCTAACCATCTCCCCTTCACATTGAATGGCTGAATTCCACACTATCAACATCCTGGGGATTATAATTGACCAGAAACTGAACTGGACCAGCCATATAAATGCTGTGGCCACAAAAGCAGGTCGGAGGCTGGGAATTCTGCAGCAACTAACTCAGTTCCTGACTTCCCAAAGCCTGTCTACCATCTTTGACAAATGTTGAATTCTTTACCCGTCAGTCTGGCCTCAATAAAACTCGAGATGGATTTGTAGGCATAGTATTATTTATTTTTAACCAACTTGCAAGTCTGACTCGCTTCTCAGGGACACAGAACACAGAACCAGTCTCCTGGACCCCTTGGAACCGAATGAGGTCCGAGACAAAGGGATCTCTGCAAATACATTCAAATGGCATCAAGTTTCACATACAGATTCCCAAAGGTCATCCTATACTCCTCCTGACCTGGCCATACATCCTAATTGGCTCACTTCTCATTCCTTAACCCTGGGCCTCTTGTTAACCAGCATCCTTTTCCCCTCCTCTACCAGACACCCCTCCCCCTTCCTTGCCATGCTTGCTGAAATCCTTTGTCCTTTGTCTTTTGTGAACTCACTAGAATTAAACTGGCCTCCATCTATATTACTGTAACTAATATTTAAACTAACTATTTTATATCACATTCGTCATTCCCTCCTTTTATCATTTCATGATAACCTATCTATTCAATCCGTAGCTACGGCCCCTCATCTAAAAGATTTGTTGCTGCATTTCCAATTCATGTTGCAGCCCCCCTTCATCCGCTGCACCCTCGTGGATCCTAACAGCCAACATTCTAGGTGCATCTATCTGTTCCAGTGCACCCCGCATTCTACCCATCACACATTTAAGGATGGCCAGGCTCACAAAGATGCAGCCGAGTGCCACTGCTAAATACATGGCCATATTTATCAACCAGTCCTTCCAACCTCCAAATCCCCAGTTACCCCAAGAGCCAGGGTCCTGCATTCCGTCCAGGTGATCCCGTATGCGATCCATAAATTTAGTGATGTTAGCGGTTAGGTCTTGAATTCTCATGATACGCTTGCACAGCACTATGGCGCATGCCCTACCCTCACGGGCCAGAAGATAGTCAAGAGCATACCGGTTGTGAATTGCAAACAACCGCAGCTGAGACAATTCCTTGGTTATTGCCCCGAGGGCTCCCAAGGTTTCGTTTCCCAGGATGGTAAGGCCACAAATAAAATAATTCCTATCGCTGACCGCCAAGGAACCCCCCCCCCCCCCCACCTCCCAGTGTCAAGACGCTCAGAATTCCCCACCCGGCTGAGTGGCCCCGGTTGGGTGCAAGAACCTGAGGTTTTTTCCAGTTCTCGCAGAATTCAGCTGAGACTGCCCGGCGGGTTAACTGATTATGCAGTATCCACGCCAAAGGGTCAGGGGGCTGTGGTAGGGACTAGAGTCCCGATAGCAATTTGGTGGGGAAATGGGGTGACAAAACATTGGTCGCTGTGCCATTTAAAAAAAAGTAGTATCCTTGCTCCGTGTACAGGCTAGCATCACAATCAGTATATCGGTTGTGTAGGGATCCCCCAGTAGCCCAGTTTATCCAGCTTTGGAACGCCCATTCGGGCCTCCCAGCAATGCGGAAAGCCCTAGTCCCAACAGTGTTACTCCCCTCCTTACACGCCCCGTCCTCCCTCTAGTCCCCCTCTCTCTCTCACAACCTCTTCCTACCCTCTCCGCATGGTCTGACTTTACCTTTGTGGCACCAATCTTAACACATCCAAAATCAAATTTACATGTACTCCAAAAACAAGGCAATGTCCATGTAATGTTCCCTTCCCATTGCCGGGACCGGTACAATTGCTTCAGGAGTCCTGCATTGTCCGTTAACCTAATGACCTTCCATGAGTCGATACCATGTCCTCGTATATGGGGACAGCGATAAACATCACCTCTGCATAAACAAAATGTCCTTGTAGTTTGGTTGGGGTTACAGATGTAGATGATATTTCCCTTTTCCATGTCCGTCGCCGATGTCACTCCAAGCGAGGCCGAAGATTACACAGGTGATGCGCAGCCACCCCATCATGCTCCACACCTGTAAAATAGCACTGGAGAAGGGAGGCAGGTTAGTAACCGACCTTTTTACAGTGGTAGAGGTGGACCCAATTTACAGTGGTGGAGGTGGACCCAAGCACTCCGCCCCTCAACTTTAACTGCAGTGGGGGTGATAAGGAGAACTTGGAAATGCCCCTCCCATCGTGGCTCCGACCCTTTCCGAGTCCAATTTTTGACCATGACATAACTACCGGGCTGCACTGAAAGTGAGCTAGGTAATGGGGGCGGTGGCGGGTGAGCCGCGCAGACCTGGCCATGGAGCTCCTTGAGGACATTAGTGAGGGCTAGAACATAGGTGGCATTTCTTCACTCATATGGTGAAACTGAACCAGTCTGGGAACATGCAGGCTCCAGGGAGTTCTAAGGGGCCTGCCATAAAGGATCTCGGCAGGAGAGAGCCGGGCCGGTCCCGCAGGTGTAACCCGCAGCTGGAAGAGGGCAACGGGGAGCAACTTAAGCCATGTCAGTCCTGTGTCTGCTCTTAATTTAGCCTGTTTAGTTTTGAGGGTCTGATTGTGTCTCTCAACCAACCCGGCCGCCTACGGTCTGTACGCACAGTGTAACTGCTGCCGTTTGTCCAACTGCGAGCAGAACTCTCTATTAATCTGTCCAATAAAATGAGGCCTGTTATCAGAACTTAACTGAGCTGGTATACCGTACCGGGGAATGATTTCCCGTATCAGAACTTTAACCACAGTAGCAGCTTTATTATCGGTAGTCGGATACACCTCGCCCATCTGGTGAACACATCCACAATGACCAAAACATATTTATAACATTGACACCTTTCCAGCTCAATGTAATCCATTTGGAGCGTCTAAAAGGGACCACTGGGCAACGGGATTCACCTCATACCACAAGGGATACCTTTGCCGGTGTTATATTGCTGACAAATCAAACACCGATTACTGATACTCTGGGCCAGCCCCTGCATTTTAGGGTGCCACCAAGTGTCCACCAACAAATCACTAGTCCCCCGAGCCCCACAATGAGTTGCAAAGTGTACATATTCGATGACCCATAAAGCCAGTACATCAGACATACAAGTCTGATGTGCTGGCGTGGTCCATAAAGAGGAAACAAAATCATATGCACAACCTAACCGTTTCCACATTTGTTTATCACTCTCAGGAGCGTCCTCCTGTAACCTTATGACGGCTTGGATGGTTGGCATTGGCTTGTCAGAAGCAGACCTATTTATAGCAGATCGTTTAGTCTGACTTAACATTTTAGGCACCATCACTTGCTGAATTTGCACGGCTGTCCGCGCTGCACAATCTGCTTGTTCATTACCAACGTCAACTGGGGTCGGAAATCTGCGTGGGCATAAGGAGGGCCTGCAATAGGTCATTAACTAAACCCCGGTGGGTTATTTCCGTGCCGGCCGAGGTAAGGAATCCCCTATTCTTCCAGAGCTGTGGGTTGGCTGAAGTCGAGTGTTAATCGTTTCAGGGGCCTCAAAATAGTTTATGGAAGTGCCGTCTGGCGTGACTTGAAGTGTGTACTCTGTTGGATCTGAATGATCCACTGCCCTCCTTACCATAGGCCCCAGATCCTTGGCATGGTACTGGTCGTGGACCTGACGTGTAATATGAGGGCCCACAGAAGCTGACTGTGGCCATAAATGTGGTGGTATTGTAACAAAATCGGCTGTACTTTCTTTTCCCGTGACTGTGGCTGTAACCTTGACTGGCCATTCGGTCCCAATTAACGGCCGGTATTTGGCCTCCAACTCCCTGTTTTGTCCGGTTCTGTCATAGGCCAGGGTAACGTGGTGCAGTGAATGTTCAATGTCTAACGTCCACCACTGGGGAGTGATAGAAATATAGCGCTGTTGTCTCATCCTCCATGATTGAACCGTTACCCCTTTGTCTCCGCACTCTAGCTGTAGCTGGAAGATACACAGTAAATCTCGGGCCAACAAGTTACAGTCCAATCCCCAGTAGTCACCACAAACTGATGATCTGCAGACTTATTCTCGTAAGTGACTGTCGCAGGTTCAGAAATAGGATACTCACACACCTGTCCTTGGAACCCCGACAAATGCTGGGTGTGGTCGGATAGTGGTAGTCAAAGTTCTGATTGCACCGAAGACATGGCTGCTCCAGTGTCGATTACAAATGGGCAGTGTTGACCTCCTATCTGCAGAGAAATAATAGGTTCCCTGTCCGATTGGAGAGACCTTATGACTAAATTAGCTAGTCAATCTTGTGTTGGGAAAGGGTTTGCCTGGGAGAAGTCAGTGTACCTCGTCTGTCCTCCCCTTGGTGGGTACCCCCTCCTTTGGGTCGGGTAGTCTCCTTCAGCTGCCCGTCTTTTAAAGGGGCATTCCTGTTGCCAGTGATCTGCACGGCCGCAATTAAAACATGTATTGTTCCCTCTATATCTGCCCCGTCCTCTTTTCCCAGTAGACCAATGGCCCCTCAGAGGGGGCGGCAGTTGTGAAGCTGTCGGTGCATACGGTGGGCCAAAAAGAGGAACTGAGGGTCCATTTGGGTGGGTTTGATATCCTACCCCATGTTGATCCACCCACCCAAGGTCACAATATTGGGATTCCAGCTGGTAAGCCACCGTATCTGCCGTTGGTTGGGGTCTCAGATCATCCTTTTTCATTACATACTCAGTCTTAAACTTTGTAACTGAGCCTCCTTCCTGGCCTACACCCTCCTTCCAATAAAATCTGATTGCCCTGTCCATCTGAGAAGGGTCGTTCTCTGTCCAATTCATGGTATTACATTTCACGGCAGTAGCCACGGAACGTGGTAGGCAATGCATTAACATAGCACAATATTGAGGGGAATTCTGACCATTTTGGTACAGCAAGTCGCCTGACTGCCCACGGTAGATTTCATTAAAACGTTCCAGAAATTCCTCTGGCTCTTCAGTCTTTTTAGGTTTGAGGTCTAAGATAGCAGAAATATTTATGGCCTTTTGAAATGTGACAGTCAACGCATTCAGGATTTGTGCCCGTCTATCGTCGTCCAAAGCATGGGCTTGCTGAATTGCGGCGTGGCTAGCATAATTCAAGTGATTGAGATGATTGCGGTACTCTGCTGGGGTTAAAACCTGCTGCACTAGGGCCCAGAGGTCCCTTGAATCAGCTTGATAAACTGAGATAGTAGTTCTCAGATAATCCACAAAAGCAGCAGGAGATTTCTTCCTGTCTGGGATTGCAGCCAGAATAGCCATCATCTCACTGGGTCCCCATGGGAAATAAACGTTTATCGTGGGCTGGGCGGCCGCTGTTACAGCATCAGGGTTTGGTATTTTCCTAATCGGCAACTGTCTCAGAGTCTCACCAGGGGGCGCTCTAGCGGATTCCTCTGGCTCTTCAAAGACTTCAACGTCCTTCCCTTCCACGAGGGGGAGCTCCACTCCTCAGAACCATTCCCATCCTCTTTCTTTGTTCTTATACTTTTCTGTCCCACCATATCGGTCTGAAGGGATATAGATAGTATGCGTGATTGTTTCTGGCTAGGATCAGGCCCCTCTCTCATTGTCCGAGATCGGGTCCTAGAGCTAATTGGGCTTGTTGAACAGAGCTCCCCTTCTCTAACAAACGGTGAAGATGTTGAAATAGGACCCAAGCTATCAACCGAAGGGGCTGGAAAGGCTGGCATGATTTGAATCTGGGGAGCAGTGACTGGATATAAATTATGATACCCTGGTGGTTCCGGAATTAGTGCAGACAATGCTACTGGTGCAGTCGGGACTCTGGCCGACATGGTCCAATTCTCTGGGTCCTCATCTCCTTCTGTCAATGCAAGGCCAGCCATTGAACTACGTAGCCCATTTTTTTACTCAAGTCCACCCTCTCTTTACTTGCACTTTTATTTTTGAATGCACACTCCTTTTTCAAGATCTCCAGAGTTTTCTGGTTCCCCCTTCCACTAATTGGAATCCCCATTTTAAGGGCATTTTCTTGCCAACTTAATAACATGATCTTATCCCTCTCATGTTGACAATATTGTCTCCATAATCTAATTAACTCTTTAGCTTTCATACTTTGGCTCTCTTTTTAAAAATGTATTTGCCTATTTATAACCAGTGGCAATTTTTGCTACTTGGCAAAATTATTTAAAAGGTTTTAACAGTGTTCTTTTAAAACTTAAAATGTTTGAAAATTCAAATTGAATTACTGCAACCTGCAAGCTTAGCTCTGATCTCAACTCAGATCTGAATTTACGATTTGCTTAACACAAACTTGTATAACTTTTACAACTTAATTAATTCTTTATCTTAACAATTTTTCTTATAACAAGTTTTTCTTACATTCACAAAAATGTTGGCTGCTATCAATGAGGGAGCAGTTAGCTGCGGTGATTTATACTGGAGCAAAGTCAACTGTCATCTCCAGATTTACACTTTTTAAAATGGTGTCAGTGAGTTTCTTTAAGTTTCTATTAATTCACAAATAAAATGAAATAAACATTATTTCAAGTGATTCAAACTTAAGATTCTGGCAATTTCAATCAATTGCTTGCTAAAATAATAAACTTTTATCAAAGAGGTGGAGAAATCCATTGGTTTCCTTTAATTAATTCAAAACGTAAGTTTGCTGGAGTTTCACTGACTCGAAAGAAAGGTATCTGATTACACCACAGGCTGCTGCTGTTATCTCAAGGCCCGTGTGAGAAACGCTGTCTGTAGTCTTTAACTTTGGCTGCTGTTAACCCTTTGAGAAACTTCTGCTTTAACTAACATGCAGCATCCAGTTCTATGGATGTTCTTTTGTTTTGAAATTTATCCAAACATTTCCCCATAATCTCTAACTAGTCCTCAAGACTGTGTTTCTTACCAGTACAGTCCAAGGATACAATTTTAGCTTAATCAACTATAGATTTAAAAACACTCATGGAACTGAACCCTCCTTTCTGAGGTCCCATCAGTTCATCAAAAACACTCACACATGGAATTAAACCATCAATTTGATATCCCATCAATCGTAAAACTACACACATATGGAATTAAACCATCAATTCGATGTCCCATCAATCCCAAAACTACAAACATATGGAATTAAACCATCAATTCGATGTCCCATCAATTCCAAAATTAACCTAAAACCGAACTATCAATTTTTGATATCCTACCAGTTAAAATTTCTAATCCCCAGACTGACCTTTGATTTCGTCAAGACGATCTTTCCGTACCAACCGCGAGTGACCAGGCCAATTAGACCATGAGAAGAGGGGAAAACCAATGTCTGTCATTTTCCAGCTACACACATTGTGGGCCCGTTTCCACTTTCCTTGTCCAAAATCAGTCTAATTCTGATTTCGCAGTTGGTCGGTAACCGTCTGGAGAAATCCCGGGTTTTTGGCACCAAATGACAAATGTTGAATTCTTTACCCATTCAGTCGGGCCTCAATAAAACTCGAGATGGATTTGTAGGCATAGTATTATTTATTTTTAACCAATCTGCAAGTCTGACTTGCTTCTCAGGGACACAGAACACGTTTCCTGGACCCCTTGGAACCGAATGAGATCCGAGACAAAGGGATCTCTGCAAATGCATTAAAATGGCATCAAGTTTCACATACAGATTCCCATAGGTCATCCTATACCCCTCCTGACCTGGCCATACATCCTAATTGGCTCACTTCTCATTCCTTAACCCAGGGCCTCTTGTTACCCAGCATCCTTTTCCCCTCCTCTACCAGACACCCCTCCCCCTTCCTTGCCATGCTTGTCGAAATCCTTTGTCCTTTGTCTTTTGTGAACTCACTAGAATTAAACTGGCCTACATCTACATTACTGTAATTAATATTTAAACTAACTATTTTTTTTAAACATTCGTCATCTTCAAGGCACAAGTCAGGTGTGTGATGGAATACTCTCAATTTGGCAGGACTAACAGCACTCAAGTAGCTTGACACCATCCAGGCCAAATCAGCCCGCTTGACTGGTACCCCATGCACCACTTTCAACATTCACTCCCTCCACCACCGATGAACAGTGGCAGCAGAGTGTACCGTCTACAAGATGCGCAGCAGAAACTCTCCAACTGTTCCTGTCTAACCTCTTCCAACCAAAAGGACAAGGGCAGCAAATGCATGGGGGCACCGCCACCTACCCCTAAGTTCCCCTCCAAGTCACCAACCTGACTGGGAATAATATTGCAGTTTCTTCAGTGCCGCGGGGTCAAAATCCTGGAACTCCCTTCCCAGCAGCACTGTGGGTGTACCTACACCACATGGACTGCAGCGGTTCGAGAAGTTGGCTCACCACCACCTTCTCAGCATGGTGGCAAAAGTGGATAGCACTGTGGCTTCACAGCGCCAGGGTTCCAGGTTCGAGTCCCCGCTGGGTCACTGTCGGTGCGGAGTCTGCACGTTCTCCCCGTGTATGCGTGGGTTTCCTCCGGGTGCTCCGGTTTCCTCCCACAGTCCAAAGACGTGCAGGTTAGGTGGATTGACCATGCTAAATTTTCCTTAGTGTCCAAAAAGGTTAGGTGGGGTTATTGGGTTACGGGGATAGGGTGGAAGTGAGGGCTTAAGTGGGTCTGTGCAGGCTCGATGGGCCGAATGGCCTTCTTCTGCACTGTATGTTCTATGTTCTATGTCTATGTTCTCCGGGACAGTTAGGGATGGGCAATAAATGCTGGTTTAGCCAGCGACACCCACATCTTGCGAATGAATAATAAAAAAGATATGGATAAACTCTGAACAGCACTGGGCAGGTCAGTCCGGCACATAATTAGATGAAAGTCTTTTCTGTGTTCCAGCTATAAGCAACCTAATTGAAATTGTTGTTAATAAATTAAAATTGAAATTGGAATTGAAAGCCCCATGACCCAGTAAATAATGCATCATGCAAAAAGATGCTAAACCATGCAAATAGTGAAAGTCCCAGATTGCATTTCTATTGCCATCTGTATTAACTGATTTCACGGCAGACCCTGAGCCAATAGTTGGGATTTACAAATATCTGGTTCTAGGCTTGTTTGGGATGATTCATTGATTCAACAATAGTAGAATCTCTTTCAAATTGTTTTCATAGAATTTACAGTGCAGAAGGAGGCCATTCGACCCATCGAGTCTGCACCGGCTCTTGGAAAGAGCACCCTACCCAAGGTCCACACCTCCACCCTATCCCCATAACCCAGTAACCCCATCCAACACTAAGGGCAATTTCGGACACTATGGGCAATTTAGCATGGCCAATCCACCTAACCCGCACATCTTTGGACTGTTGAAGGAAACCGGAGCACCCGGAGGAGACCCACACACACACAGGGAGAATGTGCAGACTCCGCACAGACAGTGACCCAAGCCGGGAATCGAACCTGGGACCCTGGAGCTGTGAAGCAATTGTGGTATCCATAATGCTACTGTGCTGCCCTGCAAAGTTCCTTTGTTCCTTTCAGTTCCTTGTTTCATGATCAACACACTTCAAGACTGTTCCAATGAACAGATAGTCAGTTTCTTGACTCCGCTCTCAAATACTAATGACACAGTGAATGTTGGGCAGGTTATTTGACTGTGTCAGGCATCACAACACCAACCAAGGCTGACATATAAAGTGGAAAATTGCAACATCTCAATAAGAGAAAAAGCTTCTCAAAATGGCTCACACAACAAACTGCTACTGACCTGCAGTAACAGTTGTCACAGAGGCAAAATTGACAACCATTTCTCTTGATGCCAACAAACACAGAGGGTGGAATCTTTCATTCTGGAGACTGTCTGGTTGCAGGCAGGAAGGTTGGCGTGATTCCAGCTGGGGAGGGGGGAGGGGAAGGGCAGGTGAACATGTGCAGTCTTTTCACACATGTTCAAACTTCCCCCACGTGTTCTGTGCCAAATGGTAACAGGCCCACTCCTGGATGAGTGTCATTACCAAGACAGTTGCCTCAAGCCTGTACCCTCAACATCTCAGCGGATATGTGAACGGGTTGAAGGGATACATTTAGTGATCATGTCCTTTACAGGTTTCCCTCCATCTCAAACCCAGCAGGCAAGTGCTAAGCCCTTCACTTGGTCTCTGTTGTGACATGGCACCCCTTCCCCTTCCAGGTAAAGGACATCCTGGAGGACGAGCGATGGGTGTTCCTACTGTTCATACATGAATGCGTATGGAGACATTGCTCTTTGGGCAGGCCGATGAGAGCGAGAGTCCTCACGCGGACACTTTTACACTTGTATCCAGTACTGTCAAGACTCGAGAGAATTGTCCAAATAACTGGTTGTGATCGACAAGTTGATCCCAGCATCTCGAACAATCGATTGTCATTGCCTGCCAAACCACTGCAGATTGCACGAGACTCGGGATTTCTCATAATGACAAGCTAATCAGCTCATTGCGTTCCGGACCGTGCCAAATTGCCCAAGACTTGGGAGTTCTTGCAATTGCTTGCCAAACAAAACCAAAAAGCTGCTGGACTCGGGCAACAAGATTCTCGCAGGCATCTAAACTGGAATAAGCTGGTGGAAGCCAAAATGATGAGCGAGGAGTCAGGGACCTCCAAGGGGGCGAAAACCTGCCATTTCCGCCAGGAATGGGAAAGCAAATTTCTTTTTACGAATGTCAAAGGTTTCTCATTTATCAACAGAGTGCAGCCTTGAGTAAGATTGAGCGGTAATTTGGAACGGCATCACAAGGCAATGCATGCAAAATTTATAGAAGAATTTCCCTATGAACAGCACAATTCAGACGAACAAAGTTGGGGAATCAAAGGGAATTTTGGAAGCTCGACAGTCACCCTTTCCAAAACCTGAGGCAAAGAGGCACCTTTTCACATTAGCCATCTGCTGGCGAAACGTAAGAAACCAGTCACCGATGGCAACATTATCAAGGAGACTTTGACGGCTCCGCCAACACTTCGTTCAAGGACTTGAAAAACAAAGATGTAATTATGACAGCCACCAAGAGGGTGCTACTAGTCGCTTTAACAGGAGCCAGAGGGGTAGAGGTATTGTCCGAGGACGTGTCACAGCAAATACACCAAGATTATCAAGCTGTGAATGATTCTCACTGTGGTTTGATGAATCAGTAGACATGGTGGATATGGTCCAGCTGATTGTTTTAGTTTGCATGGCATTCAAACAATCAACAACAAAGGAGGACACTCTTTGTGGATGTCTACCATAAATGCAAAAGATATAAGAACATAAGAACTAGGAGCAGGAGTAGGTCATCTGGCCCCTCGAGCCTGCTCCACCATTCAATGAGATCATGGCTGATCTCTTGTGGACTCAGCTCCACTTTCCGGCCCGAACACCATAACCCTTAATCCCTTTATTCTTCAAAAAACTATCTATCTTTATCTTAAAAACATTTAATGAAGGAGCCTCTACTGCTTCACTGGGCAAGGAATTCCATAGATTCACAACCCTTTGGGTGAAGAAGTTCCTCCTAAACTCAGTCCTAAATCTACTTCCCCTTATTTTGAGGCTATGCCCCCTAGTTCTGCTTTCACCCGCCAGTGGAAATAACCTGCCCACATCTATCCTATCTATTCCCTTCATAATTTTATATGTTTCTACAAGATACCCCCCTCATCCTTCTAAATTCCAACGAGTACAGTTCCAGTCTACTCAACCTCTCCTCGTAATCCAACCCCTTCAGCTCTGGGATTAACCTAGTGAATCTCCTCTGCACACCCTCCAGTGCCAGTACGTCCTTTCTCAAGTAAGGAGACCAAAACTGAACACAATACTCCAGGTGTGGCCTCACTAACACCTTACAAAATTGCAGCATAACCTCCCTAGTCTTAAACTCCATCCCTCTAGCAATGAAGGACAAAATTCCATTTGCCTTCTTAATCACCTGTTGCATCTGTAAACTGCGACTTATGCACTAGCTCACCCAGGTCTCTCTGCACAGCAGCATGTTTTAATATTTTATCATTTAAATAATAATCCCTTTTGCTGTTATTCCTACCAAAATGGATAACCTCACATTTGTCAACATTGTATTCCATCTGCCAGACCCTAGCCCATTCACTTAGCCTATCCAAATCCCTCTGCAGACTTCCAGTATCCTCTGCACATTTTGCTTTTCCACTTATCTTAGTGTCGTCTGCAAACTTGGACACATTGCCCTTGGTCCCCAACTCCAAATCATCTATGTAAATTGTGAACAGTTGTGGGCCCAACACTGATCCCTGAGGGACACCACTAGCTACTGATTGCCAACCAGAGAAACACCCATTAATCCCCACTCTTTGCTTTCTATTAATTAACCAATCCTCTATCCATGCTACTACTTTCCCCTTAATGCCATGTATCTTTATTTTATGCAGCAACCTTTTGTGTGGCACCTTGTCAAAGGCTTTCTGGAAATCCAGATATATCACATCCATTGGCTCCCCGTTATCTACCGCACTGGTAATGTCCTCAAAAAATTCCACTAAATTAGTTAGGCATGACCTGCCCTTTATGAACCCATGCTGCGTCTGCCCAATGGGACAATTTCCATCCAGATGCCTCGCTATTTCTTCCTTGATGATAGATTCCAGCATCTTCCCTACTACCGAAGTTAAGCTCACTGGCCTATAATTACCCGCTTTCTGCCTACCTCCTTTTTTAAACAGTGGTGTCACGTTTGCTAATTTCCAATCCACCGGGACCACCCCAGAGTCTAGTGAATTTTGGTAAATTATCACTAGTGCATTTGCAATTTCCCTAGCCATCTCTTTTAGCACTCTAGGATGCATTCCATCAGGGCCAGGAGACTTGTCTACCATTAGCCCCATTAGCTTGCCCATCACTACCTCCTTGGTGATAACAATCCTCTCAAGGTCCTCACCTGTCATAGCCTCATTTCTATCAGTCACTGGCATGTTATTTGTGTCTTCCACTGTGAAGACCGACCCAAAAAACCTGTTCAGTTCCTCAGCCATTTCCTCATCTCCCATTATTAAATCTCCCTTCTCATCCTCTAAAGGACCAATATTTACCTTAACCACTCTTTTTTGTTTCATATATTTGTAGAAACTTTTACTATCTGTTTTTATATTCTGAGCAAGTTTACTTTCATAATCTATCTTACTCTTCTTTATAGCTTTTTTAGTAGCTTTCTGTTGCCCCATAAAGATTTCCCAGTCCTCTAGTCTCCCACTAATCTTTGCTACTTTGTATGCTTTTTCCTTCAATTTGATACTCTCCCTTATTTCCTTAGATATCCACGGTCGATTTTCCCTCTTTCTACCGTCCTTCCTTTTTGTTGGTATAAACCTTTGCTGAGCACTGTGAAAAATCGCGTGGAAGGGTCTCCACTGTTCCTCAACTGTTTCACCATAAAGTCTTTGCTCCCACTCTACCTTAGCTAGTTCTTCTCTCATCCCATTGTAATCTCCTTTGTTTAAGCACAAAACACTAGTGTTTGATTTTACCTTCTCACCCTCCATCTGTATTTTAAATTCCACCGTATTGTGATCGCTCCTTCCGAGAGGTTCCCTAACTATGAGATCCTGTCTCATTACACAGGACTAGATCTAGGACCGCTTGTTCCCTCGTAGGTTCCATTACATACTGTTCTAGGAAACTATCGCGGATACATTCTATAAACTCCTCCTCAAGGCTGCCTTGACTGACCGGGTTACCAATCGACATGTAGATTAAAATCCCCCATGATAACTGCTGTACCATTTCTACATGCATCAGTTATTTCTTTGTTTATTGCCTGCCCCACCATTATGATACTATTTTGTGGCCTATAGACTACTCCTATCAGTGACTTTTTCGCCTTACTATTCCTGATTTCCACCCAAATGGATTCAACCTTATCCTCCATAGCACCGATGTCATCCCTTACTGTTGCCCGGATGTCATCCTTAAATAACAGAGCTACACCACCTCCCTTACCATCCACTCTGTCCTTCCGAATAGTTTGATACCCTCGGATATTTAACTCCTAGTCGTGACCATCCTTTAACTATGTTTCAGTGATGGCCACTAAATCATAGTCATTCACGATGATTTGCGCCATCAACTCATTTACCTTATTCGGAATACTACGAGCATTCAGGTAAAGTACACTTATGTTGGCTTTTTTACCTCTGTTCTGAATCTTAACACTTCGATCAGTAACCTCTCCTAAGTTATATTTCCTCTTAACCTTTCTCCTAATTTTCCTTGTCGTTGAACCCATATCTTCATGTAACAATCTGCCACGTCGCTTACCATTAATGTTTTCACTTCCCATTTTATTTCTTTTAGTATTCCTGGTCCTATTCACTGAGCTCCCCTCAGTCACTGTACCTTGTACTGTCGCCCTTTTTGATTTTTGACTATGGCTTCTCTGCCTTACACTTTCCCCCTTACTGCCTTTTGTTTCTGTCCCTGTTTTACTACCTTCCAAATTCCTGCATTGGTTCCCATCCCCCTGCCACATTAGTTTAAACTCTCCCCAACAGCTCTAGCGAACACCCCCCCTCGGACATTGGTTCCAGTCCTGCCCAGGTGCAGACCATCTGGTTTGTACTGGTCCCACCTCCCCAGAATCGGTTCCAATGCCCCAGGAATTTGAATCCCTCCCTCTTGCACCATCTCTCGAGCCACGCATTCATCCTCTCTATCCTGACATTCCTACTCTGACTAGCTCGTGGCACTGGTAGCAATCCTGAGATTACTACCTTTGAGATCCTACTTTTTAGTTTAACTCCTAACTCCCTGAATTCAGCTTGTAGGACCTTGTCCCATTTTTTACCTATATCGTTGGTGCCTATGTGCACCACGACAGCTGGCTGTTCACCCTCCCACCCCCCCCCCCTCCCCCAGAATGTCCTGCAGCCGCTCCGAGACATCCTTGACCCTTGCACCAGGGAAGCAACATACCATCCTGGAGTCTCGATTGCGCCCGCAGAACTGTCTGTCTATTCCCCTTACAATTGAGTCCCCCATCACTATAGCCCTGCCATTCTTCTTCCTGCCCAGCTGCGCAGCAGAGCCAGCCACGGTGCCATGAACCTGGCTGCTGCTGCCTTCCCCTGGTGAGCCATCTCCCTCAACAGTATCCAAAGCGGTATATCTGTTTTGCAGGGAGATGACCGCAGAGGACACCTGCACTGCCTTCCTACTCTTGCTCTGTCTTTTGGGCACCCATTTTCTATCTCCCTCAGTACCTTTCACCTGCGGTGTGACCAACTCGCTAAACGTGCTATCCACGATGTCCTCAGCATCGCGGATGCTCCAAAGTGAGTCCATCTGCAGCTCCAGAGCTGTCAAGCGGTCTAACAGGAGCTGCAACTGGACACACTTCTTGCACGTGAAGGGGCCAGGGACAGTGGACGTGTCCCTGAGCTCCCACATCGCACACGAGGAGCATGACACGGGTCTGAGATCTCCTGCCATGTCGTAAACCTTCGGTTAACTTCAACAATTACAATTCCCCCCCCAAAATAAGATAAATAAATAAACAACAAAGAAAAAAATAAATAAATATACCAATGAAAAGAAAACAGAAAAACTACTTGCCAGTCACTTACCAGGGATAAAAAGCACTTCCTCCCCACCCAGCTTCGAATTTCCACCTAGATTCAAATTCACAAACTTACTCTTGGTTCTGTCTCGCTCTGGCAGTGTCTTCTCTGGCTCACTGGGAGAACTCACTGGGAGTGAGTTTACAAGTTGCTCTTTTTAAATTGTCCTGAATTGACTCCCCTCCCCCACCTGCTTTTAGATCAAGGTAGATTTAAGTGACTGACACTTAACTGCCAACCAGTTATGTGAGTGGGTGGGGCCTCCCCTTGTTAACCTACACTGCACAATTGTAGCTTAATTTAAATTAATTTAAACTCCTGAAATTTAAAAGGAGCTGCCTTACTGATTTGATTCAATTCCCACCTAGATTCAAATTCCCAAACTCACTCTTGGTTCTGTCTTGCACTGGCTGTGTCTTCTCTGGCTCACTGGGAGAACTCACTGGGAGTAAGAAAAACATTCTGATCAGGAAATTGGTTTCAATCACCACCGATGGTGCACCGCCACTAAAGGATTTGTTGCACTTTGCAGGAATGATCCTGAATTCCCCTCCTTTGTCAATTACCACTGTGTTATCCACCAACGAGCAGTAGCGAGCAAGGATATTGGCTTTTCTCAGATAATGACAGTTGATGTCAAGATCGTCAACTCAATTCATGCCAGAGCTCTGCAACATCACTTGCTCAAATCGTTACTCGATGAGCTTGCTGCCACTTACAGCGAGCTAAATCTTCCTGCAGATGTGAGGTAGTTAGGTCGAGGAAAGGTCCTCCAGAGATTTTTAGATCTCCTCCCTGAAATCGCCACCTTTCTTAAATAAGGAAATGAGGTGCACAGCGAGCTGTCAGATAATGCGTAATTGGACCAAGAGACTGGGGGGTGGGGGGGGGGGGGGGGGGGGGGGTGCCTCCACTGGCGGGATCCTCCGCTTTGCCGGTAGCACACACATGTCCGCGGATTTCCCGATGACATGGGAGTGGTCACAATGGGAGACCGCATTAGTCGGCTGCTGGGACAGAGGATCCCCCTGCCAGAAATGTGTCTGGCAGGACGGAGAATCCCTCCCGAGGGCCGGGATTCTCCGAGCCTGTGCCGGCTCAGAGAATTGGAGTTGACGGAGGGATGGCCCGTGGCGCCGGTCCGAGGCCGGGATGCGATTCTCCGGCGACCGTAAAATCGCCGCCAGCCACGCGCGGTCGACACGCCGCCGGTCTGAGGGTGTTGAAATAGGCCCCCGCGGCGATTCTCCACAGTCGACCGGCCGAGTTCCTGCCAGCGTGGTTCTAACATGGTTCCACCCGGCCGGAGCTCGAACCCGCGGTCACGGTGGCCGTCCTATGTGGAGGCAGGGGGATCAGACTCCGGGGAGGCCCCCATGACAGCCAGGTCCGCAATCGGGGCCACCCATCGGCGGGCTCATGCGATCCGGGGGAGGGGGGGTCTACCTTCTTCCGCGCCGGCCCGCTATCTGGCTCCGCCATGTTGTGCGGGCCCAGCCGGCGCGGACCCACGATCCCCCTCCCTTCACCGGACACTGCTCCCCCTGCCTACCCCAGACACTTTACCCCTCCCATCCCCGGACACTGTTTCCCACTCCCATTCCCGGACATTGTTCCCCCTCCCTTCCCCAGACACTTTCCCCACCCCTTCCCCAGACACTGTTTCCCCCTTCCCATCCCTGGATCTGTTCCCCCTCCCCTCCCCGGACACCGTTACCCCTCCCTTCCCTGGACACTGTTCCCCCTCCCTTCCCCGGACACTGTTCCCACTCCCATCCCTGGACATTGTCACCCTTCCCATCCCCGGACACTGTACCCCCCTCCCATCCCCAGACACTGTACCCCCTTCCCTTCCCCGGACACTGTTCCCCCCTCCCTTCCCCGGACACTGTACCCTCTCCCTTCCCTGGACACTGTTTCCCCCTCCCTTCCCCGGACACTGTTCCCCCTCCCATCCCTGGACACTGTTCCCCCCTCCCTTCCCCGGACACTGTACCCTCTCCCGTCCCCGGACACTGTTCCCCCTTCCCATCCCCGGACAATGTACCCCCTCCCTTAACCGGACACTGTTCCCCCTTCCCATCCCCGGACACTGTTCCCCCTCCCTTCCCCAGAGACTGTTCCTCCTCCCTTCCCCAGACACTTTCCTCCTCCCTTCCCCAGACACTTTCCTCCTCCCTTTCCCAGACACTGTTCCCCCTTCCCATCCCCGGACACTGTTCCCCCTCCCTTCTCCGGACACTGTTCCCCCTCCCTTCTCCGGACACTGATCCCTCTCCCTTCCCCGGACACTGTTCCCCCTTCCCATCCCCGGACAATGTACCCCCTCCCTTAACCGGACACTGTACCCCCTTCCCATCCCCGGACACTGTTCCCCCTCCCATCCCCGGAGACAGTTCCTCCTCCCTTCCCCAGACACTTTCACCCTCCCTTCCCGGACACTATCTCCCCCTTCCCATCCCGGACACTGTTCCCCCTTCCCATCCCCGGACACTGTTCCCCCTTCCCATCCCCGGACAATGTACCCCCTCCCTTAATCTGACACTGTCCCCCCTTCCCATCCCCGGACACGATTCCCCCTTCCCATCCCGGACACTGTTCCCCCTTCTCATCCACGGACAATGTACTCCCCTCCCTTCCCCGGACACTGTTCCCCCTCCCATCCCCGGACACTGTTCCCCCTCCCTTCCCCGGACACTGTTGCCCTCCCTTCCCCGGACACTGTTCCTCCCTCCCATCCCCGGACACTGCTCCCCCTCCCTTCCCTGGAAAACTCAACACTTTCCTCCCCCATTACATTAGAGGTTCCTGCAATGAAATGCAACATAACATCAACAATCAACTGTGGCCCTGCCGTTAACAATTGTTCATAGTAACGGAATCTTGCAATAGTCTCACTCAGTTTTTCTATTGTTCTCTCCACTGATGTAGTCTTCATAATGGCGACTTCAGGTCATTTTGAGTGTGCGTCGACCACAAGGAAAAGCATCCGTCCTTCGAATGGCCCTGCATAACCTGTATGAACTCTTTGTAATGGCCCTTCTGGCCATCCCCATGGGTACAACGGCGCAAGTGGCGCAGGATTCAAACTTTGCACAAGGCGAACAAATTCTCGCCTTCTCTTCGATTTTGCTATTAAACCCTGGCTATCTCCTTCATCCTTACTATCCCACAATGACCTTCATGAAGTTGGTTTAGGACACGTTCCTTTACCAGTGGCAGAATGATGACCTTCATTCCTCAGAGGAGGCACCCAGCCAATACAGATAGTTCGAGTCCTCGGGTAACATATGGTTTCAATTCCAGGTTTTCTCCCACAGCCTTGCCACGTAGTGCCATGTCCAGAACTTCTGACATTCGTCGATTATTTCTGATATTCTTCTTAACTTGACCTGCAGTTACAGGAGTGTTATCGACTTCTTCACAAGAGTAAATATTATCACTCAAATTATTCATTGTCGGCTCGTTAGCTAAAGGTAATCTAGAGAGTCCACCAGTGTTCCCATGGTGATTTGATTGATGATATTTTATTGTATATGTGTGTGCTGACAACAGCAAAGCCCACATCTGCCTCCTGATCGCTGCTAGAAATAGAATACCGGTGTACGGCTCAAGTATCGTTGTCAGTGGTCGATGATCTGTTATAAAGCAGATTCCCGTCCATATACGTATTAGTAAAAATGTTTGATTCCGAAAATTATGCCTGAAGCCTCCTTCTCCATCCACGCATAGCTCATTTCTGCTTTTCTCAATGATCTTGATGCAAAAGCTAATGGTTTCTCTTCATGTGAGAAACCATTGCTCCCACCACATAAGGTGCTGCATCGCAAGCCAGTTGCAAGGGTAGCTTTGGATCAAAGTGTGTCAGAACTTCTGACTTTGGTAGTGTCTCTTTAGCTTGTACAAAGGCCTTCTCACAGTCAATTCCATTTCCTGTTTTGACACAACAAGGCGTGTAAATGCTTGCGAAGAGTTGCTAGATTAGGGCCAAACCTTCCCGAATAGCTTAATAGGCCCAAAGCGATCAAAGTTGATTTTAGTTTTGAGATGCAGGTGCCTCAGTTCTGGATTTTACTTTGGAAAGCGATTTGAGCAGTCCCTTTGCATCTATGATGTGCCCCAGGTATTCACTAGAAGATTTGAAGATTTATCGTTCTGTACTCGTCGTCTGTCTCTGGACTGGCGTCTAAATTTTGAACATGTTCACCTTCAATCTTTCTGGTAACTAAGATATCATCTAAGTAGCACTGGACTCCTTCAACTCCGCTTATAATTTGAAACAACACAGATGCCGAACTGAAGTCTTACATATCTAAATAGTCCTTTGTGTGTCACGATTGTCAAAAATTGTTGTGAATCTGGATCTACATTTATCTGGAGATGAGCTTGACTAAGGTCAACTTTACCCAAATTTTAGCCTCCAGCCAACCCAGCAAGTAGATCATCAATTAAAAGCAGAGTGGTGAAGAAGGCATTCAGCATGCGAGGTTTTATTGGCCAGAATATTGAATACAGGAGTTGGGACATCTTGTTGGAGTTGTGCAAGGCATTAGGCAGGCCACACATGGAATACTGTGTTCAGTTCTGGTCACCCTATTATAGGAAGGATATTGTGAAACTAGAAAGAGTGCAGAAGAGATTTCCGAGGATGCTACCAGGACTTGATGGTCTGAGTTATGAGGAGAGGCTGGATAGGCTGGGACTTTGTTCCCTGGAGCATAGACGGCTTAGGGGTGAACTTATAGAGGTCTATAAAATAATGAGGAGCATAGATAAGATAGATAGTCAACATCTTTTTGCAAAGGTAGAGGAGTCTAGAACTAGAGAGCATCGGTTTAAGGTGAGAGGGGAGAGATACAAAAGAGACCAGAGACGAAATTCTTTCACACAGAGGGTGGTCACCATCTGGAATAAGCTGCCAGAGGCAGTGGTAGAGGTGGGTACAATTTTTTCCTTTAAAAAACAGTTACACAGTTACATGGGTAGGGTGGGTATAGAGAGATATGGGCCAAATGGGGGCAAGTGGGACTAGCTTAGTGATAGAAACTGGGCGGCATGGACAAGCTGGGCTGAAGGGCCTGGTTCTATGCTGTAAACATCTACTGCTCTGCACACACTATAATGACGTTAAAATTGCCACATATGCATGTCAAACCATCTTTCTTCATTATGGGCACAATTGGCATGGCTCAATCATTTACATTAACGGGTTCAAGGACCCCTATCTTGATCAGCCTATCTAATTCTGCCTCGACATTAGGCCTGATGGCGTACAGCGCTGACCTAACCTTAAAGCACCTTGCTTGGCTTTAGTCCTTAATCTTTAGCTTGACTGAGATCTCTTTTATGCTTCCCAGCTCTCCATTAAAGATAATGGCACATTTCTTTAAAGTTTTCGGTAGACCTGCTGCAGGAGTCCGACATGAGATTCACCTTGACCCAGGTGAGCATGATTCTCTCCAACCACGTTCTCCCCATTAGGAGAGTTACCTATAACGATGAGCAAGGACAAGTCTGCGGTCTGTCCCATTCAGCTGCACATATACATTGAAATGACCCCTCAATGGACCCCGTTCTAGGTTGAGGGTTTTACATAGATAGAATTTACATAGAATTTACAGTTTTAAGGCGATATATCATGGTTTCCCTTGGTAAACAGTCTCTGGTAGCAATGAAATGACTGCTCCTGTGTCCACCTCCATTTTCACCCGTATTCAATCCAGTGAAAGAGTGAGCCAGTAATGGTTTGTGGTGCCCGCAATGGCCAATACATTCAACAATAGTTTGCCATCTGACTGTGACTCTGGTCCTTTTCCGGGCCTGCTTTGTATCACGTACATCCTTTTCCCTCTATTCTGTTTTCCTTTGGAGACACTTGGTTCTTGCTTTTAATAATTCTTGTTTGGAACTTGTTTCTCTCTCTCCAACACGCACATTTGATGTGCCCCCTTTTTGCCACAATTCCTGCATTTTGCATCCTTGCGCCAGCAATCTGCTGCTGCATCCTCGGTTTTTGCACATCGGCGGCAATTTCAAACCCGTGTCTGTGTTCGGGTCTCAGCCGATATTTTATGTGTTCCGGTGCTCGAGCTTAATTTGTTCAGCTTCCTTTGCTGCTAATTCCGTAGAGATCTCGACTTCTAAAGCTTTCTTTCGGCTTAAGTTGCTTTTTGTTAACAGCCTTTTTTGGCTAGCTTCACTCCTTAACCTACACATTGAACTGCCTCTAATGGTGTTCAAGACATCTCCAAATTCACCGTATTCAGCTAATTTCTTCAAAGTAGCTACAAGCCGTGTGATTGATTCACCTTCTTGTTGGTTATTGAACCCCACAGCGATGACCAAAGGTTCAGGTGAGAAGTGGCCCTGCAATATCTCCACATTCTCATCATAGGTTATCGAACCTGGCTTTTCTGGCTGCAGCAGACTTCGCATGAAGTTGAATGTTTGCCCCCCCATTGTAGTTTGGACTACAATATCTGCAGCAATTTTATTTGTTTGGACAAAATGATCAAATCTTTCAGTAAATGAGCTCCACCCCTCGGAGTTATCATCATACGGTCCCATGGGGCCAAAACGCCCCACCATTTTTGCGATGGAAAGGGCTTGCGTAAGCACGATGTGCCACAAAGCTTTTAGTACAACCTCGCTTCTTTTTTTCAAACAAGGTACCACAGAGCTCAGCCTGTTTCCTTCCGCGTTTTGGAAGACCCCCCAGCTCGAAACTATCATTGCAGGGTACTTGTTACTCACTCTCTGTGCTGTTCCAGATCTTTCCGAGCAGAGCACGTGACAAACTTCTTTTCGATACTGTTTCCTACAAAATATATGTTTAAATTTTGGGTTCCTTCGATGGCTGCTACCGATATGTAGCACCCCTCCGTCACCAGCTTTGGTATAGTGATGTTTTTAGATTCTTAATCCTTTTTGAATGCCTGCGATTTTTCTATATTGTCTTTTCTTCTCTGGGTGTCTGCCAGCGTGATTCCGACTTCCTCCTTGCCAGTTTTCTTTATGGTATTTTTAAAGGATTCGCTTTCAGACCACGAAAGTACAAACAAACAAGAGCTTTGTTGGAAAAGTGTTTACTCAACAGGCTGTAAGGACAGACTGCCCATTTGCCCACGCAAATGGCCGATTATCTCATCAGTAAATCTTGTGATCGGACCCTTAAAGTGACCTTGTTCCAACTAGGGACAAACATGACTACACAACAGTCTTTATCGCAAATTTTAACGCAGAATCGAAGCGGAGGGTTTTGAGCACAGCAAGAGCTACAGAGGGCAATGGCTGAAGAGTTCTGGAGTTAGTGGCTGAGTGAGAGATTGTGTTGAATGATTGGTTTGGTTGAGTGAAAGAGGTGAAGCATCATCTCAGGTTAGAGGAATGGATGTAGAAGGAAATAATGGAGGTAGGGTGGGGCAACATGAATATTCCCCCTCCCCCACTGGGCCATCTCTCACTTGTTCTTTCGTTTTGCTACATCTTTGTTGCAATCACTTCCAGCTCCCACTAATCACTGTCCTAGATGTTCCACTTCCTCTTATATATCCTCACATTTTCCCCTCTCCTTAACGCTGAAGGAGGGCCATGCAAACTCTTAACGTTAACTCTGTTTTCTCTCCCTAGGCATGCTGCCTGACCTCCTGGGCTCATCTAGCTGTGTCTGATTTTGTTTTGAAATATTTTGTGGTTAGTTTCCTTTCCACCAAGAGCCAGAGGAGAGGGGAGGCTTAATGGAAACACAATGGTGCAATTGATGCCATATCCCCTTAAAAGGGAAAGTTAGTTCAATGCTTCATGCAAAAGACTGCACTGCCCTGCCAATACCTCACTTTGGTGACAGTCTCTCGAGGCCTAGAGTAAGAACTGAACCCGTGAACTTCTAACCGAGGGGCAGTCCTATTATCTTCAGAGTCAAGCTAACACACACAAATGTACATCACTTTCAGCCACAAAGAGATGATTCAAGAGTTTTTTTTTACTGATACCAGTTGTTTCTCACTGTATAAGAGACATCCACAACCAATGACTGGAGAAGCAGATGTGCTGTTAAACTGCTGTGATAATGAGATGGTGTTGATATATTTTAAACTAATTGCAGCAGCCTATGAATAGACCAGCTCTGCTACGATATAATTATTCACTCTGTCATTTACTTCTTTATTGTATTTGTCTTCCCACATACTTTAAAATGAAGATTCACATTTTATGCAAATACACAGTAATTATCCCAAAATCAATGGTGCAGTTAATAGTTTTTTTTCCCAGAATCTAACTTCAATACCTTAGAGTATTCTGGCTTCAATTAAAATATTTCAGGAGATAATCATTTAAATACAGTTTTCCATATTACATAATTACATATTTATAATTACATTTTCATATTTCAGAGTACTATGCTTATTAAATATGAGTGTACACAATCCGTTAATGTTAACCGGGATAGCCCTTCATTTAGATTCAATCCCCTTGCAGTCCACATCCTGGGACTGGGCATGGCGCAAGCCAATGGAGGTGAACGGCTGACCTACAACCCACCCACCCTACCACTTCGTCCATATTCCAGCGTTGGTGGAATATGCAATAATCTAAAGGCATCTACTACCGACGGGCAGCACTGTACCACAAGCGATTAGCACTGTGGCTTCACTGCGCCAGTGTCCCAGGTTCGATTCCCGGCTTGTGTCACTGTCTGTGCGGAGTCTGCACGTTCTCCCCGCGTCTGTGTGGGTTTCCTCCGGGTGCTCCGGTTTCCTCCCACAGTCCAAAGACGTGCAGGTTCGGTGGATTAGCCATGATAAATTGCCCTTAGTGACCAAAACGAAAAGGTTAGGAGGGGTTATTGAGTTGGGTCGGTGCAGACTTGATGGGCTGAATGACCTCCTTCTGCACTATATGTTCTATGATTCACAATTGGAGACGAGGAACCTGGCTGGCATTATGTGGGGAGCTGCACCGAAGTCTGCTTGTAAGTGCAGGCACCTTACTGATGACGGGATGGCAGCGGGGGCTGATGTTTGGAGATCAGCAGTCGACGGTACTCCCTTCTTCTACCTCCATCTGGCGCACACTGGATAAGCACAGCTGCGGTATGGACTGACCTGTGTTGCAGGGTACAGATTAGAAATATCCCGGCTTTGATCACTATTGTATTCTGAATGAGTTGAGCAAGCAGGAAAGAAAAACAAAATGAAGACCAAATACTGCGGATGCTGGAAATATGAAATAAAGCCAGCAATGCTGGATAAGCTCAGCAGGTCTGGCAGCATTTGTGAAGGGAGAAACAGGGTTAATGTCTCAAATCCATACGACTCTTCTTCAGAGTTAAAGAGAGGGAGAAATGCGATGGATTAGGTACTGTATAAGAGGAGCTAGAGCAAGTAGAATGGATTAGAAGGTCAGTGATAGATGGGAGTTCAGAGAGATTGCAACAAAGATGTGCAGGGCAGAAGACAAAGGAAGTGTGAATGGCAGTGTGAAGGACTATAGAAGATGCTAATAGCAGGGAAATAAATGATTGCCAGGGTGCTCCTCCTTGGCATCCAGGGCTGGGATGGCATGGGTGATTGTTGGACAAGGGAAAGGGTGAGGTTCAGCAGTGAAGGCCCGGTCTTTCGCTCTCCCACTGACACTCAACACCCAGTCACACACGTGACAAGTGTCAGTTAGGCAGGTAACAGGAGACCCACGGAACTGCCTTCTGAAGAGGAACCAAAGCATTTGAGATGGCAGGGGTGGGGGGGCAGGATCAACAGCAGCGTAAACATCTTCATCAGAAAATCCAGGGGTGGTGCGGTGGGAGTGGTGACCAGCCACAGGGCTTTGCTATCGGGCCGCCGCTCAAAATGGCAGTCCGATAGCAGGATTTCCTTGGGAATCCCTCATATTCCTCACCATGCATAAATTTGCATGGAGAGGGATACTGAACAGCTTCCGTTGGGAGCGATTCTCCTCCGGCGCAGCCTCCCAAACGGAGAATCCAGTCCCTGGTGATAACCAATTAACTGGTATTGTACCTGTAAAACCTCAGGTACTTTTGACCAGTTTACTTATTCAAATGTTTTAACTTGGTGTCTTTATTTACGAGGAAACAAACCACAAACACAAGTTCAAAATTCAACAATATTTATTAACACAGTTAACCCTTTTATTACACACATAAAACAGGAGGGTACCCTGGATTCAAATATACTACCTGCAAAGATGGTTTGGTAGGCTGTGGATCTGATCGCTGGAATTCCTCTGTCCGGTCTTCACAACGGTGATTGTCGCTGACAGTCTCTTCCTTCCTCCCTTCAGGTCTCGTCAAGGTCACCTCGCACACCGAGTCTTTTGCTCCTGGTGTGTCTGAGATGCATACCTTTATCCCCCTCTCTCCCCGCCTTTCCAGAAACTTCTCTGGCTTCCGGCCAATGAGGTCACGGGAAGGGGGCCCAACACTCAGTGGGTTTCTTGCTGTCTGCCTGACAGGCCCGCCCCCAGGCGTCCATCTCCATGGTGTTGCTTACATGTAACCTATTGTCATTTATGGTAATAGCAGGTACTCTAGGTGACAGAAAGTCTGGACCAATCTGGGCTTCTAACAATAGGCCAGTGCATTTCAATGGGGTATGATGATCTTCTGCTGGGGCTCAGTAGATTGCGATGATCTTTGATGGGTCAGGCCCAGGCATGTTCTGCCAGCTTGTCTGTTGGACTTTGATCTAGTCTGAATTCCAACAGCCTGCCTGAGGTTTGACTGCAGTATGATTTTAAAATGCCCAATTCTTTAATTTAGGATATCCAAGTTAATCGGGCGAATTCTTTAATTTAAAATACCCAATTTTAATCTGGCCTAAATCTAGGCCTTGGTAGGTTACTGCACTGGGGTTGGTTATACTGGATTACAAGCTGGGGTTGCTCTGTATCTTTTTATAAATTTAGAGTACCCAATTTTTTTTTTCCAATTAAGGGGCAATTTAGCGTGGCCAATCCTCCTAAGCTGCACATCTTTGGGTTGTGGGGGTGAAACCCACGCAGACACGGGGAGAATGTGCAAACTCCACACGGACAGTGACCCAGGGCTGGGATTCGAACCCGGGTCCTCAGCGCCGCAGTCCCAGTGCTATCCACGGCGCCACATGCCACCTCTCTGGAGCTGCTCTGTTAATATTAAAACTCTTATATGCTCCCTGCCTGCACTAACGTTACATTCCTGTGTCACAATGGTACACTTTTCATTCAGCTTGTTGTGAGGGAGAAAGTGGGACTGCCCACTCGGGATGAGTTCTGTCCCATCTGAGCCATTTTGCTAAATTTGATGAAATGATTTCAATTCTCCTGCTCCATGTTGTAAGGCAGCCAAAGGCACATGGCCGGCAGCTTTATTGGTATCTGGCACCGCGGCAACGTGCAGTACCCATCTTTGGTGTGAATGGTTTTGGGGGACGCCATTTTGTGCACATCAACATTCCATAAATGGCAATGAAATGTAACATCCTGCTAACTTTGTTACTGACGGTTCTAGAACGTCGTCCCCCGTCATCAATGACTCCCAAACCGCAAGGATTATTTCTTCACCCACCATTCAATCAAAACCGCTCTGAATGTTTAGAAAAACAATTACATTGCCTTTTTCTTCAAAACCCTTCAAAAGTTGCACAATACAGCTGTCACAGCCTCCCAAGAGAAATGTAAACTTAAAAACAGCTGAATGTCTAGGGACTGGTTTAGCTCACTGGGCTAAATCGCTGGCTTTTAAAGCAGACCAAGGCAGGCCAGCAGCATGGTTCAATTCCCGTACTGGCCTCCCCGAACAGGTGCCAGAATGTGGCGACTAGGGGCTTTTCACAGTAACTTCATTTGAAGCCAACTTGTGACAATAAGCGATTTCCATTTTCATGTCTAAGCCAACGCATGTAGCCTCACTGGAAATGGACCTACTGCATAGCACAAAATTGTAGTTAAAAACAGTAGAATTTCTCCTCCTTTCTTATGGAGGAGCTGTAAGTTATTGTAGATATGGGCTGGTACTTACCCCCTGTTGCTAAAAAAACAGTTAAGTAATTTATTTGATTGTTCTAATGGTGGAGGCACCCTACTCTCCCTCACTCTTCAATTCAAGACAATGCCATCACACTACCCACTAAAGTCAAGATGCTGCCAGACCTACTGAGTTTATCCAGCGTTTTCTGGTTTCAGCCCTTCAATCCTTTCTTACTTGGCTTCCCTTCAATATATCTGTGCCATTTGCCCTAACCATTCCCTGGAGGTGGTGCAGCAACACCACTGCCTCTGACCCAGATGCTCAGGGTTCAAGTCCCATTCCAAGACGTTTTGGCTGTGGAAGGAGTGCTCATGAGGCTGATGCAGTTCAAGCAGGTTGATAATCAGCCTGCTCGTGCTTCCAAAACTTCTTTCCCAATCCCGGAAGGGAAAAGATTGTGTGTGAAGATAGGAACCAAATAAACCACTCCCTGTTGTAACAAGTTCCAAGCTCTGGGTAACAAAGGGCGCAATCAAATGGAAAAGTTTCTGATTGTCATTTGTGGCGGGTTTGTGCCAACGGACGCACTTGGGTGGTCAGGGACAGGGCAGGGTGCCCCCTGGTCCTCTCCCTGACACCGGGGCACCCTGACACTGCCAATCTTGGCACCCTGACAGTGCTCCCGTCAGCTTTGCAGTGCCACCTGGACAACTTGGCAGTGCCAAGGTGTCAGCCTGGCAGTGCCATAGTGCCCATGTTCCAGGGCAGAGGACCAGGGGGCCACCCTGCCCTGTCCCTGTCCCTGACCACCCAGGTGCCTCCAATGGGCCGGGAGCACTCCATTCCCCCATCCCTCCCAGTTGCCGATCTGCATTTGTGTGGACCAATACTGAACGGCGCCCAGCTGGGGACTCCCTGGGGAGGGCGGTAGATGCTGGGAGTCTGATAGATCCCGGGTGAGCACGCCTAAGTGGGTTTTAAACTTACTTAGGCATAGGAGGATCGAAACCTGGGTAGATCGCGCGAGGCATACTCGCTGTCGGTAAGCCTGCGGGAGGTCTCTTCCGGCTGTGTTCGGTCCCGTTCAGATGCAAAGTGTACTGTAGATTGTGTCATGATATGCAGACAGGCACATAATGAGATACAGACAGGCAGCTAACAGAGAACAGGACATAACCAATCAGCAGTCAGTACACTTGGGGGTGGTTGCCCACTATAAAAGGCACGAGGCACTCACACGCCGTCTCTTTTCCACAGGGGACATCTACAGAGTGAGTCAGGGTGTATATATCACATGACACCTCCAGCACGTGGCTAAGAGCTAGTCTGGTTCAGTCAGACAGAGTAATCACACTTAGGTTAGCAGAGAGTCGCACTCACAGAGAACTGTGCTAACTGTGTGACAGGTTCAATAAATCAGATTGAACTAACTTCAAGGTCTTGAGTATCCTTCAGTTAAAGCTGCATCCAGTTGCAGCACGTGTTATCTCAGTGTGCATAACATGACAGATCGGGACCCATATTTATACTGAAAAATCGTTTTCTATCCAGCGAATGAACACTTTCAAAATCTAGTGCCTGGAAAGTTGTTTTTTGCTGCATGTTATTTAATTTTGTACCCCTCACTGTTTGCTCATTATTGCCATTGATACATATGACCTTATATCACTCAATAGCAATTACCCTTTGCCCTATATCTGTCAGTCTACTAAGTGCCTTTGGATCCCTTTAATGACATTTATATCTTTGAGGCATTCTCTGCGTTAGATATTTCATTTGCAATATCTTGCTTCAAGGTCACAGCATTTATTAATGAACAGCAGAGGTCAAAGGCCTGCTCCATGCAGCCTCGTTTGGGCACTGCTGTCAAATTAGGAGTCCTGCTATTGACAACTACCCGCTGCTTCCTATTAATCTCATCAGTTCAATACTTCCACGCTGCATCCCATGAGCTTTCGTTTCAATTGTCATTCTTGCTGTCAGTGGTAGCTGGCGAGCTCTCAATCAATATCACACTCAAGGGGAACCAAATTGAACTCAATTTGGATTTGGATTCCTTTGTTCCTTTAGGTTTGTGCAGACACAGAACAGCAAAGCACATCCTTCCTTGTATTATCTGGTGGCCATTTGACATAATGACAGAAAAGCCATTGGGTAGGAATTTCTGTAACTGCTCCGCTATCCTTGGTTGTCCACTCATTCATTTTGATAGGTGGAAAATCATTGGCCTGTGTGACGTCCACAGCAGGAACTCCTGCAGGCAGAGATTCAATGACCTGATCATATCGAAGTTGGAGTAGGCCATTTGGCCCTTCAAGCTTGTTCCAGCATTCAACAAGGTAATGATTGATAATTTCCCTCTTTTCTATCTTCCCATACTTTCACTTTATCCTTTCATTCCCTGAGTGTCCAAACATCTATCGATCTCGGTCTTGAATATGCTCAAAGACTGAGCATCCACAGTTTTTTATTAGGGTATTTGTTAATTTCATAGTAATAACAATAACAGCAACATAAACATGGTACAATAAACATTTCCATCCCCATCACATTCTTCACACCCCGACAAATAAAACAATAGTCTAGCCCCCCCCCCCCCCCCCCCCCCCCGTGCCCTTGGATTTCTGCTTTTGCTGACCTTTTAATTATCTCCGAGAAAGTCGACGAACGGCTGCCACCTTCGGGTGAATCTGAGATCACCATTGCAGACATTAGAGCAGCCTTCTCGAAGGTCAACCCTCAGAAAGCCACTGGCCTGATGGGCACTCAGGTCTTGCGCAGATCAGCTGGCGGGGGTATTCGCAGAAATCTTCAACCTCTCTTTACAACAATCTGAGGCCCCTATCTGCTTCAAGAAGACGACCATCATCCCTGTACCAAAAAAAAGCCAAGCAGCGTGCCTTACTGACTATCGTCCAGTGGCTCTGAGATCCATCATTATGAAGTGCTTCGAAAGGTTAGTCATGGCACGAATCAACTCCAGCCTCCCGGATTGCCTTGATCCACTACAGTTCGCCGACCGCTGCAACAGGTCCACAGCAGACATCATCTCCATGGCCCTGCACTCTACCCTGGAACACCTAGATAACAAAGATACCTATGTCAGACTCCTATTTATCATCTACAGCTCAGCCTTCAACACCATCATTCCTATGAACCTCACCTCTAAACTTCGTGGCCTTGGCCTCGGCTCCTCCCTCTGCGACTGGATCCAGAACTTTCTAACCCACAGGCCACAATCAGTAAGGATAGGCAATAACACCTCCTCCACGATCATCTTCAACACCGGTGCCCCACAAGGCTGTGCCCTCAGCCCCCTACTATACTCCTTATGCACCTATGACTGTGTGGCCAAATTCCCCTCCAACTCGATTTTCAAATTTGCTGATGACACCACAGTAGTGGGTTGCATTTCAAACAATGACGAGACAGAGTACAGGAATGAGATAGAGAATCTGGTGAACTGGTGCGACAACAATAATCTCTCCCTCAATGTCAACAAAACGAAGGAGATTGTCATCAACTTCAGGAAGTGTAGTGGAGAACATGCCCCTGTCTACAATAATGGGAACGAAGTAGAAAGAGTCGAGAGCTTCAAGTTTTTAGGTGTCCAGATCACCAACAGCCTGTCCTGGTCCCCCCATGCCGCCACTATAGTTAAGAAAGCCCACCAACGATTCTACTTTCTCAGAAGACTAAGGAAATTTGGCATGTCACCTACGACTCTCACCAACTTCTATAGATGCACCATAGAAAACATTCTTTCTGGTTGTATCACAGCTTGGTATGTATCGTGCTCTGCCCAAGACCGCAGGAATATACAAAAGGTCGTGAATGTAGCCCAGTCCATCACACAAACCAGCCTCCCATCCATTGACTCTGTCTATAATTCTCGCTGCCTCAGAAAGGCAGCCAGCATAATTAAGGACCCCACTCACCCCGGACATACTCTCTTCCACCTCCTTCCGTCAGGAAAAAGATACCAAAGTTTGAGGTCACGTACCAACCGACCCAAGAACAGCTTCTTCCCTACTGCCATCAGACTTTTGAATGGACCTACCATGTCACTAACCCAAGTCTCTAATTTCAGGGGCTTCGAGCTCCCCCACATTAGTAGGATCTGTCTCCGGGCTACCAGGGAGGCAAAGGCCAAGACATCAGCCTCTTTCGCCCCTGAAATTCCGACACTCCAAAGATCGCCACCTCTGGACTCGGCACCACCTGTGTTTTAAGTACTGTGGACATAGCCTTAGCGAACCTCTGCCAAAACCCTCTAAGCTTCGGGCATGCCCAAAACATGTGGACATGATTCGCTGGACTTCCCGCACACCTCACACACCTGTCCGCTACCCCGAAAAACTTGCTCATCCGGGCCACCGTCATGTCTGCCCAGTGGACTATCTTGAACTGTATCAGGCTAAGCCTGGCACATGATGTGGATGTGTTAACCCTGCTTAGGGCATCCATGCACAGACCCGCCTCTATCTCTCCCCCTAATTCGTCTTCCCACTTGCCCTTTAGGTCCTTTATCGGAATTTCCTCCGACTCCATAAGTTCTTGGGAGATATCTGATACCTTCCCCTTTCCCACCCATGTTCTAGAAACTACTCTGTCATGTATCCCCCGTGGCAGCAGCAGCGGGAAGGCCGGAACCTGCCTTCTCAAAAAATCTCGTACCTGCAGATATCTAAACCCATTCCCTGCTGGCAATACAAATTTATCCTCCAAAGCTTTCAAGCTGGGGAAGCTCCCGTCTATAAATAGTCGACAACCTTTTTAGTGAATACATTTCTCTCCTGTGTGCTAAATGGCTGATCACTTGTTCTGACCCCTGTGTTCTAGATTCCCAATGTAGGGGAAACATTTCCTCAGCACCTACTATGCCAAGCCCCTTCAAAATTTGATGTTTTAATTAGATCAGCTAATTCTACAAAACTCCAGAGAATATGGGCCTAATCCACTCAATCAGATGGCCGGTTTAGCTCAGTTGGCTGGACAGCTGGTTCGTGATGCAAAACAAGGCCAACAGCGCGGGTCCAATTCCCGTGCCGGCTGAGGTTATTCATGCAGGACCCGCCTTCTCAATCTTGCCCATCGCCCGAGGTGTTGGTGACCCTCAGGTTTAATCACCACCAGCCAGCTCCCCCCCTCAAACAGGAAAGCAACCTATGGTCATCTGGGACTATGACGATTTTTACTTTTAATCTACTCAATGCTGCCATGGGTCTGTCCCCCCCCCCCCCCCAACCACTCCCACCATACGTACGCTCCCCCAAAGGGGCCAATGACTTAGGCTTAGATCAATCCAACCTAGGATCCCTCTAGGATCAAGGGCAATGTTAAAGAATTGCCCCAAAACCAGTTGGTGTGAGTCCAGATCAGGAATAGAAGCCACTAGTCTCCTATGTTGGTGTTTGTCCCACCGGAGACGCCAATAATAATGGTCTATAATAATGTTGGTGAACCACAAGCCTTCCCTTATATCGATCAAATTACCACACTACCCGTTAGTTAGTTCAAAAGATGGTTTATTTACATACTCAAGAGTTATCTCGACATGCAAACACAATATCTACAAGTTAAACTACACCTATCAGCTGCAATAACCTATACTTAACTTCAGGGCGACCAGCACGGTGCAAATGGACAAGGCCTTTATCTGGATTTCACTTGGCTGGTTCGAAGAAAGTGGCTCTGTCTCTGCTGGGCTCATCCATCAGGTAATGATCGTTGGTCTTGAACTTGGCTGGCTGTTCCCGCTATGATTGGGTTGGCACAGGGGTTGGCACAGGCCAGATCTAAAAGAGACAGAATACATGGCTGTGGCCTCTTTTATCCCTCTGGGATTTTGCGCTCTTTGGGGTGGTCCTTAACCTTGGACCCAATAGTTCAACAGGGTTCTGATCACGGTCTTTGATTTCGGCCAATAAAGGGGCGGGTGCCTTGGTAGCTGGGTGGGTCCTTAACGGTCATTGACCTTGGCAGTTGTGCTTTCTGAGTAAGGGGAGTGGCGCCGATCAGTCTGTGGCTGTGCCAGTTTCTTGATTGGAGTTCTATTGTCCTGGGTAAATGTGGCATTAAAATGCAAATGAGCGGGGGTTTCGATCAGGTCTGGTTACCTGTGTTTCAGATACACATAGGCTGTGCATCTGTCGGAGTCCTGGGTTGGCAATTATTCCCATGGTCCTTTGCAGGTGTCCATCCTAGATGGCTACACCTAACAAATGCCGCATCGTCCTAATTTGGTGGAGGCATTTACCAATATCACCAACGTGCCCACCAAAGACCCACTGACCAGCACAAGTCTTCCACTGGGATCTACCATGGTCCTGGTGACCAAGAAAAGAACCTGTTTGTTCACTAAAATCTCCGCTCCCTGGACCCTTCCAACGAAGCCCAAGTTAAACACCTGGTTCATCCACCCCTTCCGCAATCTGCTCTGATCCCTTATCCGCAAAGGAGTCTGCTGCAAAAACATCACAGCGGCATTCCGATTCTTGAGGTGATCTTTTTACTGAGTGTCCCAAACCCCTTGGGCTCTAGCTGACCAACCGAATTGGGGGCCTCCCACCCCACTTAATCATGGAGTCAGTCATTTCCACCGAAAGGGAATAATCAACCAACTGCTCAAAGAGTACAGGCTCAAGGCCCAGTCAAGATTGCCGCCAAACCCACCCACAAAATGAAACAAGGAACAGCCTGTAGTCACCGTCAGCAAACTAACCCCTTCCCCCACCTCTTCCCCCCAACCCAAATATACTTATTGAAACCAAAAGAATGAACAATACCCCCCCCCAAACCTCACTTCCCAACCAAACAAAGACACTGAGCTCATCCAACCAAACCAAACTGGTTCGATGAGCTGCAGCCCCCCCCCCCCCCCCCCACCTCACTCCCGTTAGCGAGATGAATATTTTACTAGCGTGGCAGCCCCCCCCCGCCCCTGCCAGGGTAAGGAAAAAGAAAAACCATAACAGCCCACCCCAGGGATAAAATATGCAGCATTAACAGCACCCCTACACACCACCTGTCTTCCCAACAGGAACTATTATATTTTCAACAGAATAACATAAGACAATAACACTCGTCACAGTTAGCCCCCCCCCCAACCAATAAACACATAACAACAAAAAAAGAACCCCCCCCGAGATCCCCAAGAACAATGAAATACCCACAAACAGCTTCAAATATGATGTGATGTGGAGATGCCTGCATTGGACTGGGGTGAGCACAGTAAGAAGTCTTACAACATCAGGTTAAAGTCCAACAGGTTTGTTTCGAATCACTAGCTTTTGGAGCACAGCTCCTTCATCAGGTGAGTAGGCTGCGTTACGAAAGCTAGTGATTCAAAACAAACCTGCTGGACTTTAACCTGGTGTGGTAAAATTTCTTACTGAGCTTCAAATATGTACAAGGTACCCCAATTCCCTACTCCTCCCACAGCACTCAAAGCCTTCACGAAGCACAGTTAACTACAGCCAAGTCCATGCTTTGCAAGAAAGGAATATGGCTCCTCCGATGTCTCAAAATAATAGCTCTTTGACTCATATGTAACATGCATTCTCGCCGGGTACACCATTCCAAACCAAACTCCCTTCTTTTATAATGCGGCTTAATGCCTTGTTAAAGGCTGCCCTCCTCCTCACCTGTTCGGTTCCAATGTCCTGGTAGATCCTAACGAGATTACCCTAACACTTCAATCTCAATGTTCCTTGGTCTACCTTAGGACCCATTCCTTCTCTGGGAAGCTATGGAAACAAACAAAAACTCCTCATGGTGGTTCGTTCAGCCGGGACGTCTGACGAAGTGTCCGAGAGGCCCTATCCAACTCCAGAGGGGATGTGAGTCCACCACCCCTCCCCACCATCTTTCCAAACATCTGCATGGAAGACGCAGTGGGATTCGGGCCCTTCATACCCTCCGGCAGCCCCACAACTCTGAGATTCAGCCTCCTCGAACGATTCGCGAGATCATCGATTTTGGCCCTCAAACCTCTTGTTCTGGTCAGCTACCATGACCATCTCAGCCTCCAGTGAGGCAATTTGCTCTTCGTGCCTCAGCAGAGCCTTCTACATGCCCTCTAGCATCTCGCCATGTTCCTTCATCGTCTCAGCGGTCTTCTCCAATCTCAATCGGGCAGGACCAAGGGCCTCCTCGATCGGCGTTCAAAGGCTCTCTGGCATCGCCTTCCACTATTTCTCAAATTGCTGGTCAAATTCCTTCGACAGCACATCGGCAAGCATATCTGCCTTTATTGGCGTGTCTGCAGTTGCAGAGGCAGCCTCCGCCATTTTCTCTGCAGAGGAGCTACGCGAAGCCTCAGTCTGTTGACAAATTACCGCCTGCAGGCTTCCTACCGCCCTTATTCGGCATTGTTCTGATAAAGGTATCGTGTATCTCCAAATTGGTTACATTTTCCACAGGACTCCGCCCACAAAAACGAGCAAAAAGGGCTCGAAAACAAGCTGCTGGCAGGAGCGACCTTGTGCGCGACTTCTCCTCACATGTCACCACCAGAAGACCACCCTCTCATTCTGACTGGCTTCACTCCTGGCATAAGGACCTTGGGAAACATGACAGCAGTCACCTGTAAGACTCACTTGAGGGCAGCAGACGGCAGAATTTGACAAATATCACAAGCAGATCCCAGGATGGAACCAGAATGGAGGAAATTAAGGGCCTTGGTGACCTTGACGGCCACTGGCAATTCATGCCAACTGGTCCACTTGGCAGGAAACCTTCTTCCAAATGTCAGCAGCCACCTGATGGGGAAAGCTTGAGCCTCGAGGCACTGGGCCTCAGCCATGTCCCAGAAGTGAATCTTTTGCCTTTATACTCTTGTGTGGAGGATATTGCTTCCTATAAGCTGGATGTTGTGGTGATATGCATCACTGTAAATACACAAGGGGTTAATGTAAATACACCAGAACTAAGTAAACACTAGAGGGAGCACCAGAGACGCCATGGCATGCAGACAGACAGCTAATGAACACATAGAATAGGACATGACCAATGGGCAGTCAAGACGCCCAGAGGTGACACTATCACAAGGGGGCATTACACAACCCATATATAAGGACAGGGCACACATGCTCTGTCTCTTTCCACAGGTGACACTTAGAGAGTAGGACAGGGGCAGATCAGAAGCATCACACCCACCACGTGGCTTAGAGCAGACTGGTTAGTTAGACTGAGTTACTATAGCAAGATTAGCAGGAGAGTCGAACTCAGAGAACTGTGCTAATCGTTCAATAAATCACATTGAACTTACTTCAAAGTCTGGGGTATCTTTTGGTCAAAGCTGCATCGAGTTGCAGCCTGTGTTATCCCAGAGTACATAACACATCAGATGTCATCCCCTGTTGTCCTGCGGAGTGGCAGGTGTTTGAGGAGATGGTTGTTGCTGAGCCTGGTGGCGCTGCTCCTTCTGGGGTTGCCTGGGCTGCTCCTCTTACACCTCATCAGAGCTCCAAGACACAGCTGAATAAGTGGCCTCCATGCTGACCTGAAGGTCAAGAGATGGAAAGTACAGATCAAAAGCAAAAAAAACTCATGGTCGCCAAAATGACTTCCAAACGATTGAAAATTACCTCAAAAGCATTGAAAGTGCACCCTCAGAACAAGTCCTGTGAGCAGAAGCCTTTCACTGAGTCAAGGAAGCGGCTGCCTAAGTATTTAAGCTCACATTTAAAACCTTCCTTGCCTGTCGATTCCTCCACTGTCCTCAAGCTTTGTCTTTTACCTGTTTTTTTCCAGGAATCCCAGGAAACCCAGGCGCATGGTGTTAAAGTCAGAATCCTCGGTTAAACCAGCAGTTATCAACCACTTAACGGATGTGAATGGCAGAGCGTCTGTGTCACGCGGTTTCTCACCACCATCTCTCAAGGGCAATTAGGGATGGGCAATAAATGCTGGCCCAGCCAACGATGCCCAAACCGTGTGAGAGAATTTTTTAAAAAGGAGCTCGGGCTAAGGACTTAAATCGGCGATAGCTTCATCTTTTTAAACCTCCCGCCTGCTCAGAACCCCACACACCTTGATGGGTTAAAATTACCCAACAAGAGTCTAGGTTTTGGTGTGAAGGTTGTCTCATTGTTACCTTGGAACAGGCGCCATTACCATTGTTCAAATACCTTGGAATCTAACATGTACATGACTACTACGCGATCTCCAATTGTCTTCAAACAGATGGATTGAATTGGCTCATTCTTACCAAACTGAAAGCCATTTATTTGACAACACAGAATATAGGAGCAGGACTAGGCTATTCGGCCCATTGAGCCTGCTCCACCATTCAACATGATCCTGGCTGATGCTCTATCTCAACATCATACACCTGCGCTTTCTCACCCTATGGCTTGGCCTCCACAGCCTTCTGCAGTACAGAATTCCACAGGTTCACCAACCTCAGAGTAAAGATATTTTTCCTCATCTCAGTCCTATGGCCTGTCCCGTATCCTGAGACTGTGACCCCTTGTTTTCCCCCAGGTCCGAGCCCTGGCATTGTCAACCCGGCACCCAGGCATCCTGGCACTGCCAGCCTGGTACTCTGGCAATGCCCTTGCCAGCCTCTCCCTGCCACCCTGGCAGTGCTAGGCTGGCAGTGCCAAGGTGCCCGGATGCCAGAGGAGTGCCAGGGTACTACCCTGCCCTGTCCAAGGGGTCCTTAATAGCCAAGGAAACCCCTCCAGGTGCATTATGTCTTATGCCTTGTCCACGTTTGTGTAGACTATTACTAAATGGCGTTGAGAGCTCACATGGCCGTTGATTCCCGGGCTCCAGGAGAATGTGGTGAACGTATATTTAAACGAGCTGTACAACTCATTTAAATATGCTAATCTGGGCCACGCCTAGTGAGGGCGAGATCCAGATCGCGGCGTCTCACGAGATTTCACTGGATCTCGCAAGATGTTTCGAGCGTCGCAAATCTTACGAGAAGCCTCCCATGAGATTCAATGGCCTCATCCCGTCACCCGGCATGGTAGCACAGTAGGTAGCACTGTTGCTTCACAGATCCAGGGTCCCAGGTTAGATTCCCGGCTTGGGTCACTGTCTGTGCGGAGTCTGCACATTCTCCCCGTGTCTGCGTGGGTTTCCTCCGAGTCCTCCGGTTTCCTCCCACAAGTACCGAAAGACGTGCTTGTTAGGTGCATTGGACATTCTGAATTCTCCCTCTGTGTACTTGAACAGGCGCCAGAATGTGGCGACTAGGGGCTTTTCACAGTAACTTCATTGCGGTGTTAATGTAAGCGTACTTGTGATAATAATAAAGTATGCAAGTATAGATATATATGCACATTTGGCATTATCCTGAACCACCCACTAACCGACCGAGCTAACCAGCAACCCCCCCCCCTCCCCCACACCACCCACAGGATTTTCAAGGACAAGATGTAACATCTGTTTTCATACTTTCAGAGCGACTAACAAGATAAATTGTAGAACCCAGAGAAAGTGTTGATTGAGAAGCAATCATGTGAAAAATCTTCCATTTGCTTCTCTTATTTCCTGACAAAAACAGACTGATTATGAAGCAGCATAAAGCACCAATTCTCTGCTCCTTAACCATGTGTTGAGAGTGTAATAAAGACAGGGAAAGGCACTTTCATAATTAAGAATAACTTGAACAGCTGTAGGATCTTAATGATTAGTAAAGAAAGAAGATCACTGTGTGACTACACTTGGTGATGTAATGTTTGTTTAACAAATATATGATTAATCAGACAGTCTCGGTCCTTGCGATTCAAATCTTAGCTGAACAATTTATCTCAATGCAGGACAAGATGTTCCTTCTGTTATTATCACCGCACTCCTGTTTTGGAGCTGGTGTTTTTGTCAACTTCTCTAATCACACTCCGTCTCGCACACGGGCTGGGATTGAGCCCAGGTTTTTTGTAAGTTCCCCAGGCTACATTTTCTCCTCAGCCAACACCAGTGACAGACTGTACTGGCCACTCACTTGACTGCTCTTTGCGGACACACCATCCCTGAAAACGAACAACGGCCAGCCCAGCTCCCCCAACACCGACATGCATTTATGGAGCGCCTTCGTACTGTCATGATATGCACTCATGCACAGAATGAGATACAGACAGGCAGTGACAGACATCCAGTACAGCCAATTAACACACAGGACAGAACACAACCAATCACCAGACAGAATACTGGAGGGGGTTTTCCCACTATAAAACACATGAGGCATCAGCACTCTGCCTCTTTCCACTGGTTGACAACTGTAGTGACAGTCAGGGTGTATATATCAGTCAGCACCTTCTACACGTGGCTCAGAGCTAACCTGGTCTAGTTAGTTTTTTAAAAAATAATTTTTATTAAGGTTTTCATAGAATATCAATAACAAAATAAAAAAGGAACCCAACAGGGTTAAGTACAAAACACAGTCTAGAAAAGCAACCCACCATACCCCCCTTCCCCCTGTACATGAATAATAAATTAACGTTAACACCCCGACTTAACACAACAGGTACAACACCCCCTCAGACTCTCCAGTGTGAATAACAGAAACAAAAATAAAGTAATCCCCCCCCCCCCCCCCCGAGTTGTTGCTGCCATTGACCAATGTCTACTGTTCTGTGGTCTAGTTAGTTCTAACAAGCACGTTTAGATTAGTAGAGTGTCAAACCCATAGTGCACTGCTTAACAAGTTCAATAAAGCGTATTGAACCAACATCACAGTTTGGAGTCTACTTTCAAGTACAACTGCATCCAGTTGCAGTCCGTGTTACCCCAGGGTGAATAACACGATGTGGTACCAGTAGTCTACTTTCTCTAAGTGGTTTACCTCGAGTGATTCTGTGACGACCAGCTGCATGGAGTAGGTCCAGGCCCCTCCAGAGTACCAGCATGAAACCCAGTCGGAGGTCTGAGTGAAGGCATACGTGTGTGGAGGACCAGTGGGCACGGACATTTCACAGCTTAAGCTGCAAGCTCTCCATCATTTCAACGAGGGGTAAATAAAACTGAAACGTGTTTTGCAGCTGTGACAAATTTAGGGACTCGGGAAAGATGACCGACAGGAAAATATAGAAATCTCATGGACCTTTTATGAGTCAGCGACCACAATTTACAAATTATGCCTTAGATTAAGCTGTCATGTTTATGTCTGACAGATCCTGGTTGTTATGAATGAGGATTTTCATTTTCCTGTTCATCTTTATTTGCCAGCACGGATCGACCTTCCGGCTGCTTTAGGATTTATCCACCTTAACAAATCTCCACGCCCACAAAGATCAAACAGGGCAAACCAGAAAAGAATTTTCATAAAGAAATTGAAAAGGATGCTAAGTTGCCTGGGCTTCGAGAGTCAATATTGGCAGGATTCTGGGTTACATGTGACCTCGTAGACCCCACTTTGTTACACCTTTGCCCTAGATGTAGTCAGCAAAATGCCTTTAATCTCCTGCCAGAGAGTCTGTTCAAAATTCTTGTTGAGCCAGTCCATATTAATTTATTCATCCAATTTACAAAATGTTGGTTCAACCATGCCATTTATTCAAGTCGCACACATAAACCAGCTGGAGGGTCTTAGTCTGAAGATCAAGAATCTGGACATGTGCCTTTGTCTGTCTAGTTTCATTGGATTTGATCTTGAAACGTTTGATCAGCTTTTTGTGACAAGGCTTTTGACACATAGGCAAACGGTCAGAGCAAACATTACCTTCTTTGATTTCCAAATGCCTTTCCTTCACTTGAACTCCATTCTCTCCATAGTAAAACTGCTGCGGCGGCTGGGATGTGGCCACTTGGGAATTCCGGACTAGTTCCGAGCCCAAATTTTTGAAGCAAACGCGGGGGAAGGGGCTGTTTGAGTGCGGCAGTCGCAAAGCATACGCTTGTGAGATCTTGCTGCGCACAATGTGGTTGGCACATGTGCTGTCAGTGCTCTTTGTTGCAATTTAATGCAAAGTCCTTTGAGATGTTGGAGAGAGATGTGATAATGTTCAATATAAAATGCAAGTCTCTCTCCTTCCGAGAATCCTGGGGCTAATTGGACCATCAAGGCAACAATTATTCATCATAAAGCATTGGATTTATCTACAAGTAACACACAGCCTTACCAGTCTACTTCATTTAATTGGTTAAGGCCCCAGGTACTCCTGGTCCAAGAATGGCGGCAAGTTACCCTCAGTAAGTGATCCAGAATTTTCTACCTTCTCTTATCGTTCAAAAAAGCTGAAGAAAAGGCAGCACGGTGGCGCAGTGGGTTAGCACTGCGGCCTCACGGCGCCGAGGTCCCAGGTTCGATCCTGGCTCTGGGTCACTGTCCGTGTGGAGTTTGCACATTCTCCCCGTGTTTGCGTGGGTTTTGCCCCCACAACCCAAAGATGTGCAGGGTAGGTGGATTGGCCACACTAAATTGCCCCTTAATTGGAAAAAGTGAATTGGGTACTCTAAATTTATTTAAAAAAAGAAAAGCTGAAGAATTCACATCAATAACACAGGAAAAATGAGCAGTAGCTGATTAACAGCTCCATAAAGATTGATGTATCCCCAGAAAACTAGCAAACCAAGAAGGGGCTTGATGTGAAAGACAAGTTGTTCCTGGGGCTTTGTAACTCACATTGCAGTTATACCCGACATTCCTTCACTTAGGGAGGAAGGAAAATGTATTTGTCGGAATCTCTGAAGGGGACATTTAAATGTTAAAGTCACAAAATTGATGGTACATTTCTCGAGAGCCCACAGAAAAGATTAGAATTTTTACTGTAACATATTTGTTCTAATCCAATTAATTTAGCGCATCTTTATCATTTTGCAGTGAATAGATTTTTCATTTGGAAAGAAAGGTTGAAGTAAACGACGGCTAGACTTTCAACAGACTATCGCTTACACTTAGGTTGCCTCAACGTGGACAACCTCTGATGCCTTAGCATGCTATCGCACCCAGACACAATTCGCTCTGGCGCTGTACCCAATCTACCCCAGGAGAAATTTCAATTCACTCAAAACCCCTTCATTTTCACACGATTGAAATCAGACTCCCCACCACATCCTTCCACAGACCCAACCTTCACAGGCCACAAAGGACATATTTCCTCTTCGTCCATTCAAAGTGCCCCTCTTCTTCCTTTACAATGAGTAGGGATTTTCTTCCACAGTCCATTTTTCAAGCTAGCGCTACCTCACTGCCTTTTCAGTCCTCCCCGCGGGATATTCCCATCATAAAATCCCAGCCCTAGTTATTACTCCAGCTGTCTCACTTCATGTAGTTCCCCCTTGACAACAAAGACACTTGCAGAGGTTGTTTCATCAAGCATTGGCTCAGGCAAATGACATTGCAAATGTAGAAAACGTATCGGTAAAATTTCACAGGCGTAGAGTCGTACAGCACAGAATAGGCCCTTCAACCCATCGCGTCGGCACCCACAATAACTACCCCGAATCTCGCGTTAATCCCACTTACAAGCACTTGTTCCATATTCTTGAATGTGATGGTGTTTCAAGTGATGATCCAAGTGCTTTTTAAAGGTTGTGAGGTTTCCAGCCTCCACTATCTTCCCAGGCAGTGCATTCCAGATTCTCACCCCCTCTCTGACTGAAACTTGTTTTTCTGAAATCCTCTTGGAATCTCCTGCCCCTCACCCTAAATCTATGCCCACTTGTGATTGACCCCTAAACCAAGGGAAACAGCTGCTTCCTATTTACCCTGTCCAAACCCCTCATAATTTTATACATCTCAAGCATATCCCCCCCCCCCCCTCAGCCTTCTCTGCTCTAAAGAAAACATTCCAAGCCTATCCAACCTTTCCTTATAGATCAGATGCTCGATCCCAAGCAACATCCTGGTGAGTCTCCTCTGCAACCCCTCCAGTTCAATTACCTCCTTTCTATAGTGAGGTGACCAGAACTGCACACAGTACTCCAGCTGTGGCCTAACCATCGTAACTGTCATGTGAGAGTACCTTTTATAAATGGGTGTGTATATAAATATCTGTAGTGAGAGTAGCTTTAAGAAATGGATGTTTATTACTGCAGTGAATTCAGAGAGTGGGTGGAGCTGGGCTGTCTGTCAGCTTTTTACTTTTGTATTAGGCTGTTTGCTGCAGGGTGTGTTTTAGTTTTGTTTTCAGAGCTGGATAGCTGCAGTCACAGCCAGAAGGTGTATGAGTCTCTCTCTCTCTAATCTAAAAACTGTAAATCGATCCTTTGGTGATTTAAAACTAATAACTGCTCTCAGTAGTGACTTTAACCTGATGTGCTTCTGTTAAAGGTTTTGTTTTTTTAAGTCTTATGGATGTTAAAAGGACAGCTTAAAGGAGTACTTTGTGTTGTAGTCTTTGGGGGTTGTATTAGAATTAATGGTTGCTAAGATGTTCACTGTATGTTTTAAAAAGGTTAACTTGAGTTTATAGAATAAACATCGTTTTGTTTTTAAAAATACTTTTCCATTTCTGCTGTACCACACCTGTAGAGTGGGCCGTGTGCTCCCCATACCACAATCTATTAAAAGTTGTGGGTCAGGTGAACTCCATGATACACTTTGGGGTTCTCTAAACCCTGGCCCATAACATAACCAACATTCTGTGCAGCTCCAATATAACCTCCTTGCTTTTGTATTCTATGCCACGGCTGATAACGGCAAGTGTCCCATATACCTTCTTGTCTACTCTATTCACCTGCTCTGCCACCTTCAGGGATCTGTGAACAAGTAGCCCAAGATCCATCTGTTCCTCTGATCTGCCTCGTGCCCTACCATTCGTTACATTCAACCTTGTCCTGTTTCTTCTTCTGAGGCAGCCATTGCTACTAGAATTCCATCTATAGGTGCCTTATAATAATGGTTGTGCTGGAGTTTGCCGAGTGAGTGGGAGGACACCTCTCGAGATGGGTCAGATTGGTGCAAGCACTTCACTGGGCACGTCGCCACGTCGCATGCCAGTAGAAATTCAGATTGCTTAGAAGACTGCCCCTTGCCTCCACCCCCACCCCCCACCCCAGTCTTAGCAATGTTCAATTGGACCACCAGCATGGGGGTGCTGACTCAAGATCTTTTCCAAAAGGCTTCCATTTGGAAAAAAAAAATGAAAATCGCTTATTGTCACAAGTAGGCTTCAAATGAAGTTGCTGTGAAAAGCCCCTAGTCGCCACATTCCGGCGCCTATTCGGGGAGGCTGGTACGGGAATTGAACCGTGCTGCTGGCCTGCCTTCGTCTGCTTTAAAAGCCAGCTCTTTAGCCCTGTGCTAAACCAGCCCGTATTTGAGCCCATAACTTCTGCAGAGTGGCAATCTCCGACGGAGAACTATAAAGTTAGTTCTTTTGGGCAATTGATGAGTAAACCCTTACATGAGACTGTCCGAGAGGGGTTTCCAGCGCATCATTGGGGTACTCCCTAAATGCGACACTGGGGAACCCGGAAATAATGGACCTATCTGTCTCTTACCAGGGCTGGACTTCACAGGTGGGGACCACATGTACCTTTGTGGAGGATGGGATGCATTAGCTTTCTTAGTGAACTTGCAGCCTCTATAATGCCGTGGTCCCAGTTAACTGGAGGAATGAGTATATTGACCTAGGAAGAGCTCATCTTTCGCTCTACCAGGACTGACCTGTTGTTGGCTTTGTAAGTTAGAAATGGAGGCTCTGTCTCTCAAGAGGAAGCACCCTGATCTTCCTCTTAAGACAAACTTTCCCCTGTCCTTAAAAATGTTTTGGGTCTCCCACTGAAATTTTGTGATCAGTATGTTTAGTTTAAAGCCATGTTGAAGTTGCATGTAAATTTTCAGGTGGTGCTTGAACGCACCTACATTTTTAATAGCTTGGTCAAATCTGACTCAGTCAGAATGACACCTGCTTTAATGTGGATTGTTTTGCCTTTAATTATTGCCAAATCCTCAAACATGATCAGCAGAGTACATTGACAGAAAAACGCACAGGCAGAAATCTAATTATGTAGAATGTTGGTGAGACAAAAACAAAAGCTAAATACTGTGGACAATGGAGATCTGAAATAACAACAGAAAATGTTGGAAACGATAGCAGGTCTGGCTGCAACCGAGAGAGAAAGAGCTAAAATCTCAGCATGATGATCTTACATCAGGACTGTTCTGATGAAAGGTCATGAACCTGTAATGGGTGGAAATTAATCTCAGTGATGGGGGTCTGACTGACCAGGTGGAGAACCGGTAGGAGATCCATTAATCCCGCTGGAATTAAGAGGCCATCGGGCACCTAACTAGTCAACATCAGGCCTTCCCTGGTATTTAGGACCCTGGGGGTGAAAATGCCACCACCCACCCGAGAGCTGTGGGACAGGCAGAGGCTGGCAACTCTCCACTGCTCCACAGCGCCATCTTGAGGGGTGGCAGCTGCGGTTATTGCACTCACCAGAGGCCTAGGATTGCCAAAGGGCACAGGTCACAGGTGAATGAGGCCAGGATTAGGGGGTGGGTTGGGAGGCCACTAATGCTGGTGGGGGGGGGAAGGGGTCATGAAAAAAGGCAGGGTGTGAATTTCAGCAAGTTCCCCCTTCCCGATGCCTGGTCCCATGATCAGGCACAGATTGCCCTTTAACAAGAGACACCCCAACCTGCTAGGAGCCTCTTTTTCGGGCTTTCCATGTGGTGTGACCCTCACTTGCTGCTGATTAAATCCCAGGGGTGGTGGGATGAGGCCAGTAGGTGGAATCACCAGTAGGCCAGACCAGGCAAGGAGGGCAAACTTCCTTTCCCAAAGGACATGAGTGAACCAGATGGGTTTTTACAACAATCGATTTTATGGTTAACATTACAGAGAGCAGCTTTCAATTCTATTTTTATTTATTTTTTAATCAGCCAGATTTCAATTCGGGCGGCACGGTAGCACAGTGGTTAGCACTGTTGCTTCACAGCTCCAGGGTCCAGGTTCAATTCCCGGCTTGGGTCACTGTCTGTGCTGAGTCTGCACGTTCTCCCCGGGTCTGTGTGGGTTTCCTCCGGGTGCTCCGGTTTCCTCCCACAGTCCAAAGATGTGCCGGTTAGGTGGATTGGCCATGATAAATTGCCCTTGGTGTCCAAAAAGGTTAGGTGGGGTTACTGGGTTACGGGGATACGGTGGACGCATGGGCTTAAGTAGGGTGCTCTTTCCGAGGGCCGGTGCAGACTCAATGGGCCGAAAGGCTTCCGTCTCCACTGTAAATTCTCTGCTTCGATGATTCTATGCCATGATGGGATTTGCCCCAGGGCATTAGTCTGGGCCTCTAGATTACTAGTCTGCGGATGGTAACTTTACACCCCTCTCTCCACCTCCCCTTCCCATGGGCTTATGTTCCATCACACATTTAGGATAGCAGCCACACACCGTGCTCTGGGCCCCTGTGCATTGACAGCTGTCAGGAGGAATAGGAGGGTGGGCCACCCCTCCCACTTCTTTCCTCCTGGTGAAAAATGGTTCGCCTCTGTTTCCCGCCTGGCCCAGCAGATCCCCAACTGAGATTGAGAAGTTGCAAGGTGGGGAAAACTCTCCAGCACAAGCACTCTGTTGCCGTACCGCTGTACCATTAGCACAGGTCAGTCAATTAGTTTTGTGCTTAACTGAAAACCTCAGAGCCGGAAAACTGCAGCATTTACGTCTTAATTATAACTGAAGTCTGATGATGGAGGGAATGGTGCGAGAGACATGTTTATGCCTCATTAACGTGATTTACATCTGATTGTCGTACTGCTGGGGTGCACGATATGGCGTAATTTACTGGAGCAGGACAAAGTTATGGACGGCAAGGTCAGAGGCAGCACTACTGATGCACACACGGTCTTCCTTGAAGTCGCCCCGCTGCATTTATTCGCCGAGGTCACAAGAATATCAGTCATTCAGAATGCTGAATAAATGATGGCATCATTTAATAATTTTAATCTTGAAAAAGAAAACGCTGCACAGTGCAGAATTGTGGGTCTGCATCGCAGAGGTTCAACGGCTAAAGTCCCCAACTGAGGAACACAACTGGAATGAAAACTAACTGGTAAAAGCGTGAGACGAATGCTCAACGGCTTCTAGAGCGACAGATTTGAAACTCTAATCTGCGGGGCAGAGTGGGAGGATGCAGAGTGCCTTTAAATACCGAGGGAGGGGCAGCACGGTGGCGCAGTGGGTTAGCCCTGCTGTCTCACGGCGCCGAGGTCCCAGGTTCGATCCCGGCTCTGGGTCACTGTCCGTGTGGAGTTTGCACATTCTCCTCGTGTTTGCGTGGGTTTCACCCCCACAACCCAAAGATGTGCAGGGTAGGTGGATTGGCCACCCTAAATTGCCCCTTTATTGGAAAAATGAATTGGTACTCTAAATTTATAATAAAAAATACCGAGTGAGGGATTTTACTCAGTGGCAGTGACCCAAATTCCTCAGGGAGGAGGTCCTGCCTCCAAGAGCTGACAGGCTGGCCTGGCATCGGCAGGGTGAGGGTGTTATGTTTTGCAACCAATGCCCTTCTGTTTAGTATGCCATGTAATAAAGTGGTGACATCATCAGAGGCACTTGGAAGATTTCCCTCGCTGCCATCTTAGACTGTGAGCAAGCAACACCTCTGCCATGAAGGTCTGCCTTCTGGTTAAGCAACCCACCATGTGGCAACCCGGTTATTCTTTGTCTATACTGTGAAGTAAAGTAAAACCCCTTAAAACATAACAGCATTAAAGAAAAAAAACAGGCGACGAGGATGTTTTTCCATAACTAGTCAGAAGAAACAAAGCAGACTTGGACCTCGTGTCAAGGATTAATTTATAGGAGTCCACTCCATCAGTGATTGAAATATGGTAAATCTGGCCATTGGAAATTGGATATTTTAGCCTTTGCCAAGGGTGCACATTCATTTTTAAATTAATAAAAAGCACTCCAGACCATTACTTAATGTTTTTACTCGTCAGTGAACCGGGATTGCTGGGAGAGTCGGAGGCGGGAAAAGAGAAAAATAAATTTTCAGCCAGCGAGTCGCTGGCCGGACGAATAAAAGAATCGGTGGGCTTTAAACCTCCGAGAAAACGAGCAAAGAAAGAAATAAAGATATACCGGTTGTGAACAAACGGGTTACTTATCGAAGCTGGAGTGTCCTTTCCAGTTGCGCGTCTTCACATGTGGTGGGCTGCAATGTCGGATCCTCGAACTTAGCGAGTGAGAGAGCGAGAGAGGCCTTTAGGAAAGCATCTGCTCAGTAAGTCAAGATAATGCAATTGTAACCAAGGTTAAACAGAATAATAGCTGAAATTTTCTGCTTTTAAAAAACAGATCGGTGTTCACAATAAAAAAGTTTTTCTTAAAGCCACAGACCTACCAAGAAAACAATGTTTTTTTTAGAGAAACAACAGAATACAAATTAAATTGAGAGACAAAAAAGGAAATTAGAGGAGAGGAAAAGTGAAAGAAAACACTACCGCATAAGAACAGGTCACTGCGATGGCGGGAAAAGGTGGCGCTATGGAAACATTCGATGAGAATGTTGAATCGTGGAGTTGCTATGAAGAGCGATTCCAGTGCTACCTCACTGCAAAGGATACCGGGTTAAATTAAAAGAGCAACTTTCTTGAGTGTAATAGGATGAAAAACTTTCACTCTAGTACAAAATCTTGTCCATCCTGCAAAACCTGGTACAATGACTTACGAGGAATTGATTAAGAGCCTTGAAGAACACTTCTTGCTCAAACCACTTCTCATAGCAGAGAGATTCAGATTTCATCAACATAATTTAGAAGCGGGTGAAAATATTGCACAATTCGGAGCAGCACTACAGAAATTTACAAAGAATTGTGAGGTTTGATCAACTCTTGAGGACACAAGGCAGCACGATAGCGCAGTGGGTAGCACGTCATGGGGCCGAGGTCCCAGCTTCGATCCCGGCTCTGGGTCGCTGTCCGTGTGGAGTTTGCACATTCTCCCCGTGTTTGCGTGGGTTTCGCCCCCACAACCCAAAGATGTGCAAGGTAGGTGGATTGGCCACGCTAAATTGCCCCTTAATTGGAAAAAAATTGGGTACTCTAATTTTAAAAAAAAATTAAACTCTTGAAGACACGCTGCGAGACAGACTTGTGTGCAGATTGACAATCCAGAGATCATTGCTGACAAAAAGCTCTCCAACACTCACACCTGCTATTGAAATAGCAGTGAGTATGGAGTTGGCAGCTAACGAAGCTTCCCAAATCAGAGCTGGTGCCAAGATAAACAACATGCACACCGAGAAAAGATCACTCAACGCGCAAGCAGGCCATAGGTGTGCCCAGCTGGGGCATTCTCCACAGGAATGTTGGCGCTGAGTAAACAAATGTCATAATTGAGGCAAGAAAGGTCACAAAGCAAAGATGTGCTGGGCCAGACGGAATCCTCAAACCTCAAAAAGATGGGAAAACGCAAGCACATGCCCAAATCCACAAAGAGAGTCTACAGAATCACCGAAGACAGTAAAAAAATCCCAGGAAGACACGATGTTGACCGAGATCAAAGAACTAAAACTCGGTGTAATATCGATGTAAGGTGATACACAGACATTTTGGGTCTATCCGAAATAGAATGGCAACAAAATTAAAATGGAAGTAGATAAAGGAGCTGTTGTAACCCTCGTCTTTGAAAAATAATATCAACAAAAGCGCAAGAACGTACCATTAAAGCCGCCTGATATAATTTTGAGAATTTACACGAAAGAGGTGGTTCCAGTGAAGTATTATATCTTGGTGCAAGTCGAAGGAAATGGTCAGCCTGTAAAATTGCCATTACGTAAGAACATAAGAACTAGGAGCAGGAGTAGGCCATCTGGCCCCTGGAGCCTGCTCCACCATTCAATGAGATCATGGCTGATCTTTTGTGGACTCAGCTCCACTTTCCGGCCCGAACACCACAACCCTTAATCCCTTTATTCTTCAAAAAACTATCTATCTTTATCTTAAAAAAGATAGATACATGTGGTGAAATGGAATTTTCCTGCACTTTTCAGAAGACTGGGGTTAAACTAAATTGGCGAGCTGTGAACCAGTGGATTGACGGAAAGAACACATTACAGAAACTCTGAGAAAAATACAAGAATATATTCAAAAACACTTTAGAGGAGATGACTGGAGTCAAGGAACGATTCAAGATAAACCTTTCTTTAAAAATGAATTTATAGTACCCAATCCAATTAAGGGGCAAATTAGCGTGGCCAATCCACCTAACCTGCTCACCTGTGGGGGTGAGACCAACACAGACATGGGGAGAATGTGCAAACTCCACGCGGACAGTGACCCGGGGCCGGGATTGAACCCTGGTCCGCAGTACCATGAGGCAACAGTGCTAACTATTGCGCCACCGTGCCGGCCCAACTCAAGATAAACCGGATCGCACCCCGAAATGCTTAAAGGTAAGGACTGTGTCATATATTATCAAATCAAAAGTGAGAGTGGAAATTAACAAATTGATCAAAGATGGAGTGATCGAGAGTGTGATGACGCTGCTTCCGGATGTGGAAGGGGAGCGCAGAATTGGGGATATATACAAGTAGTTGGGGGAGGAAGGAGGCGAGTGGGTGGTGAAGATCAAGGAGAAATGGGAAGCGGAGTTGGGAGAGGAGATCAATTGGGGAGTATGGAGTGAGGCACTGTGTAGAGTAAACAAGACCTCATCTTGTGCAAGGATGAGTCTGATACAGTTTAAGGTGGTGCACAGGGTGCATAGGACTCGAGCGAGAACGAGTGGGTTCTTTCAGGGGGTAGCAGATGAGTGAGAGGTGTGGGCGGGGGCCAGCAAATCACGCACACATGTTTTGGGGTTGTGAAAAATTGGGAAGATTTTGGGCGGGAGTGTTCGCAGTCTTAGCCAGGATACTAGAGGAGGCGGTGGACCCGAACCCTTTGGTGGTGATATTTGGGGTTTCAGAGAAGCCGGAGCTCATGGAGAAGAGGAAGGCCGATGTCGTGGCCGTCGCCTCTCTGATTGCACGGCGGCGAATTTTACTGGAGTGGCGGTCGGCATCGCCACCGGGGGTAGGGCTTGGTTGGGTGACCTGTATGACTTCCTGCGGTTGGAGAAGGTAAAGTATGAGTTAAGGGGCTCTGCAGGGGGTTTGAGAAAATTGGCAGATATTTGTGACCATGTTTGTGAGTTTTGGGAAGTATTTCTCCCAGGGTGTTTATTTGCTGTAACCGGTTTTGATACACGTTTGTAATAAAATACATTTAAAAAAAGAGAATGTGACGACGAGCGACTGGACAACCCCAATCGTTCCAGCTATCAAGCCTCCGGGTTTCCGGGTGATGTGGGGTGGCTTCAATGGGTAATCCCATTGACAGGCGGCAGGAGTATAGAATCCCACTGCCGTTGAACGGAGCTGGGGCATCGGAGAATCCCGTCCCTCATGTGCATGTTTGCACTTTAAATATGGTGCTCTAGGTGAGGCAGCAGTGAGGTGGCCTGTTTCCCATGGGTAAATATTTTAATTAGTGCCGCAGTGGACAATATCGCACGAAAATCCACCACTGCGGTGGGTGGGAGGCACTGAGTGAGCTAATTGGAACATTCTGGTCCCAGGGGGATTTACCAAGTGGCACCAAAGTCAGTGGACGTTTGACTGGCTCGCTGCCCTGCCGTAGAGGACCAGACAATCTCCGACGTAAGAACATAAGAACTAGGAGCAGGAGCAGGCCACCTGGCCCCTCGAGCCTGCTCCACCATTCAATGAGATCACGGCTGATCTTTTGTGGACTCAGCTCCACTTTCCGGCCCGTAAGTTGGAACAAATATAGGATTAAGAAGCTGAAATATCATTAACAAACTTGAAACAAAAATAATTGGTACTAATTTTAATCCCATGGAATTTTTAAATATCAGAATAGGAAAATTGGATGCAAACCTAAAATTAGATTTCCAAGGCCGGACGAGATTGTTCAGACCTAATTATCAACACGGACAGCTTTTAAATTCCAGTTAGTCCTCGTTCAAAAAGGTACAACTTTTCAAGGATTTTTGTTAACTGCAAGGTTAACGGTATAAAATGTGGAGCGTTCACAGCAATTCTTGTGATTTCTAAGGTTTCATCTGTGGGGATCTCAAAAGTTCAACCTGTCGAGGAGCAGGGAACTGCGGACTGCCAATTCTACCGTTTAACTACCCGAGTGAGGGTGCCAGGCCTTGCTGTCAGTTTCACAATTGCACACTGACAGTTTTGCCAGCATTATTATTTCTGTATAAGAAGTGAACTATCGAGGTCTCAAATGTAGAGATCTAACAGCAGATGACTTTGCTGACCCCTCACTTAAAGTCCAGGGATCGAGGTTGAATGGTTATATTCCGAATGATTATTAATATCTGAGTCTGAAGATCAATGATGGCGGATGGATGATATTTCACTGCCAAGCTCTTTATCTAAAGCTTTATTCCCACTGGTTGTAGGAAGCTCTTTGATTGTCACTCTTAGAGCCTGAAACTGTACTCCTCTGTGAGGCAGACAAAGGACTGGCCGAGAAGGAGGGAGGCTTTCATTCTCGAGCAGTTTCTGTACTAACCCTTGGGTATTTCAACAGGTCAGCTTTGGAGGTGAAAGAAGTTTGATTTACTCCACAGGGTAAACTTCATTTCAACAGTTATTAACAGCTAAATTTCAGGTTCTTGCGGACTAGGAGGCGCAGATTTTGTTAAGGAAATCTGCGTTATGCTTTGGGTTAACACTTTTTAGGAATATTGGAGTAAAAGAATAGGAGAAGGACATTGATCTCCTCAAGCCAGCTTTGTCATTCTATTAAATCTGTACCTCAACTCCGGGCAGGATTCTCCGTTTGGGAGACTAAGGACGGGATTTAATAAATGGAAACAAAATACCACAGTGAGCGCGTTTAGACGCATTTTAGTCGCAGCGCCTAGAAACAAGCTATCAAATGGCACCCGGGTTAGATAAGCGGCCTCAGCAGGGAGCATGCGGCCAAGGTTGCACCCAGCCCCGTTTTGTGCAGTGAGGAACTCTGCTCGCCGAATCTCCTCAATGTAGCGAGAGATCAGGGGCGAAATTCTCCGGTATCGGCGCAATGTCCGCCGACCGGCACCAAAAACGGCGCAAATCAGTTGGGCAGTGCGCCGCCCCAAAGGTGCGGAATCCTCCGCATCTTGGGGGGGCCCAGCCCCAACCTTGAGGGGCTAGGCCCGCGCCGGACTAATTTCCGCCCTGCCAGCTGGCAGAAAAGGCCTTTGGTGCCCCGCCAGCTGGCGCGGAAATGACATCTCCGGGCAGCTCATGCGCGGGAGCGTTAGCGGCCGCTCACGGCATCCCCGCGCATGCGCAGTGGAGGGAGTCTCTTCCGCCTCCGCCATGGTGGAGGCCGTGGCGAAGGCGGAAGGAAAAGAGTGCCCCCACGGCACAGGCCCGCCCGCGGATCGGTGGGCCCCGATCGCGGGCCAGGCCACCGTGCGGGCACCCCCCGGAGCCAGATCACCCCGCGCCCCCCCCCCCAGGACACCGGAGCCCGCCCGCGCCGCCTTGTCTCGCCGGTAAGAGAGGTGGTTTAATCCACGCCGGCGGGACAGGCATCCTAGCAGCGGGACTTCGGCCCATCCGGGCCGGAGAATCGCGGGAGGGGGGCCACCAACCGGCACGGCGCGATTCCCACCCCCGCCGAATCTTCGGTGCCGGAGAATTCGTCAACCGCCGGTGGCGGGATTCACGCCAGCCGCCAGCGATTCTCCGACCTGGCGGGGGGTCGGAGAATCTCGCCCCAGAGTGCCATTTTTAAATGCCGTCCTGATCTCTGGATCCACTGGAGAGACCCCCCCTAAAGCCCCACAAACCATGGGAGGGCTCCACCAACAACCCCCCCTCCCAACTTGGCCCGATCACCATTGTGCAAAGAATGCCAGCTTGGCACCTTGACAGTGCCAACCTGGCATCCTGTTAGTGCCCTGCCTTCTGGCAGTGCCACCTGGGCAGTGCCAGGCTGTCAACCTACCCAAAGGGCACGCACCAGGGGGCCTTCGATCATACCATGAGTGCCATTCCATCTGGTCCCTGTTAGTGGAGACCTAAACAGAATGGCACTCACCCAAGATCTCCGAGACAAAGGGGATAAATCCCAACACCTCGTTTCTTCGGAAACTGCACATTAAAGTGAGACTAGGTACCTCGCTTAAATATGCAGATTGGTCTAAAATTGATTGCACCCACAATGGGCAGGATTTACATCGCACCATCTCGTGAGATCCGTTATTTCTCGCAAGGCTTTGTAAGTCAGGCAGATACCCCATGTGGAAAAGTGCCCAATCCCACGGCACCAACATTGCTCGGCTTAATAAAGAATGAAAGGCAACTTGAATTAACTTTAGGATTAATTAATGAGTTTATAGACATTGTTTAGTGAGCAAAATTCAGAAGGCATCAAAGTTAAAAGCACGCCAGGTGGAATGACCAGTGCATCTATTTTTGGTGGATCGATAGCAGCAAAGGTGTTGGAAGGTGCAGAAAGCTCTCCTTCAAACAGTGCCATGGGATCACTTACTTCTAACTGAACAGACCGGGGGTCAATTCAGTTTAGCATCTCATGCAAGGCAAAGCACTTGTCAATGTTGCACTCCCGCAGTACTCCTGTGAAATGTCAGCCGTCAGAAGCGCTTGGGTAATGAGACTACAGGATGGGGACAGGAGTGGGTTCTGAAATGACGCTTTTTATGCCTGAATAGTTATACATCACAGCATGCACATGAAGAAGCACTTTAGGATGGCGTACCAAAAGGTTGCAAAGCGATCGTACCCCACCACCACACGGGAAAGATGGAGCGATCCCCAAAGAGAAAATGCTGGAAAATCTCAGGTCTGGCAGCATCTGTAGGGAGAGAAAAGAGCTCCCGTTTCGAGTCCAGATGACCCTTTGTCAAAACTGTGTCAAAGGTGGAGGGATAATTGGTGTGTGGGATGTGGAGGGACACTAAAAGAAACATTATCTCCAGTTAAAAGCAGAACGGTCAGTGGTCTGGAGCTCGACAAATGATGAATCTTACTCACGCTGCACATCAGTTGAAACCATGCTGTGGCTGTTTTTGCTCAGCAATCACACTTTCAGTAAATACAGCCTGGAGCAGAGCAGGTCTCCAGTGATTCCACTGATGATTGCTGCCCGTCAAGCCCCAGCTCTATAAAATAGATCTTTTAAGGTTTTCAAGTGCTGAGCAAACTAACTTGGGCCTCTGCACCCAATTGGCATGAATCTGAGACAAAAACATTCCTGCCTCCATCAGCTAAACTTAGCTGCTTGTTTTTCTTTTAACCTGAGGTGCGATTTTGTGATTTGGCTTTCCTCAGCTGTTTGATGGACTTACCTTCACTGGAACAAAATCATACAGCAGCTTCCAAGTGCAACGATAGGAGCTAATGTTACAACTCAAACTCTTAACTTTCATTAATGCAAATACATCTCTTAACCCCTGCGCCCCAAAGAGGTTTCTTTTTTCTCCTTTCTGCCTTCATATAACATGGGCAACACATGTCAAGGCCGACATGTGTTGCCCTTAAGCTGAATGGTTTGCTAAGCCATTTCAGAGGGGATTAAGAGTCAATCACACTGCAATGGGTCTGGAGTTACATGTACACCAGGCTGGGTAAGGATGGCAGATTTCTCTAAAGGACATTAGTGAACCATATGGGCCTTTATAACAATTGATGCCAGCTGCCATGGTCACCATTACCGAGACTAATTCTCTTTCATTGAATTGAAATTCTACCAGCTGCTATGGCGGGATTTGAACCCGTGAGCCCTGAACATAAACCTGGGCCTCTGGATTACTAGTCCAGCTATATTACCACTATGTCACCGTCTTTCTTAAAGTGCATTTAAAATATATTTCGCGGTAAGTGTACTTGAACAAACAAGGGATCGCCCTCTTTCTATAACACCTCTGCGACTCTCTGAAATTTGTCTCAATGAGCTCCATGTGCAAAGAATTTATTTTGATGCACGGCCAAGTTTATGAAAGCAGAGGGCAGCGCAGTAGAGAGCACTGCTGCCTCACGGCGCCGAGGTTCCAGGTTCGATCCCGGCTCTGGGCTCACTGTCTGTGTGGAGTTTGCACATTCTCCCCGTGTTTGTGTGGGTTTCGCCCCCACAATCCAAAGATGTGCAAGGTAGGTGGATTGGCCACGTTAAATTGCCTCTTAAATTGGAAAAAATTAATTGGGTACTCTAAAAACAATTTTTTTAAGTTTATGAAAGCAAATGCAGCAGCCACGGTGCACAAACTGCAATGAGGTGGATGGGCAATTAATCTGGTTGGGGTGGTGTGAGGTGAGAGTGAGATTTGACCAGGAGTGCTCCATACTTTTACTGGACTAATGCCATGAGACCTATAATGCTCATCTCAACTACCTAAACAGGCAGAGGAAGCCTTGTTTCAAGGTGTCATCCACAGGATAGTACCAGCCAACACACATCAGGCCCTCGCTAATGTACGTGTCAACCTTATTCATGTGTTTCAAGTTCTGGAGTGGGGACTGGACCCATAACGTTCTAACCCAGAGAAAAGAGTGATTTCAATCGAGGCAAATTTGTCAAAGTTTGGGATAGAAATATTGGGAAGGACACACTTTCCATTGCTCCAATGTTTGACTTTTCCGGACAGTGTCACTAGTTAATACTGCAAGATTAACGTTTCATGATGTATCAAAGCAAGGAACATCAGTGTCAAATATGAGGATAACAAATTTGTCTCTTCTACAGCTTAAAGCTTGGCAAAAGGGAACAAAAAGGCAAGGAGCTGGAGGATGCTGGGGGTGAGAGTGCAAATAAACAACTTTGCAGTTCAGCAGATAAAGTACTATATTGGTGTGACAACAAACCACACTTTATAGATGATGCTCGATCAATAACTCCAGAAGCGAGATTGGAGACAATTGAAGGCTTTATTGCACTAGATGTTTCCCCCAGCAGCGCAGGTACAGAAGGCAGCTGCTGGGGAAACACGGGGTTTTATACTCCGCCTTACTGGGCGGAACCAGCAGGCAGGCTTAACCAATGAAAACAGTACCTCCTACACCAATGGTCTTAAAGCATTACAGGGTACCCTAATACCGACTACCACATTCACCCCCTGTTAAAAAAAAGAGTCCAGCGGGGGTGGTGGCCTCGCATTTCACAGTGGTAGAGGTTAAGGTTATGGAGGTACCGGGTATACATCAGTACAGTGGTTTTGCCTCGTTACATCACAACTATTTACAAAATGTATTTACAGTTCAGAATGAAGCAATTAGTCAATCGGGGGCCCTGGTCGTCCCCTGCAATCGTCGTAGCTTCGGTGGTGATGCAGGCGCCGGCTCGGGCATCTGTGGCTCCGGGAGCATGGCTTCGATTTCTTCAGCAGCTTCATCACCCCTAGACGGCACCGGTGGGAGGACCGATCCACCTGGGAAGGGGGCGGCTGTGGGGTGCGCTGATGGGACGGAGAGTGGGATTGGTGGTTGGGGTGTGTGTGGGGATCCAGCGGGTGCCAGGTCCCGTAGGGAGACCGTAACCTGTCGGCCATTGGGGTACACCACGTAGGCGTACTGAGGGTTAGCGTGGAGGAGATGGGCCCTCTCGACCAATGGGTCCGACTTGTGCACCCGCACATGTTTGCGGAGCAGGATGGGTCCAGGAGCTGCCAGCCAGGTTGGGAACGAGGTCCTGGAGGAGGACTTCCTAGGGAAGACAAGGAGACGGTTGTGAGGTGTTTGGTTGTAGATGTCATATACATGGACTTCAGTAAGGCATTTGATAAAGTTCCCCATTAAGGATTTTTGCATTATGGAGGAATTTTCGGAGGTTGGTGTCGTGGTCTTGCTGATCGTGGCCGCAGGTGGCGACATTATCGAGGTACGGAAATGTGGCCAGCGAATCGTACCGGTCAACCATTCGGTCCATCTCTCGTTGGAAGACCGAGACTCCATTAGTGACACCTAAGGGTTCCCTTCGGAAGTGGTAGAGCCGCCCTTCTGCTTCGAAAGCAGTGTATTTGCGGTCGCTAGGGCGGATGGGGAGCTGGTGGTAGGTTTAGATCCACTGTGGAAAAGACCTTGTTTGTGCGATCCTGTTGACCAGATCGGATATGCGGGCAAGAGGGTACGCGTCAAGCTGCGTATACCTGTTGACAGTCTGGCTATAATCGATGACCATCCTATGCTTCTCCTTGGTCTTTACAACCACTACTTGAGCTCTCCAGGGACTGTTGCTAGCCTCAATGGCACCTTCCCTCAGTCATCGCTGGACCTCCGACCTAATAAACGCCCGGTCCTGGGCACTATACCGTCTGCTCCTGGTGGCGACGAGTTTGCAATCCAGGGCGAGGTTCTCAAACAGGGAAGGCGGATCGACCTTGAGGGTCGCGAGGCTGCAGATAGTGAGGGGGGGTATAGAGCCGCCTAATTTAAAGGTTAAGCTTTGGAGGTTGCGTTGTAAATATAACCCTAGGTTTGTGGCAGCGCAGAGGTGGGGAAGGACGTAGAGCCGGTAATTTTTAGGCTCCCTTCCTTGGACTGTGAGGTTTGCTATGCAGAACCCCTTGATCTCCACTGAATGAGAACCGGAGGCCAGGGAGATTTTTTGGTTAACTAGGTGAACGGGGAGAGAACAGCGCCTTACCATGTTGGGGTGTATGAAACTCTCCGTGCTCCCAGAGTTAATCAGACAGGATGTTTCATGCCCATTGATGAGCACCGTCGTCGTTGCAGCCCAGAGTGTTCGGGGCCGAGACTGGTTCAGGGTCACCGAGGCTAGTCGTGGCAGATTTTGGATGTTGTCCTCGGGCGGTGTGTGGTCATCCGAGTCGGGGTCCTGAGAGTCCAGCCAAGATGGCGGCTCCCACTGGACGCACATGGCTGGGGGTGCACAATATGGCGGAGCCCATCCATCACACGTGGTGGCCGAGAGACAAGATAGCGGCGCCCGGAGGCCACACGTGGCCCTGAAGGAGGAAGACGGCGGCGCCCATTGGTCGCACGTGGCCCGTGGAGAGGGTTGTGGTGACGATCCCCATTTGCCTCTGGAGACCGCAGCGACCGTCCGGGCCTGGAATACCGCCACAAAGTGGCCCTTTTTGCTGCATCATTTGCAGAGGGATGAGCGGGCCGGACAGCGCTGTCGGGGATGCTTGGTGTGCCCGCAGAAATAGCAGCGGGGCCCCCCGGGGCTGCATGGCAGTCTCACAGCACAAGCTTGTGGGGGGATGGGGGTCGCATCGGACTCGGTCGCGGGGGGTTCCACGCTGCCCAAGGAGCTCCCGCGCGGTCGGGGACATAAGCCCGGGCGTTTCGAGAGGCCACATCCAGCGAGTTAACAAGGGCCCATGCCTCCTTGAGGCCTAGTGTCTCTTTCTCCAGCAATCGCTGTCAGCTTTGGGAGGACAGCATACCTGCAACAAATGCGTCCCGGATCAAAAGTTGTGTGTGGTCGTTGGTGGAAACTTGCAGGCTGTTACAGTTCCTCCCCAACACCAGGAGCGCACGGTAGAATTCGTCCAGCGATTCCCCAGGGATTCGTCCCCTCGTCGCTAGTAGATGTTGGGCGTAGACCTGGTTTCCTGGGCGAATATAGTGTCCTTTCAGCAGATTCATTGCGGTCTCGAAATCGTCCGCGTCCTCGATGAGAGCGTAGACCTCTGGGCTCACCCTCGAGTGCAGAACTTGCATTTTCTGGTCCTCCGTGGGTGTAATTGTGGCCGTCCTGAGATGTCCATTGAAACACGCCAGCCAGTGCTTGAAGGTTGCCGCTGAGTTTTCCGCGTGGGGGCTGAGTTGCAGACACTCCGGCTTGATTCAGAGCTCCATTCTTTAAAACCTAGTGTAATAAATTAATGCTCGATCAATAACTCCAGAAACGAGATTGAAAACAATTGAAGGCTTTATTACACTAGATGTATCCCCCAGCAGCGCAGGTACAGAAGGCAGCTGCTGGGGAGACACGGGGTTTTATACTCCGCCTTACTGGGCGGAACCAGCAGGCAGGCTTAACCAATGAAAACAGTACCTCCTACACCAATGGTCTTACAGCATTACAGGGTACCTCCTACACCAACGGTCTTACAGCATTACAGGGTACCGTAATACCTCTAATACCGACTACCACAATAGGCAAATCAAAGTGTTCACTGATGGCCAGTGCTGAACTTTGTTCAGTTGATCCCGAGCCTCAAAAGCTTTGGAACAAAGAAAAGTACAGCACAGGAACAGGCCCTTCAGCCCTCCAAGCCTGTCCAATCATGATGCCCCAACTAAAAAAAAACCTTCTGCCCTTACTCAGTCTGTATTCCTCTATTTCCTCCCTATTCGTGTACCCATTCAGATGTCTCTTAAATGTTTCTAATGTCTTGCTTCCCCACATCCTCTGGCAGCGAGTTCCAGGCACCCACCACTCTCTGCGTGAAAAACTTACCCCGCACATCTCCCTTAAACTTTCCCCCTCTCACCTTGAACCTGTGCCCCCTTATAATTGACACTTCCACCCTTGGAAAAAGCCTCTGACTATCCATCCTTTCTACGCCTCTCAAAATTTTGTAGACCTCTTTCAGGTGTCCCCTCAGCCTCCGTCTTTCCAGTGAAAACAATCCTAGTTCATTCAACCTCTCCTCATAGCCAACACCCTCGAGACCGGGCAACATCCTGGTGAACCTTCTTTGCACTCTCTTCAACGTTTCCACGTCCTTCTGATAATGTGGTGACAGGGGGGAGGGGGTGTTATAACCCCATGAGGTCGACGGGGAAACAACCATTGTACAAGTTCCTCAGTTAGGGGGTGGAGGCCAACCACCTGGGACTCATTAAGGTAGGGGATAAAAGCAGGCCCAACTCAGGGCCTGGCGAGACCTATCCTCCCAGTGAGGTAAGCACTGGGAATGAGATACTGTCCTCAGCATGTAACGACAGCTTCGTGCTGATTTATTATAGGGGGGGAAAGAGCATTCCAATTTCCCCACTACCCTTTGAGTGAAGGACTGCTTCTTGCCATCACCTTTAAACGGTTAGATCTAACTGCACCCACGGATGAGGGAGAGGTGCTGCCAAGCGCAATGTACTTTATTCAGCTGGCACTAAAGAACCTTGGTGCCAAAGTCAACACCAGAGCATAGAACGTCTAGGCTCTGACTGCCCGTACATAAAGCAATGGGCCAGCTGAAGAGTTAAAACTGTAAACTGCACGTGGTACCATTGGGCGAGAGGCAAAACCAGGCTCAGCTGTTGCTCACAGTTTAATGGTGTGGAAGTGCGGGTCGTGTTATTGAGTTCGAGGACTGGTTAACAGCTCTGCTGCTGCTGCAGTAGCCGCGACTATAATGAATATTGCTGTATCGTATCCCAGGCTCATTCAACAAAGCCTGTCACACGAGAACACTGTTCTACCCCGAAGGGGAGAATAATGAAAATAAATTGCCTCACACAAGCACACATTCTGTCAAGTGGTCTGGAGATACAGAGGTCTGCAATGAGATGGTGGAAATGTGCAAGGAAATGCAGACTTGAGTGCGGGAAGGAGGTAGTTGATCCCAGCCAGAGTGCACAGAGCTTCATTTGACTCCACTGTTCCCACAGCTCACTACAATCCAATGGCTTGTAGGACCAGAGAGCATAATCTGGTAAAGGGTTGCCTATTTAAGACAGAGTTGAAGAGGAATTTCTTCCCTCAAAGGGTAGTGAATCTGTGGATTTTTTTTTACCACGGAGGGCTGTAGAGGCTGGGTTGTTAAGTGTGTTCAAGGCTGGGATAGACAGATTTTTTATCAGGTGAGGGAATCAAGGGTTATGGGGATAAGATGGGAAAATGGAGTTAAGGATTATCATATCAGATCCATCATGATCTCATTGAATGGAGGAGCAGACTCGATGGGCCGAATGGCCCACTTCTGCTCTGACGTCTTATGGCTTGAGTTGGTATAACAGATATTGACGTTGGTCAGGATTGGGATTAGGATCAGGTGCAGCTGATTTCCAAGGTAGAACAACTTCCTGGTGCTCACTTTCTGTACTCACATGGGTAGATCAGTCCCTGGCTAAGAAACCAGAGTGCCTGTGTGGAGTCAAACTCCAGCAAATTGTCCACATTTCCAACAAGCAAGAAACATATTTGGTGCGGGGTGGAAATCGGCTCAACTCAATGTTCAAAAGAACACTCTGAACTCTTCTTTACAGGGAGCATTGCTCACTTGACTCTCAGTCTACGACTCAAAGGCCCAGCATAATGCTTACAAAATTAACCTTTTACATTGCACTTGATATCCAGCATCCTCTTCGCACATGTGGCCTCATTAAATTTTTTTTCAATTTAGAGTACCCAAGTATTTTTTTCCAATTAAGGGGCGATTTAGCGTGGCCAATCCACCTACCCTGCGCATCTTGGGTTATGGGGGTGAAACCCATGCAGACACGGGGAGAATGTGCAAACTCCACACAGACAGTGACCCAAGGCCGGGATCGAACCCGGGTCCTCAGCGCCGTGAGGCAGCAGTGCTAACCACTGCGTCAACATGCTGCCCCGGATTCATTCAAGTAAAGGGCAGAGCACATTTCCTCAGTAGGAGCCCAGTCTTGTGACTTTCAAAGACATTAGTTGTATTCATGTTAGTATTCAGATCTAAATAGCTTATGCACTCTTTTTCTAGCTACATCGCTTACTCAGCAACTTCAGTTGCTGCTTTATTTAAGTCCTTGTTATTTTGAAGATTTAATTTAAAACTCTTATAGAGTATTATTATTATGCATCTTCTTGGCGCAGAAGAAGGTTCTCAAAGATGTGAAAGTGCTGCTGCAATCAACAAATCTGCTCGAACATACTGATCCAGACAGAGAACTTATTCTGTCGTGTGATGCCTTGCCCTGTGGTGTGAGGACGGTACTTTCTCATGTAATGGAGGACAGGTCCGAAAAACACATTCGTTTTGCACCTAAACCGCATGCAAAGACTGAAAAGGAATATTCAGATTTGGACAAAGAAGGTCTAGCTATCATTTTTCGGGGAAAAGATTCCATCAGTACCTCCAAGGTCGTTCCCTCACCATATCTGCCGACCACAAGCCATTGATGAGTCTTTTCAGGGAGTCAAAATGTATTCCTCCCATGGTCCCAGCAAGAATACAGTGCTGGGCGCCAACATTGTCAGCGTATCAGTACAGCATCATATACAGGGCCGGGACAAACAATGATAATGTGGACACATTACGTCGTCTCGCTTTACTGGATTTGCCAACCCAGATATTGTGTCCTCCCGAGATTATTATTATTATTAATTTATGGGATGTGGACATCGCTGGTTACGCCAGCATTTAGCATCTATTGCCCATCCCTAGTTGCCCTTCAGAAGATGGTGGTGAGTTGCCTTCTTGAACCGCTGCGGTCTTGGAGGTGTAGGTACACCCGCTGTGCTGTTAGGGGGGGGGAGTTCCAGGATTTTGGCCCAACGACAGTGAATGAGCGACGATATATTTCCAAGTCAGGATGGTGAGTGACTTGAAGGGGAGCCTCCATGTGGTGGGGTTCCCAGGTATCTGCTGCTCTTGTCCTTCTAGATGGTAGGTCGTGGGTTTGGAAGGTGCTGCCTAAGGAACCTTGGACAACCTTTCTTACTGGAGAGATTTGCCCAATCTCCAGTGAGTGCTAAACAAATTAAGCAGTGGACGGACAGAGCTCTTATTCTGTCACAAGTTAAAAGATTTCTGATGCAAGAATGGCCAACTATTATAGAAGGTGGTGGCTATGTGAGGCACAAAGATGAGTTAAATGTGCAGGATGGTTGCGCACTGTGGGGCTCGACAGGAGTTGTTCCACCCCCTGGTCGTTCGCAAGTAATGAATGAAATGCTCATCCAGGTGCCTGTCTAATAAAGAGTCTAGCCGGGTTGTAGGTTTGGTGGCCTAATATCGTCCAGGGTTTGGAAAACAAAGTGAAATCCTGTTCTGCATATCAATGTATCCAGAAGATGGCGCTACTAGCACCATTACATCCTTGGGAGTGGCCCGATTGTCCTTGGTCGAGAATTCATGTGGGTTCTGCAGGTCCTTTCTTGGGTCACATGTTTTTAATCATCGCGGATGCACATTCTAAGTGGTTAGAAGTATATATCATGAGCATCTTTACAGCTCCCAGTACCATAGAGAAGCTGCACCAAGTCTTTGGAACTCATGAGTTACTGGATCTTGTTGTTGATAATGGTACACTACTGGATGGCATGGTGGCTCAGTGGTTAGCATTGCTGCCCTACAGTGCCAGGGACCCGGATTCAATTCTGGCCTTGGGTGACTCTCGGTGTGGAGTTTGCTCGTTCTCTCCATATCTGTGTGGGTTTCCTCCGACAGCTCCGGTTTTCTCCCACAGTCTAAAGATGTGCAGGTTCGGTGGATCCGCCAAGCTAAATTTCCCTGTAGTGTCCAACGATGTGCAGGTTGGGGATACGGAGATAGGGTGGGGTGGACAGTGTGTAGACCTAGGTAGTGCGCTATTTCGGAGGTACGGTGCAGACTCGATGGGCCGAATGGCCTCCTTCTTGACTGTAGGGATTCTATGATTATATAATTAGCACAGTGGTTAGCACTATTGCTTCACTGTGCCAAGGACCAGGGTGCGATTCACGGCTTGGGTCAATGACTGTGAGGAGTCTGCACGTTCTCCCCGTGTCGGCGTGGGTTTCCTCCGGGTGCTCCAGTTTCCTCCCACAAGTCCCGAAAGACGTGCTTATTCACAGTATCTTCATTGCAGTGTTAATGTTAGCCTACTAAGGGCGGCATGTGATGCAGTGGATAGCACTGGGACTGCGGCGTTGAGGACCTGGGTTCGAATGCCGGCCCTGGGTCACTGTCCATGGGGGGTTTGCACACTCTCCCCATGTCTGCGTGGGTTTCACACCCACAACCCAAAGATGTGCAGGTTAGGTGGATTGGCCATGCTAAATTGCCCCTTCATTGAAAAAAAAATAATTGGATACCCTAAATTTAAAAAAAAAAAATGTAAGCCGACTTGTCACACTAGTAAAGATTATTATTAATTTACCAGTGAGTTGTTCCAAGAGTTTCAAGGGATTTGGAAAATGGCATGTGCGTACCTCACCTTCTCATCCAGCTTCAAATGGTTTGACAGAGCCACCTGTTCAGACATTGAAGGAAGGATTGAAGAGGATGGCAGGTGATACTTTTGGACCAAGCTCTCGAGGTTCTTATTTCAATATCGTATCACACCACAAACAGCTATAGGACTCTCACCAGCTGAATTATTGATGGGTAGAAGACCGAACTCTCACCTGGATCTGCTACATCCAGGTGTCAAGGCAAAAGTGGAAGGAGACAGGAAAAGAAGGAGATAAATGATTATGGTGCTATTGAGAGACGTTTTAACCCGAATGATTGTGTTCATAGCAGGAATTTTGGCAGTTACCTGCGGTTATTTTTAACCAAAGTGTTCCAGTATCTTTGGTAGTGAAATTGAACAATGGAAGAGTTGTTCACAGGCATAAAGGTCACATTTGTCTTTCCCATGACTCAGACAGCAAAAGTTCCAGATAGCACAACAGAAGGAAGTACGGCCGTGGAAAATCAACAAGAAGTGGTTCCTGTTGTACCAGGACTTCCAGTGGCCTCTACTTTAGGAGAGGGACAATCATTCACAGATACCCAACCTACTCCTGTGCCCAGAAGTTCAGGCGAACTAAGTCAAGCATCGCCAGAGTTGTCGGAATCAGCAGTGGTATGATGAAGATCATATCATTGTCACAAAGCACTTGATTGAAAGACTGATGTATAATTAAGACATTAGTTACATTGTATCTCTGTCTTTACAGAGGATTAAAATTTAAGGGAGGAGAAGTGTTATAGAATGTTATTATTATGCATCTACTTATTTCAATCCATTGCTGATGTCATTAATAAGGACTTTGATATCATTAGATGTTGTTTCCTGTGTATATATTTAAGTGCTATTTGTTCTAATTCTATTCTGTTACTCTTATTTCGATGTTTAGCTAGCAGCTCCCATTTTTGAGTCCATACTGTATTTTACACTTCAATATTTTTATACATTAAAGAATATTAACTTTATTGATTAACTTTATTAACAATGCGTCTCGACTACCTTTTTGTGGCCGTTACCACGAAAAACTAGGCTGCTTCCACTTCCAGCAAAAAAAAACAGAAATTCAATCCTTGTTCTATGTTGAATTAGTTGATCTGAATGGGAGTGGTTTAAGTTTAAGCTCATGATGTTGAGAGCACTGTTTTCCACCACACGCTCATGTAGCATGTTGGAGATATTCTAAGGACAAATGCTGAAACAAAACACTGGTTGGAATTGTGGCCCTTGACAAGTTAATGGGTTACCCTGGGACATAGACAATTGCCTTGATTAAAATCAAATGGGCTGGATGCACATTCCTCTATGAATCTTCAACAAAACTCATGGCAGCAGATTACATCTCATCTAACAAGTTGAATTCCAATCATAGTTTCACTGCAATTTCTTTTGCTACCTTTTCATTGAAAGTTCCTCTATCTCTTCCCATCTCAGAATGTTTTATTTTGCACTTCCCTTGGAGCAAAGATTGCGCTCCATCTGTTTAATCATGCTCCAGGAAATGTTTCTACAATACCAGTAAACTCCCAGGCGAGGTTTAAACTTCCCTGTTTACATTTGGAACTGGGCACTACAGGGTGCTGTACCTTAAAATAACTGCATGCTTACAAATGGCCCTTTCTCCTGGCATGGGGTGGGGGTTACAATTTGTAGCTTTATATTTGGCAGCCAATCCATTTCTGAAATATTCATGTGGGACCATTGGGTTCAAAGGAATGGTGCTGAACAAGCCAAACCAATCATCCCATTGCCCCCCCCCCCCCCAACAAAAGAAACATGGTTGCCTTCATCCATGATGACAAGCCAGTTAACTATTTATATCACTACAGTGGTGCGGATAGGAGGGACCCTCATAATGAACACCCTTTTGCTGATGTGCACAACCTTGTTACCATCTTGTGCTAGCCCATGTATACAAGGAATATAGGAATAGGACCCTTCAGCCACTGGAGATTGTTCTGCCATTCAATTAGATCACAGCTGATCTGTAACTCAAGTCCATCTACCCATGTATGTTCCATACTCCTTAATACTCAACAAGAATCTAGCAATCTCAGTTTTGAACTTTTCAATTGACCTTGTGGGGCAGGGAGTTTCAGATTTCCACTATCCTTTCTATGAAGAGTCCCCTCCTGGCATCACCTCTGACAACCGAGATCTAATATTAAGGTTATGCCCCCATGTTCTAGTCTCTGCCATCAGATTAAATAGTTTTTTTTCTGACGACCCATTATAAAAGGAGATCTTGCGGTGCAGTGGGTAGCGTCGCTGCCTCTGATCCACAAGCTCTGGGTTCGAGTCCCACCCCAGGACTTGATGGCCAAGGAAGGAGGGTTCATAACACGGCCAAACAGGTTGACTATCCACCTGCAGAATGCTTCCAAACACGCAATGGCTGGCGGAAAGAGTGGGAGAGATACCTGGTCAGTCACGTTTAATGGAGAGTGGCGCCTCTCAAGCTATATTCCCCATGTAACCTATTCCAGGAACTGCCAGCTATAGAAACAGACAGAAGTCTGCCTTGATGCACACTACATAGAACATAGTGCAGGAGGAGGCCATTCGGCCCATCGAGTCTGCATCGACCCACTTAAGCCCTCACTTCCACCCTATCCCCGTAACCCAATAACCCCTCCGAACCTTTTTGATCACTAAGGGCAATTTATCATGGCCAATCCACCTAACCTGCACATCTTTGGGCTGTGGGAGGAAACCAGAGCACCCGGAGGAAATCCACGCAGACACGGGGAGAACGTGCAGACTCCGCACAGACAGTGACCCAGCGGGGAATCGAACCTGGGACCCTGGAGCTGTGAAGCCACAGTGCTCTCCACTTGTGCTACCGTGCTGCCCCACTAGGTGTGGGAAGAGAAATAAGAAGATCCATTCAAAGCCTTTAATCATCTCAAAGCCCTTCAATTAGATCATCCTGCGATATTCTATCCTCGAGGCAATGCAATCCTAATCTCTGCAGCCTACACTCATCATTTAACCCTTTAGCCCAAATATTATTCGGAGCAATCCGCACTGCCAGTTCACCACGGATGGCAGAGCCACCCATGGGCCTTAATTTGAGCATGGCATAAAATGAGCTCTTTGCAGCCGTCGCTGTCCCTTAAATACACTGTGGCCTGTGAAATGAAGGCCATCGCTTTGGCAAAGTCTGATGGTCAGGGATCTTTGTGAGATTCACATAATTGGGTTCTTGTCTCCGACTGTTCACAACCCCATTCAGCTTCAGTAAAATGTAATTGGATTGAAACCAAATCCAAATAGCTGCCTGAATTTTTAACAACCAGCCAGATTTCAAACAGCTAAGATCTCTAGATAACATGTTGTTCCCAGCTGACATGTATATTAACCCATGAATGCCATTGACGTAAGAGATTGAACGTGTTGAAAACTGATGGTGGAGAGTAGACCATGGGGTATAACCTGAACATTAGACCTAGGTTCGTACTAAATAGACAAGCTAGGGTTGTTCTCCTTTGAGCAGAGGAGAAATTTAACAGATGTGTTCAAAATTTATGGATTTTCTGAATAGAGTAAATCGGGAGAAATGTTTTGCACTGGCGAGAAGGTTGAGAAGGCACATTTAAAAGAACAAAAGGTGATGAGGCAAATTCTTTTCAAACAGTGAGTGAGCTGTTAAGATCAGAATGCACTATCAGGTGGAAGCAGATTTAACAGTAATTCAGGGAAGGGAATTGAATAAATCCCAGTAAGAGAAACAAAAGATGCAGGGCCGTGAGGAAAGAGCAAAGACTAATTGGATAGTTATTTCAAAGTGCCACATACTGGGCCAACTGGCATCTTTCGGTGTCCAATCATTACAGGATTTCACTCAGTATTCAAGCCAAAATCAGTATCGAATTGGCCCATCCCAATCTCATACCTACCAGCATTGCTGCTGGTTGATATTGCACATTATCAGATGGAACTCTCACAAGATTGGGCAATGCCCTCCCACTGTGAAGATTCCTGCCAATCAATCCGCGCAGGACCGCTGGCCGGTAGGGGCTGATCCCAAAATGAAAGTCACTCTCTGGAGCAGGATTTTAGCAGGCTAAATAAAGCTTGGGGTCATGTTTTGGGTTGAAAGAGAGGGAGGTTTTGAGCTGCTATTGGGAAACCAAGGGAATGTAGGGCCTTGTGCTGGCCTCCTCTATTTTGTACACGCTGTATTTGTTTTAAAGTTATTGCTCCCCGATGAGCTTGTATAATGCGTACATGTGTCTGAGTATCTCATTTTTTAATGGAACACACAAAGGCGTTGCCTGCTTTATTCAATTTTCTGGGCAGCGCGATGGCGCAGTGGTTAGCACTGCTGCCTCACAGCGCCGAGGGCTCGGGTCGATCCCGGCCCCGTGTGGAATTTGCACATTCTCCCCGTGTCTACGTGGGTCTCACCCCCACAACCCAAAGATGTGCAGGGTAGGTAGAGCTGGGCTTTGATTTGGCCCGTTCATCAGCATGGCATGAAGTAAAACGACCGGAAGATCATCGCAATGCCGGGGCGATGTCTGGATTACCATTCCCATCTGGGGTAAAGCCCAACAGGAAAAATGCGTTTTTCCTTTCACGCAGAGGGTGGAATTTTCAGGATGGCGAGCGCTCGGATATATTCCTGCCAACTCCAACAGGCCCGCTGCCATTTCACATTCCAATGAGCTTTGATCGGCAGCGGGCAAAATTTCCGTTTGCACTTGGAAGGAAGACTTGTCTTGGAGAGCTGTCGGCCAATCCAATTGGCTGACAGATCTCCAGCCCATCCAGGCACAGCGCAGCAATGGCCGGAAGAGGTACTGCACTGCTGTGTCGGAGACTCAGTCCCGGGAGCCACAGTGATGGGACATACCAGGGATCACAAGGAGGGGAGGCTAGAGGATGCCCTGGGGGTTCACAAGGGTAGGGAGTGCCGGAGGTCTCCAGTCCGTGGATGGGAGGGCGGCCCCAGTCTGAAGAGGACTTACGATAGAGGAGATGCTCGCCCCATCCCCTCCCGAGATCGAGGGGGAGAACCTTTCCTGTTTCCACCCTCTTCATCGGGCACCCACTAGCCTGAAAATTGAGGCTGGATCGGAAAAGGCCCTTAGGTAGCCATTAAGTGGCCATCAATTGGGGAACGAGTGGGCTTCCTGTCCAAGGCCTTGTCCGCCCCACTATAAAATCTTGTTCAGATCGAGGCGGGTGGGATCTCAAAGGGAATGCGGCCCATATAACTTTCCACTCCCTCTCCCTGTTCACAAACAGTTGGAGGATGCAGGGGGCGGTCTTGAGGGAGGGGAGCATAAAATTCTGACCATAAATGAGCTGCCAGTCACAGCAGGTGATATTGGTGAAACGACTTGGCAAGGTTATACACCTATATCGCTAATGGGTGACCAGCACAGATACTGGATTCAGAAATGAGGCCATTTTTTACACACAGGAATGAGTTGTCAGTTGATAAAGGTTGTGTTATGAAGAGACTCATAATTCCTGAAAGATGCAAAGCGCAGTAGCTATTTGTGACCTTCATGGTCACTTAGGGAGGAGGTTGACAAGAGTCTCGCGAAAAGAAATCTTTGCTGGCCAGGGTTAGATAAGGACATAGAGGACACAGTGAAACAGCGTTGTGTGCACCAAGCAGTAAAAAACAAATGCCCAGCTTGAGTGTGGCAGAGGCCGCAGATAGATTTTACAGAATTTGAAAGACAACAGCTGTTCTCTGTGATGGGTAGCCCATCAAAGTGGGTTGACGGGTTTCCAATGAATCAAACAATAATCTCTCGCTAGTTTGCTGCTGTTGCATTCTCGGAGGAAGTTGTGTCTGACAACGAACCTCAGCTCTGTTCAGGGGAATTTGTAAAATTCATGCGAATGAACAGGATAAAACACATTGGTGTCCACCCTATCATCCTGCTTCAAATGGAGCAGCAGTGTACACAATACCGAATGTTAAGTGTGTTCTTGTTAAGGAAATGCTTGATACAAATTGGAGGAAACGCGAGTCGTCATTGAATCACAACCTGGTGAATTTTGTTTTATTTATGGTAAAGCACCTCACTCTGCCGCTGACAGAATATAAGTTGAATTATTTCTGAGAAGATAGCCGAGAGTAAGGTTTTCATTCCTGAAGCCACGATCAGCACAGTCAGTAAACAAACAACAATCCGGGCAGAAAGAGAGCTATGATAGGAGGAGAGTGGGGAAAACAAAATTGTGAAGTTGACCCAGAAGGCTCAGGTGAAAGAACATCACCACCTCCGAGACGTGAGTGGCGAGGGAGTGTTTAAAAGCAGCTTCCCCTTGTTCGTGGCGAGAGGCTGAGGCGGGAGTCCGATGAATCAGACAGCGAGGCAGCCAGTAATGGTGAAAATCCGGTGGAAAGGGCTCATTTTTGACATGAAGTGCCGTTAAATACGGGATGCGAACTAGTCAACGTGGCCGCCGAGAAACGCCCTGCCAAATGCGCCCAAAATGACACTTAGAAATTTTGCCATTGAATTGCGCCCACAAAGTGCCTGAATCATTTCGGAATTTCATTCAACAAAATAGATTTGTCAACTCATTCTTATCACGTGATGCCTCTGATTCCCTACACTGAAACCCTGATGGTATTCAACAGCCCCATTTCTTTTAAGAATTCGATAATGCAGCATCTTATTAGCAGGCGGACATATGCATTCCACCAGTAAGTTCTCATGACTTCCTGCAGCTGCCAGCAGGGCTGTCACCCTCTGCTGCCATCGTCGTGCCTGCCAACACATCATCAAAAGGTCTGTCAGGGTATGTTTGATTCCAACTGTCTCCCTGAGCAAGTCTGAGGCCAACACATAAACTCCATCATCCGCAACTCCGAGCTATCCACCAGCTCACCAGACGTAACAGCAACAAAACGAGTCAGAATGCGTTGGAAATGCACACCAGGTTCAAATCTGGCATAATAATCGAGGTAAAACACATTGCAAATCAGGTGTTGAGTGAGCCACACCGTCACTGAATGTGTTCAAGGCTGAGTTAAAGAGATTCTGGATAACAGATGAATCAAGGGTTATGGGGCACAAGTGAAGCTGAGGTCAAGATCAGTTCAGCCATGATTGTACCAAATGACAGAGCAGGCTGGAGGTGCCCTATGGGTTACTCCTGTTCCTAGTTCGCATGTTCATACTCCCTCCTTGCACACCATCCAGGACAAAACAACCTGCTTGATTACTTCACCAATCACCTTTGACATTTGCTCCCTCACACACTGACGCTCAGTGGCAGCCGTGTGTGCAACCTACAAGGCGCACTGCTGCAGCCCACCAAGGCTCCTTTGACAGCACCTTCCAATCCCATGGCCTCTACCATCTAGAAGGACAAGAGCAGCAAACGCCATCACCTGCAAGTTCCTCTCCAAGTCACTCACCATCCTGACTTGGAACTATATCGCTGTTCCTTCACTGTCTCTAGATCGAAATCCGGGAAATCCCTTCCGAACCGTGGGTGTACGTACAACACATGGACTGCAGCGGTTCAAGAAGGTGGCTCATCATTCTCAAGGGCAATTGGGAATGGGCAATAAATGCTGGCCTAGCCAGCGATGCCCATGTACTGTGAACAAATCATGTTTTAAAAAATGCCACAAAGCTTTGGAATATCTGAAATACAAAAAGAATGAAGGCAGACATTTTGCACATGGGTTATTTTCGGTTGATTGAGCTAGTGTCAGAAATTTACAAGCACCTGGAAATTTTTGAACTCCATGAGAAAGAATCACTTACAATTTACCTCAGAATTTAGTTAGACCACTTGACAACTTGGAGCAGTGGCCACGATGGACCTTAGCAACTAAACATCACAACTGTGCTCAGATCCAAGCAATGGTACAAGCAATTGTACACAAGGTCAGCTCGTAATTCTTTCCCAATAAAAGGCCATTCTTCATGTGTGAAGTTAGTTGGTGTGTGTGGGCAGCCTATTTAAGTACAATGCCAACAAACAAATGCTTAGTATCATTTTTAAATGGGGATTCGATTATTTTGGTATGTTACCCTGAGGTTAAAAATTGATAAAGGTTATATGACTGGTCCTAATTTTGAGTAGAAGCAGGCCGAAATCTGCTGGGCATCGTTTGAAAAACAGCCAAACGGTTGCTTGTCCACTTCAGGCAGTTAGCGGGAGCTAGCAGGAAGAGGGAGAGGCACAGTGCCCAAGGGCACCCACCATCACCCAGGGAAAGGTGCAGCATCAAGGCAAGTGCAGGACTCAGGGTGTTGTGAGGGCACCAAGGCGACGGAGAGGAGAGAACTGAATACCAGGGCCTCGCACACTCCTTGTGGAACCTGAAAGTGTGTCCCTGCTCTTCCTTGGACTCACCTTGGAGGGCCTTGCTGCTCTTCCAAAAGCTTTACTTAGTGGGTGGGCTGTGGCAAGCCCCTGCTCAGGAATGGGTTAAAACAGCATTAGGTGCCACGAAGGCTATGGGTTCCCGAGTTGCATTTATTAATGTGACCCGCGTTGGGGTCCGATGGAAGTCGCCATGAAAAGCAGCGGGGTTAAATGGAGTATCGACAGGAATGGAGTGAGATGTGCCCTCTTGCTCCTGCCCATGGATAAAAGAGAGTTAACCTATCCCCTCTGAAAAGATCTTTGACATTCTTAAAGATTTCGCTTGAGTCCCTCTGCAATGTATGAAAACTCCAGGCTATCATTCCTCAGCACTCTGTCAGAGAAAACAATCAAAAAGCCTTTTCCCAAATCTATTTTAGTCCAATGGAATTTCTTTAATCATTTCCTAACGGTAACAAATGCAGGCTTTGAGATTGCACTAAATGGTAACATGAATGAATATTTGAAACATTCAACAACAACATGAATTTCCCAAAAGCGGCCTAATGCGCTTCGCAAAGTAGGCGTGTGCAAAATGGACACAAGATCAGGAATGGCGAGTTTGGGAGAGGGTGGCTAAAGTTAGGTGGAAGGAATGGGTATTGAGGAGCTTCTGAAAGGAGGAAAGGTAGAGAGGCAGGGTAGTTGAGGGAAGAATAATCACTTGTCCATGTGACATTCCCCTATCTATTGTTTCTACATGGGCATTAGCGCAGTGGTGGGCAACCTAGGCTGGTGAGTGGGCCGCATGATTGGCCCTCCTTCATCTCAGCGGGCCGCAAGATTGAAATCGGGCTTGTTCGCTCACCGTGACCCCATGAATAAGATTAAACACGCCAAATATTTCATAATGAGTTGTGGGAAATGCTAAATCATTTATATATTAATGGAACTGGCATCACTTCGAAAGGTAAAAACAAAAGAAACACTTACAACTTTGGGCACAGAGGAAGCGCAATCCACAGTCAGTGTTGTGAGCACTCAGCACGCCCCTCACTTCACCTGCCCTCGCTTTACGTGCGAAACACTTTAGTCATAGCGGTAGAAAAAAAATCTACGCAGCCAGAACTCAACAAAACGTGGCAATCCTCAGCATGGGCACCGGTCAACGAAATGTCTCACGGGCCGCACTTCGAACCCAGGTGGGCCGCATGTGGCCCCCAGATTGCCCACCACTGCATTAACACAACGCTTTGAAATGGCTTCATCTTTGTGCTAAAAGGAACGTCACAGACAAGCATTAATATACTACACACCAAGGATAATCAAGGCCTTCGAGCCATTACTTTTTTCTCGAAAATACTGTTTCATTTTAAGGCAAATTGAAAAAAATCTGGCATAATTAAATTGGTTATCAAAGCCTCGTGCCTCAAGTCTAGTCATATCTTTGCAGGAAAACAAGTAACGTTCGCTACACAATGTATTGCTAGCAGCTTCAGAAACATGTGATCTAAATCACAGGATGACAAATGGTCACGGTTTCCCTCCCTCCTGATTCAGCTTCAAAATTATGAGGTTCATTTTGCGTAATCTAATTACACTATCTATGCGTCAGAGCCGCTGATTCTTTGAGTATCAATAATGGATTCATTAAATGAGCTCTGAGTCCTGACTTCTTTTCTCCCCCACTCCTGACCATCTGGAGGTTGACAGCAAGGGTCACTTCCTGAGCTCTGCTACGATCCCCAAGGTTTGGGCCGCATTAGCCTCCAGGGTTTTGACAGATTGTCTGAGCCACTGCCAATCACTCCCACCACCGCCCAATCGCCTCCGTGATATCTTGGTTTCTACTCAATTAGTACGACTGGGCTTGGTCAGTGATTAGAAAGAATGCAAGAAGGCACAGTTTATGAAAGGGAAAAAAAAGCCCATTATTTTTAATCAAGTAGATTATAGTAAATGAATTGTGTTTTTCTTGCTCCTTAATTTACTTGTAATTCCCTCCATGTTTCTAAATGATTTGCTGTTTCACAGGAAAAGAAATTTAGCATAATGAAAAGATTCTTTTTTTAAGTCAATATATTTGATTTCTTTTAAAAGTATGAGCACTTTGCAACCTTCTATTTAGTTTGAATCCTACTGATCAGAATAATGTAACCAGAGATAATCAGAGATAATTTTTTTTCTCCTTCACTTTCTCCTCCCTTGAAGTGTTAATGACTTCTTAGGGTCCAGTTCTCCAGGTGCCATTTGCCCATTTGGTCATTAGTCCAAAGTGACAGTGAGAGTTTGATAAGCAAATGATAGTGTGCCACATCAAAGGTTACTACACAAAAGAAGATCGCATGGCGTAGAGGGGGGTAACATATTTTGGCACGGATAAAGGATTGGTTAGCTAACAGGAGGCAGAGGAGGGATAAATGGGTCATTTTCGGGTTGACGAGCTGGACTGCCACAGGGATCAGTGCTCCGCGAGGCCTCAGCCATCTCCAATCTGCAACAATGATTTGGATGAAGGAGCCGAGTGTATGATAGCTAAATTTGCCGATGACACTAAGATAGGAAAATAAGTTGTCAAGAGGGGGAAGGGAGCCTGCAAAATAGGCGGTTTAAATGAGTGGGCAAAATTTTGGCAGAAAGGAGTATAACATACGGAACTGTGAACTTATCCATTTTGGCAGGAAGAATAGAAAAGCAGTACACTATTTAAGTGGAAAGAGATTTCAGAACTCAGTGGTACAGAGGGATCTGGGCGTCCTGGTACATGAATTGCAAAATGTTAGTCTGCAGCTACAGCAAGTGATTAGGAAGGCAAATGGAATGTTGATGTTTGTTGCAAGGGAGATGGAATATAAAAGTAGAGGAGTTTTACTGCAACTGGACAGGGCCCTGGTGAGATCACTATGTACAGTTATGGTCTCTTTATTTGAAAAAAAAGATATAATTGCATTAGAAGAAGTTCAGAGAAGGTTCACTCGACTCATTCCTGGGATGAGGGGCTTATCTTATGAAGAAAGGTTGAACAGGTTGGGTCTATATCCACTGAAGTTCAGAAGGAGAGGTGACCTCATTAGATCCTAAGGGGATTTGATAAGGTGGCACTCGGAGGATGATTCCACTTGTGGGAGAGACTGGAACCAGGAAGCACAGTTTAATAATAAGGGGCCTACTGTTTATGACAGAGATTAGGAGACATTTTAGTATTCTAAGAAATTGAACCAAATTATCCGTGGTTTGCTTCTGGACCTGTAATAATAATAATAATCTTCATTATTGTCACAAGTAGGCTTACATTAACACTGCAATGAAGTTACTGTGAAAATCCCCCAGTCACCACAGTCCGGCGCCTGTTCGGGTACACTGAGGGAGACTTCAGAATGTCCAATGCACCTAACAAGCACGTCTTTCGGGACTTATGGGAGGAAACCGGAGCAGACACGGGGAGAACGTGCAGACTCCGTACAGACAGTACCCAAGTGGGAATCGAACCCGGGACCCTGGCACTGTTAAGCAACAGTGTGCTAACCACTGTGCTACCGTGCTGATTTGTTTTGCGTACACACCGGATGGAATTTCAAACTCACCAATCAGATCATTTAAGTGATTGTGCTGCATTGCCTTCAAGAAAAACCCCAAGGGCCTTCCAGAAAAAGAAACTTGCTTGGAGAAGGAATTTGCCTCCTCAGTATTAAGGCAGCCAGGAGCTATCATCAAAAACAGCGATAATGCCATCTGACATGAGTTCAGCTCGTCACAATGTAACATCTTCGAGCAGGAAGAAAAGTGATTGGTGAGAGGAGGTTGAAGGTACAGTAAAAAGATTAAGGTTAGTGAAGGCAATTTTTGTAGGAAAGGCGATAGAGATAGTGAACAGAGTGGGCAGGGGAGAGAGATCCAAAGGCTGGGGTTGGCATGATCCTGGCAGCCAGTAATGCCTCCAATGTCGCACAGCTTCTACTATGGCTTGTGCCTCTTTTTCGACCGAGGAATGGTGAATTTCGGAAGCATGGAGGGTACGGGAGAAGAAGGCCACGGGTCTGCCCGATTGGTTGAGGGTGGCGGCCAGAGCTATGTCGGACGCATCGCTCTCGACCTGGAAGGGCAGGGACTCGTCGATGGCGCGCATCGTGGCCTTTGCAATGTCTGCTTTGATGCGGCTGAAGGCCTGGCGGGCCTCAGTCGACAGTGGGAAGGTTGTGGACTGGATTAGGGGTCGGGCTTTGTCAGCGTAGTTAGGGACCCATTGGGCGTAATAACTGAAAAACCCGAGGCAGCGCTTCAGGGCCTTGGGGCAGTGAGGGAGAGGGAACTCCATAAGGGGGCGCATGCGTTCAGGGTCGGGGCCTATAACTCCATTTCGCACTACATAGCCTAGAATGGCTAGACGGTCGGTGCTAAATATACATTTATCCTTACTGTACATTAGGTTAAGGATCTTTGCGGTCTGGAGGAATTTTCGGAAGTTGGTGTCGTGGTCCTGCTGGTCGTGGCCACAGATGGTGACGTTATCAAGATACGGGAACGTTGCGCGTAAGCCGTACCGGTGAACCATTTGGTCCATCACGCATTGGAAGACCGAGACCCCGTTAGTGACACCAAACGGAACCCTTAAAAAATGATAGAGCCGCCCATCTGCTTCGAAGGCAGTATATTTGTGGTCACTAGTACGGAGGGGTAGCTGATGGTAGGCGGACTTTAGATCCACCGTGGAAAGACCTTATATTGCGCGATCCTGTTTACCAGGTCGGATATGCGGGGGAGAGGGTACGCGTCCAGCTGCGTAAACCTGTTGATGGTCTGACTGTAGTCAATGACCATCCTATGTTTCTCCCCGGTCTTTACCACCACTACTTGAGCTCTCCAGGGACTGTTGCTAGCTTCAATGACGCCTTCCCTCAGTAGCCTTTGGACCTCTGACCTGATGAAGGTCCAGTCCTGGGCACTGTACCGCCTGCTCCTGGTGGCGACGGGTTTGCAATCCGGGGTGAGGTTCGCAAACAGGGAAGGTGGGTTGACCTTAAGGGTCGCGAGGCCGCAGACAGTAAGGGGGGTATAGGGCCGCCGAATTTGAAGGTCAGGCTTTGCAAGTTACATTGGAAGTCCAACCCCAGGAGTATAGCTGCGCAGAGGTGCAGCAGGACATAAAGGCGGAACGTATTGAATTTCCTGCCTTGGACAGTGAGGTTTGCTAGGCAGAACCCCTTTATCTCCACCGAGTGTGACCCGGAGGCCAGGGAGATTCTTTGGTTTACAGGGTGGGTAACAAGTGAACAGGGTGTCGGGGTGTATAAAGCTTTCCGTGCTCCCAGAGTCGATCAGGCAAGACGTCTCGTGGCCGTTGATGAAGACCGTCGTCGTTGCTGATGCGAGTGTCCGAGGTCGATTTTGGTCCAGAGTCACCGAGGCCAGATGAAGTAGTTGCGGGTTTTGATCGGGCAGCGTGTAGTCGGCTGTGCTGGGGTCCTGGTGCCCCATCCAAGATGGTGTCTCTCATGGGTCGCACATGGTGGTCGGGGATGGACAAAATGGCGGCGGGGGTGGACAAAATGGCGGCGCCCATCTGCCCAGCGTGGTGTCCGAGGGGCAAGATGGCCATGCCCGTGGGTCGCACGTGGCCCTAGGATAGAGGGGTGGCGGTGAGTGCTGGCCACCTGGGGCCCGAAGAGAAGGTTGCCGCGGCGGTCCGGAGTCACTGGAGACCGCGGCCACGGCTCGTGCCTGGCAGACCCCCACAAAATGGCCCTTCTTGCTGCACCCTTTGCAGGTGGAGGTGCGGGCCAGGCAGCGCTGGAGGGGGTGCTTCGCCTGCCCGCAGAAGAAACAGCGGGGCCCGACGGAGTTCGCGGGCCATCTTACAGTGCAGGCCTGCGGGGACACGGGGAAGGTCTGTGGGGCTGCCGCTGCGGGATGCCACGCAGCCTAGGGGGCTGCCGCGCGGTCGGGCGCGTAGGATTGCGCGTTTCTGGAGGCAACATCCATGGACCCTGCCAGGGTCCGTGCCTCTCTAAGTCCCAGGGTGTCCTTTTCTAAGAGTCTTTGGCGGATCTCTGAGGAGCTCATACCTGCTACGAAGGCATCCCGGATTAGGAGTTCCGTGTGCTCGCTCCCCGAAACTTGCAGGCAGCCACAGTTTCTGCCCAGCACCAGTAGCGCACGGTAGAACTCCTCCAACGATTCCCCGGGGCTTTGCCGTTTAGTTGCAAGCAGGTGACATGCATAGACCTGATTTACAGGGCGGATATAATGTCCTTTTAACAGTTCGATCGCAGCATCAAAGTCCTCCTCCTCCTCGATGAGGGTGTAGATCCCAGGGCTCACTCATGAGTGCAGGAGATGCAGTTTCTGTCCTCCTGAGGGTGTGCCTCCGGCCGTCTCGAGGTAGCCTTTAAAGCACGCCAGCCAGTGCTTAAAGATCGCCGCTGAGTTCTCTGCATGGCGGCTGAGTTGTAGACACTCCGGCTTGATTCGGAGATCCATCCTTTCAGCTTAAGTGTAGTCTATTAAATTGATGCACGATCAATTACTACTAAAGACGAGGTAGTAACATAACTGAAGGCTTTAATAGACTAGGTCTGTTCCCCAGCAGCTTCGGTACAGGATGAGGGCTGCTGGGACGGCACCGGTTCTTATACCCCGCCTGTCAGGGCGGAGCTACATACCAAACAGCCAATGGTAAACTCCTAGGTTTACCCAATGGTCTACAGCCTCTCGGGTACTGCAATACCTGATAATACCACACTGGTAGCGAGGAGCGCCTATCTCGTAGCGAGCGTTGACTTGAGACTTACTTGGTTGGAGGCAGTGAGGCAGGTCACTGTCAAGGGTTGGTTCAAGTTGCTGAGTGACCCTGCCAAAGAAGGACGATTTGAACTTGGGTGCTTTACTTTATAGTCCCCAGGGGCTTCCCGCCCTTCGGGGCGGACCCCGTACATGGTTCCAAGTGATTGGAATACTTTCCGATCACTTGGACGGATTTCTCCAATGCTGGAGCGGTTCCCTGATGAAATGAATGAAAATGAAAATGAAATGAAAATCGCTTATTGTCACAAGTCGGCTTCAATGAAGTTACTGTGAAAAGCCCCTAGTCGCCACATTCCGGCACCTGTTCGGGGAGGCTAAATGTTCGTTGGTCTTCCTTTGTCTTGGCTCCTGCTGGCGCTGAGGGGTCTGGCTTGGCTTTGTTTACCTTAACTGTTGCCATTGTTCCTGGGAATCGCACATTACTATGTAGATGGCTGCTACATTACTATGCAGAAGGCTGCTGGTATTAGTGCTGTCTGGTTGTTTTGCAGGTTCCAATATACATGATTTCTGTATTTGCTAGTCTTTGCCGTGTTGGCTGAATTTCCCTTGAGCCTTTGCGGTTCTCCATTTTAAGTCGGGAAGTGGCCAACTCAGGTGGCTACACTTGAGCGTGCGCAGCATTCAACTTCACCCGCAATGTTATCAGAAGCCATTTCCATTCGGTGGCTTTCTGAAGCGCAAAACCAATTCAAGTCCAACGAGGAGTGGCCATGGATGATAAATCCACTGCTTTTCAGCTCGGACAGCGTGCATTCCTGCTGGATCCGGGTTCATGAAGAACGGCAAGATCGTCACATGAAATTGGCTTATCATATCATGTTACGAGCATTTTCACATGAGCACTCTATCTTCTCAGTCTTTAATCACATAGGTGACTGGCTGGTGGGCAATGCCTTTGCTTTTCAGCAAGCAGCAGTGATGTGGAAATTGGCCCGAGTCCAGAGGATCTGCACAGGCAATTAATTTTTGATGGGGGTGAAGTTATGATCATTAACTTCTCACTGTTTTTGGCAAGGGTAGTGGCAGAAATGTCGCAGGCAATTATGGCATGGCTAAAGACACTTACCCTCTCATTTCCTCCCTCTTTTGCACCACTTGAGGGCCACTGCAGCCTACATGTACAATATCATGAGGAAACTCCTGGGCGATGGCTGAAACCAGTGGCCGGGTGATTCTCGCCAACTTTGCTGCCTGATTTATAACAGCAGGGGAGAGGTTTCCTGGCTACCACCACTGCTCTGCAACCTGTTGACAATCTGTTCATGCTGCACAATCTGCTGCTCATCCATCTGGCTGCTCTCAGCAAGTGAAGCATGTTTCCTGACACCCGGTGTCACAGAGTGGGGTCACTCAGGAAGTCGATCACTAAAATAAATAGCCAGCAACAATAAACAAGTGTGTGCACTGCCTACCTGAGGCTACTGCAGGATGCAGAGTCCGGTGTGCTCAGTAAGGGTTACACAAGCCGTCCTCACGCAACAGGAAGATTTTTTTATTTCAAGAAATTTATTAACATTGATGCCAGAGGCTTAGTACAACAATGCATAACCCAGAGAAGTACTCAGCACCCCAAATATAGTTACATCATTTCCTGATGAAGTTGGGCTATTTGGAAAATGGACTGGAGAGCTATTGACGATACATAAGTGTCATGGGAAGAGGGAAGAATTCTTTAAATCGCAATATCCCATCGCACCTCCATATTAGTTACAAGTAATGGAAGTAAAAACATACAAGCGTTTAGCTCAATGGTTTTATCAGTTCCTAGATATTGCTGCATTCTATACCTGCTCGGTTATGTAATGTTGACACAAGCAGAAACGTTTATAAATTATCAGTCAAAATAAAGAGACGGATCAACCTTATGGTGGGCAGATGTATATTACTGTGGGCAGATGTATGTTACTGTGGGCAGATGTATATTACTGTGGGCAGGTGTATGTTACTGTGGGCAGATGTATATTACTGTGGGCAGATGTATATTACTGTGGGCAGATGTATGTTACATTGGGCAGATGTATGTTACTGTGGGCAGGTGTATGTTACTGTGGGCAGATGTATGTTGCTGTGGGCAGGTGCATATTACTGTGGGCAGATGTATGTTACTGTGGGCAGGTGTATATTACTGTGGGCAGGTGTATGTTACTGTGGGCAGATGTATGTTACTGTGGGCAGATGTATATTACTGTGGGCAGATGTATGTTACTGTGGGCAGATGTATATTACTGTGGGCAGGTGTATATTACTGTGGGCAGGTGTATGTTACTGTGGGCAGATGTATGTTATTGTGGGCAGGTGCATATTACTGTGGGCAGGTGTATGTTACTGTGGGCTGGTGTATATTACTGTGGGCAGATGTATGTTACTGTGGGCAGATGTATGTTACTGTGGGCAGATGTATATTACTGTGGGCAGATGTATGTTACTGTGGGAAGGTGTATGTTACTGTGGGCAGGTGTATGTTACTGTGCGCAGGTGTATGTTACTGTGGGCAGATGTATGTTACTGTGGGCAGGTGTATATTACTGTGGGCAGATGTATGTTACTGTGGGAAGGTGTATGTTACTGTGGGCAGATGTATGTTACTGTGGGCAGATGTATATTACTGTGGGCAGGTGTATGTTACTGTGGGCAGATGTATGTTACTGTGGGCAGATGAATGTTACTGTGGGCAGATGTATGTTACTGTGAGCAGATGTATGTTACTGTGGGTAGGTGTATGTTACTGTGGGCAGGTGTATGTTACTGTGGGCAGGTGTATGTTACTGTGGGCAGATGTATGTTACTGTGGGCAGATGTATGTTACTGTGGGCAGGTGTATGTTACTGTGGGCAGATGAATGTTACTGTGGGCAGGTGTATGTTACTGTGGGCAGGTGTATGTTATTGTGGGAAGATGTATGTTACTGTGGGCAGGTGTATGTTACTGTGGGCAGGTGTATATTACTGTGGGCAGATGTATGTTACTGTGGGCAGATGTTATTTATTTTGGGCAGGTGTATGTTACTGTGGGCAGATGTATGTTACTGTGGGCAGGTGTATGTTACTGTGGGCAGATGTATGTTACTGTGGGCAGGTGTATGTTACTCTGGGCAGGTGTATGTTACTGTGGGCAGATGTATGTTACTGTGGGCAGATGTATATTACTGTGGGCAGCTGTATATTACTGTGGGCAGATGTATGTTACTGTGGGCAGATGTATGTTACTGTGGGCAGGTGTATGTTACTGTGGGCAGATGTATATTAGTGTGGGCAGATGTATATTACTGTGGGCAGATGTATGTTACTGTGGGCAGATATATATTACTGTGGGCAGATGTATATTACTGTGGGCAGATGTATGTTACTGTGGGCAGATGTATGTTACAGTGGGCAGATGTATGTTACTGTGGGCAGGTGTATGTTACTGTGGGAAGATGTATGTTACTGTGGGCACGTGTATGTTACTGTGGGCAGATGTATATTACTGTGGGCAGGTGTATATTACTGTGGGCAGGTGTATGTTACTGTGGGCAGGTGTATGTTACTGTGGGCAGGTGTATGTTACTGTGGGCAGATGTATGTTACTGTGGGCAGGTGTATGTTACTGTGGGCAGGTGTATGTTACTGTGGGCAGATGTATGTTACTGTGGGCAGGTGTATGTAACTGTGGGCAGATGTATGTTACTGTGGGCCAGATGTATATTACTGTGGGCAAGTGTATGTTACTGTGGGCAGGTGTATGTTACTGTGGGCAGGTGTATGTTACTGTGGGCAGGTGTATGTTACTGTGGGCAGATGAATGTTACTGTGGGCAGATGTATGTTACTGTGGGCAGATGTATGTTACTGTGGGCAGATGTATATTACTGTGGGCAGATGTATGTTACTGTGGGCAGGTGTATGTTACTGTGAGCAGATGTATATTACTGTGGGCAGATGTATGTTACTGTGGGCAGGTGTATGTTACTGTGGGCAGATGTATATTACTGTGGGCAGGTGTATGTTACTGTGGGCAGGTGTATGTTACTGTGGGCAGATGTATGTTACTGTGGGCAGATGTATATTACTGTGGGCAGATGTATATTACTGTGGGCAGATGTATGTTACTGTGGGCAGATGTATATTACTGTGGGCAGGTGTATGTTACTGTGGGCAGGTGTATGTTACTGTGGGCAGATGTATGTTACTGTGGGCAGGTGTATATTACTGTGGGCAGATGTATATTACTGTGGGCAGATGTATGTTACTGTGGGCAGGTGTATGTTACTGTGGGCAGATGTATATTACTGTGGGCAGGTGTATGTTACTGTGGGCAGGTGTATGTTACTGTGGGCAGATGTATGTTACTGTGGGCAGATGTATATTACAGTGGGCAGATGTATGTTACTGTGGGCAGGTGTATGTAACTGTGGGCAGATGTATGTTACTGTGGGCAGATGTATATTACTGTGGGCAGATGTATGTTACTGTGGGCAGGTGTATGTTACTGTGGGCAGATGTATATTACTGTGGGCAGGTGTATGTTACTGTGGGCAGGTGTATGTTACTGTGGGCAGATGTATGTTACTGTGGGCAGATGTATATTACTGTGGGCAGATGTATATTACTGTGGGCAGATGTATGTTACTGTGGGGAGATGTATATTACTGTGGGCAGGTGTCTGTTACTGTGGGCAGGTGTATATTACTGTGGGCAGATGTATGTTACTGTGGGCAGGTGTATGTTACTGTGGGCAGGTGTATGTTACTGTGGGCAGATGTATATTACTGTGGGCAGGTGTATATTACTGTGGGCAGGTGTATGTAACTGTGGGCAGATGTATGTTGCTGTGGGCCAGATGTATATTACTGTGGGCAGATGTATGTTACTGTGGGCAGGTGTATGTTACTGTGGGCAGGTGTATGTTACTGTGGGCAGGTGTATGTTACTGTGGGCAGATGAATGTTACTGTGGGCAGATGTATGTTACTGTGGGCAGATGTATGTTACTGTGGGCAGATGTATATTACTGTGGGCAGATGTATGTTACTGTAGGCAGGTGTATGTTACTGTGGGCAGATGTATATTACTGTGGGCAGATGTATGTTACTGTGGGCAGGTGTATGTTACTGTGGGCAGATGTATATTACTGTGGGCAGGTGTATGTTACTGTGGGCAGGTGTATGTTACTGTGGGCAGATGTATGTTACTGTGGGCAGATGTATATTACTGTGGGCAGATGTATATTACTGTGGGCAGATGTATGTTACTGTGGGCAGATGTATATTACTGTGGGCAGGTGTATGTTACTGTGGGCAGGTGTATGTTACTGTGGGCAGATGTATGTTACTGTGGGCAGGTGTATATTACTGTGGGCAGGTGTATGTTACTGTGGGCAGATGAATGTTACTGTGGGCAGATGTATGTTACTGTGGGCAGATGTATGTTACTGTGGGCAGATGTATATTACTGTGGGCAGATGTATGTTACTGTAGGCAGGTGTATGTTACTGTGGGCAGATGTATATTACTGTGGGCAGATGTATGTTACTGTGGGCAGGTGTATGTTACTGTGGGCAGATGTATATTACTGTGGGCAGGTGTATGTTACTGTGGGCAGGTGTATGTTACTGTGGGCAGATGTATGTTACTGTGGGCAGATGTATATTACTGTGGGCAGATGTATATTACTGTGGGCAGATGTATGTTACTGTGGGCAGATGTATATTACTGTGGGCAGGTGTATGTTACTGTGGGCAGGTGTATGTTACTGTGGGCAGATGTATGTTACTGTGGGCAGGTGTATATTACTGTGGGCAGATGTATATTACTGTGGGCAGATGTATATTACTGTGGGCAGATGTATGTTACTGTGGGCAGGTGTATGTTACTGTGGGCAGATGTATATTACTGTGGGCAGGTGTATGTTACTGTGGGCAGGTGTATGTTACTGTGGGCAGATGTATGTTACTGTGGGCAGATGTATATTACAGTGGGCAGATGTATGTTACTGTGAGCAGGTGTATGTAACTGTGGGCAGATGTATGTTACTGTGGGCAGATGTATATTACTGTGGGCAGGTGTATGTTACTGTGGGCAGGTGTATGTTACTGTGGGCAGATGTATATTACTGTGGGCAGGTGTATGTTACTGTGGGCAGGTGTATGTTACTGTGGGCAGATGTATGTTACTGTGGGCAGATGTATATTACTGTGGGCAGATGTATATTACTGTGGGCAGATGTCTGTTACTGTGGGCAGGTGTATGTTACTGTGGGCAGATGTATGTTACTGTGGGCAGGTGTATATTACTGTGGGCAGATGTATATTACTGTGGGCAGATGTATATTACTGTGGGCAGATGTATGTTACTGTGGGCAGATGTATGTTACTGTGGGCAGGTGTATGTTACTGTGGGCAGGTGTATGTTACTGTGGGCAGGTGTATGTTACTATGGGCAGATGAATGTTACTGTGGGCAGATGTATGTTACTGTGGGCAGATGTATGTTACTGTGGGCAGATGTATATTACTGTGGGCAGATGTATGTTACTGTAGGCAGGTGTATGTTACTGTGGGCAGATGTATATTACTGTGGGCAGATGTATGTTACTGTGGGCAGGTGTATGTTACTGTGGGCAGATGTATATTACTGTGGGCAGGTGAATGTTACTGTGGGCAGGTGTATGTTACTGTGGGCAGATGTATGTTACTGTGGGCAGATGTATATTACTGTGGGCAGATGTATATTACTGTGGGCAGATGTATGTTACTGTGGGCAGATGTATATTACTGTGGGCAGGTGTATGTTACTGTGGGCAGGTGTATGTTACTGTGGGCAGATGTATGTTACTGTGGGCAGGTGTATATTACTGTGGGCAGATGTATATTACTGTGGGCAGATGTATATTACTGTGGGCAGATGTATGTTACTGTGGGCAGGTGTATGTTACTGTGGGCAGATGTATATTACTGTGGGCAGGTGTATGTTACTGTGGGCAGGTGTATGTTACTGTGGGCAGATGTATGTTACTGTGGGCAGATGTATATTACAGTGGGCAGATGTATGTTACTGTGAGCAGGTGTATGTAACTGTGGGCAGATGTATGTTACTGTGGGCAGATGTATATTACTGTGGGCAGGTGTATGTTACTGTGGGCAGGTGTATGTTACTGTGGGTAGATGTATATTACTGTGGGCAGGTGTATGTTACTGTGGGCAGGTGTATGTTACTGTGGGCAGATGTATGTTACTGTGGGCAGATGTATATTACTGTGGGCAGATGTATATTACTGTGGGCAGATGTCTGTTACTGTGGGCAGGTGTATGTTACTGTGGGCAGATGTATGTTACTGTGGGCAGGTGTATATTACTGTGGGCAGATGTATATTACTGTGGGCAGATGTATATTACTGTGGGCAGATGTATGTTACTGTGGGCAGGTGTATGTTACTGTGGGCAGATGTGTATTACTGTGGGCAGGTGTATGTTACTGTGGGCAGGTGTATGTTACTGTGGGCAGATGTATGTTACTGTGGGCAGATGTATATTACAGTGGGCAGATGTATGTTACTGTGGGTAGGTGTATGTAACTGTGGGCAGATGTATGTTACTGTGGGCAGATGTATATTACTGTGGGCAGATGTATGTTACTGTGGGCAGGTGTATGTTACTGTGGGCAGGTGTATGTTCCTGTGGGCTGATGAATGTTACTGTGGGCAGATGTATGTTACTGTGGGCAGATGTATGTTACTGTGGGCAGATGTATATTACTGTGGGCAGATGTATGTTACTGTAGGCAGATGTATATTACTGTGGGCAGATGTATGTTACTGTGGGCAGGTGTATGTTACTGTGGGCAGATGAATGTTACTGTGGGCAGATGTATGTTACTGTGGGCAGATGTATGTTACTGTGGGCAGGTGTATGTTACTGTGGGCAGATGTATATTACTGTGGGCAGGTGTATGTTACTGTGGGCAGGTGTATGTTACTGTGGGCAGATGTATGTTACTGTGGGCAGATGTATATTACAGTGGGCAGATGTATGTTACTGTGAGCAGGTGTATGTAACTGTGGGCAGATGTATGTTACTGTGGGCAGATGTATATTACTGTGGGCAGGTGTATGTTACTGTGGGCAGGTGTATGTTACTGTGGGCAGATGTATATTACTGTGGGCAGGTGTATGTTACTGTGGGCAGGTGTATGTTACTGTGGGCAGATGTATGTTACTGTGGGCAGATGTATATTACTGTGGGCAGATGTATATTACTGTGGGCAGATGTCTGTTACTGTGGGCAGGTGTATGTTACTGTGGGCAGATGTATGTTACTGTGGGCAGGTGTATATTACTGTGGGCAGATGTATATTACTGTGGGCAGATGTATATTACTGTGGGCAGATGTATGTTACTGTGGGCAGGTGTATGTTACTGTGGGCAGGTGTATGTTACTGTGGGCAGGTGTATGTTACTGTGGGCAGATGAATGTTACTGTGGGCAGATGTATGTTACTGTGGGCAGATGTATGTTACTGTGGGCAGATGTATGTTACTGTAGGCAGGTGTATGTTACTGTGGGCAGATGTATATTACTGTGGGCAGATGTATGTTACTGTGGGCAGGTGTATGTTACTGTGGGCAGATGTATATTACTGTGGGCAGGTGTATGTTACTGTGGGCAGGTGTATGTTACTGTGGGCAGATGTATGTTACTGTGGGCAGATGTATATTACTGTGGGCAGATGTATATTACTGTGGGCAGATGTATGTTACTGTGGGCAGATGTATATTACTGTGGGCAGGTGTATGTTACTGTGGGCAGGTGTATGTTACTGTGGGCAGATGTATGTTACTGTGGGCAGGTGTATATTACTGTGGGCAGATGTATATTACTGTGGGCAGATGTATATTACTGTGGGCAGATGTATGTTACTGTGGGCAGGTGTATGTTACTGTGGGCAGATGTATATTACTGTGGGCAGGTGTATGTTACTGTGGGCAGGTGTATGTTACTGTGGGCAGATGTATGTTACTGTGGGCAGATGTATATTACAGTGGGCAGATGTATGTTACTGTGAGCAGGTGTATGTAACTGTGGGCAGATGTATGTTACTGTGGGCAGATGTATATTACTGTGGGCAGGTGTATGTTACTGTGGGCAGGTGTATGTTACTGTGGGCAGATGTATATTACTGTGGGCAGGTGTATGTTACTGTGGGCAGGTGTATGTTACTGTGGGCAGATGTATGTTACTGTGGGCAGATGTATATTACTGTGGGCAGATGTATATTACTGTGGGCAGATGTCTGTTACTGTGGGCAGGTGTATGTTACTGTGGGCAGATGTATGTTACTGTGGGCAGGTGTATATTACTGTGGGCAGATGTATATTACTGTGGGCAGATGTATATTACTGTGGGCAGATGTATGTTACTGTGGGTAGGTGTATGTTACTGTGGGCAGATGTGTATTACTGTGGGCAGGTGTATGTTACTGTGGGCAGGTGTATGTTACTGTGGGCAGATGTATGTTACTGTGGGCAGATGTATATTACAGTGGGCAGATGTATGTTACTGTGGGTAGGTGTATGTAACTGTGGGCAGATGTATGTTACTGTGGGCAGATGTATATTACTGTGGGCAGATGTATGTTTCTGTGGGCAGGTGTATGTTACTGTGGGCAGGTGTATGTTCCTGTGGGCAGATGTATGTTACTGTGGGCAGATGTATGTTACTGTGGGCAGATGTATATTACTGTGGGCAGATGTATGTTACTGTAGGCAGATGTATATTACTGTGGGCAGATGTATGTTACTGTGGGCAGGTGTATGTTACTGTGGGCAGATGAATGTTACTGTGGGCAGATGTATGTTACTGTGGGCAGATGTATGTTACTGTGGGCAGGTGTATGTTACTGTGGGCAGATGTATGTTACTGTGGGCAGGTGCATGTTACTGTGGGCAGGTGTATGTTACTGTGGGCAGATGTATGTTACTGTGGGCAGGTGTATGTTACTGTGGGCAGGTGTATGTTACTGTGGGCAGGTGTATGTTACTGTGGGCAGATGTATATTACTGTGGGCAGGTGTATGTTACTGTGGGCAGGTGTATGTTACTGTGGGCAGATGTATATTACTGTGGGCAGATTTATGTTACTGTGGGCAGGTGTATGTTACTGTGGGCAGGTGTATGTTACTGTGGGCAGGTGTATGTTACTGTGGGCTGGTGTATATTACTGTGGGCAGGTGTATATTACTGTGGGCAGGTGTATGTTACTGTGGGCAGGTGTATGTTACTGTGGGCAGATGTATATTACTGTGGGCAGATGTATGTTACTGTGGGCAGGTGTATGTTACTGTGGGCAGGTGTATGTTACTGTGGGCAGATGTATGTTACTGTGGGCAGGTGTATGTTACTGTGGGCAGGTGTATGTTACTGTGGGCAGATGTATGTTACTGTGGGAGGTGTATGTTACTGTGGGCAGGTGTATGTTACTGTGCGCAGGTGTATATTACTGTGGGCAGGTGTATATTACTGTGGGCAGGTGTATGTTACTGTGGGCAGGTGTATGTTACTGTGGGCAGATGTATGTTACTGTGGGCAGATGTATGTTACTGTGGGCGGGTGTATATTACTGTGGGCAGATGTATGTTACTGTGGGCAGGTGTATGTTACTGTGGGCAGGTGTATGTTACTGTGGGCAGGTGTATGTTACTGTGGGCAGATGTATGTTACTGTGGGCAGGTGTATATTACTGTGGATAGCTGGCAAATAATGCACACTGGAACAGGAAACGTGTAACATTGCTCCTTGATGAAAGACTGCCCATTCAGAAAGGTGGAAAAGAATACAGTCATGATTATTACCCATTGACTGAAATATACTGTGACATGAATCTGTTATCAGCAAGGTTTATCAGATCCTGAGATACACCTTGAGGATATTGATCACAAGTCAAAACAGTTTCTTTTAATCCTGTACAATTAATTTGTAATGGTCTGTTTAAAATATTGGGCGCGATTCAGCAGACCTTAAACAAAGTCCATTTTCGGGCACGTCTGACGGGGTGATTCTGGGTAGCTGCAGTGCTGAGAAACTCTCCACTATCCAGCCGCACTTTGCTGTTTCCTTTGGCCTCGGGCACTTTCTCCCCGCCGAGGCCGCACTTTAAGAGATTTCCTGCTGGTGAGCTGATCTCGCCAGGCGGAATGGCTGTTTGCAGATCGGGGCACCATTGTGAGCGGCAGCCCCAATCTACCCCCCCCCCAAGCCCTTTCAGGCCCCCCTGCTTCCCGCCCCCCCTTGCCCTCCCCAACCTTGTTGAGACCCTTCCACCCGTCCCCATCCAAAGGCCAAGGTGCCCCCCCCTGAGCCGACCCCTGGCAGTGCCAACCTGGCACCTGGGCACCCTGGTAGGGCAAGTCTGGCACCGTGGCAGCGCCCCTGGCTCCCTGGCAGTGCCACCAAGGCACCCTTGCAGTGTCAGGGGTGCTGGGGTGCCAGGCTGGTAGTGCCAAGATGCCCAAGTGTCGGGGTAGTGCTAGTGTACCACCCTGTCCCTGACAATCCAGGGTTCTCAAATGCCCTACGCAACCCCCCCCCCCCCCCCGGTGCCCTTACACCTGGTCCATGTTTGCGTGGACCAGTACTAAATGGTGCCTTGGTGAGATCTCGTAGGCACAACCGTTGTGTCCCGGGCGCCGGGTCAATCCAACATCTGGATATTTAACTGAACCGTTAGGTTAATTTAAATAATCCGATCTGGATTTCACCCAGTGAGGGTGAGATCCAGGAAGCGCCGGGCGGAGTGAGTCGGGTGACCCACGATTGGCGTGGCGCCCGGCACAGAGCCAGGTTTGGGGCTCATGCGGCATTCACACGTTGCTCCTGATACATGCCGGGTGCAACGGAGTCGCTGAATCACGCCCATAGTCTATACTCCAGGCACTCTACATCCCGGCAGAGTTAAGAGAACATCAGCTGGACAATTTGGAGACAATGGACTGTGTTTATTGGAGAAAAGAGGAGAGGGGTGGGCTCTTTAAAACATTGAGAAATGTTGATAATGTAACCGTACCTTGGACTATTTTATCACATAATTAGAAGATTTGTATACAAAACAGGCCTTCAGTGAACTAGAAAACGCTTCCTATTCCTCAGAGTGCATCAGATTATTTATTATAATTAGGAGATGCTGGTGTCACGGACAAGGCCGGCATTATATTCTATCCCTAATTGCCCTAGAGAAGGTGGTGGTGGATCCAATTGAGTGGCTACCTAGACCATTTTAGAGGGAAGTCAAGAGTCAACCTCATTGCTATGGATCTGACGTCACAAATGGGTCAGACTGGACAGCAGATTTTCTCCCTAAAGGACAATTAGTGAACCAATTGTCGCAGATTTTCCTGGTCTCAAATCCACCTCCCACCTGTTCACCTTTAACCCATTTTTCATCAGAAATATATCTATCTCCTTCTTGAAATCGTTTATCGACTCAGATTTCACCGCACTATGGAGCAGCGAGTTCCACTACCATTAGGATTCACTATTCTTTGCGAGAAGTAGTTCCTCCTCATCTCAGTTGGTCCACCTTAGCACATACATGGAGAAAGTAAAACCGCAGTTGAACCTCAATACAATGTCTAACCATTTCTTAAATTATTTCCTGGTTTTGGCCTCCGCCCATGGCACCCACCTCTCCCCACCAACCGTACCCCCCACCTCCAAAATCTGGGCATGCATTCCATTAGTTAATCAATCTTTGCGTTAAGAAGAATCTTGTGATATGAGTTCTAAATCTGAACTGCCCAGAGGTCATAGCAATGACATATGGATATAGAATAAAATAATTAGTCAGATAAAATATATTCAGTGGACGGGATTTTCCACATAAATGTCCAATTCACCTGACAAGCTCGCCATTCAGGATTTGTGGGAGGAAACCGGAGCACCCGGAGGAAACCCACGCACACACACAGGGAGGACCTGCAGACTCCGCACAGACAGTGCCCCAAGTGGGAATCGAACCAGGGACCCTGGAGCTGTGAAGCAACAATGGTACCCAGTGTGCTACCGTGCGTACAAAGGAGAATATTACAGAAACAGGAAAACTTTGTGTTGTGTTTATATGGGAAAGTCCAGACAGTAAACTTTCCATAGCTGCTCTAAGGTTTTAGAAATAATGATAGTTAGCAGGTTTTACAGCTTAGATTGGCACAACAATGACAATTGGCGGAGCGAACAATTCATGAATGTTGCCACAACTCCCCTATTGTTGAGGCCATGGGCTGGGAGGTTGGCATAATTGGGTGACATCAATAACTACCATAACTGCTGCTAATTGACCTGTCCCTCACACACTCTCCCACTGCCCTTCCCTAACACCACCCTGCTGTTGTTCGCTTCTGACGAGGGAAGTGTCGGAATCAATACCTATTGTTCCTATCTGAGGCCCTGTATTTTCTTTTTTTTAATTACCAGACTTTTGTTTATTTATTAGATTATAGTACAATGGAAATTATTGGGGGTGGGGGCCTGTTGATTAGCTTAGTTGAGCAGCTGGCAAGCGTGTGGCTCAAAATAATGCCCACAGTGGGTTTGATTCCCATTCCAGCTAAGGTAGGCCTGAGGCCTGCCTCCCCGCCTAGCCCCTGAGAGTGGAAGGTAAACCGCTACTGACAGAAAAAACACACTGACGAATCAGCAAACAATGGGCCAAGGAACCTGCCCTTGGGCTGCGCACACATGACAATGGAAATATTTATCTGTGCAAGCTGGGGGCTGACATCCTGTACCTCAGCACCAGACACAAATAATCCAATAACATGGGCGGCACGGTGGAACAGTGCTGCTTCACAGCGCCAGGGACCCGGGTTGAATTCCGACCTTGAGTGACTGTGTGGAGTTTGCACGTTTTCCCCGTGTCGGCGCGTGTTTCCTCCGGGTGCTCCGGTTGCCTCCCACAGTCCAAGGATGTGCAGGTTAGGTGGATTGGCCATGATAAATTTCCCCTTAGTGTCCAGGGATGTGCAGGTTAGGTTATGGGGTTACGGGGATAGGGTGGGGTGGGCGGGGAAGTGGACATGGGTAGAGTGCTCTTTTGAAGGATCGTTGCAGACTCGATGGGTTGAATGGCCTCCTTCTGCATTGTAGGGATTCTATGCTGATGATTCTATGAACTTCCAACTACGTTCCTGCAAGATCTCTGCACCTGTCCAATTCTGGCTTCTGTATCATCCCCAATTTTCATCACTCCACCCTTGGCAATTTTGCCTTCAGCAGCCAAGGCTCTGAGCTCTGAAATTCCCTCCCGTAACCATTCTGTCTGTCTCTCCCTCCCTCTTTTAATGCTTACCTCTTTGGCCAAGCTTTTAATCACCTTGGTGTTACGTTTTGTTTGATAATCTCTCCTGTAAGTGCTGTGGTGCATTGGACTTTGTTACAAACCATTCTAAAAGGAAGTTGTGCGTTGCTTCTTACTTTTTAATGGACTCAGAAGATTGAAACAACAAGAAAAGGAAGTGCTCCCCTAAATCCTTGGGAAGGCTCAGGACCCCACATTCTAAATTCCTCATTTTCCTGACCCCCAGGAGAATGGTCGGAGACGGTGAACAGTGTGGTGATATACATCACTGTAAGTATACAAAGGGTTAATGTGAACACAGTACACCTAGCTAGACACTAGAGGGAGCACCAGAGACATGACACACAGACAGTCAACCAATAGGTCAGTAAGATAGGACACGACCAATGGGCATTCAAGATACACACAGAGGTGACACTACCACAGGAGGGCATTACACCAACCCATATGAAAGGACACATCACACATGCTCAGTCTCTTTCCAGTGGAGACACTCAGTGAGTACAGACACAGGGTTGATTGAACATCACACCCACCATGTGGATTGTAGCAGACTGGTTCATCAGTCTGAGTAGCTATAGCAGGATTAACATGAGAGTTGAATCCAAGTAGGAGAATCGTTAACAGTTTAATAAATGTGTTAAAGCTATCTCCAAGTCTGAACCTTCCTTTGTCAGAGTGCACTTCAAGGAAGCAGCTTATGCTACGTCAAGAGCATAACAAAACAAACAGATTCCCGATGCAACCCTCTGGTGCAAGACTTCCAAATCGTAGCCACGTACTGCAACAGCCTTCCTCATACCTTTCTCCATTTGATGGTGGAGTCCCATCGTCTCCACATTGTAACGACTGGCTTCATATTCCCTCAAGATTATTGCGACCAGATAGAAGCACTGGTAGCTTCAGGGAGAGACTGCCGGGGCCCACGCTGCACAATGTGGGCTAAAAGGCCTCAGGAAGTTATATGTAAAGCCACAGTATTTGCTGAGTGACGGGCCCTATGATATCCACTGAGACTTGCATGCAGGGTAGTCCTGATAACTGACCCAAGAACCCTTACTCTGCACAACATTTTCAAATGCAAGGTTAACTCCAAAGCAATTAACAAAACAACTACTGACTGATGCTCAGCCTTGAGTGGAAATAAGTGTGTCATCTGGGCAGCAAGGTGGCACAGTGGTTAGCACTGCTGCCTCATGGCGCTGAGGACCCTGGTTCGATCCCGGCCCTGGGTCACTGCCTGTGTGGAGTTTGCACATTCTCCCCGTGTCTGAGTGGGTCTCACCCCCACAACCCAAAGATGTGCAGGGTGGGTGAATTGGTCCATAATTGGAATCATTTAAATAAATAAATAAATGTGCCAGTCTGGTCCAGTGGTAACACTCGCACCTGTAGTCATCCAGTTATGGCTTCAAGTGTCACTTTAGCATAAAGCCCAGCCTAACACCTCAGTGCAATTATTTCAAGATCATGGGCTAATTTCTCTGCCTCGCAACGCCACAAATGCAAACTGCGATTGGGCGGATAATTGGGCGCCTGGCCAAACTCGAGGCCCGTGTCCAACGTCGAATCAGGCCCCGTGCTGGTGGCGATAACAAGGTTCGCGCCCCGCACCGGCGACGGCCGCAAATGAATTCACTTAAATGTGATTAGCGGGTTTGACCCACAATGCTCCTGGTCTCCGCCCCTCTCAGGCGGAAGTCACGCGAGTGCGGTTTATTACAGGTATTTACAAATGCGGACAGAGCACCATTGCTGCTGAGGGGAAGAGAGAAGGTAAACAAAGTTTGAAAAACCGTTAAAAATTGTCCCGCTTGCTTGGGGGTGGATGCCAGGGGGTGTGTAGCGGGGAGCTACTTGTTGACAGCTCGGTGGACCCCCCCCCCCCCCCCTCCCCGGGATTGGGGTGGCTAAGCACAGAACGCCATTGCTGCAGTATTTATTTTAAACCCACCCATTTGGTACATTACAGGCCCTTGGTATTTAGCACCCTCCCTGGCACATTTCCCTCTCAGAGGCCTCACCAGTGACACTATCAGCCAGCCCACCCCACAGGACCACCAGCTGTCTTCAAACCCTGACTGTTCACCACGCTCCTGCTCCCATCCATCCCCCCTGAACAGGCTGTCACAACATTGTTACACCCAGGACCCACATCATGTCGTGTTGGGTGTTCTGCTACGCAGCCGAACCAACACGGTTGCAGATGGTACAACTCTGTTTTATTACTATCAATAACATCATCTGTAAACTTGTTACTGTGGTTCGTTCATTACCCTTTAACCTGTGGAGCCAGCCCTAACACTATCTTGGAGAGGCACTCAGCACATGGTGTATGTCTGAGTGGCTTTTGCTGTGCGCTCTGTGCCCTGAGCTGTCTCCTGCTGGAATGAGCGGGAACTGTGGTGTTCCCCGTTTTATAGTGCGTGTGCCCTTGCTTGTGATTGGCTGTGATGTTGCGTGTGTGATGATTGGTCTGTTGATCTGTCCCTCAGTGTGTATGTGTGTTTGCACCATGATGTTTATCTGAATATCATGACACATCACACTGCAGCTACTCTCCCAGCAGAGGCACACTCCCCCCTCTTACCCTCATATATAGGACCTGCCCACACATAAGCCTCTAAACATGGAGGCGATTAGTGGAACATGTCCCACCCGATGAGGACACCCACAGGAGATGCCCACTGAGGAGTCAGGACAGGGGTCGCAGAGCCGATCGCTGACATGGGTGGCGACAGCCTCCGGTACCCCTGTTGATAGGGCTGGGTGGTGAGAATGAAGGCTCACTGGCTATCTACCTGGCCGTCCAGTATGTGCCGCAGGGCCATCGCACACAGGCCAACGTCATCATCTCCAGGTTTTTCAACTAAGAGGCTTAACTACCGGTAGTTCCGCTAACCTGGCTCACCTCTCCATACTCGTCCCCCCACCCCCTTCCAAGTGGTGCCCCCTTACCATTACCACTCACATCCTCCCCTGTCGCTCCACCCCCCACGCCATCCCACCATCCCAGCTCCCTGCTCTGAGCACCTGACCAACATCGCCACAGGGGGCACCAGCACAGGCACCATCACTCCCTCCTGGTGCTCGATGGGCCCCGGGCTACTCCATCGGCCGGAGGTGAGGCCAGAGTGAACTCTGGAGACTCCACCGTCACCTGGCGTGGCCAGTCTTGGAGGCCTGCACTCGGCTCAACCAGATCCCAATGCCCTCAACCATGGAGCACAGAGGCTGGGCCATGTCCCTCAGCAAGTGAGTCATGTCCCTCTGCGCCTTGGTCATATCCCTCTGTGACTGGCACAGGTCAATCACTGCCCAACGAATGTTCAACCAATGCTCTCGACGTCCTCAGCCATGACGCTTTGTGACTGGGCCAGATTCAGGAGCTCCGCAGCAATGTCCATGTGAAATGAAATGAAAATGAAAATCGCTTATTGTCACACGTAGGCTTCAAATGAAGTTACTGTGAAAAGCCCCTAGTCGCCACATTCCGGCGCCTGTTCGGGGAGGCTGGTACGGGAATTGAACCGTGCTGCTGGCCTGCCTTGGTCTGCTTTCAAAGCCAGTGATTTAGCCCAGTGTGCTAAACCAGCCCCTCGGGCCTGGTACATGTCTCCCTGTGACTGGACTCCCCTGTCCTGAACCTCAGCCATTGACCACACAGTGTGTCCCAAGCTTTGGATGTTTATATCCACGGCTGTGACTTTTTGACCCAAGACTTCCACCTTGAATGTCACCCGTTCAGTGTTGGCCTGGGTACCACACATTATCGGCACCTGAAGCCGGTTGGACTCCTCCAATTGCCCCTGCATGTGCTGGAAAGTCGCTGTTCAGCCCCTCCTATAGATCCTGGCTCTGCATCACAAGTGATGGGATCATACTCTCCAGAAGTGAAATATCTGTCCGGATTACAGCTGGTTCCTGGTATCAGACAGCCCTCTGACTGTCCGCTCTCTCGGGAGTCCCTGTCTCCATCCTCATGTGTTGCAGCATGTGTGAGGTGTGCATCAGAAGGTGACCCAGGAGCCTCTTCACTAAAATGCCCCACACGAGCTGATAGTCTCCGCGATGGTGGAGGGTGCAGATGACAGCAGTGACGAGAAGTCGGTGCCGTGTCCGGGCCAGTCCTCCGGGGTGTGCTGGGGATCTGGCTGGGGGCGAGGTAGCCCAGACAGGCCAGTCTGGTCTGATGGTGATCCTGCAAGACAAAAGACAAGAAACATGGTGAGATCTTGGGAAGGAGTGGTCTGGGGGAGAGGGGTGGCTCACTTGCTATGGGGACATCATTTTGAATTAGGGGCTCACTTGGCTTGCATACAGATCTCCGCCTCGGAGAAAGCCATCTCCTGCACCTCCCCGGATAATGCCCTCACCCTCTGCTCAGCGTGGGTGAGAGCCCGGAAGTCTGGGACATGCCTTCCGGTCTTCTACTCCCTTCTGTTATGGGCCATCTTTTCCTAGGGGATAGGTGAGGCGTGTGGAGGCGAGTTACAGCTGTAACTGTGTGTGCAAGGCACCTGGCCAAAGAGGACAATACAGATGTTGGAGTTTGGTGCAGGGAGGGATGTGAGGGAGATGCGGGCAGGTGGGTATTGATTGGTCTCTATGGGAGTGGAGTGTGATGTGAGGAGTAAGGGATCGGGTAGATGCCAGCTTGGCTCACCCAAGCTGCTCTAAAGAGATCATTCATCTACTTGCAGCACTGCCTGCCAGTCCGCCTGGTGAGGCTCACCACGCTGAGCGCCTTGGGCACCTTCGCCCAGGTCCGGACGATGACCACAGGAGGTAGCCTCCTGCCCATTCTGGGGGAAGAGGGTGTCGCGCCTCTCCTCCACAATTTGCAACATTCTCTCGAGTTCTGCATCCGTGAAGCGTGCCATTGCTCTTTGTGGAGCCATCGGTCTCGGCTGACATGAGAGTGTGGGGAGTGGAATACTTATAAGCAGCTCCAGCCTGGCAAACTCTCCGCCACCAATTCCGGCCCCAACGAATCTGACACTGGCGGGAATGAGAATTGCCCCAGATTCATGTCGGCAAGGTGTTAGCTCATTGGCATAACCCGAATTGCTCCGGAAATAGCTCCCCCAACAGGAATGCGAACCGAACGCAATTTCAGTCCCGGCATTAATACTTAGCCTCCCAAACGGAGAATGTCGCCCCATGTCTGCTCAGGTGGGTTCCAAGGAGCCTATGGCACTTTTTTGAAAAAGAGTAAGGGTGTTTTTTGGGACATTTTGGTCAGCAATTGAGCGTCATACGACACCAGCATAGATTAACTGGGCATTTCTCTCCTGGCAAATTGGTTGCTGTATCTGTCGACAAGACAACACAATTCAACTAAATCAATGCATGTTCCTCCTTCTTTCACTGGACTGACTCAGAATGTGCAGCCGTAACGTCTTTTAAGTTTTGATGCCCTAACATTCTGGCATAATGTCTGAACTCTTCAGGTCCGTGGCATTTTGTTTGATCCATCAGCTTCGACCATACCGCTTTGAGGAAAATGGCAGGAGAAAGGCCAAAGCTTTAAACATTGCTGGATTCTGTTCTGCGATATCATGAATTTTTCTTTGTATAATGTCATTCTTTGGATTTATTTCAAGCCTGACTTTCTGGTTGAGAGGCGGTAGCTTTTCTTCACGGTCAATTTATGAATGTGATGCCTGGTGCCAGGATTGTGTTGAAGCAGGAAAGTGCTCAGATGGAGTCCTTGATGTTTTAAACGCAGCTACTGGTCACCGCAGAGCATTATGTTTGATCTTCTGACATGACAGCCAACAAATTGGGTGTTAGCATAAAAGCATCACATTGACAGCGGTTACTGACACTGGCTCACAGTCTTGGCAGTCCCAGCGCCTGCATAATTCCGACCCTTGAATTCCTGTCACAGTTTTGCTTTGCGATGTTTGTACTGGTTGCATGCAACAGCATGAAGGACAAGGTTTGCTCGTTATGTAAATCCAATGATTATTGCCCCTTGGATATCCAGAATCAAGGGAGCTGCAGCATGTTCTATTTCCGGATGCACATCCACCAGGCGCTGGATTCTTGCCTCAAAAAACCTGAAGGATCATTTCATCCATTATGTCCATCTTGGTTTTTTGTTAGAGCCATCTATAAACTTATCCCCTAATGCCACTCTAGTCTAGTGTAGCCCTCGACTTCAAATATTCATTCATTTGTAGGCGGGTTAGTCCCTGTCTCACCTTCTGGGTGGGATTTCTTCATTTTTCTGCAGCGGGCGGGGTTTTTACGGTCACAGAAATGGCAACGTTAAGGGGCGGGACCCACGACCCACCACAACTTAGTCTGTAAAAGACCTGGCTTGGATGCATAAAGGCTTTCTTCACTGTGACTGGGTCAAAACCCTGGAATTCCTACCCTAACAGCACTGTGTGTGGACTGAAGCAGAAGGACTGCCCTTCTCAAAGAGTCATCGGACTCTTTTTGACAAAGAGTGGACAAAGAGTGATCGGACTCGAAACGTTATCGCTTTTCTCTCCCTACAGATGCTGCCAGACCTGCTGAGATTTTCCAGCATTTTCTCTTTCGTTTCCGATTCCAGCATCCGCAGTAATTTGCTTTTATTTCTGTCCTTCTCAAGGGCAATTAGGGACGGGTGGTACGACCTTTGGGGAGGGGTGAAATTACTCCCCCTCTTCTCCCTCCCCTCTGAACATAAGAGGGTTTTATTTGTGAATTTGGAGATGGGGATGTGCAGGAATCCCAATTTCTCCACTTTATTTGTAAAAGGGTGCGTCAGACTGGGTTTTCTTACGTTAACTAAAGAGCCAGATAGGTTCACTGAAACTATTTCTCGAATGAAGGAAGGATGTAAATCGCAACCTCACACAGGTGGCAGAACAAGAGGAGAGACTAATGTGACATTATGCAGAACGTCTAGAATATAAAGGATTAATGTACTTATATAATTAACCACTAGATGGGGCTAGATGCAGAACTATATAAAGCACTGGGCGGGTTTCTCCGTCCTGCTGCGCCACATTTCTGGTTCAGCACGTCGGCGGGATGCTCCGTTTCGCAGGCAGGTCAATGGGGTTTCACATTGTGGGGCAGCCCCACGCCGTCGGGAAACCCCCGGGCTGCCGGCAAAATGGAGCATCCCGACGGCGGAGAATCTTGCCCACTGTCTCCCAGACATCTGGGAGAAGGCTTGAGAGGAGAGCATAGGAGCAGTGAAAGAGATCAGAGTACAGTTATAGACGGAGTGTAGAAACTGGTGTTCGTTGTGTGTAGATTGTCGATTATTAGATTATTGTTTACTATAGGAGCAAGGATCGAGCTTTAATAAATAGCGTAAATAAATGTTAGCTTTGTTAATGAACTTAGCTTCTGTGGTCTTTGTGAACACTACAACATCCATCCTGAATCACAAAGAACACCACAACTAAAGGATTTTTTTACAGTTTGTGAAGAAGATAAAACAAAGAAGTATATGGCGAGCTGGTCTCGAAGCAGTGAACCCACGTTTCAGTTTTGTTCGGTTGTCTTCCTGGATGTAGTTGGATCGAGCAATTCCACACTTTATTCCCCAGAGATTTCAGTTTGCAGTAGATTTTTCTTCTTGGAATGATGCTTTGCAAATCTGGGCCTGGTCATTCTGTGAAAGAGAGAGGGAGAGAGAATAAATAACTTTGGCTCCCTGTTTCATTTCAGAATGATGTTGATCTTTCTCCTGTTCAGTAAAACAGTCTCTTAAAAGTACCCTGCTGGCAGTATATTCCAGAGAAGTTCTATTAGTTCATGTCTGCTACAGTCAGTGTTTTAGAACAGTTAACTGCATTTTGATGTCCCATCTTACAGGATACTGAGAGGCCGAGATAGAGTGGATGTGGAGAGGGTGTTTCCACTGGTAGGAGAAACCAGAACCTGAAGGCAGAGCCTCAGACTGAAGGGGCGATCCTTTAAAACTGAGATGTGGAGGAATTTCTTCAGCCAGAGGGTGGTGAATCTGTGGAACTCTTTGTCGCAGAAGGCTGTGGAGGCCAAATCACTGAGTGTCTTTAAGACAGAGATAGATAGGTTTTTGATCAATAAGGGGATCAGGGGTTATGGTGAGAAGGCAGGAGAATGGGGATGAGAAACATATTAGCCATGATTGAATGGCGGAGAAGACTGGATGGGCCGAATGGCCTAATTCTGCTCCGATGTCTTGTGGTCTGATGGTCATCTCAGCAAATTCACAAAGTTTCGGGATAGTGTCAAGTGAGCAGGAGATGGGGCCTTTCACACTCCCCAGGGAGTTGAGTGTCCATTTTTGTCCATCCCACTTGGGTGGAATGCAAGCTGTATATTGTAGGTGTCTGGGTAGTCTCCATTGGCTTATAGGTTTTCATTTTTTTTTAAATTCAACCAGAGAAAAGAGAAAACTGCGTCGGTAGCGCAGTTACCGATGAGGCGGAGATTCCAGTGTCGTGAAGAAAACGAGATTGTTTTCCGGGGCACCGTATTCTCTGGGCCCTTGTGATTCTCTGATCCTCTAAGTCGGGAATTACGTGGGCGAGTACCACTCCTGGTCTTGACAAGCATGGCCCTGACTCTTTCAGGGAGTTGCCCTCAAAGTTCATCCGAGGGTCACCCTCCCCCCCCCCCGCAACAATTTATGACCTCCCACCCCACCCCCCACTGGACCCCCTGCACCAACCCCCCACCAAGAGACCCCTTAGTAAAGAGACCCCCCTCGAGACCCCCTAAATAAGGAATCCCCCCAGAGGCCCCCAAAATAAAGAACCCCCCCCAGAGACCCCTAAATAAAGTGACATTCCCAGAAACCCCCTAAATAAAGAAACCCTCTCAGAGACCCCCTGAATGAAGTGACACCCCATAGAGACACCCCAAACAAGGAGACCCCCCAACAGATTTCCGTTGAAAACTGACCCTTGTCAGGAAGCCCCCCACCCCAGAAGAGAGATCCCTGTCAATAAGCACCCAAGAAATCAGAGCCTTGTCAGTAAATCCCCCCAGAACAGAGACCCCTGTCAGGAAGCGCCCCATAAAAGAAACTCCTGTCAGGGATCTAACCCCAATCAAACAGAGTTTAATGCTGTTAATTTCTAGTTGACCATTTCAAAATCACTCCACCGTGAAGGGAAATGATTGGAAAGCATTTAATTCTGTTTGAAGTGGTTCAGGAGCTGTCAGTCAAAGCTTGATGTTTGTAAAGATAATGGTTAGAGCCATGGGGTACTCAGCTATGAAGAAAGATGAATGGAACAATGCTGACAGCTGGGGGAGGGGGGGCGGAAGCTGTCAATCACAGCCGAGTAAAATCAGTATCAAAGGGAAATGAATGGACTGGCTTGCAGATCAAAGGTCTGAGAGGGTTTAAACACAGCTGATTGGTTTTCCCATTCCAGGAATTGACCGGTGCTGCTTCCTTGTCTGAGCCAGCAGGTATATTGTCCAGGTGAGTGTTAAAACAGTCATTATTTTTCACTGTCTCCGTCTGGACTGCTTTTTAGCTTCCAGACAGTGGTCTGGAATCTTCCGGAGGGCTTCTTGACAGGGGTCCCTCTTGTGGGGGAATTCTGACAGGGGTCACTTTGTTGGCGGGCTTATGGGGGGGGGGAACTTCCTTATTTAGGGGGGCCTCTGTGGGAGGTCTTTTCATTTAGGGGTCTCTGGGTGGTCTCTATATTCTCTATATTCAGGGGGTCTCTGGAGACCTCCTTATTTAGGGAGTCTCCATCGGAGGGGGCAGGTCGTGTCACCCCCGTATTGGGGGGGGGGGGGGGGAGGGGGGGAATGCAGAAAATCGTGGGGTGAAGGGCTAAATTGTGCTGCGGGGGGGGTGAACAACCCCATGACCTCGCTATTGGTCCGCCTGCTCAAAATGGCGACCCAAAAGTGGGATTCCCTCAGGAATCCCTTGCAATCCTCATAATTTTGCATGGTGAAGGATTGGGAATCGCTGGGAACACAAATCAGCTGCAATTCAGCTTCGGAGGGAGGATATAGGTTCCTAAACGGAGAGTATCACCCTATATTTGTTTTGTTCTATGTTCTATAATAGTGTAGATGGGCTTTAAAGTGGTTTCACAGGTCGGCGCAACATCGAGGGCCGAAGGGCCTGTACTGCGCTGTAATGTTCTATGTTCTATATCTCAAAACAAAACTACACATCCTTGTAATAATGGGTAACATCTCCTTGGCAGCAGCGCCCAGGTCCCACGAGTGATTAAAATAATAAATAGCCAGGGTAGATGGATTGGCCACACTAAATTGCCCCTTAATTGGAAAAGATAATTGGGTACTCTGTGACGTATGCTCCAATAAGGTCCACCTGATTTTTTGTAATAAGTGAAAGACCTTATCAAACACCTCCTGAAAATCCATATCAATTACATCGACTACATTCTCTGTATCTGTCCAGATAATTACTTCTTCAGAAAAAATAACTTGTTAAACATTACTTGACTTGTGTAGAGCTGCCTGTGAGTCAGTCTTGAGCACAGCTGTGGTGGGTGTAAGGTGTTGCCCAATTTCAGCTTCTTCTCACTTCTCTGGGGCGTCATTCTCCGACCCCCCAGAGGGTCGGAGAATGGCCGTTGGCCGCCGTGAATCCCGCCCACGCCGGTTGCCGAAGTCTCCGAAGGGAGAAAAGTCGGCGGGGCGTTAATGGCGCCGCTGCCGCGGAGAATGTCACGGGTCTGCGCAAGGCAGCCGATTTTCGGCCTGCCGATATTCTCCCTTCCGGATGGGCCGAAGTCCCGTCGACATGATGACTGTTCACGTCGACGTAAATTAAACCTCCTTTTCATCGGCGTGACCCGGTGCTCCAGGCTCACGCCGACCAGCGTGGAGGTGAGTGACGGCCTGGGGGGTTGGCTCTGGGCAGGCAATGGCGTGGCCGCAGTCTGAATGCGTGAGGAGAGGTGTGTCTCGGGTTGTGTGTGTGTGTGTGCGGCGGGGGGTGGGGGGTGGTTAGAGTAGGCTGGGCTCCGGGGGAGTGCCGGGAGGGGGTCCGTGCCGGGGAGGTGGATGGGGGGTCCGTGCCGGGGTGGAGGTGGGGGGGGTCCATGCCGTGCCGGGGTGGAGGTTGGGGGGGGGGGGTCCGTGCTGGGGTGGAGGTTGGGGGGGGGGGGTCCGTGCCGGGGTGGAGGTTGGGGGGGGTCCGTGCTGGGGTGGAGGTTGGGGGGGGGTCCGTGCCGAGGAGGGGGATGGGAGGGCAAGTGAGTTGGTCCACCTGGCCAGGTGCCAGCCTCCAACAGTTGGACCCATGCGGTCCATGCCACCTGGCTGGGGGGAGGAGGGGATATGGGCAATGATGACATGTCGTCGTTCCCCTCCCCTCCCACCAGGCCGTCATGTTTTCAGATCATCCAGCGATGTTGGTCGCCGTGGCGGCAGCCGCTCATGTCTATGTTGCCCTGGATGACGAGGAGGAGGAGGAGGAGGAGGAGGAGGAGCGTGCCAGAGAGGCGGCGCAGGCTGCCGCAGAGGGGCAGGCGGCAGCCGCCCAGGCTGGAGGGACACCTGACCGACAGGACGAGGAGGGGGAGGAGGACGTCGCAGCCCCACGGCAACGGAGGCACCCGAGGGCGCCCCGTGTGTACCGGCCCCGGCAGTCATACCAGGACCTCATGGACCGGGAATGCAGGAGGAGACTCCGGATGAGCCGGGAAACCGTGGCACACATCTGCCACCTGCTGGCACACCTGTCACCACGTGGCACTGGCGGGGGACACCCTCTCCCCGTGTCTGTCAAGGTTACGGTGGCCCTGAACTTTTATGCAACGGGGTCATTCCAGGCACCGAGTGGGGACCTGTCCGGCATATCGCAGACATCGGTGCATCCGGGCAGTGACAGATGCCCTATATGCCATGGCGCACCGCTACATCCGCTTCCCCGTGGACCGGGCCAGCCAAGATGCCCGGGCCGTGGGCTTCTCAGCCGTGGCCGGGTTCCCCATGGTCCAGGGCGCGATCGATGGGATGCACGTCGCCGTGCGGCCACCTGCAGATAACAGGGCTGTGTTCACTAATAGGAAGGGGACCTATTCGATGAACGTACAGGTGGTCTGCGACCACCGCATGATGATCCTGCACGTCTGCGCCCGTCACCCAGGCAGTGTACACGACTCATTCGTGTTGTCGCGGTCATCCATCCCCGGCATGTACGAGGGACGCCATCCCCGGCTGAGGGGCTGGTTGCTGGGCGACAGGGGCTACCCATTGCGATCGTGGCTGATGACGCCTATACGGAGGCCACGCAATGAGGCGGAGAACCGCTACAATGATGCCCATGTAGCGACAAGGGGAGTGATCGAGAGGTGCTTTGGCGTGCTGAAGATGCGTTTCAGGTGCCTGGACCTCTCTGGGGGCGCCCTCCAGTATCGGTCAGATAGGGTCGGCCGCATCATTGTGGTGTGCTGCGTCCTGCACAACATAGCCCAGCAGAGGGGCGCTGTGCCGCAGGCAGAGGAGGGCGGAGTGGAGGAGCAGCAGGAAGAGGCCCAGTCCTCCCCAGATGAGGGGGATGGGGGCAATGGTCAGGGCAGACGGGGGAGACACAGGCGGGTGGCTGTCCACCGTTACCGGCTGGCCCAGCGGGCACGGGACAGACTGATAGACGCCCGCTTCACTGACTAGATGGGCGTGGGAATCGGGTAGTATGGCCACAGACCGCACAGCATGGCAACAGCCGACCACCCACACCCCCCACCCATCCACCCACCCAGCACCCTCATCCCCCTCCCCAACCCCACCCACCCCACCCGCATGCACACCACCCCCCCCCCCCCCCCATTGCCGATCCACCTGCGGCACAACGGGCCGGGCTCACACAGTTGCGGGTGGACGCGTGTCTATCGCAGGCCATGGAGGATGATGACAACCCGCCCTGCGATGAGCTCCTGGCTCTACATCGTTGGACTATGTCTGACCCATGGCCACAGTACCACCATCCACCCGGACCATCCCTGCATGCGGCTGTGACATTGCAGCGCACGGTCCCGTCCTCTGCCTGGGGGATGTTGATGGCGGCCCAGAGGGAAGGGGGCAGACTCACCTGGGGCTGAGGTAAGACCACCCCTCACACACACACTTGCGCTCAACGTACATGACACCCCCACACACTTTGAACAGAGCACAAAGGCAGCTTCGGTAGGTGTAACATTGACTTTAATAACCAAAGGAGTTCATGCACGTGCCCTAGCCCCTAAAACTCATCTGTGCCCTGCACCCGTGCCAACTTACTCAGTGTCTAATTGTTTGGCCTTACGGGCCCTTTGACTACGTCTACGTGGTTCCCCAGACGGTACAGCAGAACTGGAGGTGGACTCCTGTGATTCCTGCCCTCTGACACTGGATCCCTTTGGCGGCCGTTTCCTGGGATGTCCTGGCCTAGATGGGCCAGGCTGCGGCCCGGGCGACTGGGATGGCGAGCTGCCAGCCTGTCCTGCCCGTTGCCCACCCGATGCATCTGGGACGGAAGGGGGGGAGTCCGAGGTGTCGCGGTGTACCGGGACCTCCCCTACAGAGGGAGCCGGGAAGGACCACACCACCTCCATCTCCCTCGGGGTGCCCGATGGCCCCCAGGCCTCTACATGGGTGGGGGATGCGAACGGACTGGCCATCCGACGCCCCCCCGACATCTGGCGCTGCCAGTCCTGGAGGCCCGTGCTGGTATCGACAGGGGTCTGCAGGTTTGCAGCCATGGAGCCCAGGGGGTTGGCAAACCCTGTCTGTGACAGTGCGACGCCGGCTCGCACATGGCCACTGGCGCCGATGCCCTCAGCGATGGCCTGCAGAGACTGGGCCATGGCCTGCTGAGACTGGGCCATGGCCTGCAGAGACTGGGCCATGGCCTGCTGAGACTGGGCTATGGCGTTGAGCGCCTCTGCCATCTGGCGCTGGCACTGGCTCATGGCCTCATGTGAGAGGGCAGCCATTTCCTGGGCCACAGACGCCGCCTGCACGGAAGGCCCCAGGCCTCGCAAACCGTTCCCCATGTCTGACACCGTCGCACCCATTGCCTCCACCGCGGACGCCACCTGTGCGGTGTCGGCCTGGGTGGCACGCATGACCGGCACCACTCCCAGCTCGTGGACGCGGGTGGACTCCTCCACCTGCAGCCGCCGCAAGCCGCCCGTCACCCTCTTCGCTCGTCTCCGGGTCGGTGGTTGCATCGGATCTATGTGTGGGTGTGGTAACTGCAGGAACCCGGGATCCATCTGGGCGGCAGATGTTCGCTTGGGCTGGGCTGCCCTCCGACCGCCCGGTCCCTCTGCTGCTCCTACCTCCACCTGCTGTACCGGGACGGCTGTGTTGTGCGCACCAGTGAGTGTACCAGACGCCTCATCACTAAAGTGCCCAACCGTGGTGAGTGTTTCTGCGATGGTGGAGGGTGTTGGTGACTGCAGTGGCGTTGTGTCGTGCTCTTCGTCCCACTCTGAGTCCATGGCACTTTGGGGTGGGGGTTCGTCTCCACCCATCCACTCTGAGTCACTGTCCGGTATTTCGTCTTCCTGGGTAGTGCTGTCCCGGGTAGAGGTGTCCTGGGTCGTGGTGTCCTGGGTAGTGGTGTCCTGGGTAGTGGTGTCCTGGGTAGTGGTGTCCTGGCTCGGATGTGACGGGGGCCTGTGGCTGCCCCCCTCGTCGCTGGGTGGTCGCTCCCGCACGTGACGGGGGTGTCGTCTCCCTGTTGCTCCAGGTCTCTCTGTCTCCCGTGGTGTGCGAGGGGCATCCTGCGGGCGTCGCATGCTGGAGGGTCCGGGTCTCTCCGTCTCCCGTGGTGTGCGAGGGGCATCCTGCGGGCGTCGCATGCTGGAGGGTCCGGGTCTCTCCGTCTCCCCTGGTCTCCGAGGAGCATCCTGCGGGCGTCGCATGCTGGAGGGTGCGGGTCTCTCCGTCTCCTGTGGTCTCCGAGGGGCATCCTGCGTCATCGCATGCTGGAGGGTGCGGGTCTCTCCGTCTCCTGTGGTCTCCGAGGGGCATCCTGCGGGCGGTCTGCATCTGCGCGGATGGGTGCCTGGACGTTTGGTCCTGCGATACACAATGAAGCATGCATGGTTAGACATCAGGCAGTGATCAGGTGATACGGGGGAGGGGGATATAGGGGAGGGGGGATATGGGGACGGGCTGTCGGTGGCTCACTCGCTAGTACGCCCCCGACCTCTGCATCAGCAACCTCCCGGTCCTCAGGTCCGCCAGCCAGTTCCAGGGCCCTTTCCTCGTGTACGGTCAGTGGCCTCTCATCAGCGGGCCCTCCTCCAGTCCTCACATGCTCCCTATTGTTGTGTGCGCGCTTCTCCTGTTGGGGGGGGGGGGGCAGGGGTAAAAGGCAACAGTGTTAGGCAGGTATATGAATGCACGCCATCGGTTGCGCGTGCATTGCAGAGGTTAAGGTTAGGGCTGGATTCACTTGGGGATATGGGGGATATGGGGGAGGGGGGATATGGGGGAGGGGGGATATGGGGGAGGGGGGATATGCGGGAGGGGGGGATATGGGGGAGGGGGGATATGGGGAGGGGGGATATGGGGGAGGGGGGATATGGGGGAGGGGGGATATGGGGAGGGGGGATATGGGGGAGGGGGGATATGGGGGAGGGGGATATGGGGGAGGGGGGATATGGGGGAGGGGGGATATGGGGAGGGGGGATATGGGGGATATGGGGGAGGGGGGATATGGGGGAGGGGGGATATGTGGAGGGGGGATATGGGGGAGGGGGGATATGGGGGAGGGGGGATATGGGGAAGGGGGATATGGGGGAGGGGGGATATGGGGAGCGGGGATATGGGGAGGGGGGTATATGGGGAGGGGGGGATATGGGGGAGGGGGGGATATGGGTAGGGGGGATATGGGGGAGGCTCATCCTGCCTGCTCTGACATGGTCGTTCACCTTCTTGTGGCACTGGGTGCCTGTCCGTGGTGTCAGGGCCACAGCGGTGACGGCCTCTGCCACTTCCCTCCACAGACGCCGGCTGTGGCGTGGGGCAACTCTGCGGCCGTGCCCGGGATACAGGGCGTCCCTCCTCTGCTCCACCGCGTCCAGGAGCGCCTCCACATCGCGTGACTCGAACCTCGGGGCTGAGCGACGGCCAGCCATCCAGTCGGGTGTTGCGGTCGGCTGTTCCGATCGGGTGGGGGGGGAGCAGCGCGGCCTTATGAGCCGTCACGCCGTGCAGCGCGTATGACGCTGCACGGTGTGAACCACTGCGCAAGCGCGGATCCCGTTACGTCGCTGCTAGCCCATTTCGGGCCGGAGACTATCGACCCATTTTTCCGACGTGACGCAAGTCGGATTTGCGCCGTTTGTTGCTCCGATCGGCGGACCTTCCAGTACTGGCCGCTCCCAGTACTAATTCTGGCACCTACAGGGGGCCAGCAGGCCACTGGAGCGGTACGCGCCACTCCAGCTGCCCATCCCGGTGAGAATTGTGCACAGTGGCGCCGGCGCCAACGCGCGCATGCGCAGTGACCTCCTTCGACGCGCCGGTCCCGACACAACATGGCGCAGGACTACAGGGGCCAGCGCGTAGGAAAGGAGGCCGCCAGCCACAGAGGCCAGCCCGCCGATTGGTGGGCCCCGATCGTGGGCTAGGCCACATCAGAGGGCCCCTCCCGGGGTCGGACCCCCATTCCCTCCCCGCAGGCCGCCACCCGAGCCTTCCACGCCAAGGTCCCACTGGCCCAGAGCAGGTTAGAATGACGCCGGCAGGACGCGGCTCTTTTCTTACGGCTGCTCGGCCCATCCGGGCCAGAGAATCGGCGGGCCAGCCGCGTAGAGCGGCCCGCGACTGCCGCTGCGCCAACCACGCCAACGCCAATAGTGCTGGGAGAATCCCGCCCCTGATACTTTGCAGGAGAATAACCAAACAGAATTTCACATAAGGAGATTATCGAGGTAGGTGACCAAAATATTTGTCAGAGGAGGTAGGTTTTTAAGGATGGTCTTGAAGGAGGAGGCGGAGGGATGAAGGTGGAAATGTTTAGGGATGGGATTCCACAGGTTAGGGCCATGGCTGCCAGGGGTGGACCAATGAATATTGTGGACGGGTAAGAGGGAGAATTAAGGCTTGAGTCACAAACAATGCGAGTTCAATACCTCCTGACAAGTTCCACATTCTCACTTCCAGGACTTCATCTGGAGACAGACCCTAATCCAGGATTGTCGTTTTGTTTGACACCTTTAAGGAAAAGTAAAACAGTCATTAACATAGTACACAATCACATCTTTTAAGGAGAAAATGCTGATTTCCATTCAAACAGTGTTGGAGAACGTTGCATCAAATGCCGAAAGGTTATTTGTAACCGAAAGTCTGAATCAGGCTTACCTCTTCATCAGTGGAGTTTGAAAAGTAAAGTGATCAGCAGGCGGGAATGCTGTTTTCAATAGCAATAGAATGTGCCAGGCTGATGAGGCCTTCATGAGGGTTTGTGACTGATTGCACCCCAAAGTACTCGCCCGTTGCAGATTGTAATGATTTGCAAGTCTACAAGTCAGTGGCGTGTGGAATTACAGATATTACAAGCTGCTGGAGTGTGATTACTACTACCTCAATGGCCATCAAACTACCACCATCTGTCATTAGTAGTAAGAGCAAGCATGAAGTTAGGTCGGAAATTAATTTTGCCCACATTTTATTTTCATAAATCAAAAGTTACGAACATACAAATTACACCTTAAAACGGCAAAAACTGGGTAACATTTGCTGTGATGATGTGACTTGTTCGTGACAGATGTGGGCAGCACGGGAGCACAGTGGTTAGCACAGTTGCTTCACAACTCCAGGGTCCCAGGTTCGATTCCCGGCTTGGGTCACTGTCTGTGCGGAGTCTGCACGTTCTCTCCGTGTCTGCGTGGGTTTCCTCCGGGTGCTCCGGTTTCCTCCCACAGTCCAAAGATGTGCAGGTTAGGTGGATTGGCCATTTTAAATTGCCCTTCGTGCCCAAAAAGGTGAGTTGGGGTTACTGGATTACAGGGATAGAGTGGAGGCGTGAGCTTAAGTAAGATGCTCTTTCTAAGACGCGATGGGTCGAATGGCCTCCTTCTGCACTGTAATTCTATGTTTCCATGATGATTCACGAGTGATATTAATCTGTAATTTCTTAAAGGTTACCTATCCAACGGAGACAGAAAGTCAGCGAGAATAATGTCTGGGATTTTCACATTTTCTGTTCGACACACAGTGATTACGGCTGCAGGTGGGATTGGAAAGTCCCAGCCAATGGTTATGTGGAGCAACATCTTCCCATCTCACTAAAATGGATGATGAATAATTCAAGATTATGGTTGGGACATTCACAGAATCTACTCACCCCCCCTGGCTATGAAACAAAGACATCAGATCAACAAGCCCCTTCTGACATCATTACGGGGAGAGGGGAGAAGCCATGTGACTGAAGTAGCTATTTCGAAATCTCTTTACTGCAAGCTGTTAAAGACAGAAGCAATCAATAGTCTGCAAGATCTGCCAATCAAGCAGCTTTTCTCTTCCAAGTTACGACCCCACCTCTTACAGTTTAAAAATCCAGCACAGAAGGGGGGCACGATGGCACAGGGGGCCAAGGTCCCAGGTTCAATTTCGGCTCTGGGTCACTGTCCATATGGAGTTTGCACTTTCTCCCCGTGTTTGCGTGGGTTTCGCCCCCCACAACCCAAGATGTGCAGGGTAGGTGGATTGGCCACGCTAAATTGCCCCTTAATTGGAAAAAATAATTGGGTAATCTAATTTTTTTTTTTTAAATTGGGCTGGCTGGATTCTCCGCCATCGGGATGTCCATTTTTGCCGGCAGCCTGGGGGTTTCCTGACGGCGTGGGAAACCCCATGGACCAGCTCGTGAAATGGAGCATCCCACCGGCGCGCTGAACCAGAAATCTGGTGTGGCAGGACAGAGAATCCAGCCCTTTGTCTCCGGCAATCGCAGTTACACGAGCTTCAACTCAACTCTTGGAATCTATAAGGAATTTGGAAAATTTCTGCTGCAGCTCGAGTGACCAGCCAAGGACTCATAAACAGTGAACATTTGTATTTTATCTTTCAGCATTGAACTTTAATATGACTAAAATGGTAACTACCTACAATCTAACTTGTAAATTTGTGTGTGTGTGTAAATGTGGGTCATGAAGGTTCGAGGAGCATGTGTTTACCTTTTTAATTATTTTGCTCCTCCACCTGGGTGGGTTTTTTGCTCAATAACATCAAACCTCTTTTTTGTTCTAAACCTCAAGAAAGGTCAGACGGTCATACTTGTTTTGTTCCAATCAGTACACAAATGGTTCACGCAGGCATTGAGTAAAATACCTTAATACCTTTAACTCCATCAAGGAACCTGCCACGGTCAGACTTGGGGTGGTAAGATGAGGTATTCATATTGGTCCTGTCCTCACGTATGGGTAACGGTAACAGAAATATTGGTAAAACTTTAGGAATTAAATCGACAGACTATGAGAGCAATTGGAAGTGGGAACTAAATTAATCCCCTCGACATAAATGTAAAGGTCCGGATCCAGGCTTTCTTGTGTGCAGTGCTACAGTGCTGACAAAGATATCCACGCTTGACACCAGTGTCCTAGAACTGATGGAAATTACTTTTCAGGATTTAAAGGTTCAGTCTGTCAAGGAGTTCAAAAACGTAGCAAGGAACTGGAGTGCGAGTTTTACCTGAAAGCCAAGATGGACACTGAGGAAGCTTTTGAAAGAAGTCAGCAAGAAAGAGAGGAATGGTCGTGGGGAAGAGAGAGAGGGAGGGGGGAGAGAGAGATAGAGAGAGAGAGAGAAAAAAGGGTGAGGAAACAAACTTTCCAAAGAGAACAACAGCAAGAGAAAGAGGATGCTTTCCAAAGTAGACAGCGAGAAAAGGAGATGAGACTATGGGCTAAATTCTCCGGTCCCCCCCGCCGCGTGTTTCTCAGCGGCACGCCATTCGCTAGCGCCGGGTTTCTCTACTCCCCCCACTTGTCAATGGGATTTCCCATTGAAGCTCGCAGGCGGGGGGGTTGCTGCTGGAGGGAATAGGGAATCCCAATCACCAGAGAACTCCGGCCTCCATGGACAGTGTAAGGAGATAAAGGCAGATGGAAAATAGTGGGCGCGATTCAACCATCGCGTTGCGCCTGGTGCGGAGCCCTCTGCTACCCAATAGGTTCCTCACAGGCCTAGTGAAAGTAAGATCCTTTAAGTTGCCAAGCAATCCAAAGATGTGCAGGATAGATGGATTGGACATTCTAAATTGTCCCTTTGTGTCCAAGGGTTAAGTGGGGATGTGAAGTTACAGGGCGGGGGAAGTGGGCCTAGGTAGGGTGCTCTTTCAGATAATTGTTGTAGACTTGATGGGCCGAGTGGCCTCTTTCTACACTGTAGGGATTCTATTCCATGATTCTATTCCACAAAAAGAGACCCTTCAGCCTATTGTGTCTGTTCCAGCTGTTGAGTTCTATTCTTATCCCAGTTTTCCAGCATTCGGTCCATAGCCTTGTATGCTATGGTGTTTCAAGTGCTCCTCTAAATGCTTCTTAAATGTTGAGTGTTCCCGCCTCGGCCACCCTCTCAGACGATGAGTTCCAGATTCCCACCACCCTCTGGGTGAAATTGCTTTTCCTCTAATCCTCTCTAAACCTCTTGCCCCTAACCTTAAATCTATGCCCCTGGTTATGACCCCTCTACTAAGGGGAAAAGTGTCTTTCTATCTACCCTATCTATATCCTTCACAATTTTGTACACCTCAATCAGGTTACCCCCCCCCCCAGCCCAGTCGGTTTCCATAGCTGAAATGCTCCAGCCCAAGCAACATCCATGAGAATCTCCTCTGCACCCTCTCCAGTGCATCCACATCCTCCCTATAGTGTGGTGACCAGAATTGCACATGGTACTCTAGCTGGGGCCTAATGAGCGTTTTATACAGCTCCATCATAATAACCTCTGCTCTTATACTCTATGCCTCCCCTAATAAAGACAAGTATCCCATATGCCTTCTTAACCACCTTATCTACCTCATCTTGAAGAACCGCAGGAGAGTACAACAGGGGCTGAACATCCACCTGGGGGCAGTAGTGTTCTGGGAGACATGGATTAGGTTCGGAAAACGTCCATTACCCAAAGTAGAGAGGAAGAGAAGAGGACTTCACCCAAAGCAGAGAATCCGTGTGGCGAACACAAGGGGAATAGCAGTGAAACTCACTCAGGGTTAAACATTGTGTAATGATACACTTTTATAGGCTTTGTTCGAAACACAAAGGGATTTATTATAGTACAGCAGCCACATGACTGCACCTAGTCCCATACATTTTCCTGCCTAAGAGAGGACTCCACCATCTGGGGTGATTCGTCACTCTGAGTCCCCATTGGTCCCCCAAACCTGCTGACCCTTACTCTGCTGTGTTGCCCTTAAAGGGACAATCACAACAAATCACCACACATTGGTAAGAGAAACAAAACGAACAAAGTTTTATCTAATTTTTTAAAAATGTTAAAGTACCCAATTCATTTTTTTTCTGAAGTGTGGCCAATCCACCTACCCTGCACATCTTAGGATTGTGGGGGATGGGGGGAGCCCACGCAGACATGGGGAGAATGTGCAAATTCCACACGGACAGTGACTCGGGGCCACGATCGAACGCAGGTCTTTGGCGCCGTGAGGCAGCATTGCTAACCACTGCCCCACCATGCCACCCACCAAACGGACCAAGCTTTAAGCCTCAACCAGGACTGCGTTGGTGGAAGATTCACTAAAAAATGAAGTGCCGGGTGCTAATCCACAATCCTTACAGGAGACAAAAATCAAATTGCAACCCATAACCCCCTAGCAATCAGATCGGTAAAAGTGTTTGGGTTTAAGCTAAGTAATGCACAGGTTATAGAGATGGAAAGTGAGGGGTTGAAGCCGATCTGAGTAGACCAGGTTAGTAATCCCCAAAATGTGCATATTCACAAAGCCTCTGTGGTAAAGAGCATTAAGACAGGGCCAGCGAGAAGCACGGAATACCCCTTCCCCTTACGTAACCAAGAGTAACCCGCCTGCTATCAGCGGTCTGGGAGCTAACAGCCATGTAAAGCAAAACAAATCCCTCAGACAATGCTTAATCCGAGGTCGCAGCTCGAGAACAGGCGCAGATCTGTCATTATCTGTCAGGCCGACCACCAATAGAATAAAGCAAGTTCGGAGCCCTGATGCCAGTCTAATCTGTTCCAATGAAGACAGGCTTTGTTTGCAACCAACCAGCTGAATTGAAAAGCAATGTACGGGCATGTTAGACAGAGCCAAGCACAGTTTAGGGTCATCTGGGTATCAACACCACAGCAGAGCAGAACAGAAGCAATTAGATTGAGAGTGTTATCTGGACGCCTGGAATGAGACGCTCCTTGTCATTCACGTTTCATTCCTCATGAGATGGAATTGTTTGTTTGAAATCAGGGCGCAAATGGTTAAACACAGGCATTGACTAAAATACCTTCATCCTTCTAAATCCTTCAACAAAATCTATTACGGTCAGAGAGCGGATAGCGGGGTCATATTTGCAGCCCTCCTCACGTGGCCGTAACACGTTTGATAATTAACGGTCCAATACGAACATTCTCTTAAGTTTACAATTTTAAACACTGAAACAAAAGAAATGTGTAACAGGCACGTGGCATTTTCTTTACATGGCCTTACAGGAATGCACACA